>NC_070603.1:116065802-116690802 GCF_027172205.1 Podarcis raffonei | reverse complement strand
TTGCAGAATATTGTCTCAGTGTGTCTGGAAAATAACTCCCACTGCAAGGGTGCTTCTAGTTTTCTGTCCCCTCAGCAAATTACCAATACTGGAGGGTACCTTCTGCCCTCTCCCTTCAAATGAAAACAGCTCCTATTGCTCCAACACCACAGCAAGGGGAGGGCAGGGGCTAGACCAGGGGTGAGGAACTCCGGCCCTGTAGGTAGTGGCCTCGGTCCAGTATACCTGAAGGAACGTCTCCACCTCCATCGTTCTGCCCGGACACTGAGGTCCAGCGCTGAGGGTCTTCCCTTGCTTCGAGAAGCCAAGTTACAGGGAACCAGGCAGAGGGCCTTCTTGGTAGTGGCGCCCACCCTGCGGAACGCTCTCCCACCAGATGTCAAAGAGAAAAATAACTACCAAACTTTTAGAAGACATCTAAAGGCAGCTCTGTTTATGGAAGCTTTTAATGTTTAATAGGTTATTGTATTTTAGTGTTTTGTTGGAAGCCGCCCAAAGTGGCTGGGGAAACCCAGCCAGATGGGAAGGGTATAAATATATTATTATTATTATTATTATTATTATTATTATTATTATTATTAGGGCTCCCATTTTCCCCCTAAAAAAATCTGTATTAAGGGATTCTGTTTTGACATTTCCTAGAACATTTTGTAAAGGATAGTTTCATCCATCCCAAGAGGTGAAGAACACCCTTCTCCTCATTGCAAACACAGCAGCTGTGCGGTCTGACAGGAGAATCTTAGGAATCTGACAGGAGAATCGTAGCAACGTCAGGTGGTACCCCGTGCGAAAATTTCTCGTCATCCCCCCCCCACATTGAAATTATTAAAAGAAGGAAAAATGAGATACTTACAGTTGCAGGTGTTATTTTCTGGTTTATTTACTTAACATTGTATGCAAAAGCACTTAAAACCCCTTTTTCCGAACTTTGTTCTCTCCAAATTTTGAAATCACATAATCAAAATCAATTCCTTTCGCTACTTTATTTTCAATTGACAAGATGGCCAAGCCAGAGATCGGAGCTTGACTCATCCTGGACCTAAGATAACTCTTGATTAATTTTAGTTTTGAAAAACTCCTCTCACATGCTATCTAGCAATGTAAACTGAACTTTAGAATAACTTCATAATTTGAATTAAAGCTGAAATCAAACAGGAAATTGCCCTAAAAATGGCAATTATACATATATTTGTATTTACCTTTTAGGCTATGTGCCTGTTTCAGCAATTCACATAAGCCTCTAGTAAAAATATCATTTATAGAAATAGCAGGAGTTGTACAAACGGGTCTTACTCAAAAATAACAGAAAGCACTTTGCAACTACTCACTTAAAACCTAGGATCGCATCCTCTGCAAGGAGATAGAGCAGCTTCAAGCCTATCACTCTTCCTAAGCGCAGGCCGGCCTTGTTCCCAGGCGCTTGAATGCATGGCAGAAAATATGCATATCGTCCACCTCTACTCTCTGCAAATCAATCCTGAGTTTTTGTTTTCTCTTCAGAATGTGATGGATAGTTGCCTGGAGAATCTGCTGGAGGAGAGAGAGAAAATTCTGGTAAAAAAAGCAGCGGTGAAAAGGGAAAGCGAAGACCTGCTGGTAAGTGACCTGGACACTGGGAAGGGAGGGAGGACGTAAACCATCACCCTCATATTGAGAAACTTCATGTAAAATGCAGAGAAACAAAAGCCAAGAGGCAGCCCAAGTCCTCAGAACACATGTCCTTTGGAAAGCCCTCATCTCCTAAAATTTCTTAGCTGGGAGTAAGGCCCGCTGAACGCAGTGTGACTTTCTTCTGACTGCACTGGCCTGACTGCACTGGCTACGAATTAGTTTCTGGGCCCAATTAAAAGTGCTGGTTTTAACCTATAAAGCGCCTCGGCAACATCCGAGGCCCCGATCCACTAGGCGCTGGGGTGGATTGCTGAGTCAGGCCCAGGCTGCCACCAGGGCGCAGCAAAAAAGCAGCTCCGGCTCACCCAGCCCTACCCATTGCCACCCCACCACCACATTTACCTGACATGGTTTTTTAAAAAATATTTTATTTATATGCTGCCCTCCCCAACCGAAGCTGGGCTCAGAGCGGCTAACAACAGTAAAATGATACAACATTCTAAAATCATTTCGTTATAAAATCAGTTCAAATCATATTAATGGCAACCATTGGGCTAGAGTTCTGTGAGGATTACCAAAGGAGGGGGTCAGACTGTGCCCTGGCCAAAGACCTGGTGGAACAGCTCTGTCTTGCAGGCCCTGCGGAAAGATGTCAAGTCCCGCAGGGCCCTAGTCTCTTGTGACTGAGGCAAGAGAGGGTTCTAGATTGTGGGCTCTATTGATTGAAACGGGAGCCTCAGCAATCGCCCTCTCCTGCCAGAAAAAAAAAACAGGACTACTCCAAGAAAACGCAAATGGCAAAAAGGAGTGCCAGGCCCTGGTGGGCACCCCCTTACCCACTTGGGTTTAGCCAAGCAAATAGCCGGCCAATCAGGATTTTCTTGCTACACTTTTCACTGCCCTCTGTGGCCCCCTAGTCTCTTGCTGTGGCCCCCTTAGAATATCATGGGGGCCCCCCAGTTGGGGAACACTGCTTTACACCACCAGCCCTTTCTGGGTCAAATTACTTGTTACAATCCTTGACATTTTACCCCCAACACTTCCCACCCAGTCTAGAAGTCTCAGAGTCAGCATCTTCCTGACTTCTCAACGTGCTAATAATAATAATAATAATAATAATAATAATAATAATAATAGTTATTTATACCCCACCCTCCCCTGCCAAAGGCAGCCTCAGGGCGGCTAACAGCAGTAAAATTACAGTAAAAACTTAATGGGGGCGGGGGGACCAACTTAAAATACAGGTTAAAATGCAATTTAAAATGCAGCCTTATTTTAAAAGTAGCCCATAGATCAAACCCATAAGGGGAGGGAAACATAAGGGCCAGACTGAGTACAAACCAAAGGCCAGGCGGAACAGCTCTGTCTTGCAGGCCCTGCGGAAAGATGTCAAGTCCCGCAGGGCCCTAGTCTCTTGTGACAGAGCGTTCCACCAAGTCGGGGCCAGCACTGAAAAGGCCCTGGCCCTAGTTGAGACCAATCTAACCGCCTTGCAAATTGGGACCTCCAAAATGCTGTCATTTGTGGACCTTAAGGTCCTCCGCGGGGCATACCAGGAGAGGCGTTCCCGTAGGCTTTGAGAAGCCAGAGTTGCCCTTCCTGTGGAATTCTCTCAACACCCCTCTATTCTGCGAAGATTGGACACAAATAGAGATGCTGAATTCCTTTCCTCTTCTTTTTATTTTGCTTATTGCAGAAATTAACAGAAACAGAGAGGCAAAAGGCAACCAGTGAGTTCAGGCAACTGCGCCAGTTTCTCAAAAAGCAAGAGAAGCGCCTGCTGAATCAGATGGAAAAGGTGGAGAAAGAGATTGCAGCAAAAAGGGATCAGCTCATGGACCAGCTCTCTGAGGAACTCTCCTCTCTTCAAAGGATCATCCAGGAGATGGAGGAGAAACGCCAGCAGCCAGGAAGTGAACTCCTCCGGGTAAGGCTTTGGCAGAAGCAGCTGAATGTGTGTTTATAAGGGAATTATTATCATTTTGGGAAGTTTTTAAAGATTTGATGTTTCCTTATTTATAGATATAAATATATATATTCTGTTGGAATATATATATTTGGTTGCCAGGGCTGTTCTATAGAGGAGCAAGTTGACCCTCGAGTTCCCTTCAACTCTACAATTCTACGATTCTATGGGAGCTTCTTTCCATTGTTTTCCAAATGTGGGTTTTCTCTCTTACGTTGCATGAAAAACTGGGAAGTTTCCCTGCAGATTTTAAAAAGTGGGAGCAACTTTGTTCTATTCATTTGCATCTAATAGTTCACCTTTCACTGCGTCGAAATGGAGCAATTTTGTCTGTTGACAATAATCTCGTGAATCTCTCCTCCATGGGAAACCCACAGCCCCAAAGGGCCAGAGCGAATCCTATCCTGGGTCTCTCTTGTGGCAGGCACTGATTTCCCTTCTTCTCTCACTCTTTTTCTCTCTAGGATGTGAGGAGCACCTTGCAGAGGTAAGTGGGTCCTTCTCATTTCCAGTAGCTTCTCCTCATGAGGCTGGGAAGGGTTGAGGAGCCCAGTACATAAAACCTGCCCCTCCAGGCTCCAAGGGAGAGAGAGGGGACTCCCCACACCTGCAGCATTTCGCAGGTAACAACAGGAGCCCTCCTTTGAACCCCTCATGTCCAACCTGTTTTTCTGCTCCTTTGTTCTCTTTCTCAGAAAATGACAAAGAATAGAAAACATCTTTTAAGAGCCAGGCAAAATCCTTTCAGTTTTTTTCTAGACTTTTAAACTTCTTCTTAGATACCCTTACATATACTTTTAAGATGGTGGGAGTTGTCTTCTGTAGCCCACTCTGCTATTTCTTGAAGTGCTTTTTCGAGTTGCATTTGATTCCATTTGTTGAATTTTAACAAATGGTTAGAGCAGCCCAAAGGCATAATCAAGGCAAAAATGAACTGAGCAATCGGTTGAAAAGAGGGCAAGAATGGCCCAGTGCCGTGTAATGGGTGATGGAATGAAATATGCAGTGTGCTATCAATACACTCAGATAATTTATGCCCTTTTAGGGTTGCCATGTTTCAAAAAATTAAAAACTGGATGCAGAAGTTGTTGGGCTTTTGTGGGGCAAAGTTGTTGAGCTATGTCTGGGAAATTTCGGACAAATGGCAACCCTGTTATAGGCAATGCAGCAAAGCTGGAAACAGAGAAACTCTGAGCGTAATGGTATCACTTGACATCTCTTTTTACTGGCATAGATGTAAGTGGGGAGACTCAGAGACTGTCTTCTGGCCCCCAGGTGTCTGGCTTTGGCGTCCATAATCTCCTCCATCCTTCTGGGCCTCAATCCCTCTGTGCTTGCCTCTCCCTCTTGGCTTTCCAGCGGTTCCTTCCTCCTCTCAATTCCTTTGCATTCCTTGGAGTTGGGTGGTTTAAAATTGTTTTTCTCCACCAGATATGAGAAAAGAGAGAGACTAGGGAATCCAGTGGATCTCCCTCCAGAGCTGAAGAAAAGGATCTCGCAATTCTGTGCTACAAATCCCCTTCTGCAAGGTGACATGAAGCAGTTCAAAGGTAATGAATAATGGCGGTGAGGATTTTATGCTAGGTATTGTATAAGTCTGAAAATGAGCATGCCATGTCCATTAAACTTTAATTAGTTTAATGTTAAGTGAACGTCCAGTGCGCTTCCAACGCCATAAATCATATCTCAGCAGAGAATTTCGTGCAGCGGTGAAGAAGGCAGGAGAGTCAGTACCTTTCAATGAAGAATCCTGGAGCAAGCACTTTGGAACTCAGGAAAAAACTTTATTTACAAAAGAAAAAACCCTGGCGATAAAGCACACATGCTTTTATCTCCGGCATAAAGAAAACTTTACTCTAAACCTAACTCATATCAGCCCACCGGCCACAAACTGAGTGAACTGACTATTTATACAAACTAACTCACATTCTTGGATGCTTAATGACTTCCAGCTGCTCAGTGATTAGAGCGACTTGTTACCTCTTAACCCTTTAGTACCAACATGCCAGACTCTTCATTATATTTTGTTCTTGCCAAATAGTCAGTGGTAGCACCAGCAGAGCTTCCTTCTTTGCAGCCTAGTCATCATCCCCCCCCCCCACAACTACCCATTGCCCCATTTATATTGCCATTCTCGTCCTCAGAGAGCCAGCGTGGTATAGTGGTTAAGAGCGGTGGACTCGTAATCTGGGGAACCGGGTTCGCTTCCCCGCTCCTCCACTTGCAGCTGTTGGGTGACCTTGGGCCAGTCACACTTCTCTGAAGTCTCTCAGCCCCACTCACCTCACAGAGTGTTTGTTGTGGGGGATGAAGGGAAAGGAGAATGTTAGCCTCTTTGAGACTCCTGAAGGGGAGTGAAAGGCAGGATATCAAATCCAAACTCAGAGGCTGGAATGGTAACTGCTGCAAATGCACTAGGGTGTATTGTATTGTAAAGTCCTGAGTTTTTGTTCCAACATGTTTCTGTTCATAACTATATGGAATCTCCTTTGCATAGTGTTGCCAATCTACACAATCAGAAGTGGTCCTTTGGGAGGTTCTCAGAGTTTGCTTGGGCTTCACAACAAGCACCTATTACCCTACTGAAGCATCTCCTCCTCCTCAGACTCAAACCCGCATCTGCTCTATCTATCATCTATCTATCTATCATCTATCTATCTATCATCTATCTATCTATCTATCTATCTATCTATCTATCTATCTATCATCTATCTATCTATCTATCTATCTATCTATCTATCATCTATCTATCATTTTTATACCACTCCATTATTTGAAACCAGAGGCCTTTCTCTTGGGGATGGTTGGCCAGTTGGTGTTAAAGAAGGACAGGACATTCTTAATGTATGCTACAACAGCAGCAAGAATACTGATCGCGAAGTATTGGAAGACAGAAGAACTACCCACCGTGGAAGAATGGCAGATGAAAGTTATAGACTATATGAGACTGGCAGAGATGACCGGCAGAATCCGAGACCAGGGAAAAGAGACATCGGAAGAAGAATGGAAGAAATTTAAAGACTATCTTAAGAAACATTGTAAAATTGTGGAATGCTGAGACGTTGTGGATTTGGAAAATATGAGGTTGAATGTTGTAACCATTATGTAATATGAAAAGAAAGGTTAAAATTTATTTATTAGAAAATAGGGAAGGATTTGTTGATCATAATTAATTAGGGATTGGAATGCAGTAAGGGGAGGTATGAGGAGGTCGGGAAAATCTTTTATGAAAAAAGGGTTTGAAATTATACATGTGGTATTTTTTGTGTTTTGTGTGTGTTTATGTTTTTGTTTTGTTATGATTTGTGTCTTTATAATCTGTGAAAAACTAATAAATATTTATTAAAAAAAAATGAAGCATCTCCTCCTCCTCAGACTCAAACCCGCATCTGCTCTATCTATCATCTATCTATCTATCATCTATCTATCTATCATCTATCTATCTATCTATCTATCTATCTAGCTATCTATCTATCTATCATCTATCTATCTATCATTTTTATACCACTCCATTATTAGATCTCAGGGCAAATCACAGAATGAAAAAATCCAGTGCTGCAACCATCTTGGTCTCACAAGAGATTCCACATTTCACTGGAGAAGTAAGGGGAACATTCCAAACAGCCTCTACCTAAATGTTGGTTTGAAAGAATCCCAAACCCCCAAAATGCTTTTATCCACTTTCCAACAAGAACCACAACCACAATGTGGAGTACATTAAGGCCATAAAAATAGGACACAGTGCAAGCAGTGTTGAAGATGACATCTATATTCAACTGAGTTCTCTGCCTTCTGTGATTGATATCCAGATAGACCATATAGAAATTTGAGTACGGAAGTGTTACTGCTTGCAAAAAAAGGAAGAGAAACCATAAGCTTTCCAAACTGACCTCATTTGGCAAACCTGTGTATCTGAGTACTCAACAGAGCTGTGTCGTGTGCTCTGAGAGGGCAACATACCATATATGATCCTACCAACCTTTGATGCAAAAACCATCTCTAGAGTTCCAGGGCAATGCTACTGGAAATTAAAATTCAGTGAGGCAGGACTTCATGCCCTCCAACATTTCTCTGATGAAAATAGAGATGTCCTAAGGAAAAGCAGGACAAATCAGAAACCGGGACAGCTTCTGTAAATCTGGGACTGTCCCTGGAAACTAGGGACACTTGGAAGGTCTGGGACTTCCTTTTGCTTAAGAGCTTTGCCAATTCTGCCTCTGCAAGTTTAGTTTCTTGTTATGTTAAACAATTGAGGCTTTAATAACCCCCACCATCGGAGCCACCAGTGTACTTGGGGCAGATGTAAGGCTGTGGCGAGCTCCCCTTTGTCTTCCTGCCTAAGACTGGTATTGCAGAGCTTATGCACCACTATTGATCCTACTCTGAACTATGAGGTTCATAGACAATCTTTTCTAGTATGATTTATTATTTCTGTGTTTTACATTTTTAATTATTTTAATCTGTTCCCCATATGAACTACCCTGATATATTCTGGTAAAGGGCAGTATACATACATTATTATTATTATTATTATTATTATTATTATTATTATTATTAGTTTGTTTTAAAAAATATTTGTTCAACTTAATTTCTTTAACTTTAAATAAACAATATGCAGTATGTTGTGAAGTCATATTATTGTGACAAGATTTACCAAAGGTCCAATACTGTAGTGCTTAAACTTTCTATCTTCTTCCCTCTTCAGACACTGTATTCCTCAGACTGGCTCAGAAAGGTAAATTTCCAATGGAAGACCAAATTCACAGAGGGGATGGGAAATGTTGTTTTATTGAGTTTAAACAGCCTGTCCCCCAGACCTTGGAACTATCAGTAGCGTAACTTGAGTGAATTGCACTGTGATGTAGCAGCCATCATGGCATCCAATTCCTGGATCCACTCACACAAAAAAGGAAAGTAAACATTTTCTGGGTCATTTGAGATACCTGGATTGACAGGAGGGGTACAGCATAAATAACGTTATTATTTTGTTTCTTTATTACATTTATCAATCTCTTTATACAGAGAAAATGTCTCAGAACGACTTGAGCAGATAAAATACACAACGTAAAAGCTATTTAAAGTCAGAAAAATGTAAGACAATGAACAGAATATACAAAATGTTCATCCAGCAACATATATTGAATAAGGGGGGGGAGAGAGAGCCTAATTTAAAAGACAGCAAAAAGGGCACTTATCATCTGGAGGAAGGAGAGGAGGGTCCCAATCCTGAATGCAATGCAAGGAAGTCCTATTTCATGAGAGAGGGAACCTGGTTCTTGGGTTTTGTCTTGCATTGGTGTGTCCTCTCTTTCCACGGATTCTGCCTCTTTTCCTTACGCCTCATCTCTCTCCCCAACAGCAAATGTCGCTCTGGATCCAGCCACAGCTTATCCTCGGCTTGTCCTGTCTGAGGACTGCAAAAGCGTGAGATGGCGAGACGAGTATCAACACCTGCCCAACAATTCCGAGAGGTTCTACAGCGATCCTGCTGTGCTGGGACGTGAGGGCTTCACCAAAGGCAGCCATTACTGGGAAGTCATTGTGGGAAGTGAGGAGATGTGGGCTGTTGGGGTTGCCAGGAAGTCAGTGAGGAGAAAGGGCTGCTTAGCCTTAAGTCCTGAAGGAGGGGTCTGGGCTGTGGGGAAGAGGGGAGGCTGGTATAGTGCCTTCAACCCCCCTGACAACCCTCCACTGTCCCTGAGCAACAAGCCCAAGCGGATCCGAGTGACTCTGAACTATGATGGCAGGGAGGTGTCTTTCTTCGATGCCGACACAGGAGCCCATCTCTACACCTTCCTAGGAGCCTCCTTCTCTGGAGAGATGCTCCTCCCCTTCTTTTGGCTGTCAGGAAACAAAACCCAACTCAGGATGGCTTAAGCCTTAAGGGGACCAAATCTACCTCTTGGGCCCAGGAGGCGTTTCTCTCCAGAGCAAAATGATTGCTCTGAAAGGGAACGTTTATTTGCAAAGAGCTCTGTTGACATCTTTGCAGAGGTCCTCGGAGAGGATTCATTCCAGCCACAATCAGCAGATATATGAAAAAAGTGGGCTTTGCTTTTCCCATCCCATCCCCAGCGTTCTCCCTGCAGCTTTGTTCCAAAAAAGACAGCAACACTTCCAGCAGTTCCAAACAATTTATTTCAATGTCACTGATGTCCAACCCTGGTTTCATTTTTTATTTTGCCACCTCTCCCTCTGCACTAGATCTCCACCAGCTGATGACATGCGTTTTTGTATTGCTGAAGTGGATTACTAGAAAGCAATCCCTCCACCCATATCGGCAGGGAAACCTCATTGAGTTGCATCCAAGGATAATCATGCTTGGAGTTATACCCACTGAAAGTCGTGCTCATGGGTAACTTAGCTCAATTGATTTCGGTGAGCTTATTCTGAATAAAACAACAAAGCACATTGCTTTGTAGACTTCAGATCTCCAGAGGAAGAAATAAGGGGATTTAAGTCAGGGACAAGCTTCCAACCCCTGCTGCAAATGAAGCCTGCCCCTAGCTATAGTTGCTCCAAGATAATTCAGTGGGGCCTCTTCTCAGTTCATTCTCTTCTGGATCAGTGCCTTAATCCTTTGTAGATTCTGTATATCACAGAATAACCATTGAGATGTCCCCAGATGTTGTTGTCCAGTTCCCATCAGCTTCAGCCAGCAGGGCAGACAGTCAAGGATGATAGAAACTCTAATCTGGACCTCACCACCTGGACTCTGCTGCCCTATATCCTTCCCATTGAAAGAAATGTGAAAATAAATTTTGGACGCTATAGATTTATCCTGGTCTGGTGCATGCAATGTCTTTTGTTTTGCAGCTGCGTGATTTGTGCTCATATTGTATTGTGGTAGCCATTGGCTATAAACAATAAAATTTATAGATAGATTGAACTGCGAAAATAGGTAATAAAATAGTAAAACAATTTTATTTTTTTGGTCCTCACTCCAAAATGGTGTGTGTGTGTGTCTCCTTGTGCTTTTGGTTATGTGGGGGTGGAGGAGAAGTATGAAGGCCAATACCTCTCTCCTCCTCTACTAAATGGATGCAGGAGACCAGAGGCAGCGAATGAAAAAGCAGGGAAAGACAGACCCTCCAAGTGTCACTATTTTCCAGGGATGTCCCTGATTTAGAGAAGCTGTCCTGATTTCTGAGTTGATCCCAGAATGAGAGAGATTTCTGATTTGATCCCAGAAGGAGAGTCCACCACTTCTTGTGTTGCAGAGTCCACTGCCTCTTGAGGCAAAACAGAAAATGGTGATCACCTGCTACTGCTGCTGAAGTTATCACCCACTGAAGCTGCTGCCCCAGGGGGTGAAAAAAGGAGGCTAGAGAGCAGCAGGGGAGGAGGCAGTGAGGAAAGCAGCGTCCCTGGGGCTTGGATCTGTGGCCCCTCCCTTACTGGCCCCCAATCTGCCCCCTAAGGCAACTGCCTCACGGGTGAACTGGGCCCTGCTACTAGCTGGTTGCAGTATTTTTATTTCAAAAAGCATCTCTTGCGCAGAAGAGCTGTCTTTAGAAATAAATGCTCAGTTGCTTTCTCCCAGCCCTCCTGGCTCTTTCCACTTCTGTCCTGTTCTTAGCCTCCGTTTCTCAGCCTTTCTGCACACCCAGAGTTTTGCCCCTCCTGCTGCCCAACGGGTCCTGATCTCAATATCCTTTTGATGCCCTTGGCCAGAGGATTCTCTGGGGTCGGCTCTGTGGGGCATGTACTGAATGCGCTCACAGTTTCACAGCAGTTACCTCCAGGGTTGGTTGCAAACAGCAGCTTCAGGGGAGCTGCTCTTCAGCCCCTTGGAATCTGGGTTCCACAGGGCACTTATTCCGATGCTATTAGACATCTATAACAGAGAAGCAGAACCTTTTTTTATCTGAAGAGCTGCATTCCCCTCTGAGCAACCTTCCGCAGGTCACATGCCAACAGCGGGAGTGTCCCAAGTGGCAAAAGTGGGAGGAGCAACTAATGTAAACTTTACCTTGGCAGCTTTCCAGAGATGCAAGAGGCATCATGAGTTCAGGAAGACATTCCAGTCGAGCAAGAAAACAAGTGGGGAGCAAAGCAGGGGTGCATCCTGGCAGTGGGATTCCAAGGGTGAGAGAGGTACCCCCACCCCTGATTTATACAAAGCAGTTGGGAGCAACCAAGACAGGATTTGGAGCGTCCTGGTGGCACCCAATTCTGTGCAACAACTCGATTAGTGCCAAATATTTATCATTTGCACTTAGATTTTCGAAGGCAAATTTATTCTTGATTTTGCATGGTTCACCATCACGGCATATTTTTTTATATTGGCAGTTAATATTTCAAATAAATAATATAAATATTTGAGGTCTGTTCAGGAGAGTGTGCATAGAGAGCAGCCTGTGCCAGCGGCAACATTCTCCCATAATTTGGGATGCAAAATATGTGCTCACAGACTCTCCATTCACCCAAATCTTCTCCCCCTTCGCCACAATTCTTGTCCCCTCCTCCTTTTTTTTAAGAGCTAACCATGGTGCAGTGTTACATTGACAACAGCACTAATTCTAACCATGGTTATCTTCAGACAAGACTTTGCAACCAGAATCTTAAGCAGGTGTCAGGCTGGAGCCAGCAAGCAAACAGCAGCAGCTGCCAGACTTGGACGGCAGCCCAGGGTACGAAGGGAGGTTTGTCATGGGAAGATCAGAGGAAAGGGCAGGGGGGAGCTCACAGTCCAGAGAAACACAGGACTTAGCAGACGATAGCTTGCCCGAACCAGTTTGCAAACCTCTCAGCATGCAAGAACACAGAAGAGGAGGGGTACAAGAAAAGGGGATATTGACATCACAGAAGCGACGGAAGAGCTTTGTTTTTGTGCATTGTTTCCGGAGTAAGATAAACAACGCTGAGGATTTAGTTGAGTCGTCATCAGGGTAGCTATAAGTCATGGGGGCAGAGAGCTCCGGACAAGTGGCATGTTTTTTTCTGGAATGAAACCAACTTTTAATTGACTGTACGTGTACACGTCTTGCTGCCGCTACAGCAGGTGTGCAAATCCTGATTAACACGAGCTACAGGTAGCCACAATCTTGAGTTTTGGTTAAGTCCACTGAGGGAAGGAAGCAGGGTGTACTATAGAGGAGACAGGGAGGGAATCTGTGGCATGATATTGATCTCCAACCACGGTTAGAAGATTGGGAAAGTTATGTTTGCACACATTATTTGTATGTTTTTAGAAACTGTAAGGACCAAGCTATTCCTGAGCTGCTGATCACAGCCTCCCTCTGTCCACCTCCATCGTGGAAACAAGACAATATGGATTTCTACCTGAAGCCCTCTACCCATATTCTAGGGCAACCTGTGACTCTCCAGATATTGCTGGACTACAACTCCCATCATTCCCAAACATTGGATCATGCTAGCTTAGACTGGTGGGAGTGGGAGTCCCAAACATCTGGAGAACCACAGGTTCCCTCATCCTTGCTCTGTACTTTTATTATTTCTCCTCAGTGTAGGTCCCCTTGTGCTTCATAAGGCTGAGTTTCTGATGGAAGCCTTTGCCGCAGTCTACGCAGTTCCATCGCTTCACACCCATGTGGACTCTCTTATGCCTTATCAGGTGAGAGCTGGTGCTGAAGCTTCTTCTGCACTCGGCACACTCGTACGGTTTCTCCCCAGTGTGGGTCCTCTTGTGCGCAATCAGTTCTCCTTTCTGAATGAAGCTTTTCCCGCAGTCTGAGCACTCGTACGGCTTCTCCCCCGTGTGGGTCCTCCTGTGTCTTATCAGGGATGCGTTATGGCTGAAGCTTTGTCCACAAGCCAAGCATGTATATGGTTTCTCCCCCGTGTGAACCCTCTTGTGGTTTATGAGGTTCGAGGTGGTGCTGAAGCTTTTCCCGCACGCTGAGCACTCGTAGGGCCTCTCCCCCGTGTGGGTCCTCTCGTGTATCATCAGGTTTGTCCTTCCGTTTGAGATTTTCCCACAGTATGAGCATTTGAAGGGCTTTTCTCCCTTCTGCATCCTCTGACGATTGAGAAGGACCAAGTTCTGGGAGAGGCTTTTCCCAGTGTCAGAGGCCATCTTTTCTCTCTTACACCCATGAACCCTCCCTTGGAGGGGCCTTTCATCACATTCCTTGGGATGAACAGTGTGTTCTGCTGCTGTTCCCTGATGGACATCCTGGTGACGTATGGGTCTTTGCTGACCTATATCCCTCACTTCCTCCTCAGTGGCCTGGAGGGATAGGCCTTCAGCACTTTTCAAGGATGTTGTGTCAACGTTCATGCAGTCAAGTCCTTCCAGCTCGGGATCCTCCTCCTTCATCCTCACTTTCATATCACCTGCTGGAAGACATAGAAAAACAACCTAAGTTACCTCTTCTTACCTTACATATTGCCTCCAATAATAATACAGTGGTACCTCGGGTTAAGTACTTAATTCGTTCCGGAGGTCCGTTCTTAACCTGAAACTGTTCTTAACCTGGAGCACCACTTTAGCTAATGGGGCCTCCCGCTGCCGCCGCGCCACTGAAGCACAATTTCTGTTCTCATCCTGAAGCAAAGTTCTTAACCTGAGGTACTATTTCTGGGTTAGCAGAGTCTGTAACCTGAAGCGTATGTAACCTGAAGTGTATGTAACCCGAGGTAACACTGTACAGGATAGCTAATGTGGTGTATTGGTTTTAGGAGGAGTGGAGCGACTCCGGCCTGGGGCCTTCTTTATCTGGTTCTCATGACTCTCCTCATTCTTCCCCTACCCCCAGACCACCACCCCAGCCCTCCGTGCCCCTCTCAAGTGCTCCTCAGAGGAACTGCCTCCATTTACTCGACCCTTTTTCTGCTCTGGCAGGGTTCTGGTACTCCCAGCTGTTGTGGGCTACAACTCCCATTAACCAGCTGTGTTGGCTAGGGCTGATGGGAGTTGTAGTCCTGAGCTGAAAAGTCCAAGTTTTGTAGTCCCAAAACTAAGCAGGAAAATCGGCTCTAAGCCATGGTTTGCTTGCTGGCAGCTGAAATTGTGGTTTGGGTTCTAAGCCATGGTTAGTGCAAACTATTGTGTGGCATGAAACCTGAACGGAGCCAGTGGTCAAATAATAATAATAATAATAATAATAATAATAATAATAATAATAATAATAATTTATTAGTACCCACCCATCTGACTGGGTTGTCACTGCCAACATATATAAAAACATAATAAAACATTAAAATCTTCCCAATACAGGGCTGTTCCCTAAACAGGCCCACAGAAAGAGGTTTCTGTGCAGGACAGCCCATAATTCCGTCAAAGAGCAGTGCTGGAGAGGGAATGACAGAAACAACATCAGGAAAAGAAACTCGTTAACATTTAGCCATAATAAAATCCTTACCCACCAACTTGGTCTCCCCATCATCGCCCTCTTGCTTGGCTTCCAGCAAGAGATGGATTTCCATGGTGGTTGACGAATTCTGCTCCAACGTGGGCAAGTTAACAGGCCCTTCTTCTGAAAGGCCAGGCATCTGAAAGAGGAAGAGGCACACAGTTCAGGATCCTCTTGTCAGGGGTCACAGCTCAGTGGCAGAGCAGAAGGTCCCTAATTCAATACCCTACCTCCACAAAGGGCCAGGAGAGCAACTGTAAATCTGTGTAGGCAGACCTGAGCTAAGTGACAATGTGCTAAATATTTATTTGCCAACCTTTATACGGACTTTCTTTAAAGAAATTCTTGGGCTAGACTTTCCCGGAAGTCTCTGATGTTGTTGGCATCTGCCTTTCTCAAGAAACAGTAGTGTATGCCTCTGGGGGTGAAGTGAAACCGCCCGTGTAGTTTTTGCTGCATAATTGACACTAGAGCTACCTGCCTGGAGCACAAGCCTGGGTGGTGTACATCGAGGTCCTGGGATACCCAGAGGACAAAAAAACCCTCTCAACCTTGCTGATGTGGTCCAAAGGAAAGCAGCTTGTCTGCAGAAGTTGCTGGAAGGAGAGGTACAAGCAGGGCCGTCTTTAGCAGATGCGGCGCCGGGCTGCAAATATTCACCCAGCGCCCCCAAATTACCACAGATAGTGTTGGGGTGGCCGTAGCTGCACACTGCCAGCCATTGGGGGGCGCAACTCTCCCCCATGCCGCTGTGGGAGAGCGATCCCCGCAGAGGCTTGGGAGCAGCCGTCGAGACCACATAACACCGGTCTTGAAAGACCTACATTGGCTCCCAGTACGTTTCCAGTACTCTTACTTTTAAACACGACTGTCATGTTATTATTATTTTAAGAGGGAAATAAAGGGGGGAAACCTACCAGGAACAATCCAGACTGGACACATCAGACTGGATAGCTCAACTTAAATGATGCTAATTAATCTATCAACTTGATTCCAGCATTGTGCAAGGGAATGTGCTCTGCTGCTTGCTCACTAGCATGAGTGAGGAGGGATAATATTTAATCAATTAATAATAATAATAATTTATAATAATTTATTTATACCCCGCCCATCTGGCTGAGTTTCCCCAGCCACTCTGGGCGGCTCCCAATCGAGTGTTAAAAACAATACAGCATTAAATATTAAAAACATCCCTCAACAGCGCTGCCTTCAGATGTCTTTTTAAGAGAAGATACAGTAGCTGCTTATTTCCTTCACAGCTGAAGGAAGGGCATTCCGCAGGGCAGGTGCCACTACCAAGAAGGCCCTCTGTCTGTTCCCTGTAACCTCACTTGCAGCCGCTCCGAGTCACCAATCTAGCTGCCGCATTCTGGATTAATTGCAGTTTCCGGGTTACCTTCAAAGGTATCCCCACGTAGAGCGTATCCTCTCCTACTTTCCTCAACATCCCCACAGGGGGGTTATTGGGTTTTTGGGTTATTGGCTCTATCGTCTACGACACTGACTGGCAACAGCTCTTCAGGAGTTTCAGTGAGAAACTCTCCCAGCCCTACAGATGCCGAGGCTGAACCCAGGACCTTTTGCATGCAAAGCGGACTGGATGGACCTTTGTCCTGACACCACAGGTCTTTTTTATGCTGCCACTGCCCTCCACAGGTGCATTGAGGTGAACAGCATGCAAAACCCTCACCTCTTGTTCTGTTCTCATGGCCTCCCGGTGGATCTTCATCAAGAAATCCTCCACCTGAGCCACAGCCTCCGTGCAGTTCCCCGGACCACGTTCCCAGACCCAGCTCTGCATCTCCTGGGGCAGGATGGTCAGGAACTGCTCCAGAACCACCAGGTCCACGATCTGCTCCTTGGTGTGTCTGTCTGGCTTCAGCCACCGACAGCAGAGTTCCTGGAGATGACTGCACACGTCTCGAGGGCCGTCAGTCTCCAGGTAGCAGAACTGCCTGAAGCTTTGGCGCCGCATCTCCAAGCTGGCAGCGTCCTCATCCAGAATCTCTTCCTTCACTTCCACAGGAGAATCTTCCCTTCTACTAGGCCACCTGCTGAAAGAGACCTGGGTATCCTTATGATCTCCCATGGACACCTCTTGAGGCACCTGCAAGCTTTTCCACCCTGAAAATGGGGCCTGCATCTGCAGTGGCAAAACCTTCTGCCACTGAGATTCCCAGCCCTGCGGGTCTTGCTCCTCCATTTTCAGGTCTTGCTCCTCTATTTTTATTCCTGGAAAACAAAAGCAATGCCAATAAGCAACAGGTGATGAAAACTGGGCATGTTTACTCTCCCCTAATAGACACATTTTATTAATAAAAAATATAGCATACGTGCTATCAACCATCCATGACTCATTCCCAGAAGGGATGGAGAACATGTGACCCTGCAGATGTTGCTGGACTACAACTCCCATCATCCTTGGTTGTTGGCCTTGCTGGCTGGGGCCTGGTGGGAACTGCATTCAACAATGTCTGAAGGGCTGCAGGTTCTCTGCCCCTGGTTTATACAGGAAGCTGCCTTATGCCAAGTCAGACTGTCAGCTGCTCTCCAGGGTTCCAGGCATTAAGAGTTTCATGCTCTACAGAAGTGTTTCCCAAACTTGGGCCTCCAGCTATTTTTGAACTACAATTCCTATCATCCCTGACCACTGGTCCTGCTAGGTAGGAATGATGGGAGTTGTAAGTTCAAAAACAGCTGGAGACCCAAGATTGGGAAACCTTGCTCTACGGCAAGAGGCTGGGATAAAACCTCTGCTTACAGTAAATATTAAAATTAACAATAAAAACAGCTAATAACATTTAAACAAAGACAAAAACCAACAGTGAAAGATATTAAAACATGCCAAAATCTGTGTGTCTGGATAGGTTTGCCTAATCAAAAATGTTTTTAAGCAGGTGCTGCAAAGAGCACAGTGAAGGCGGCCTGCCTGATGTCAACAGAATCTGACTTTTAGAAGATAACGAGAAGCAGTCCTGTTTTGGGAAGTTTTTAATGTTTGACGTTTTATTGTGTTTTTGGTAATTCTGTTGAGAATTGCCCAGAGTGGCTGGGGAAAACCCAGCCAGATGGGTGGGGTATTATTATTATTATTATTATTATTATTATTATTATTATTAACGGGCAGACAAGCAGGGATCCCCAACATGTTGCCCCTGCCACACTAAAGGATAAATTTCTTACAGCTGCGGAAAGAGTATGTGTGGCACCTGTTAACATTGCCAATTCTGCGGATCCAATTGTCTGAACAAGCACATATGCAGTGCGGTGATCCTGAAGGTATGATGAAGATTATGATAATAAATAAATACAATTTGTGATTAGGACAGCATCCATTCTTCCTTCACAACCAGTATCAGTGGTCCTTCGTAGCATATCTGACGCACTTGGTGAGAGGGGGAAGCCCTGATCTCCACTGAGCCCCCGGGCACTTGCTGAGCCTGAGAAGAGTCTCATCTCTCACCCTCTGCTTGCTCTCCCAACAGATCCCCTTCTGCTAGATTCCGCTCAATCCACTTCCCCTCCCCTCCTTCCTTGAACTCACCTGCTTCAGGCAGGCTTCGCATTGCTCGCCCTTGGCAGCAGCCCCCTAATGGCTCCAAGGATAAGAAATCCAAAGGGGGGGGCGGGAGTTTTTCAATTAAAAAAGAAAGGAGGAGGGGAAGGTGGCTTTGCTTTCCTCAATTCTCCCCCAATTTGTCACACACTCCCGGCCACTCTAGGCATCCTCGTTCAGTGCCCTTTAACTCTTTCAGTGCCTCGCAGCAAACGCTGAAGTTCATTGGTGCGTCCCCCGCCCCTAGATCATTAACGTTGGAAAGTCTGTTTCCATTCGGGAACTCGCAATTTTGCAAAAAAAAAGGGGGGAAAAAGGGAATGAGCGCCATCTGCCTGATTAGGTGTTTCCTGTCCAGCAAAAGGACCACATTGCAACCCCAACCTGTGCTTGTCTACTCAGTCGTTAAGTCCCCTTAAGTTCAATGGGATTTACTCCTAGGCAAGCGTATGCCCATTGAAGCCCCTCTGCAGACACCCACAAATTGGTATTGTCTCTTCTGAGTTCCCCGGCTGTGCAATATATTTATGGTTCCTTGTTTTGTTCAGTATTCTTCAAAGCAGCCTTTAAGAACACCCAGCCTCCCGGGTTACGTACAAACGTAAACCCAGTATTGAACTCGCTGATTGGTATCTTATCATCACGCTCCAAATTACAGCCTTACAAAGAGTGTGAGAGCTTTACAGAAGGAGCAGGTGTATCCCTGATTCACAGAAGGCTTGTTCGCACGTTACACTGAACACTGGTGCACACTGTCTCTGCATATGTGCAGGTGCTCTTGCGAAAGAGTGAGCCCTTGTTGATCTGCATATCACAGCTGCTGCGTACACAGGTGTCCAGGCTGTCGACTTGTGAAACGCTACACGGTAGCAACTGTACGCGTGTCAAATACTTGTGTACAGAGAGGTATACTGCACAGATGGTGCACTCATCGAATGTAACATGTGAACACTCCTCTTGTATTACCAAGTACACTGGTTGTGCATCACTTGAATGCAACATGTGGACACACGACACTGACACTCTGCGATGTATTTTTTAAGTTGGTATTTGCTGGGATACGTGATGCTGTACAAAACTCTGCAAACTAAATACGTAGACAATAGGAACACGCCTACAGATACAGAAATAAAGAGAGATGGAGGCTAAGGGAGAGGATACATTTATTATGAATCAAAAGGGGTTAGTCTAAAACTTCTGCTCCCCACCACCCATTAGTAAAAGGTGTGCAATGCCAGGAATAATCTTTGTGTCGAAGGGAAGAGTTAAACTGACAACTCTCCCGTTCCTAGATAGGCAAGGGGTGGGTGCGTCTTGGAGGGGCATTGACTTCCTGTTCCTGCCCATCCCCATAGCTTTGGTGCAATAAATAGCTGGGGGCGGCGGCGGGGGGTGTATTTTGCCTTAGGAGACTTTGGTTCCAGGGATCTGAATCCCCAGCACTGGAAACAGCAGCGAGAGGTAAGTTGAGTAGGGGATGAAGCGGAAAGCCAGAGATCAGCTGGGAGGCGAAAGAGGGAGCGAAACGGCAGAAAAGGGACGGGATTGCAATTGGCCGGTCAGGGTTGCAAACAGGGAGAAGACATGCAAAGTACCCAGATCTTGCGGGGTGTCTGTGCACCAATGCGCCCTCTTCGAAATGGGAAAGGAGCAGGGCTAAGAGATGCAAAAACACTGGAGAGAAAACAGGGTTTCTCTAACCAAGTGTCAGCATTAAGTTTATGGGGTGGGGAACCTGTGGCTTTCTAGATGTAGGGGGAGGATAGCAACTCAGAGCACCTGCCTTGCAGGCAGAAGTTTCCAGGTTCGTGCCATGCATATTTATGGTACGACAAGGTTAAAGCTCACAAAGCTTTTAAGAATCATTTTTTTTTTTTTATTAAAGGATTTTTTTTTATAACAACAAAAACATAACAATACAATACAATAAACACAACAAACAAACAAAAAAACAAGTACAATTTCAGATCTTGTTTTCTTATACCTTACTTCTCCGACTTCCTCATGCCTCCCTTTTCTGTATTCCAATTTCTAATCATTTATTCAGCAAATCTTCCCTTATTTTAATTTAGTTTGATCTTACTTATTCTCCTTATCTTATCCATTACTAATAGTAACCATTTATTTTCTAATCCAACATCATTTTAACTTTCATTAATTTTGTAATATTTCTTTAAATAGTCCTTAAATTTTTTCCATTCTTCTTCCGCTGCTTCTCTTCCCTGGTTTCGGATTCTGCTCCTCATCTCTGCCAGGCCCATGTAGTCAATCACCTTCATCTGCCATTCTTCCAGAGTGGGTAGATCTTGTGTCTTCCAGTACTTTGCAATGAGTATTCTTGCTGCTGTTGTAGCATACATAAAAAAAGTTATATCCGTCTTTAACACCCCTTGGCCGACAATACCCAAGAGAAAGGCCTCTGGTTTCTTAGGGAAGGTATATTTAAATACCTTTTTCAGTTCATTATAGATCATTTCCCAGAATGCCTTAATCTTCGGGCACGTCCACCAGAGGTGAAAGAATGTGCCTTCCTTTTCCTTACATTTCCAACATTTATTGTCAGGCAAATGGTAAATCTTTGCAAGCTTGACTGGGGTTATGTACCACCTATAGATCATCTTCATAATATTTTCTCTTAAGGCATTACATGCCGTAAATTTCATCCCGGTGGTCCACAACTTCTCCCAGTCAGCAAACATAATGTTATGACCAATGTCCTGAGCCCATTTAATCATACTTGATTTAACCGTTTCATCCTGTGTATTCCATTTCAGCAGCAAATTATACATTTTTGACAAATTTCTAGTGCTGGATTCTAACAGTTCAGTCTCCAATTTTGATTTTTCCACCTGGAAGCCAATTTTACTGTCCATTTTAAACACTTCATTTATTTGATGATAGTGCAGCCAATCTCTCACTTTCCCTTTTAATTTCTCAAAACTCTGCAATCTCAGTCTGTCCCCTTCCTTTTCCAGAATTT
This sequence comes from Podarcis raffonei, assembly GCF_027172205.1. Classification (NCBI taxonomy): domain Eukaryota; kingdom Metazoa; phylum Chordata; class Lepidosauria; order Squamata; family Lacertidae; genus Podarcis; species Podarcis raffonei. The sequence continues at coordinate 116,669,371 of NC_070603.1, read as the reverse complement.
CCCAATATCTTGGCCATTTAGACTCCATATTTAGCTTTTTAACTGCCTTAGCTTCCATAGGCGACAACCACCTTGGGGTTTTGTTTTCCAACAAATCTTTATATCTAGTCCAGACATTAAGTAGTGCTTTTCTGACAATATGGTTTTTAAAACCTTTGTGTGCTTTAACCTTGTCATACCACAAATATGCATGCCACCCAAAGATATTATTAAAACCTTCTAGATCCAGGATATCTGTATTTTCAAGAAGTAGCCAGTCTCTTAGCCAGCAGAAAGCTGCCGCTTCATAATAAAGTTTGAAGTTTGAAGTTTTAAGAATCATATTGTCAGGAAAGCACTGTTCAATGTCTGGATAAGATATAAAGACTTACTTGAAAATAAAACCCCAAGGTGGCTGTCACCGATGGAAGCAAAGGCTCAGAAAAAGCTCAATATGGAGGCCAATTGGCCGAAATATTAAGGAAATTTTGGAACAAGAAGGGGACAAATTAAAACTGCAGAGTTTTGAGAAACTAAAAGACAAAGTGCGTGACTGGCTTCATTACTATCAAATAAGGGAGGCTTATAATTTGGACAAAAAAATTGGCTCCCAGGTGGAAAAATCAAAATTGGAGACAGAACTGCTAGATCCCAAAACAAAGATATTGTCAAGAATGTATAACTTGCTGTTAAAATGGAACACTCATGATGAAACGGTTAAATCTGCTATGACTAAATGGGCACAAGATGTTGGACATAACATTATGCTCGCTGACTGGGAACAGTTGTGGACCACAGGTATGAAATTTACGGCATGTAATGCCTTAAGAGAGAATATTATGAAAATGATATACAGGTGGTACATGACACCAGTCAAGCTTGCAAAAATCTATCATTTGCCCGATAATAAATGTTGGAAATGTAAAGAGACTGAAGGTACATTTTTTTCACCTTTGGTGGACGTGCCCAAGGATTAAGGCTTTCTGGGAGATGATATATAATGAAATGAAAAAGGTATTTAAATATACCTTCTTGAAGAAACCAGAGGCCTTTCTCCTGGGCATAGTCGGCCAATTGGTGCCAAAGAAGGATAGAACTTTTTTTATGTATGCAACAACAGCAGCAAGAATACTCATTGCAAAGTATTGGAAGACACAAGATTTACCCACCCTGGAAGAGTGGCAGATGAAGGTGATTGACTATATGGAATTGGCGGAAATGACGGGCAGAATCCGAGACCTGGGAGAAGAGTTGGTGGAAGAAGATTGGAAGAAATTTAAAGACTATCTGCAGAAATATTGTAAAATTAATGAAAGTTAAAATGATGTTGGATTGAAATTAAGGGGTATTAGCAATAAGGTTAATAAGAATATGTAAAAATGGATTGATAATGGGTGAAATTATAAAATTACATTATGTTGAAATATAGAGTTAAGATAAATGAAAGAGGATAAGGATTTGCTGAACGGAATATGTGAACGGGAATACAAAAAAGGGAGGTATGAGGAGGTCAGGGAAACAAGTAACTGAAACTGAAGATAAGAAATTCAAGATTTTTTCCTAATTTTTAATTTTCCTTATTCTTTTTTGTATTTTGTATTTCTACTTTGTTTAAGTACCTTTGTACTTTCTGTATTTTTTTTGGTCTACTTTTTGTGTCTTTTCTTTTTTTTATTATGTAAAACTCTAATAAATATTTATTAAAAAAAACAAAACAGAAGTTTCCAGGTTCAATCCCCACCCAAGCATCTGCATTTCTTAATGCAAATTCTCTTTTCTAGTCCAGGAGCTTCAGTGAGAATAAAAATGGAAGTGCATGAACCACCAGGACCTGGACCAGGTGAGCGATTGGATGCAGGAAGAGGCAAACCCCACACCCCCCAAATGGGAGCCACCTGGGAGTTTCTGACGGGGGCTGCTCCACAGCCCGTTAAGCAAGAACCGAATGAGCAGGGCTGGGAAGGCCAGTGGCCGGGATTCATGGAGACCATGCCGGCCCCTCAGTCCCAGAGGAAAACTCAACAGCTGCTTGAGCCCACCTCAGGAGAGGGCGCTGAGGGATTCCAGGTCTCCTTTGAAGGAGCTGAGAGCAGCCTGGAGCACAGAGGAGGGGACATGTCTAGCACCCGGCTAGGCCTCAGCCGAGAGAGCCTGGATTCTTCAGTGAAAGTGAAGGAAGAGATTCTGGAGGATGAGGACACAGTCAGCTGCTACTTCAAGGAATTCACTGGCCAAAGAGCCAAGGAGACCCCAGAGGTAATTTAGCCCACTCTGGGAAGCTTTGCAACCAGGATTTATTCAACCTTCCCCTTCTGCCCATCTATATTGTGCAATAAATCTCTTTCTGTCCACTCCATTTTATAGGGACTTCACACAGCCCCATGAAGGTTGTCCTGCATGGTTGTTCCCTCAGTGCTAGGTGGAGTGGTGATTGCAAGAAATCAGAATTACTTTCTAATTTGTATCTCCCCACCTCCCTTTCTATTTCAGATGCCACCAGGATCCATTGAAGATGTGGCAGCTGATTACCCCGAGTTAATCTCAAATCCTGTGAAGGGCCAGATTCCTCTGGAAGTCAAGGAGGAGGGTTACGAAGAGGCCAGCTTTGAATACGAAAGTTAGTATTATTTGGAAACTTCTAGATGCTTCTGATAGGTGGAAGTTTTTCTCCCTCTCTTTCAACACTATGACTCAGGGACATTCAACAAACCTGAACGCTGGAATATTCAGGACACATTTGCAAGGCTTGTATTTCTGCACACCTTTGGGTTTCCCTGAGCCTGTTGATGTGAGGATGGTAGCTTTTTGGCTACATCACTTAAAGGAAAAACTCAGTCTTAAGAGCGGAGGATTGGGTAATTCACTTTATTCCTTTGAGAAAACTTTTTCTATCTCCAGTACAGGGTTTAACTCATGCTGTTATTCTGTTTCTTCCAGTAGGCCAAGAGTGGGAGAGCGTAAAGGAGGCTTTTCCACTTAAGCAAATGGACACCAGAGGAAAATCCTTGGAAAGAGCTAAAGGGGTGTTTTTCCTGGGTGGCGAGGTGGACGAGATGCCTGCAGTTCAAGAATCCAAGCAGGAGTACCGTCAGTGGACAGTGCCAGAATACAGGTTACTTTGTGAGGAAGGTAACAGTGACTCGTGCAAAAGAAGTTTCCAAGATAAATTCTTGAGGCATGAGGCAATACAGATGGACTCAGAGTGTGGAAAGAACTTCTGTCAGGACGTTGACCTAACTAAGAATCAGAAAATGCTGTACACATGCACATTCTGTGGGAAAATTGCTAACAGGAGAGCAGACCTTCTTGTTCACGAGAGAACCCACACTGGAGAAAAACCGTACAAGTGCTCCGAGTGTGGGAAAAGCTTCAATACCACGTCTTACCTCACAAAACACAAAAGAATACACACGGGAGAGAAACCATATAAATGTTCAGAGTGCGGGCAAAGCTTCTGTCAGAAAGGGAACCTGGTTTCACATGTCAGAATCCACACGGGGGAGAAACCATATAAGTGTGGGGAGTGCGGACAAAGCTTCAGTCAAAGGAAAATCCTTGGTAAACACCAGAGGATCCACACGGGAGAGAAACCGTATAAGTGTTTAGAATGTGGGCAAAGCTTCAGTCAGGCATCACATCTCCTTACGCACAGAAGGACCCACACAGGAGAAAAACCTCATAAATGCTCAGACTGTGGGAAAAGCTTTAATCAGAAAGGAGACCTTGTTATCCACAAGAGAAAGCACACTGGGCAAAAGCCATATGAATGCTCTGAGTGTGGGAAAAGCTTTAGCACAGGCTATCAATTCATAAACCATAAAAGGTTACATACAGGGGAGAAACCCTATACTTGCTCAGAATGTGGACAAAGCTTTAATTGGAAGTCAAACCTTATTACACACAGGAGAATCCATACTGGTGAGAAACCATATGTGTGCTCCATCTGTAGGAAAAGTTTCAGTGATAAATCCTCCCTCACTAAACACCTGAGAACCCATACAGGGGAGAAACCCTACAAATGCTCTGATTGTGGGCAAAGTTTCAATTTGAAATCAAACCTTATCACACACCAGAGAACCCATACTGGAGAGAAACCGTATTCGTGCCCTGAGTGTGGGAAAAGCTTAAGTCACAGATCCTCCCTTACGAAGCACATAAGGACCCACACAGGAGAAAAGCCTTATGAGTGCTACGAATGTGGGAAAAGCTTTATTTCTAGCTCTGACTGTAAGAAACACGAAAGGGTACACACACGAGAGAAGCCATACAAACGCGGGAGGAAATGTCCACTATTCCCTCTGTTTCCGTAACAGAAAACCTACATGTGAACCTTTAGGATGTCTGTGAAGAAGAGTTTGGACTGAAAGCTTCATAAATTTAGACTGTGTGAATAGTTTATGCTGGAGATTAGTGGCTACTAGATTTAAAAAAAAGTGAAAACTATACAGGGTTTTTCCCCTCTAGGCAACATTCCATTCATTGCACATGGAAAGCAGACCTCATAGATAGATTCTTGAAATTCCTTGGTAGAAATTAAGTCATTGCTAGATTCCACCATATTAACATTTAGTTTAGTTGCTGAAATTCATTGGAGGCAGATGGAGCACCAACCTCACTCTCCAACAGCCAGAAGATTATCCAAAACTCAGCAGGGAGGATAGGGACAAAACCAGAACTATCATGGGCTCTGGCTCCACCTACTGTAGGCCTCCTTGCCTTCCCGCTACCAGTCACAGTGGGCACCGTTCTCCACTGCTGAACATATGGGTGCTGAACTAATGTTCCAACGTTTTATCTTACTCTAGAGAAATCTGATGGACTCTGGGCCCGAGCATCCAAAAGGTTGGTGTTGGCCCCTTAGAAGTTCCAAATATTTATTCAACTATTTTGGAGCACTGGTGCCTACAGACGATAGAAGCAAAATAGCTGCTTCTAAAAAAACACAAAAACACCCGGAAATATTGTGTGCAGCTAGTAAAATTTGCATTGAATTGGGGTGATTTTGATATTAGTCTGTTTGTTGGTTTCTCCCTCTCTCTTTTTAAAGGTTTTCAATATACCTGTTCTGTGTAGTTTTCTTTTCAGCCATTGTTAGCCTCTGTCTGCAGTTGCATGACTGGAAGTTTTGAGTGTGTCAATTCATACACACTTCAGACTCCAGTGATGCTAAATGTAGTTGATGCACATGCAATGGCTGAAAGAGTTGTGCGCAAAGAGTTTTCTCATTAAATTCTAGATCTTCCCCCAATCCTGTTCAATATATACAAATCTCAGGGGAATTCAGCACCATATGCTTGTGCCAAAAAACCATAAGTCCTGTCACCTTAAAACATGGACAGGGAACCTCAGGGGCTGAATGTGGCCCTGCAGACCTTTCTCTAGCCCTGGGAACTCTCTCCAGGCATCCCGAGTGCTTTTTGCTTTTGCCTGGCTGGAATGTGTCCTTGAACTGTGATCATGCCTCTTGCTTCCCGGGATGGAAGACACAAAAGAGAGGTATAATTGTAGAAAGTAATATTTGCATTTGGTGGTCTGCCCATTTTCGCCTCTGGTTTCACTCATCCCTGGCCCACAGACGTTTGCTCAAAAAGGAAAATGGCTCTCAAACCAAAAAAACTTTCCGCCACCCCTGCCTTAAAGGTAAAGGGACCCCTGACCATTAGGTCCAGTCGCGGACGACTCTGGGGTTGCGGCACTCATCTCGCTTTCCTGGCTGAGGGAGCCAGCGTACAGCTTCCGGGTCATGTGGCCAGCATGACTAAGCCGCTTCTGGCGAACCAGAGCAGCGCACGGAAATGCCGTTTACCTTCCCGCCAGAGCAGTACCTATTTATCTACTTGCACTTTGATGTGCTTTCCAACTGCTAGGTTGGCAGGAGCAGGGACCGAGCAACGGGAGCTCACCCCGTCGCGGGGATTCGAACCACCAAACTTCTGATCAGCAAGCCCTAGGCTCTGTAGTTTAACCCTTACAGCCTTACAGATCAACAAATTTATTATGGACAAAACTTAACAAATTTATTATGGACAAAACAGAAAAAAAGAAAAAGGATGACAGCTATATTAGCACTCAGAACTTATGTGTCAGACGTTTGCAATGCAATCCTGTACGATTCTACTGAACACAGAAATGGTAAGCCTCATTCAATTCAGTTGGTCTTACTCCAAGGAAAATGTAGCTTTCGGCCTTAAGAGGCAGTGTGCCTTTAAGTACGAGTTGCTAAGAAGTCGCAATGGGAATATGCTATAGTCGTCGTGTCTTGCTTATGGGCTTCCCAGAGTTACCTGCCTGACCACAAAATGTTGCAATATAAGGGTCTTTGAGATGATCCAGAATGGTTTTTTCATACCACAGAATAGTGAGGAAAAGTACAGTAGTACCTCGGGTTACAGATGCTTCAGGTTACATACGCTTCAGGTTGCAGACTCCACTAACCCAGAAATAGTGCTTCAGGTTAAGAACTTTGCTTCAGGATGAGAACAGAAATTGTGCGGCGGCGGCACAGCAGCAGTGGGAGGCCCCATTAGCTAAAATGGTGCTTCAGGTTAAGAACAGTTTCAGGTTAAGAATGGACCTCCAGAACGAATTACGTTCTTAACCTGAGGTACCACTGTATGAGCTTTCTTGAATTCTTGTTTTCAGTTCATGCTACGATTCCAAAGCAGAGGTCCGGGACCACCTGCATAAAAAGTGTGTGTGCTGCCCCTGAACTACTAACCCTCCCTGGGACTGTGAGAATGGGAGAGGAACAATACATTTGCTCTTCTGCTCTCAAACTTTTTCTGTGTTTTTTTTTAAAAATAAAATAACAATGTGCGCCCATAGGTATAAAAATACCTGTGCACGTGCTCAGAATGGAAAAGGGGAGTGGGACAGCAGGGATGAAATGACTGAAAGGAGAGAAAACAGCCCAACCCCAAAACATTTGTCAAGCTTTGTGTCCTGTTGTGAGCAATAAATAGATGAGCCTTTGAAATTTTCCAAATGGAATGTGCGGCAGCCGAACACACCAATCACAGAGGCATCCATAAAAACTGGGTCTGAATGACTTGCATGATGTTAAAGTACTGTCTGCAATCACCTTTAGGCTTCCTTACTGCAGGAGTGCCTGATCACCTCATCTGTCTCCTAAGAAATCTCTATGTGGGACAAGAAGTACAGTTAGAACTGGATATGGAACAACTGATTGGTTCAAAATTGGGAAAGGAGTACGACAAGGCTGTATATTGTCTCCCTGCTTATTTAACTTATATGCAGAATTCATCATGCGAAAGGCTAGGCTGGATGAATCCGAAGCCGGAATTAAGATAGCCGGAAGAAATATCAATAACCTCAGATATGCAGATGACACAACCTTGATGGCAGAAAGTGAGGAGGAATTAAAGAACCTTTTATTGAGGGTGAAAGAGGAGAGCGCAAAATATGGTCTGAAGCTCAACATCAAAAAAACGAAGATCATGGCCACTGGTCCCATCACCTCCTGGCAAATAGAAGGGGAAGAAATGGAGGCAGTAAGAGATTTTACTTTCTTGGGCTCCATGATCACTGCAGATGGTGACAGCAGTCACGAAATTAAAAGACACCTGCTCCTTGGGAGAAAGGCGATGGCAAACCTAGACAACATCTTAAAAAGCAGAGACATCACCTTGCCAACAAAGGTCCGTATAGTAAAAGCTATGGTTTTCCCAGTAGTGATGTATGGAAGTGAGAGCTGGACCATAAAGAAGGCTGATCGCCGAAGAATTGATGCTTTTGAATTATGGTGCTGGAGGAGACTCTTGAGAGTCCCATGGACTGCAAGAAGATCAAACGTATCCATTCTTAAGGAAATCAGCCCTGAGTGCTCACTGGAAGGACAGATCGTGAAGCTGAGACGCCAATACTTTGGCCACCTCATGAGAAGAGAAGACTCCCTGGAAAAGACCCTGATGTTGGGAAAGATGGAGGGCACAAGGAGAAGGGGACGACAGAGGATGAGATGGTTGGATGGTGTTCTTGAAGCTACCAGCATGAGTTTGATCAAACTGCGGGAGGCAGTGGAGGACAGAAGTGCCTGGCGTGCTCTGGTCCATGGGGTCACGAAGAGTCGGACACGACTAAACGACTAAACAACAACAACAACTGTAGGGCTGTCTCTCCCTGTCCCTGTCCCCTCCCCCCCCCAAACCAGACAAAACCTCAGTTGAAGGAGAGTCCTTCACCTCCTGAGAGACTCTGTTCCACTGTCAAATGTCTAATGGCAGTGGCATTTCTGTACAGGAGCCACTCACTTTCCAGCTTCATAAAGTGCTGCATGTTGATTGTTTTGAAAAACTCAAATAAATAAATTTACCAAAAAAGAAAGAAAAAGAATTCAGTATTTTACCTAAGAAATTGTGTACATATAAGAGGTGGGGTCGAAGCCCTGAACACCAAACCATGGATTTTACCCCCGTTTTGCTGTTTTATAAAAAAACAACAAAAACAATTTCACATAAACCTCTTCGCTTAACTTATCCCCAATTAATTTCCCACCAAAACAATAGGACTGTAACAATAAACAAAACATAAACAGCTTTACAAAATCAACGAAGTTTATTTAAACAAACAGAAAGAGAAAACACAGACAAGCCTCATGTAGTAATTATTATTACTGTTGTTATTTAAATCAAATTAATTATAAGTCATAGGTTAGGAATACTACACTATGTCCTCAGTAGATGATCACCTCACTTAACTATTGGTGAATTCTTTAAATGCTAGAGTTGTTTCCCTAACCCAGGGAAGAAAGATGTCCCACAGAGGGGCAATTAAGTGTCATCTTCAACAGCCTTTGCTGTTTGTACGCCCTAATAACATTAGCTAGTAGTTATGTAGAGCCAGTTCAGTTAGGAACATTAGAAGTGACCTTATACCACGCCAGACCAACTGGTTCATGTTGCTCAGAATAGTCTGCACTGACTGGTAGCGGTTCCCCAGGGTTTCAAACAGTGGTCTCTCCCAGTCCTTCATGGGGGTGTGGGAACCTTCTGCATGCAAACTAAGCTACAACTGCCCCCCCAATCGTCTGCACTGACTGGGAGCAGCTCTCCATAGTTTCAGGCACAGAGTCTTTCCCGACCCTACTTAGAAAGGGCTCCGTTCACAAGTGAGGAGGAACAGGGGGCACACAGAATTGCAGAATTGGGTCTCAAAGGTCTTCTCGTCCCACTGCCTGCAATGCAAAGCATCCATGACGGATGGCCACCAACACCTGCTAAACAACATGTGACGGAGATGCTCACAGGTCAGGAGAGGCCCTGTCTGCACCATCTTCATGCCCCCTCCCCCTTTTCCATGGGGGAAATGTGAAGCCAACATATACTGACCGGGTCAGGCCATTGGTTCCATTGTCCCAGAATTACAGTGCTCTCAAATATATTTTTTTAATGGGAGATTCCAGGAACCCAATGCGGGACCTTTTCAAAAGGCACCATAGCTCAGTTGCAGGGCACAATTTGCCCACGTAAGGCTCATCTCCAGCAGGTGATGTGGAAGGCCCACTCTCCATCCTAAAGCTTGGAGAGCCCATGCCTGTCAGAATGCATAACACCAGGCTAGATAATAAGGCTACTTCTTACATCTTCGTGTTCTGCCTGTGAGATCTGGATGCTTCTGGTGAAAGGTCAGGGGCCAGTGAGGGGAGTGGCCAGGGGAAAGTTCTACCTCTCTTTTAAATCAGAACCAGTGAAGGCAGTGAAGGTCCTGTGTGAGTGTCTGGAGACGGTTGGAGGATGGATGGCGGCTAATGGATTGAGGCTGAATAATGACAAGACAGAAGTGCTGTTCTTGGAAGACAGGGGGTGGGCTGGAAGGGAGGACTCCCTGATCCTGAATGGGGTAACTGTGCCCCTGAAGGACCAGGTGCACAGCCTGGGAGTCATTTTGGACTCACAGTTGTCCATGGAGGCAAAGGTCAATTCTGTATCCAGGGCAGCTGTTTACCAGCCCACAGACTGTCTCGCCAGAGTGGTGCATGCTCTATTTATCTCCCGCTTGGACTACTGCAATGCACTCTACGTGGGGCTACCTTTGAAGGTGACTCGGAAACTGCAATTAATCCAGAACGTGGCAGCTAGACTGGTGATTGAGAGTGGCCGCCGGGACCACATAACACCGATCCTGAAAGATCTTCACTGGTTCCCAGTACGTTTCTGAGCACAATTCAAAGTGTTGGTGCTGACCTTTAAAGCCCTAAACAGCCTCGGTCCTGTATACCAGAAGGAGTGTCTCCACCCCCATCGTTCTGCCTGGACACTGAGTTCCAACACCGAGGGCCTTCTGGCGATTCCCTCGCTACAAGAAGTGAGATTACAGGGAACCAGGCAGAGGGCCTTCTCAGTAGCGGCGCCTGCCCTGTGGAACGCCCTCCCAGCAGATGTCAAGGCAATAAACAACTATTTTACTTTTAAAAGACAACTGAAGGCGGCCCTGTTTAGGGAAGTTTTTAATGTCTGATGCTGTGTTGTTTTTAATATTCAGTTGGAAGCCGCCCAGAGTGGCTGGGGAAACCCAGCCAGATGGGCAGGGTGTAAATAATAAATTATTATTATTATTATTATTATTATTATTATTATTATTATTATTGACAGGCAGTGAAACCTGAAGGTTCATGTTTGGCCTGAGGTTCCCCACCCCGGCCTAGAGTCTAAGTGATGAGAAAGGTCAGTAATTTTCTTTATTTGCTTCAACCGTTAAAAGAGATCCCCAGTATGAATTCTTCCAGCATTTACATTTAAAGCACCATCGTCAGTCCCTGGTGTTCCAGCTCAAAATCTGACCCTGCAAGATTTGCAGTCTACACCTGTTCTAGCAGGGAAGGTCAGAGGTAGAGCAACTGCTTTGCATGCAGGTTCCAGGATCAATACCTGACATCTCCAGGCAGGGCCAGGAAGGTGCCTGAATTCCTGAAGAGCCACTGCTAGCCAGTGTGAAAAACGGGTGATTCAAGGATGGGTGTTAATATTACAGGTTCAGAGCCATCGCAAACGGGTCACTGACAACAGCTTGGTCTTTAAGTTCCTGAAAAGGGTAAATCTGGATTAATGGGGGGTTGGGCAGGGATATGGGCTGGCATAAGGTGAGGAGCACTTATCCCACCATAAACATCCATCTGGAAGCACCCAGTTCTGAGCTAGAAATAGGAAGTTGCCTTATACCAAGTCAGACCACTGGTTCATTTAGCTCAGTGACCTGGCAGTAGTTCTCAAAGGTTTCAGACAAGACAGTCAGAGCCCTACCTGGCAACACCGGGGATTGAACCAAGGACCACCTGCGAGCGAGGCAGGTGCCCTTCCTAAGGTAGACAAGCCCATGGTCTCTGACTTGGTATAAGGCAGCTTCCTACGGGCCTGTGAGAAGAGCAGGTCTCAACCTTTGTCCGCAATGCAAGCACTCAGGAGGTGGTCTCTCTCGAGTGGATTCTCTTGTGTCGTCTAAGGGATGCTTTGTGGCCGAAGCTCTGCCCGCAATCTGAGCACTCGTAGGGCTTCTCGCCTGTGTGAACCCTCCTGTGGTTGACAAGGTTGGAGTTCGTGCTGAACTTCTGCCCACAATCCATGCACTGATAGGGCTTCTCTCCCGTGTGCACCCTCTTGTGATTGACGAGGTTGGAGCTCGTGCTGAAGCTTTTCCCACACTCGGCGCACTCAAAGGGTTTCTCTCCCGTGTGCGTTCTCTCGTGGATGAGAAGCTTGGACCGGCTGATGAAGCTCTTCCTGCAGTAGCTGCACTTGTGGGTTTCTTCCCCAGCTTGGGTTTTCTTCCCCGTGTGAAGCCTTTCGTGTTTCCGGAGGTAAGAGCTCGAGATGAAGCTTTTCCCACACTCCGCACACTCGTACGGCTTCTCCCCGGTGTGGGTTCGCCCGTGTATAATGAGGTCTGCTTTCTGATTGAAGCTCTTGCCGCACTCCAGGCACTCGTACGGCTTCTCTCCCGTGTGCGTCCGGATGTGGATGACGAGCTGGGGCCTGTGGACAAAGCTCTGTCCGCACTCGGAGCACTTATACGGCTTCTCCCCCGTGTGGACCCTTTTGTGAGTGATGAGGTTGGAGCTGGAGGTGAAGCTTTTCCCGCACATCGGACACTCGTAAGGCTTCTCTCCCGTGTGGGTTCTCTCGTGTACGATAAGGGAGGCCTTGTCGCTGAAGCTTCGCCCGCAGTCCGAGCATTTGTACGGCTTCTCGCCCGTGTGGACCCTCGTGTGCTTCATAAGGTTGCAGTTGGTGCTGAAGCACTTGCCGCACTCTGAGCACTTGTACGGCTTCTCCCCGGTGTGGGTCCTCTCGTGGATAATCATGTGCGCGCTGTTGTTGGAGATCTTCCCGCAGTAGGTGCACGTGTATAGCTTCTGCATCTTCTGATTCCGAGGGAAATCGAAGCTCCGGCGCAAAACGCTGCCCCAGTCAGGGCCTGTCCTTTTCCTCTTCGCCTTCTGGCTTCCCTCGGGGAAGGTGCCTCCTCTGTTGCTCTCATCACAAATAAAAGCTTGGACCTCTGCCGAGTTCTCCCGGTGGCTTCCTTGACTCTGTTGATCCCTTGGCATCTCTCCCAACCCACAAACCTGGAAAAATTTCCCGTTGAGTCTTGCCAAGGACACTCCGCTGATGCCCACTTGTGGGTGCCTTTCAAAGGGGAAAGACTCGCCCCCATTCTCATACGCTTGGTCGCTGCCTGCCAGAACAAAGAGAGAATCAAAAACTCACCTCTACTCCACACTGGAGGAAAAACCCCCAAAGCTGCAAATTGGATCAATTATCAACGCTATTTTATCCTGCCACACTCATTTAGGAACACAGGAAGCTTCCTTATAATGAGTCAGAATATTTGTGAAAAAAACACAAGCCTTTTTACTACAAATTTTAGGTCCAGAAATACCAAAGGAGCGGAAGAGACTGTTTTATTTACACTACGACAGCTGCGCAAATGCTACTTGCTCAAAGATGGAAGGAAGATAAACTACCTACAAAGGAAGAATGGCTGACAGAGATGAACTATGCTGAAATGGCTAAAATGACTGGGAAGATCAGAGATCAAGAAGATAACAAATAGAATAAAGAATAAAAGAATAGGGGAAGTGTACAAGTTACTTAAAAGAACATTGTAAACAATTATCCGGACCGGGGACATTCTCAGCCTCAGTTGGAGATGCTGGGAATTGGGAGCCTTCTGCATGCCAGACAACTGCTCTACCACTAAGCTATGGCCCTTCCTTGTTTCCTTTCTGTAACTAAGCCTAACAACATGCGATTTAATTTAATACTTCTCCTTCCTCTTTCTCCATGCAAGCATGTAACACATATTTACATAAACTGTGCTTATGAATTAGTTGATGGCAGTAAAGTTTATGGAGAAGAAAACTTTAATAGACTGTCACTTTGTTATTTTGTCGATGGGACAACTGTATTGTGGCTTCCAAAGAAGGTAGTACTATTTGTATAATCTACGACTCACTGGCATATTGAATTTTATATGTATTTTATTTCGCATTGTTGTTTTAACTTTGCTTTGTTTGCCATCCTGGCCTCTCGCAAGAGGGACGGCAGGGTCAAAGAAACAATAACAGCTAATTCCTTGACCTCACCAGGTAGGGCTGACAGAAAGCCTGAAGGTTTGGTACCAGTCAGCGTACAGTAGACAATATTGAGTTCAATGGACTTTGATAAAATACAGCTTCCTGTGTTGCTGCTACTACTAATAACGCTATATTCTTCTAGAAGGAAATTTAATAAACCAAATGAATTAAATAAAATACATCAATTTTAAAAAGGAACGTGGCAAAGGGCATCTAAGGCCTTTCTGTTTGCAACTGAAGCTAGAAAAACTCTCACTTTTCTAGATGATGCTCGGCCTATCCTAGTCAACCAGAGCAGCCACTTGCTCCATGTTGTATCAAGCTCTAAAAATGGAATGAGAGATCTAAAGGGCAGAGACCCGGGTGCCACTCAAGGCTTTCCTCCCAATGCAAACGGCAGCTGCAGGAGAGCTGACAACAACCCACCCCTTGAAAATGTTATTTGCATTAACAAAAAAACAACAAAAAAAAAAAACATGCACGGTAAATAAATGCGAAGAGACATTGCATATCACATCTGGGTCTGAGAAAAGGAGGGTGAAAGTTGGGCTTTCCCCCCACAATAGCATTCTCCCAAATTGATCCCTTCAGGTAATGCTGGCCGCAGATGATGGGAGTTGCAGCTCAAAATCCCTCGAAGACACTAGATTGGGAAGTGGCTTTTTCAGAGCTTTCACTGTCAAAAGCAGCCTGATAATTTCGCCACAGAAATTGCAAAACGACCAGAGGATCCAGACCCCTATCCCTTACCCAGAAAGCTGGCCTCCTCTTCACTCTCCTCCTCAGCCTCTGCAGAGAGATGAATGTTTGCTGTGTCAAACAGATCTTGTTCGGACTTTGGGGAATTAGCAATATCTTCTGCAGGCCAAGACACCTGGAGCAGAAACACGAGTGCAAATCCAGATTTATTTATTTAAAATTTGTATACTGCAGGTCCCAGGATAAAATTACAATATATATATATATAAAAACAAAAAAATACATTCAAAATAAAAACAACCCAATAACCCCCACAACACATTGGAAGGCAGATTAGCGGAGACGCTGCTGTATTTCGATAAACAGCATCTGAATAGCACTTTAGACCACAATCCTATACACACCTACCAGGAAGAGAGTCCCACTGATCTTGTATAAATAAATGGCTTACTCCTTTCCATGTTTAATAAGCCAAGGTACAATCACCTGTCCTGAACATGGGCATCATCTCAACAAACATTGCAACAATCTTACACTGCAGATGGGAGCGTTGAAACCACAAGAAAAATCTAGATTCCCCCCCCCGCCGCCCCTACCTAGGGAGCAACAGCATTATGGACAGGGTGGGGGAGAAATTTAGATCAGAAAGACGGTGGTGATAGGAAGGAAACCTCCTTTGCCACAGCTGATATGCTGATGAAAACCAAAGTCCCCTGAAGATGCTTTGATGCCTCCAGATGTTTGCTCTAATAAGCCTTTTTTTAAGGATTAGAGAGAAATGCAGTGAGGAGGATGGGCCTGTCAATGAATCTTTGTCACTATAGCTCAGGGGTGCCCAATCTTTTTCCAAAGGTGGCCAGATTTGATGAAGTGAACATGCATGAGTTGTTGAGCTTTTTTCCGGATCTTACCCCAAATTTGCTGAACTTTTCTTAGAACCCAGAGAAGGAACTGCCTGTGGGGGCCAGATTAAACTGACCGACGGGCCGGATTAGGCTCATAAAACGGGCTTTGGATGTGCCTGCTATAGCTAAACAGAACCTCCATGTCTAGAGGCACTGGACCTGTGACCATGAGATGCTGGAGACCCAGGTGAGAGGGGGGCACTTACCTTTCCCGGAAGCCCCTCGGTGTCTTGCAGCTGCAGCAGGAAGTCCTCAGCGAGGGCCGCCGCCTGGGCGCAGGTCTCTGGCCTGCATCCCTTGACCCAGCTCTGCATTTCCGCAGGCAGGATGGCCAGGAACTGCTCCAGGACCAGCAGCTCCACGATCTCTTCCTTGGTGCGCCTCTCTGGCTTCAGCCACCGGGAGCAAAGTTCCTGGAGCCGAAGCCAGGCCTCTCGGGGCCCCTCGGCCTCCTGGTAGCAGAACCGCCGGAAGCTCTGCCGCTCCATCTCCAACCTCATGTTGGCGTCTTCTTCCTCCTCGTCCAGGATCTCCTCCTTCACTTTCACAGAGGAAATCTGCTCCCCTCCTTCCTCGTGTGCCTCCCCACTCAGGTCTGGCAGGGTCTGGTCTGTCCCCCCTGCTCTCCCACTGGGCCACCGACTGGCATCTGCAGCTCCCCTGAAGGAGGCCGGGAGGACACCATCCCCAGAGTGGGGAGGACTGGGAGCCTGTGGGGTTTCCCACCGTGAATGAGGGGGCTGCATCGTCTTCAGGAAATCCTGCCACTGGGCATCCCAGTGCTGCTGCGGCTGCCCCTCCTCAGCCTCCTGCTTAATTTGACGTAAATCTTCCTGAGGCAGAAGATCCCTGACGGTCCCAAGTTGGTCCGCAGCAGATTTTTTCCCTTTGGATTCCAGTCTCGCCCTTTGAATGGGTCTCCTCGGCCCCTTCTCTTCCATTTGTACGCTGCCCTGCTGGAAAAGAAATCAACACCAAGTAAAGTAACAGTATAGAATAAGACTCAAGAATAAAAACAAAAGCATATTTTTTAACCATTACAGTGGTGCCTCGGGTTACATTGCCTTCGGGCAACGTAACCTTCTGCTTACCTTTGGGTTACTTCCTGGTTTCGACGCTCGCGCATACGCAGAAGCGCTAAACCACACAGCGCGCATGCGCAGACGCAGTGCCTCGGCCTGAGGAAACTTCGGGTTGCAGATGATTATGTCTGCAACCCGAGGTTCCACTGTAGTCAGTTTTTGAAATATATTATTACTCCTAATTCTTATGTTGAGGCTGTGAATGACAATGTCACCCAAACCACCCACCCATGCACAAGAGGAAGTTATCCAGACCTGGGGAAACCCCAAGGTTTATGGAAGTACAAATAATATTTGGGGGTGGGGGAACCAAGGCAGTGGGAGGGAAATCCAAAAACAACCCAGTGAGAGGACTGAGCATGTTCAGTGGACAGGGAATGCTGATCCTGGCTGCAACTTCTAGCATGTTGGAAAAGAAACAACAGATCTTTCTATAGGGTTAAGGCTGTGATAGACCCACCTAACATTTAAAGTATATGACTTCACCCAAGAAACCCAAGTTCTTAAGGGTGCTGACAACTGTAGCAATAAACTATAGTTCCAATGATTTTCTGGGGGAAGCCACGTGCTTTAAATGTATGGTGTCTGTACAGCCTAAGAAACAGAGAAGGAATATTGACCAACAAAATCAAACAACCCACTTCATGTGGCCTGCTAGTCCCTGTGGTTTCCATCTCTTGGTCTCATCATGTGATGAACCTCTCTGTTCTGGAGGGAGAGAGATGCCTAAAGAGCCCTTAAAGGTAAAGGTAAAGGGTCCAGTTGTGGATGACTCTGGAGTTGCGGCGCTCATCTCGCTTTATGGTCATGTGGCCAGCATGACTAAGCCACTTCTGGAGAACCACAGCAGCACACAGAAACGCCATTTACCTTCCCTCTGGAGCAGTACCTATTTATCTACTTTGACATGCTTTCAAACTGCTAGGTTGGCAGGAGCAGGGAATGAGCAATGGGAGCTCACCCCGTCGCGGGGATTCAAACTGCCAACCATCTGATCAGTAAGCTCTAGGCTCTGTGGTTTTGACCACAGCACCACCCGCGTCCCTACAAGAGCCCTTAGAGAGATCCTTTAAACTCCAATCTCAGCAGGAATCAGCACAGTGCTGAAATGGGATAGAAGCCCTGATCTGGAGATAAATGATCCCTCTGGCTGCTCTTTAAAGAGGATTTCTAAAGAACAATCAGAAGGGTCTTTTTTCTTAGAACTCATTGCTAATTCAGCAGGGTCTTCTTGTGCTCTTATTTTTCCCCACCCCGGAACTGGGGTTGGAAGGTCTAAACATGCTGATTTTGTTTGCAAGACTTGTATGTATGCTAGATGGCATGTCTGGTGAGTGTGGGCAGCACCTCTGACGTGTGTGCATGTGACTTTATGGTCTGCATCTATTTTATGTGTGTGCATGCATGTGCATACATTGGCCACAAAGCTCACTGGAATGTGGCCTCCAGAATCAATGCAGCTTTAAGCCCATAAACGTTTCCTTCCTCCTGCTCTATCAGAAAGAACAATCAAATCTGGGACTATCAAGAGGAGAGAACTCCTGGATCTGCAGAGTTAATGTTCTCAACATCCTATGGACACAAACTGCAGTGAGATTTTCCTTTAATTGCTTTGAGATATTTTTCTGAAAAATATGAAACAGTATAGAAATGAGTAATAATCTGAAAATGAATAGCTAATTTCAATTTCGCCTTCCTCAGTCTTTAACAATACTGTCTTCAATGTTTTTGTTATCATTAATTCATTTCCATATGCCACACTTCTTAAGAATCCTCCTTTCCTCTGCATTCTCAAAACTGGCACCCACTTCAACCCTCAGCCTTCATCTGAAAACTCAGCTGTATTACTGGGGAAGGAGGAATATAAAACCTTTAACGAAACAGGCTTAAGGCTCTCTCACTTATCTACACGCAGACACACTAGCTTTGATAGCTTGGGGGAAAGTTCAGATGCGTTCTCCAGGGAATGGATCTATCAGCTGTTTTATTAGCCCTGACTAATAAAGGCACAGTGTACCTTGATTTGGGGCAGGCAAAATAAACCATTTCCTTGCTAAATGAATCGGATGGACATCATTGCCACAAGATGCGACGATGGTGGTGGCAAAGAGAGCTTTAGAAGGCGATCTGACCAATTCATGAAGGAGGGCGATAGGTTTATCAATGGCACTGGCAGAGGAAGGGGGGGGGGAGGAGTAGTGGCCTGCAAAGGGTTTCAGGGGCTGCAGAGTGAGAGGGGCACCTCTCTGCTGCACTTTCCCCCCTGCCTCGCCTTCCCTCTCCGCCGGTGGGAGAGCGTGAGCTTCTGCCTGTGCTGCCGCCCCCGGAACCCACTCATCGCCCTTGCAGCCCCCGCAGGGAGGCAGAAGCAGGAGAGAGGGAAGACCGTGGAAGAGGACGGGGCTACCTGGTGAGGGACAGGGAGAGGGGCGGCAAAAGCCCCAGATACGCCACTGATGAATGAGCGACTATATGCAGCCTCCACCGCGAAGCAGCAGCTGCCTTGGACCCCTCATTCTGCCCCTTGAGCTCAGGACTGAAGGGAGCAGCTCCCCAGGGTCTCCGGCAGGGTCCGTGCCAGCCTGAGCCAGAGATGTTTGCCCCTGTGCCCTCCTGCAGATGCCCTGCCCCTGAGCTGCGCCCCTTCCCCTTCCTGCCCGGTTGGGGGGCGCCCTGCAGCCTCTGGCTGGACTCCGGGCCCGATCCTGCCAGGCGCACGTGCTCTCCTCCCCCTCCTGCCCCCTCCCGCCTCCTGCACCTCGGACTCCTCGCTCCGTCCCTGCACCGGAATCCGGATCCTCTCCGGGGAAACTCGCCAGGCCGCTGCCCGCTGCTCCTCCGCTCTCCTCGGCGGGGGACAGGAAAGTGCAGCCGCTCTCGAGTCCCCCTGGCTGGCCCCGTTTCCTGCCTCTCTGAGCATCGGAGCTCGCTGGCTTTGGGTTGGGCCCTGGGAGGCTGCAAGGCTGGATGCGCCCCCTTGCGCTGTCCCTCAAAATTTATTGTATCATTGGAATATACCTGGCATCTTCTCGGATATCCAGAATGTTGCACAAATAAGTCTCCTAGTGATCCGATGTGCAGTCACTGGTTTCCTTATCAGCAAATATTTTCAGAAAGCTGGGACGATGCCACCCTACAGCCATAGCTGTCAACTTTCAGATTTGAAAATAAGGGATCAGCAGCCTCGCGTGTCCCGGGGACAGTCTACAGGATATCTAACAATCCGGGATAGCAGTGGGAAATGGCACTGGAATAAGGGAATTTCTCGCAAAAAAAGGGAAGGTTGACAGCTATGCCTGCAGCCCGAATGGGTAGCTGGAGGAGGCAGTCCAGTTCCCAGCTCTGCTGGTTGGGATCATGCAATCACTTAGCTCCAGCAACCGACCTTTCCAAACCCTCCAACATTTCTCTGATGAAAATAGGAACATCCCATTCCATAAATATAATTTTCCTATTTATATACCGCACATCTTATTACGTTGCCCCAGCCACTCTGGGCAGTTTCCAACATATATAAAAAACATAATAAAACATTAAAAAACTTTCCTATACTGGATTGCCTTCAGAGGGCCGGGGGTTGGATAACTGCATTCTCTAATTCTAAACAGTGGCACTTGGAGGGTTTGTCTTTCCCTGCTTTTTCATTCACTGCCTCTGGTCTCCTGCATCCATTTAGCAGAGGAGGGGAGCGATTTTGGCCTTCATACTTCTCCACCCCCCACCCCAACCCCAATATAAGCAAAAACACACACACCATTTGGGAGTGAGGACCAAAAAAATAAAATCGTTTTATTATTTTATTACTTATTTTTGCAGTTCAATCTACCGTATCTATAAATTTTATTGTTTATAGCCAATGGCCACCACAATACAATATGAGCACAACTCACACAGCTGCAAAACAAAAGACATTGCATGCTCCAGACCAGGATAAATCTATAGCGTCCAAAATTTATTTTCACATTTGTTTCAATGGGAAGGATATAGGGCAGCAGAGTCCAGGTGGTGAGGTCCAGATTAGAGTTTCTATCATCCTTGACTGTCTGCCCTGCTGGCTGAAGCTGATGGGAACTGGACACCAACATCTGGGGACACCTCAATGACTATTCTGTGAAATACAGAATCTACAAAGGATTAAGGCACTGATCCAGAAGAGAATGAACTGAGAAGAGGCCCCACTGAATTATCTTGAAGCAACTGTGACTGTAGTGTGTCAGTGTGATCTGTCTGAAGTGAAACAAGAGGAAGATCACTATATAATAATAATAATTTATTATTTATACCCTGCCCATCCGGCTGAGTTTCCCCAGCCACTCTGGGGAGCTCCCAATCAAGTGTCAAAAACATAGCAGCATTAAACATTAGAAACTTCAGATGTCTTTTTAACATAGGATAGCTGCTTATTTCCTTCACATCTGAAGGGAGGGTGTTTCACAGGGTGGGCGCCACTACAGAGAAGGCCCCCTGTCTGGTTCCCTGTAACCTCATTTCTCGCAATGAGGGAACCACCAGAAGGCCCTCGCCTCTGGATCTCAGTATCCGGGCTCAACGATGGGGGTGGAGACGCTCCTTTAGGTATACAGGACCGAGGCCATTTAAGGCTTTAAAGGTCAGCATCAACACTTTGAAGTGTGCTCGCCAATGCAGATCTCTCAGGACCGGTGTTATGTGGTCCTGGCGGCCACTAAATGTTAATAAGCAGAAACCTGTGCAGAAACAGAGACAATACTGCTGATGTGAAAGAAAAATGTTTCATAACAAACTGTAAGAGAATTCAAGGGAGAACGTGCCCGTGTTTGAATAAGCAGAAGATTGTACAGTGGTACCTCGGGTTACATACACTTCAGGTTACAGACTCCTCTTCTATTCTTCTCAGTTATATGATTATGAAAGTAAAGTTCTTTTGAATAGCAAGAGTCTGGCCGCTGTATAGTCTGTAAAAAGGAACTATCACCTAGAATAGCTATTTGGCTTCCTAACTATACGCTACTCTGTTACTTTGGATAGCATAAAAATTCAGAGACAGACAGACTTTAATGTTGTATACAGTGTAAGGCTGGGGAATTGAGAGGTGGGGAGAGCGAGCGGGGGGGAGGGGTAGTACACTTTCATTATTTTACAAAGTTCATATGCAAGGTGTTTGTGTCAGTGTGACATGGGTAGCTTCTCTTCCTATTCATTTATTAGTTTTCATTGGCAGTGAGAAAGATCAGGGCCCCCAGGGCATAGTTGGTTGCCTTCAGTTGACTGCAGTAAAGGTGGCGGAGGCTGAACCATTTTGAGGAAGAGATTGTTGTAATTCTTGGACAGGGATGGAAAAGAGCATGGCTACATAGCGGTTTGGTCCTTCAAGTAAAGGTAAAAGTAAAGGGACCCCTGACCATTAGGTCCAGTTGCGGACAACTCTGGGGTTGCGGCGCTCATCTCGCTTTACTGGCCGAGGTTGGCAGGAGCAGGGACCAAGCAATGGGAGCTCACCCCGTCGCAGGGATTTGAACCACGACCTTCTGATTGGCAAGCCCTCGGCTCTGTGGTTTAACCCACAGCGCCACCTGCGTCCCTTCAAGTACTTGTTGTTAAAGTTGTTCCGTGGAATTCCTGATCTGGACCTTGTGTGGAAATGAATTCTCTCCATCACAAAAATAAGCTTTACTGCAGAACAGTCTTAAACAGTTAAGCATGATAAAGAAGTACATTGCAAACAATGATCAGTCCTTTATGTACCGTATTTTTCGCTCGATAACACGCACCTGACCATAACACGCACATAGTTTTTAGAGGAGGAAAACAAGAAAAAAAAATTCTGAATGAAACAGTGGATGTATCATTTTTGTGCTTCATGCTGCGGCCACAGACATGTGATTTGACGGTGAGTTTGGGGTAGCCCAATGCAAAGATCCTGAGGATCCATGTGGATCCATGCTTTGTAACCACGTTTTTGCACCATTGCAGCCCCAGGCAACAGTGGGTGCGTGATTTTTTTGGTGCAGGCTGTAGCCATGGACATGCTATGTGATCTGATGGTGAATTTGGGGTGACCCAATGCAAAGATCCTGAGGATCCATGTGGATCCGTGCTTTGTAACCATGTTTTTGCACCACTGCAGCCCTGTTTTTGCATCAGATCATTGCTATGTGATCTGATGGTGAATTTGGGGTGACTCAATGCAAAGATCCTGAGGATCCATGTGGATCCATGCTTTGTAACCACGTTTTTGCACCATTGCAGCCCCAGGCAACAGTGGGTGCGTGATTTTTTTGGTGCAGGCTGTAGCCATGGACATGCTATGTGATCTGATGGTGAATTTGGGGTGACCCAATGCAAAGATCCTGAGGATCCATGTGGATCCGTGCTTTGTAACCATGTTTTTGCACCACTGCAGCCCTGTTTTTGCATCAGATCATTGCTATGTGATCTGATGGTGAATTTGGGGTGACTCAATGCAAAGATCCTGAGGATCCATGTGGATCCGTGATTGGAACCACGTTTTAAGTAGGGAGGGAAGGAAAAACATAGAAGCGACAAGGAGAGGGGTGTGCAGAGAAGCAGCTGGCTAAGAATGCAGGAGAGGGGTTTTACCGGAGGGAGGAAAGGAAGGCAAAAGTCCCCCCCCCCACAAGCCAGCCAGCTCTCTCTCTCCCCCCCCCCAACCTGCATGTTGCCTTCGAGTCCCAGACGCACGGAAAGGAATTGCCTGGAGGGGAGGGGTTTTCTCTGCTCTTTGTTCCGTTTGAGCAAACACAGTAAGGAAACAGAAGCGGGTGGGCAGTAAGACCCTGAGGCAGAATGCAGGAAAGCAGCAACTTCCTCCTTTCCTCCCTTCTCCGGACGATTTGATATTTGCCTGATTTATGCCTTCACTCGCGCTTGTCAGCTCCAGGGACCACACATTCGCTCAATAACACGCACAGACATTTTCCCTTACTTTTTAGGAGAAAAAATCTGCGTGTAATAGAGGGAAAAATACGGTAATTCAGTAGGCTTTCCTCTCTCTGGTCCCAGAGGGAGATCCTAAGCTTCTTCAACATTGCATGACTTATTTGCAACTGCTGCTGCTGCTTCTCCTAGCCATCTCCAGCAAGAACAAACTGGCTTCTCAAGTTTAAGCTTCCTTCCGTGAGAGCTCTGCAGCTTATGCCTCCAGCGATGAGTTATGAGGAAAGATCCAGCCTCCTCTGAGGCTTTTGTCAGAGTGGAACCTCTTGCCTAAGTCTAAGAGAAACTTCCCTTTATAGTATTTTTATTACAATGCATTCAAGCACAGCATTATATTTACATTAAATTTATAACACTTGTTCCCTTCCAAGTAACAATGACACTTACAAACAGGTTGTCACTTTCTTTTTCTATGTCTGTTTCGTATGCCCCAATGTTCTCTCTCTTTCCCCTCAAATGCTCCAGGCGACCACAGATGAGTGTCTAATGAGAAACCAAAAGCTCAGAGTTTGGGGGTGGGGTGAAGCCTTGAATATCAAGTTGCCTCCTAGTCCCTGCTTTTAGATTTGTATTTGGAAAGTGTTGTAGGAGTTTTAAGGTTTTTTTAGCTATATATTTAAAAAACAAGGCTCTTGTGAGATGTTTCATTATTTTGTTATTCTGACATTGCATTGCACAGGAGCACCTTTGCACAGCTGTTTGATTTTTTTTATGAAAAAAGAATAAGAATGTATTCTAATGTATTCTAAAGAATGTTTCTTTAGAAGCAGAACAAGTATTTTATTTTATTTTTAATAACAGAGGAAATGATGCCCAATTCTTAGTGCTCATCCTGGCTTTAAGATTAGCAGCCACACCCTCACAAAAAGCTATGAAAGGATTTTGTTAGCAAGATTCAAGGTGAATTCCTGTCTTGAATTCCTGGGCTGCCTCTTCCTTGAGAACCAAAATTTTAAAAGATGATGCTGTTAAGGTGCTACACTCAATATGCCAGCAACTTTGGAAAACTCAGCAGTGGCCAGAGGATTAGAGGAGGTCAGTCTACATCCCAATCCCAAAGAAGGGCAGTGCCAAAGAATGTTCCAACTACCGCACAATTGCGCTCATTTCACACGCTAGCAAGGTTATGCTTAAAATTCTACAAGACAGGCTTAAGCAGTATGTGCACTGAGAACTCCCAGAAGTGAAAGCTGGATTTCGAAGGGGCAGAGGAACCAGAGACCAAATTGCAAACATGCTGGATTATGGAGAAAGCTAGAGAGTTAATGAAAAACATCTACTTCTGCTTCATTGACTACGTAAAAGCATTTGACTGTGTCAACCACAGCAAACTATGGCCAGTTCTTAAAGAAATGGGAGTGCCTGATCACCTCATCTGTCTCCTGAGTGTTATGGAAAAATCTAGGTGTGGGGCTGTTCAGTCAAACCAGCTCGTTGGGCAGAGCCCGCGGGTCCCTTGCGAAATAAAGGAAGGAGTCCAGCCATCAACTGGAGCAAATAGCTGTAGACCAAAGTTTATTGCGCAACAGGTTCAAAGAGGAATTTTGAACCCCGAGGATGGGGTGACAAAGACTTTTAAAACTTCCCCACCATATCCCAGAATGCAGTTTGTAGAGCATCATTGCTATATCATTGTTACATCACTGACATGTCACAAAAGGGGAGGGGTAGACAGGGGTTACACTAGTTTAACCTTGGCAAACATGTCCAGACAAGCCCTTGGTACAAGATTAGCATAAGTAGACATGTCAGGGCAAGACTCAGGTATAAGATTAGCATAGGCAAACACCTCTGAAGGCCCATCACCCAAAGTACAATAGAACTTCCTTTGCATTTCTGGCCCCTTGGCAAGTTTGGTGATGGGATTAGGCTTTCCTTGGCCCAGCTCAGCAATTGTCACCCCTGGACACTTCCTGGAGTCCTTTTTCAAGAGGAAAATACCCGTAGCTTTGGAATGGAGGAAACTGGAAAAGGAGTTGATTTTATATTATTTTTAAAGCTAGGTAACTTCCCTGAGCTGTCAAGTTGAAAGGATACATTGCTCTGATGGTGTTTCCTGCTTGGCAGGGGGTTGGACCCTTGTGGTCTATTCCAACTCTATGATTCTAGGCATGATATTTGTAACATTTAACAACTTTAAAGATGTGCTCGCTCCCCCCCCCCCCAAAAAAATTTCCATAACATGAGAAATCTCTATGTGGGACAAGAAGCTACACTTAGAACTGGATATAGAACAACTGATTGGTTCAAAATTGGGAAAGGAGTACAGCAAGGCTGTATATTGTCCCCCTGCTTATTTAATTTATATGCGGAATTCAACATGCGAAAGGCTGGAGTGGATGAATAACAAGCCAGAATTAAGATTGCCGGAAGAAATAACAACTTCAGTTATGCAGATGCCACAACCTTGATGGCAGAAAGTGAGGAGGAATTAAAGAACCTCTTAATGAGGGTGAAAGAGGAGAGCGCAAAATTTGGTCTGAAGCTCATTATCAAAAAAATGAAGATCATGGCCACTGGTCCCATCACCTCCTGGCAAATAGAAGGGGAAGAAATGGAGGCAGTGAGAGATTTTACTTTCTTAGGCTCCATAATCACTGCAGATGGTGACAGCAGCCACGAAATTAAAAGATGCCTGCTTCTTGGGAGAAAAGCAATGACAAACCTAGACAGCATCTTAAAAAGCAGAGACATCACCTTGCCAACAAAGGTCCGTATAGTCAAAGCTATGGTTTTCCCAGTAGTGATGTATGGAAGTGAGAGCTGGACCATAAAGAAGGCTGATCACCAAAGAATTGATGCTTTTGAATTATGGTGCTGGAGGAGACTCTTGAGAGTCCCATGGACTGCAAGAAGATCAAACCTCTCCATTCTGAAGGAAATCAGCTCTGAGTGCTCAGTGGAAGGACAGATCGTGAAGCTGAGGCTCCAATACTTTGGCCACCTCATGAGAAGAGAAGACTCCCTGGAAAAGACCCTGATGTTGGGAAAGATGGAGGGCCCAAGGAGAAGGGGACAACAGAGGACTAGATGGTTGGACAGTGTTCTCAAAGCTACCAGCATGAGTTTGTGTGTTTTTTTTATAGATATTTATTGAAGTTTTCAAAAAATAAAGAAAAAACAAAAAAACAGTTAAAAACACATAAAATTTACATTCCTTACTTTCAATAACAAATTTCCTTGACTTCCCCACACCTCCCCTTCTTGTATTCCAATTTTTAGCTCAGCAAGTTCTTGTCCCCAAATTTTACCTTACTATATTTAATTCATTTTAGTTAACCAATTTTAACTTATAAACCTCAGTCTTTATACATCAGTACTTATTCTTAAAAATCTTTTTCTAAGGTTGACCCCAATTCCCTTCCACGAATTCCCCATTTTTATATTAGTAGCAAAACAAAATAAAAGGAAACAGAGTATAATTGTACACCCTTTGGATTCCCAAAGCCCCACCCCCCCTTTCCCGGTTTCGAACCCCAACAAATGTCCATCAGTCTATCTGCTATCAGCCTGGCGACCTCACGTCCGAGGCTCTTAATTCTCTCTCAATTCCTCTCTGCCAGTTCTTTGTATAGTCCTTTGTATTGGACACCAAATCTCGAAGAAGCTCTGTCCCAATAAGGCCCATGTTTCTTCCAGCCAGACCTCCATATTTAAAAGTGGAGCCGAAATCTTGTTTCTTGCTCTCTTAAGTCCAAATGTCCCAAAAGCTCCAGTTTCCACTTTAGCCAGGTTTGTAATCCATAGGTCTTCAGATCTCCACATAAGGAGATCTCTCCATTCTCCATTCAAACCAAATTTTCATCATCCTGTTCTTATTTTCCTTTGTATCCATCTTAACCGGCCTCTGGCTCTCCTTAATCATCTGTGGCATTATAGCTCCTCCTTCCTTTTCCTTCAAGTCATCATATATCTCTTTCCTCACATTCTCAAATTTCTCAGATTTCTTTTCTTGTTCAGCTGCAGAGATTTTTAGTTCAGCTGCAAAAACTTTTTGTTCAACTGCAAAGACTTGAGTCAAGTCCGTTCCAGGCTCAGTAGTTTTATTTACTGTTTCATTCAATATTGTAACATTTGTAGCCAAAACATCACTTTGTTCTTGTAACTTTCCCAAGAGAAAAAAAGTCCTCTCCAGTTCAGCCAGTATTTTTCCACTTACAGCCATTCTTGTAATGTCCCTGAACCCCCTCTAGAGGGGTTCTGGTTTCTTAGTGTCTTCCAGTTCCAACCCAAAAGTCAAATTAGCCTTTTCTTCTTTATTTTTAACAATTTATTACCAAATTGTAACAAATATAACCAGCAAAGACAACAGAAACAAAGTTCTCCTTTTCCCCCAACTTTGACAGCTAGTTTGACAGCTGTCAAAGTCTTCTATATCTCTTCAGCAGGCTCTCTCACCGATCGCTCCCGGGTCCTGGGGGAGGGGTGACAATTCCGCTCTCAATATTAGCTCTTATCCTCCAGCACAATCACCTATATTGCCAAAACGTGGAGTTAATTACTTTTATCCACAAAAGAGAAAGGTGTTCTCTCAACCTTAGTTATAAAATCCTTGCTTTAAGATGTTTACAAGGCGGGTAGGCGGACTTCCTCTTTGCGCCTTCCCCGGTCGTGCCTAATTCCCAAGAAAAATTTTCCCTTTTTAAGTCCAATTTCCGTGTTACTCACGGGTTGTTACTTTTAGTCCAAATGTTCAGAGAAAGAAGTCAGCGCTCTCCGTCCATGGCATGCAGCTTCACTCAGTAGGGGAAGCAGTCGACTCTCAGCACCGCACCGCTCTCCGTCCCCCGTTCCGGAGCCTTTAAAAAGGCTCCTTCGCGGGTCGGGGGGGTGCAAATGGTGCCCGCCGAGTCACCAGGTCCACAGGCTCCAGTGCCTGTGGTTTCTGAGGGTCCCCGCGTCGCCGCCGCGGCAGGACCCGACCCCTACTAAGCCGATTCCCTCCGGAGCTCGGAGGGAATCCGCCATCAGGCGATGGCGCTAACCCGGAAGTCGCTACCAGCATGAGTTTGACCAAGCTGCGGGAGGCAGTGGAAGAGAGGAGTGCCTGGCATGCTCTGGTCCATGGGGTCACAAAGAGTTGGACACGACTAAATAACTAAACAACAACAAACTTGCCAAATGAACCTTATATTGGCCCGTTTGACAAGACCAGCTGCCATGTTTGAGTTGTTTTTTTTTTTGGGGGGGGGAGGCTTAAGCATCATTTTGGGAGGCAGCAAACAGATACCTGTGGAAGATAACTGTGGAATCTGTTATCTGTCAAATGGATTCCAGATAACTGTGGAATCTGTTATCTGTCACACGAGAAACAAGGCCTGATTCCCACCCCCACCCCTTAATCCTCTCCAGCTATTTGCTTATCCATCGACCCTGATGGAGCTAAAAATATTCCCAGTTCCCCAAATTCCTGTCAAAACTATCCCAAGGTGGTGTCAACCATAAATTTTCCCTACTATTTTGAACACATCTGGCAAACTGATTCAAATCAACATTCATAAGCATGGAAACAAAAATGTTGATGCTCCCCTAAGTTTCCCTGGTAGTCCACTTCTAATCTCAGCTCTTGGCAGACTGTTTCTGAACTGGGAGGCATTGGCTGGTTCCTGTCACCTGACAGCTGGAGGTTTCCAGAGAGAGAGTGCAGAGTGCTGAAGAACCAGATGCTGAGACTTCAGCTAGAGTTCAACAACACAGGTGCTTGCTATATGCAATTTGGAGACAAAGAATCCTTTATTTTCAGTCAGATTCAGAACTATTTCCTGTCTTCTTACCTATGAATTACATTTCTGTTCCACACTCCCCTCATCAAGCCCACCACAAGATATATTGCTTTCACGCACACAGCAACCCTGCGAGGGAGGTTTTGCATAAAGATGGTGACCAGCTTTAAGTCACCCAATCAGCTTCACGACTGAGGAGGGATTTGAATTGTCCCCGGCATTTGTGACCTAGATCCTTGGACTCCAGCTCCCATGAGCCCCAGCCAGCGTGGCCAGCGGCTAAAGACGACGTGAGTTGCAATTTGACATCATCTGGAGGGGCAACAGGTTACCCAACAGGTCCGTTTTCAGCGCCTTGACCTTCTCCTGGCGCAGCTGCCCTTGGAACTCCTCGTACTGAATGTGCTTCGTACTGTAGTGCCTCTGCAGGTTGGCCTTCTTCAGGATGGAGAGGGCCTCACCACAAATTGTCGGAAATCAAGCCCATATCAGGAGAAACTGGCAACTCTCCCAGGCACCCGGCTTGATCTCCTGTTGACCTCCCTGGCTGCATTCCCCAGCAAGATCCAGGCTAGGTCGCAATAGGCGATCCTTCTCAGCGTGAGAAGGATACACCCCCTCTTTCCTGCCCCCCGTGGCAGGGGAAAGAGATAGACAGAAACGTATTTTCATGCCTTTATTTCTGTCTTTGCAGCATTACAAAAAAACATGACTGCTCTCTTCAAACTCTAGCAGTCTAGTGGCAAACACTTTCTGTACTTCCTAGACAGGAACAAAAGGAAGAGCTCATATTACACTCTGAGCTAATTCCGGTGCTTCACACTGTGAATTGACTGTCCCTCTGTTTCCCATGGACAGTTCCAACATTCCCATTGTTTTGCTTTCAAGCTAGCAGTTTGCAGCTGCATTGCTTCAATATCGTAACACAAATGAGGCTCTGCTCCACAAAGAAATAGTCATGGGTCCATCTTTTTTGAAAATGCAGCACTCCAAATCTATCTTCCTCTTCTTGTGGAAACATTGATTGTGCCCAGAAACAGACAATTTGGCAGACGGAGCTGTTCTAATACGGGAGTCCTATGCTGCCTATAGCCAGCCCTGGTCAGCAATGTGTCTGCAGCTCTTTGAGCCAGTTGAACTTTCTGAGCACTTTTCAAAGGCAGCTGCAGGTACAGTGTGCTAAAGTAACTCCTACGCAATGTGGCGCCAGACTGCTTTCTTTTTTGTAATTATCTGTTTTAAATTCTATAGCTTAAATTCTCTTGATGGTTGTTTTTTTGAGAAGGGCCTCTTACAGTCACAAAGCAATGATTTTCAGTGCGGCTCCATAACACTGATTGTGTCCTCACACTACCCCTTTTGGTGTGGGGATTTCGGATCCAGAAAAGGAGCAGACGGGGAAAGGTTAAGCAGAATCCCACCCACTTCCCCTGCCACCCTTAGGTGTGCTCAGTCTTCGCCTGCTTCAGGACTCCAGCTTGCATGAGAAAGAAGGATGGAGCTCCAGGAAACAGGAAGTGGTCCGTCAACCGGCCAGGACATCTCACCATCACAGACAGATCCAGTCTCCTGCTGGGGAGTCAAGAGTGGCCCTGGGATGGCAGAGAGAGGAGGGGAAGGGCCCAGCGACAGAAGGAATGGCAGGGCTCCAGATGCTCCCTTGGACCCCTCCCCTGACACCAAGGGAAGCTCCTCTTCTGGGGCTGAAAGCATTGGCATGGTTTGATTTTGTCAGGATTGCAAGGAAGCATAGAAGTAAAGGTAAAAAACACCTATGCGGTTTATTAAAGTTAATTAAAGTATCTGTGGTTTTTCCCCTGTGTGAGTTTGTTGGTGTCTTCTACGTTTCCCACTATCACTGAAGCTCTTTCCACATTCAATACATTTTAAAGGTTTCTCCCCCGTGTGAGTTCGTTGGTGTAATCTAAGTGCTCCGCTTTTGCTGAAACTCTTTCCACATTCAATACATCTAAATATGTTCTCCCCTGTATGAGTTCGTTGGTGTATTCTAAGTTTCCCACTTGTACTGAAGCTCTTTCCACATGCCATGCATTGAAATGGTTTCTCCCCCGTGTGAGTTCGTTGATGTATTCTAAGGTTTCCATAATGACTGAAGCTCTTTCCACATTCAATACATTTAAATGGTTTCTCCCCCGTGTGAGTTCGTTGGTGTATTTTAAGAGTTCCACTTTTGCTAAAACTCTTTCCACACTCAAAACATTCAAATGGTTTCTCTCCCGTGTGAGTTCGTTGATGTATTCTAAGTGATCCACTATCACTGAAGCTCTTTCCACATTCAATACATTTAAATGGTTTCTCTCCCGTGTGAGTTCGTTGGTGTATTCTAAGAGTTCCACTTCTGCTGAAGCTCTTTCCACACTCAAAACATTCAAATGGTTTCTCTCCCGTGTGAGTTCGTTGATGTATTCTAAGTGTTCTACTACGACTGAAGCTTTTTCCACATTCAATACATTTAAATGGTTTCTCTCCCGTGTGCGTTCGTTGGTGTATTCTAAGTGTTCCACTTTCAATGAAGCTCTTTCTACATACAGTACATTTAAATGGTTTCTCCCCCGTGTGAGTTCGTTGATGAATTCTAAGTGCACCACTTTGACTGAAGCTCCTACCGCACTCCATACATTCAAATGGTTTCTCCCCTGTGTGAGTTCGTTGATGTCTTCTAAGTGTTCCACTACGACTGAAGCTCTTTTCACATACAGTACACTTAAATGGTTTCTCTCCTGTGTGAGTTCGTTGGTGTCTTCTAAGTGTTCGACTTTCATTGAAGCTCTTTCCACATTCAAAACATTCAAATGGTTTCTCTCCCGTGTGAGATCGTTGATGTATTCTAAGTGATCCACTATCACTGTAGCTCTTTCCACATTCAATACATTTAAATGGTTTCTCCCCCGTATGAGTTCGTTGATGTATTCTAAGTGCTCCACTATCACTGAAGCTCTTTCCACATTCAAAACATTCAAATCGTTTCTCCCCCGTATGAGTTTGTTGATGTAGTCTAAGTTTTCCACTTTCACTGAAGCTCTTTCCACATTCCGTAAATTCAAATAGTTTCTCTCCTTTTTGAGTTTGTTGTTGTATCCTCAATTTCTTTGTTCTTTTGCATAAATTCACATGTGGCTCCATAGAATTCTGACTTTCATCTTCCTCACCTGTTTGGGAGTCTGGGAGGAAAGAGAATCCTGTTAGACTTTCAAGAAAGACAAAAAGGGAACTGAACACCTGTCAATCCCAATCTGAACCTTCTCTCATTGTAACACCTTCATTCTCCACTATCCTCTCTAGGTTCCAAATTTTACATAAGCTGATGAGATAGTGGCAAGAGCAACACATGATCACTCCATTCAAACTTAATAGAGCAGCATCATTTTATAACACAGATCTATGGTGGAACTGGCTTATTAGACACATCTATTTTTTCTTTCTGAAGTGAAGAAATGATCCCAGGCTCAAGTAATGGTATCTCCTTTGTGAAATAAGTAAAACTTAAGTGCTACATGTAACTGTAAAAATATTGCAATATATAGGTGTCAGGGAGAGGCAAACGGGAAAAGATGAAAGGACAGAAACTAGCAGTTATAGAGAGCCCAAAGAGATTATTAGCTGCCTATCGTCAGTCAGTCAGTCTGACATGGAAGGGGAGGAGGAGGAGCCTGGGACAAGTCAGACTGTACACAGAGGAAGTAAGGGGAGGAGTTTTCGCAGAATTGCATGCTGGATGAAGAAAAGGAGGAAATAGATCAGAGAGAGCAACTGCGCTCAAGGGGAAGGAGGTTAATGGAGACGCTGGAGATGTGCGTTTGAACTTGTCAAATAAATCAATTGTTTTGGAACTGGCTGGGAGCCCGGAGTCTTATCTATGGCCAGCTGGACAGCACTAAGCCTCTGACAGCTTGCTCTCTCCCTTCTTGATCATTACTTTTGCTGCTGGAAAGCTGGTGGAGAAAGGAAACAGCTTCAACATGGAGAAGGAACTGTTGGAATTGAAAAAGCGAAATCTTGCTCTGGAGCAAAAATCCCAAGACCTGCAGAGTCGTTTGGAGGAAGCCCGGACTGCTCAGAGAGTAACCCAAGGTGGGCTATCGGCAGATGGGGGCAGGTGCGTGTGGGTGGAACGGTTCCAGGGAGACACGGAAAGTTACTTGGATTTCAAAACAGAGATGAAATATTTTCTGGAACTGGAAGGAGATAAGTTTCAGAACGATGCAGCCAAGGTTGCTTACATCATTAGACATCTGGGAGGAGGGGCTCGAAGCTGGATCAGGCCGTTAATAGCCTCGGGGAATGAAGCCCTCAGAAATGAAGCCAAGTTCTGGCAAGCAATGGATTTTATCTATGCAGATCAGAGTTTAATTGACAGAACGCAGGAGGAGCTGCTGGCTTTGAGACAAGGCAAATCCACTGTACGCAGTTACTGGTCTGAGTTTGCTGTGCTGGTTCAGAAACTGGGGTGGAATTTAGAGGAGACCTAGTACAAGCCATATTCAAAAATGGACTTAATCCAGAAATTAAGGACGAGCTGGCAAGAGGGCCACGACCCAAAAATATGGACAAATTAACAAAGGCTGCTCTTGGGGTGGGTCTGAGACAAGAAGCCAGATGGAGGGAAAGGAAGCAAGGCAGAGAGCGGAGTTTCCATGGTGACCGGATTCCTGAGATGCCAGCAGCTGCCTCGGAATGTCAACAAGCGCCGGAGCCTATGGAGATAGGCACAGCCAGGGCGCGGGAGAGTTTGAAAGCCCAACGGTCTGGCGGGAAGGAAAAAAAAAAACTGGCAAGTGGGAAAAAGATGTTTTGTGTGTCAGAAGACTGGGCACTTTGCCAGAGTGTGCCCAGAGCATCGCAACTGGCAGGGAATGGTGGGGGCCACTCAGCAGGCAGAGGGAGAGGAGCCCCAGCATTCGGGAAACGAAGAGGCCTGGCTGGTGGGGAACCGGGGCAACAGTCAGGCGGGAGCAGCACGGAAAGTCCCCGGCTTGGACATCCCAAAGCAAGCATAATGTTGAAGGTGGTGCTAGAACTCCCAAATGGACAGACGGTGGAGGAGTTAGCTTTAATTGATTCGGGGGCCTCAGCATCCTTTTTCAGCAAGGAGTTTGCGGAGCGACACCAACTGAACCTGAGGCCTTTGGATTTTCCGCTGCAAGTGACAACAATTGATGGAAGAGAACTGCTGGGGGGTGAAGTGACGCATCAAACACCCCCAATGCGAATGCGGGTGGCCACACACTCTGAGGTCATCGCTTTTCATGTGGCCACACTGGCGGGGCCGCCTATCATATTGGGCATGAGCTGGTTGGCATTGCACGATCCGATGGTTTCCTGGCACCAACGGTCCCTGACGTTTGGCTCAACGCACTGCATGGAGAACTGCCTAGCCCAAGGGCTAGATCGTCAAAGCAAGAGCAGGAGGGCAGCAGCATGCAGAGCGGGGACGAGCGAGATTCCATCGTGTTACAGGGATCTACAGGAGGTATTCAGTGAGAAAGAGGCGGATGCTTTGCCACCCCATCGGCCGTATGACTGTCGGAGGGAGAGCTCCAGGACCTAAAAGAGTTTATTGAGAAGAACCTGAGAAGGAGTTTTATCAGGGAGTCCAAGGCTGCAGGCGGGAGTCCCGTGTTTTTCGTCGACAAGAGATCGACTGTGGTGGACTATAGAATTTTGAATTCCTGGACGGAACCAGTGGCCTTCCCGATGCTGAGAATCGACGTTTTGGCACGGGTGCGGAAGGGGAAGATTTTCACCAAACTGGATCTCCGAGGGACTTACAACCTTATCAGAGTACGAGAAGGCGATGAGTGGAAGACCACCATGTTCACCCCGATGGGGGCGTTTGAGTATTTAGTTATGCCCTTCGGTTTGCAGTCCGGAAGTCACTGTTTCCAAGCCTTCATGCACCACGTGTTAGGACCCTTGCTCTACAAAAACTGTGTCTGCTTTTTAGATGATCTTCTTGTGTTCTCGGAAGACGAACAGCAGCACGTGAAGGATGTACGTCAGGTCCTGAGCAAACTCCAGGAGAACCGCTTGTGGGTCAAGCTGGAGAAGTGTCAGTTCCACGCAAAGCAAGTCGAATTCCTGGGGTACCAGCTGTCGGACCAGGGGTTGGCTATGGACCCGGGGAAAGTGAAGGCAGTGGTATAATGGGAGAGTCCCAAAACCAGGAAAGATGTTCAGCGGTTCTTGGGTTTCAGCAATTTCTACAGGAAATTCATAAAGAATTTCGCAGAATTGACGGTGCCAATCACGGACTGTCTCAGTGTTAAGAAGAAGTTTCAGTGGACGCAGGTGGCCCAAGAGGGGTTCGAGAAACTAAAGAGGGCTTTCGCTTCAGAGGAGCAACTGATCCACGTCGACCCGGCTGCCCCACTACGGGTGGAAACAGATGCGTCTGATTGGGCAATAGGGGCGGTGCTGCTGCAGCCAGATCAAAAAGGGGAATGGCGTCCGTGTGCCTTCTTTTCGCGGAAGCTCAACAAATCAGAGCAGAACTACACCATCTACGATAAGGAATTGCTTTCGATCGTGGCTGCTTTTAAACAATGGCGGCACTTCCTGGTTGGGGCAAAGCACCAAATTTTGGTGTCCACTGATCACAAAAATCTGGAGTATTGGCGTACGGCACGGGTGTTGTGCCAGAGACAGATAAGATGGGCAGAGTTCTTTGCCAACTTCAACTTCAAGATCCAATACGTGCCGGGAAAGCAGAATGCAAGGGCGGATGCGCTCTCCTGGAAACCCGAGTATATGATGGGGGAAGGGCCACCTGTAGCAAGACTGATGTTCCCGGAGAGCAAATGGTGGTGCGGGGGGACGTTGATCAAGGATGACAAACTGATGCAAATGCTCAGAGACGATGCCTTTGCCAGACAAAAGATGGGGGAGTTAAGAGGAAGAGGGGGTGCCGAGGGTGGTTTTGAGGTGAAAGGGGAGTTACTGTACCACAAGGGGGCCTTGTATGTTCCAGGAGAAGACCTTCGGGGGCCGAATCCTCAAGCAACTCCATGACAGTTGTACAGCTGGGCATTTTGGACAGCATAAGACCATGCTACTGGTCATGAGGGAATTTTGGTGGCCAAGGGTCAGAGAGGATGTAAAGGAATATGTGCGAGGATGTGACACATGTCAGAGGGCCAAAGGGGATAGGGCAGCACCAGCGGGGTTGCTGGAACCATTGCCCACACCGGGGAAGCCGTGGGAGGTGGTGGGGGTAGAT
The DNA here is from genome assembly GCF_027172205.1 of Podarcis raffonei. Lineage (NCBI taxonomy): Eukaryota > Metazoa > Chordata > Lepidosauria > Squamata > Lacertidae > Podarcis > Podarcis raffonei. The sequence continues at coordinate 116,633,219 of NC_070603.1, read as the reverse complement.
TTTATCACTGATCTGCCCAGATGTAAGGGGAAGACAGCGGTCATGGTGGTGGTTGATCACTTAACCAAAATGTGCCATTTCGTGCCCTGTTCGCACGCTGTAACGGCGGAGGAAACAGCTAGGCTGTTCGTAGAGCACGTGTTTAGGTTACATGGGATACCTGCAAGGGTGGTGTCGGACCGGGGGGCTCAATTTACCTCACGATTTTGGTGCAAACTCATGGGGCTGCTCCAGGTGGAAGTGAGCTTTACAACGGCGAGACACCCCGAGACCAATGGGCAAGCGGAGAGGGCGAATGCTGTTTTACAAGAGTATTTGAGGCGTTACGTAAGTCAGAAGCAAAACGATTGGGTGGACAAACTAGCCCTGGCAGAGTTTGCTTACAACAACGCAGAGAATGTATCCACAGGGATAACACCGTTCTTTGCCAATAATGGGCTTCATCCAAGGGCCTTCTCCGGGAGGGGGGAGGAGTCGTGGGGTGTTCCAGCGGCCGAACAGTTTGTGGAGGAAATGGAAGCGATCCACAGACAGCTGCAGTTAAATTTGGAAAGGGCTAAGGAGTTATACAAGAAGGAAGCCGACAAACATCGGCGATCAGGGGAGGTCATCAGGATTGGTGACAAGGTGTGGTTGTCCACGCAAGGATTGCCTTGGAAAGGGGGCTGTAAGAAACTCAAGCCCAGGAAGGTGGGGCCCTTTGAGGTTATCCGGCAAATAAATCCGGTGGAGTTTAAGCTCAGGTTGCCAGAAAGCATGAAAATCCATCCAATGTTCCATAGGTCACTGCTGTTCCCCTACAGGGAGGGGGGAAGGAGAGCGGGTAGTGGGGGAGTGGAAGGCTCACCACTCGAAATGGAGGAAAGGGAGCAGTGTAACGAGGTCATGGAAATACTGGACTCTCGTTGGAGAGGGGGGAATGTGGAATATTTGGTGGCTTGGGAAGGGGCCCCGGCATCAGAGAATACCTGGGTCCCGGGAGATAGTATGTCTAACGATGAGCTGGTAGAGGAGTTCCACAATTTCTTCCCGGACAAACCGAAAGGCAAGGTGAGGTCCTTACAAGAGGTGTTCGAAACAACAGACGACAAAGAGGAATTTGAAGGTTTCCCAGCATCGGATGAGGAAGAAGACGAAGGCGTAGACTGGGGAACAACAAGACTTGGCGGTTGGAGGAGTGTGTTTGAAGAGACAGATGAGGAAGAGGGTAGTTTTGCGGGGTTCTCCCCGACCACCTCTGAGGAAGGAGAAGGGGACGTAGTCGGGTCTCCTGAGCGGGAGGGGGCCTTTGAGGAGGGGGTGGATGTCAGGGAGAGGCAAACGGGAAAAGATGAAAGGACAGAAACTAGCAGTTATAGAGAGCCCAAAGAGATTATTAGCAGCCTATCGTCAGACAGTCAGTCTGACGTGGAAGGGGAGGATGAGGAGCCTGGGACAAGTCAGACTGTACACAGAGGAAGTAAGGGGAGGAGTTTTCGCAGAATTGCATGCTGGATGAAGAAAAGGAGGAAATAGATCAGAGAGAGCAACTGAGCTCAAGGGGAAGGAGGTTAATGGAGACGCTGGAGATGTGCGTTTGAACTTGTCAAATAAATCAATTGTTTTGGAACTGGCTGGGAGCCCAGAGTCTTATCTATGGCCAGCTGGACAGCACTAAGCCTCTGACAATAGGAACCTAAGAAGAGCCTTCTGGATCAGGCAAAGGCCCATCTAGTCCAGCATCCTCTTCTCACAGAGGCCAACCAGATGCCTGTGGGAAACCGGCAAGCAGGACTGGAGCACAAGAGTCTTCTCTGCCTTCGTGTGCTTTCCAGAAACTAGTATTAAGAGGCATTATTGCCTAGACCACGAGGGCAGAGCAGAGACGTCAGTCTTATCCTTTTCTTCAAGCTATCCATATTGCTGGCCGTCACTGTCTCCTGTAGGATAGATTCCATAGATGAACTACGCTTCTGTTTATTCATCTTTTGCAGCCCTTAAAGGCAGATAAATGTATTATGGCCTAAGCTTTTGTGGGCTGCAGTCTGACAAAGTGGACTCTTGACCAGGAAAGCTGGTGCCACTATAAACCTCTGAGTCTCTTTGTTGGCTTTGTGTACTTATTTTGAAATTTGCACCAAGGTTGTACCACAGTATCTCCATGGAAGCTCAGGGATGGACAAAATTACAGGGTGTCAGCTCTGTGAATCTCAAGCCTCTCGTGCCTCCGCTGACAGAGCCTGAGAACGCAAGAGATGTGATTCGGTTGGAATGTGAAGCAGGGGAGGAGCAGCCAAGCTGCAGCAGGAGCAAAGAACAAAGAGCAGGAAGAGGGGGTGCCGGGGGGGGGGCACAGACCGTTGGCTCCAGTTTGAGCTCTGACACAAGAGACCTCAGAAATAGCCTGTCCAAAAAATCGTAGGATCGAGAGAATCTGCAAGAAAGCGAAAGTGGGGGCTTCTTTGCTGGAGGACTCAGCAACTGCAAGCTGGGATGAACAGGCCGAAGACTGAGCTCCACAGTGATTTGTGAGTTTGAGGAATAAACCTGAGATAATTACTACTGGAGTTGTATCATGTCTGTGCGGGAGAACCAAGCCATTACACAGGGGCGCTAAAATTATTATCCCACTCACTCACTCTCACAAACAACCCCAGTGTGTAAGATTTACACAATTTGCTTATAATACCAGACGCTCTTGGACTTAATATGCCCAATCCTAAGTGTAAGAGCCTCCAGCCACAGGAATCGTGTATCATAATAACTGGCCCTTTGTCCCTTAAGCCCACCAAACTGGGGAGGTGCATGCATTTATTGTGTTTTGATGCTGGTGGAATGTATCATTGTGACCCTGTCTATAAAAAATAAGAGGAATAGTAACAATTTAAATACATTAATTATAAATAATTTTGGGAAGCATTTCCGTTCCCCTTCACCCATTTTTCAGGATTGGTGTGCAACATCATTATCATCAATTATTCCTGCCGTGGAAATAACATCTAAGATTTCAAAGCCTGGAGGAAGAAAATCTGCCCCCACTACTTTAGGAAAAGGATTCAAGAAACAAAGAGCTGCTTTGGAGAAAGCCTCACCCCTTCCTTCTTCCTGTTAGGAACTTCCTTCCATTTGTCTCCTCTCCATCTTTTCCTCTTTCTCCCTCCACCATCCATCTATCCCTGTCCCCATCTCCTCTCCCCTGGAACTCACCAGATTTCTCCAAGGGTCCTGGGAGGGAATGCTCAGAGGTTGTGGGGAGGGATGCGGGAGACAGCCTGACCAGGTCAACCGTCCATCTTCCTCCTTCCATCCTGGCCAGAGTTGCAGGTTCAGTCTCAGCTAGGTTTGCAGGTTCAGCTTCCTGAGGAGCCCAGAAGCCAGAGCAAGTTGCAGCTTCCTGGAAGGGAGGGAGGGAGGGAGGGAGGGAGGAAGAAGAAAAGCGAGTTTCAGAGCTCCTGCAGGGATTCTCCTGCCCATGGGCATTCCGGTTCTGGTCTGTCTTAATGGAGGCAACTCCTACAACAAGGGGAGATCATTGTCAAAGAAAAAACAAGGATGACTGAGGGTAATCACCATTGCAAATCCCTCCCAGGGATGGGGCTTCACTTGCAGATTGTCTTGGTAACTCTCCTAAGCTGCCATGAAGAAGCACAGGTATTTCTGTTCATTAGATTTTAATTTGGACTAATCTACAGAGGCATGCTGGGAAAGGTGAGATCATGAACTACATAATCGAACAGAAGCCAGAGCAAGTTGCAGCTTCCTGGGAGGGAAGAAGAAGAAGCCAAGGGAGTCTGAGAGCCCCTGCAGGGATTCTCCTGCCCAAGACATTCTGCTGCCCCTGGAGATGCCACAATTGGGCACCCACTTCCCAAGAGCTCCACCCATTTTCCAACACCTTTGGCAATTCCTTTCACCTGCCTGGGCCACCTCCCTTCCTAAGGCTGGCATGGTAAGTACATTAGAGGCCTGAGAGTAGATTCCTGGGAACTTAAGAGTTAATCTGCAAAGGACTGCTCTGAATACATGGGTGGCCCTTGCATGGAGAAGAAGCAAGCCCCTTGCTTGCATCTGGACCCCCTGGGAGAGGTGGGGATCCGCCCACTGCTCCCTCTGCCCCCTCCTCTGCCCTCCTGCCCTGCAAACACCCTTTGCTCTTGTTCCTCAGGGGAGAGAGGCAGGAAGAGCCTTCAGACCCATCCCTTTCCTCCTCTGCAGCCCAATGAGAGGGGAAGGAGCTGCAGCGCCTGGTTCACTGCAGATACACACATGGTGAACACTACGATTGTGAATGAACACGTTAAAAGTGGTGAGGAGGACCCCCCCCCCCAGTTCTTTTGGTCAGGAGTAAACAACTTAGATGGCAAGTTCACAAGAGAAGCACTTTGGAGCACTGCTTGCTCTTACTATGTGTTTGAACCTAGAGGACAACATACACGTTTACACCACGTGATATCTTAAAGAGAGCACTTCTTTAAAACCTATTTTTAGTGTTATTCTTTACATATCTATACTGCCCTTCCTCCAAAGATCATAGGGCAGCATACAATAGAAAAACACAGAGATGCATAGCAGAGTAAGAAATAAAAACGACACCCCCCCCCAATGCTGTTGTGAAGTCCATAGATTGTTTAATGAGCCAAACGCCTGGGAGAAGAGAAAGACTTTCGCCTGGTACCTAAGGAAGGAAGGAAGGAAGCCGGACACTGAGGCCCTCCTGCGAGGAGCCTTCTGCTGGGGTATAGATATTAAAATTAATACTATTATTAAGGCGATCCTGGCCAGCAATGCCCACCCCTCTCCCCTTTCCCGCCTCCTCGCCTGCAACTCCCTTTGCACCAGATCCCTGCAGGCTGAAGCTTCTCCCCCCCTCCCCTTCAAGGCCCCGTTTAAGAAAAGAGCTCCCTTTCCTCCCTTCTCTTCTCCCCGCCCGGATCTTGTGCAGGGCCGCCTCTCCCCGTCCCGGGGCTTCTCATCCTGGACCCCCTCGCAAAGCCCCTTCCCTCCTTCCCCGCCATTGGCTTTGCACTCACCCGAAATCCTGGGCAGCGGGGGCGGGAATGGGAGCCCCCGCGTGGGAGGCAGGGAGTGAGGCGCTTAATTAGGAGGCTTAATTAGGAAGAAGCCCCCTCCTCCGCACAATGCAGCCCCGCTTCCCGCCTCCTCCCCTCCCTCCTTTGCAAGCCGGGAAATTATCTCTGCTGGTGAAGCCGGAAGTGGAGGCAACTCAGAGGAGGAAGGAGAAGATTCTCTCCACGTTCAGCCTCTTGTCTGTTATTTGATAATTGGGGGAAGCAAATCCTTGTAGCACCCAACCAATGGGAAGACGAGGGAGGGAACTTGTGCATAGGGAATATAAGCTCATTCTTTGCCCCAGCTGGACTGTGCCTGCTTTGGCTCTCAGGTCTTGCAAGAATATATTGTCGTCACTGCTTCACCAGTTTTGTTCAGATCGCATTATAAGGTGCAAGTTCAAGGGTCTTGTTATAGGAAAATCCTTGGGTTCACCTGGATTACCAAACAAAGACGCCAGCCAGGAATATAGGAGCAAAACAGCAGCCAGGAGGCCTGATCTTTATTTTTAAAAAACTATTGCAACAGGACTTCCACCCGCCACCAGGAAGGAAGCCCAGAACAAAGGATGGCTCCCACTTTGATCAGTTTTACAGAGATACCCACAACACCCCTAAAATTACATCATGGATGCATTACAAATTACATCACAAATTGGGAGGGTATGGCGACAGAAACCTGAGCATCAGGGCTCCCCCCCCCCCTCCACTGACCTCCGCAATACACTCATCAAGTGATGCAAAAGAGATATTTACATGTCCCTGTTTCCCAGTCAAGTTAATCACACCCTTTTGTCTTGATCTGGGTTTGCTATTGTTTCTGGAATGGCTACCTGTCCCGCACTCAGGTATCAGGATGCGAGATTATATCACTCAGACAGAGGGGCTGCTGAGTACATGGGCTCACACTATAGAGATTATGGCTGCCCTCACTCATGTCCCAAGCTCCTCCCTTGGCAGCCATTTCCTTCCTGAACAGAAAAACGTTGGAATGGTGTAAATCCAACACTCAAGTGATTCTATATGAATGAATGAATAAGTTTATTACGGTCATAGACCAGAAGAAAAAAAACCAACATAAAGACAACAGTAGTTTACGAGGGAATGATGGTGTCAATTAAAAGTTGTAAAATTATACATAAAAACAATGCACATATGCACACACACGCACATATATACTCATATATGCACTACCATATATGTGTAGACTTAAAAAGAAAAAAAAAAAAAAAAAAAGGGGGGGGGGCTTGTCCAAGAGTCAGATCTTTTACTTTTTTACAACTAATGCCCTCCGCTTGATCGCGGCCGCAGAAAACTTGGCCACTTTCAGTGTTACTTCTGGGTTTTTATCTCCTAGTAGGATTTTCAGCCGCTGGGATTCAGATCGACCTGGAAATTTCTGGACGATAGGAGAGATAAACAGTGACCTGATATCCCCGTAAAGGTCGCAGTGTAACAACACATGTGAAGCCGTTTCCACCTCCTTCAGACCACATGGGCAAACTCGTTCGGCATAGGGTGTGCCCTCGTATCTGCCCTTTAGTAAGGCAGATGGCAGTACATCAAATCTGGTAAGGGTAAACGCCCGCCTATATTTTGCGATTTGTAGATCCAGCAAATATGGGGTTAAATTAAACCCTTTTTCATAATCTTGGATAGCTGGATATTTATCTATCTTGCTCATATGGTCCTGAAGCTCTACATCTCCTATTCGCTGGCTCACCATCATTTTAGCCTTTTCAAAACCTGCGGCTATAAGTTCTTGTGGGGAAAGCCCCAGGCCCTTCAATTTTTCATAAAGCGACAATCTCCATTTAGACTGGAACGGGTCTAATAAAGTCAATGGAGCCACTCCCACTGGGAAAAATATGAGTTTTAGCCAGAAGTGAATCTTCAGGATCCATATCCTGGCATTAATAGGGAGTTGACCTACCTCCAGCCTAATGGCAGTGTTGGAGACACAGGTAGGTAACCCTAGTAGGGAGCGGTAAAATTTAGTTTGTACAGATTCCAGGGACTTGAGTTTTTGACAATTAAATATCTGGGTGCCATACATCAGTTGTGGAAGTATTTTTGCAACAAAGACCTGGGAGGCGGCAGGAACATATTGACCTCCTTTTCTGTAAAAGAATCTTATGATAGCTCTAAAAGATCTTTGCGCATTGACAATGGAATTCTTAATCTGATGGCACCAAGATCCCTTCTCATCAAAAATTATTCCAAGATATCTAAAAGATGTTACTTGCTCAATAGGTTGGTTATTAATTTTCCATTTATGTCGGAGTTTTCTCTTGGGGAACACCATAATTTTTGATTTAGTATAATTTATTATTAGGTGTTCAGCTTCGCAATACTCTGTAAGAGCTCGTAGAAGTTTTCTTAGACCCACACAAGAGAAGGAAATAAGTGCCGCATCATCTGCGTACAAAAGGACTGGTATTGGTATATTGTTTAGGTTTGGGGAATGAGTACTTGCTTCCTCCATCTTTCCGACTAAGGAGTTTATATAAAAGTTGAATAGAATGGGGGCAAGAACACAGCCTTGCTTGACACCATGGAAACTTTGGATTTCCTTTGATAGGTTCCCATAACGATCACATCTAACACGGATCCGAGTATTTTCATGTAGTCTACGGATAAGAAGCAAAAGACGTCTATCGATGTTTGTGGCATTTAATTTTTCCCAAAGTCTATGCCGGGGTATCGAATCGAAAGCTGATTTGAAATCTATGAAGGCTACATAGAGAGAGCCTCCTTTCTTTGAGGTGTATTTCTCCACTAGATGTTGCAATACCAGTCCTTGGTCTAGAGTTGATCTATGTGCCCTGAAACCAGCCTGGGCTTCCTTTAGGATGTGCTCCTGTTCCAGCCAGTCCGCAAACTTTTCACGTAAGTGAGTTGCATAAAGTTTGCTAATGATGCTTAAGAGACTGATTGGTCTGTAATTGGCTGGATCAAGTTTACAGCCTTTCTTGAATATGGGAACGATGATTGCCAATCCCCAGTCCTCTGGTATTATTGCTGTTTGATCTATGCTGGTGAAAAGGGTGGCAAGGACTGGGGCCCACCAGTCAATATTGGCTTTGAGAAGCTCAGGAGAAATATTATCTGCTCCCGGGGCTTTTCTATGTTTGAGTGCCTGAATAAGCCTCCTAATCTCCGCAACCGACACCGGAGGCCACTCATCACCTGCCGCACACTGTATTAGTGGCTGTGTCAAAGGCAGAGCTGAATATAAAGATTGGAAAAATGCCTCCCAAGTCCCTGCAGGTATAGTAAACTCCACTTCTGAGGAAGTAGATCGCACTCCATTTGCTACCAGTCTCCAGAAGGTGGCCGAATCTCTCTCTCTGGATGCATCTATTAGGCATTTCCATTCTCTTTTCTGTGCCAGGAGTTTTTTGTTTTTGATCAAAATTTTATAGTTTCGTTTATCTTCAAACCAGCCCGTGGGGAGTTGGGGTAAATTGGCAGATCTATAATTCTTGTATTTTTTCAGTAAGTTTAGCTTCATGTCCTGACATTCTTGATCAAACCAGGGTTTGGAGTTTTTATATACTGAAGATTGCCTACTTGGCCTGTTCCTTTTTTCCTTCAGGGAATCTTGAAGGAGTGAAATTAACTCCTGAAATAAATTTATCTTTAGTTCATGGCTAGAGGAAGTTATAAGGTTTTCTCTCTTAGTGAGGAATTCCTTTGAGCATAGCCTGCTTGAAATTTCCTTATGCAGTTCATCTGTCCATCTGATACGCGAATATCTAAGCTCCAGAGCTGTAGGGCTCGAATGCTCGATTTTCTCAGCGCAGGATAAATCCTTCCCCGCAGCTACGAGTGCACTTAATGGCAGATGGTCACTGTCTAAGCGCTCCTCCACTTTGCATTCCAGAACTTTGTTTTGAAGATCATACGACACGATTATATAGTCAATTGTGGAGGCGCCATTGTTAGATATAAATGTGAATTCTCCGACCTTCTCCCCCTCTGTACGGCCATTCAGTATAACCAAGTCCAACTTGTTGACCAAGCGTAGTAGGCATAAGCCGGCATAATTGCAGCCTTTATCCTTTGAGACTCTAGCTGGTATTGGGTGGGTTTCCTCTATAATGGGGACTGTTTCGTGGAAATGGGCATACAAAGCCTCATCAGATTGTCCAGTTCTGGCATTTAGGTCGCCTGCCACCACTACAGAGGCATCAGGAAATTGATTTGATAGTTTGTCAAGATACTGTTCTAACTGAGCCCAAGTGTTTCTTATCAATCTTTTCTCTCTTTGTGGGGGTAGGTATACGTTAATCAGCAGCAAGCTGTGGGTTCTCCACTGTACTTGCACAGCTGTGGCCAGATGGTCTAGTGGGTCTAGTTCTTTAAATATGGCCCTTAGCCTTGTTGAGATTAAGGTAACTAACCCACCTTTAACTCGCCCCCCTCTAGTACTTAAAAGACCTGGGAGGGAGAACGCAGAAAAACCATTTAGCTCCACTTCACTTGTGCTCCAGGTCTCCTGGAGGAACACAATGTCATGTCTCTGGATATATTTAGCAAAGGATTGGTCAGAAACCCTCTTTTGCCAACCTGCAATATTCCAAGTTAGCAAGGCAAGGTTGCACGTTGTCTTGCCAAACATTGATCTTAGTCAATTTGCCTTTAAAAGATTTTTTGGGCCTATCTTTTTATCTGTTAGTTGGATTTCATTCATTTTGGCAATGTCCATAGATGTATTGTCGCCCAGGTACTCAATGGAATCAATTGAAGGGTGCAGCGTGCTAACATTAGTGATCAATACTCCTTTTTTTGGCGAATCAACCTTGAGGTGTTCTATTTGACTGGTACCAAGTTCATCCTCATCCAGGTATCTCATGCTGGTCCAAGAGCGCGTTGTGGTTGTCATAGGGATGGTTTCCTTCTTAGATGGTAGATTGTTGCTGTCCCTTACGCACTGTGTTAGATCTGTTGCTGTCAGGTTTATCTCTGCAGCTGCAGAGGTATTATAAAGGTAATCTTTCATGGTTGCCATAAGGATGGTTTCCTTCTTAGATGGTAGTTTGTCCCTTGCGCACTGTGTTAGATCTGTTGTTAACAGGTTTATCTCTGCAGTTGCAGAGGTATTATAAGAGTAATCTTTCATGGGGTCTGTCTTGGCTTTTTCAGAGAGGTTCTCTTTCTTTAATTGGTCCGTTGCCGGTTCTTTCTCTCTTACTTTTTCCTGAGCATTCATCTCTGTTAGCTTATTTCTAAGGGTCTCCAATCTTCTCAAGATCTCAGATTGGGCAAGGAAAGGCAACAATCCAAACTGATTTATTAATGCCTTTTCTTCTGGATAGAAGTTATCCGTCCCCTCATTAGGCAGTCTCATCTCCTGTCTTAGTTTCAAGGACCCTTGCTCAGTATGTTCCAGTTTGTCTTTTGAGTGTCCTCTCTCCACCTTTGATTTACAAGAAAATCTTATCTCAGCTGTCGTAAACTCATCAGGAAACAATTTCAAACATGTGCTGTTTTCAAAGAATCTTGTTACCGTTATCCTTTTCTTTAACAGCAAATATCTTGATCTATATATATATTTAGCCAAGTTTTGATCTTTGAAGGAGGCAATCACTCGCAGAGAGTATCCATTGTAGAATATAAAATCTACTGAAGTAATGTCCTTTAATTTTATTTTCCCTGGCAGCATGTCATCTAAAGTATTCACAAAGTGCACCGAGCGTTCTTCCTGTGTAAGGAAGCCCTTTGGCTTCGGGTAGTTAAGAAATGCTAACTTCCTATCTGCCAACATCAGTTTCCATCCTTTATCCTGGGGCAAGTCTTGCGTTCTATATGAATTTCTGAAGATTTCCCAGTGCATAGATACATTTATCAGGGAATTGTTATGTGCAGCAGAGGCCTTTGAATAGGTAGGAAAAACTGTAATGAAGTGTTTTGTGGGGACATTTGCAGAAGTGATTGTGTTGATTTTGGTAGTCGGTGTGCGTGTGTGATGTCTGCTGAAGGGGCAACACTCTCTCTCTGGCTTATTGCACATTCATTACACACAGTGTCTTTTGCAGTGTCCTGTATTCTCACAGAGACACAGGAACATTGAACAGGGACTTGCAGCAGCAGCAGCAGCTGCTGCCGGACAGACTAACTAACTGCCAAAGAATTCCTCACATGCAACCCCTCCCATGAATCTTTTGGGGGGAACCATGTACTTTCAATACGTGCTGAATGTACACTACGGATGTGAAATAAATATTCTTTGTGGGAAGTACTGAGAAAAAGTGGAGGGCAATTTTAATTTGTAAGGACAGAGGGGGAGTTCTTTGCTTTGTTTTCTGTCGTGAAAAATAAAGCAATAAATTTAAAAAGCAACCCCTTTTTCAGTGCTTGCCTTTAAAGCAATAAAGGTGAAGGTACTCACCATGGAATTGTTACAGTAAGTGCCATACTTTGAACAGTTAGGGAATATTGTGGATTGTTATGTACTGAGTTGAAGAGGATCCAAAAGGCAGCAGTCTGATTGGTCCTAGAACAATAGGATTCAGAATGCAGCAGTCGGATTGGTCCTAGAACAATGCAGCAGTATGATTGGTCCACAGGAGCCACCCAGTCCAGCTCCAGGTAGAAATGTACCCGCAACCTGATTGGCCTACAGGAGAATCCCAGAATTAGCCAATTATGCGTGGCCCATTGCGTAAATAATGTATATAAAGCAGATATTTTGGGGGAACCTTAATTCCTCACTACTATGAGCTGAATAAAGAGCATGAAATCCACACTCGACTCCGAGTATATTTCATGGATGTTTGAGTACTCGCGGAAAAAAGCCCCACTTTTTTTTTGAACACCATATTTGCACAGGGGGTGGAAGACCATTGGCTCTGTATGCAGCTGTTATAATAAAAATACTGTTCCCTTTCCCTTATGGGGTATCTAAAAGCCCATATAGAGTCCTTAACTAGGTTCTCTATCAGCAGTAGAAAATAACAGAGGCTGTTATAAAATATAAAAGAAATGTTCATAAATGTACCAGGCAAACACATACATAAATATATATATAACAGACATTTAATTCCAGCAAGCTGGTCTCTGACCCTAATAATAAATAATAATTCTTCTTCTTCTTCTTCTTCTTCTTCTTCTTCTTCTTCTTCTTCTTCTTCACAACAGAGGCCAACCAGAGACTATTGAGAAGCAAAGCAGCTAGTAAGCATGATCTTTATTAAACTTTATTAAACAGGGTCCCCCACTCCCCACATGCAGGTAGGGAGGAGAGGAACCTAGAACAATGGTGTGCAAGCTGTTATATATGTCGGGATCTCAGCTCCGCCAAGCTGATAAAGCTCATCTTCCTCCGAGCCTTCAGAATCGCCCTCCAGACGAATAATTAATGACCTGATCCTTTGATAAGGCCTCAGGCACGTTCTCCCATTCAGCAGAGAATCCAGCACAGGGATGTGATGAGATTTATGTCTACGTTACAAAGCTTTATTTTCTAAGCTACGCAGACAGCAAAATAAACTTCCTCTCTCTCTGAGAGCAGAGAGCAATTGAAACAACAAAGGAACAAAGGAACAGAAAACCAGTAAACATCACATCCGGCTCCCAGCTCCCGTGAGACTTCCAACAGCCTGGAAGGTCTCCGGAATGTAAACAGAGTCCTGTGACTCAAAACAGCTGCACAGTGGCACAAACAGAAACTAACAATATAGACATTTGAAAATTACCTCCTCTGTATCTCAAGACCACCCCCCAAACATAATACAAACATCACAGAAGGGGCGGTCTACAGCAGAAAACCTGTCTGCCAGGATACCTGATAATGGTCACTGATTGCTTTTACCTGGGCATCCTGGCCATCCAGGTCATAGGCTCACCCTTTTCATACACAGATATGCTCTTAAGACAGGATTTGTGAGCAAAGAGACAATGGGGAGGCTTTTCCATTTCCTTCCTCATTGCAGAGAAACATTTGAAGTCAATTTGCAAGAGACAAAATGGTTTCAGGATTGCTCACCTGTACTATTTCAGACACTTTGTTTATGTACTTATGTATATGTTTGCCTTGTAAATTTATGAATATATATATATATATATATATATATATATATATATATATATATATATATGACCTTAGAATTCCTCTAACACAACCATGTACACAAGAACTCTATAGCAATGATGCCACAAGCACATGGGGTCTCCCAGGGATCTTCCCCAGTGGGAGTCAATTCCTCTGTAAAAAGATGGAATCTGACACCAAGATCAGGCAAAACCACAAGTTGTTTTCAAAACACCGCTGCACAGCCAACACCCCAGCTCTTGCTGTAAATAGAGGGTCTATATATGATACGCTATTCTGAAGGAAATCAGGCCTGGGGGATCACTGGAAGGACAGATCATGAAGCTGAGGCTCCAATACTTTAGCCACCTCATTAGAAGAGAAGAGTCCCTGGAAAAAACCCTGATGTTGGGAAAGATGGAGGGCCCAAGGAGAAGGGGACGACAGAGGACGAGATGGTTGGAGAGTGTTCTCAAAGATACCAGCATGAGTTTGACTAAACTGTGGGAAGCAGTGGAAGACGGGAGTGCCTGGCGTGCTCTGGTCCATGGGGTCACTAAGAGTCGGACATGACTAAACGACTAAACAACAATGTATGTAGTTTAAATTCTCTTAATGCTTGTTTTTTGAGAAGGGGCTCTTAGTGTCACAAAGTAATGCCTTTAAACGCAGCTCCATAAAACTGATTGTGCCTGAACAAAGCCCCTTTTTGTTTGTGGATTTTGATACAGATGAGGAAAGATTAAGAAGAATCCCACCCCCACCCCCAGGTCACCCTTAGGTGTGCTCAGCCTTCACCTGCTTCATGATTCCACCTTGCATGAGAAGGTAGGATGGAGCTGCAGGAAACAGGAAGTGGTCCTTCCACTGGCCAGGACATCTCACCATCACAGACAGATCCAGTCTCCTACTGTGGAGTCAAGAGTGGCCGAGGGATGGCAGAGAGAGGAGGGGAAGGGGCCAGGGACAGAAGGAATGGCAGGGCTCCAGATGCTCCTTGGACACCTCCCTTGACAGGAAAGGGAGCTCCACTTCTGGGACTGAAAGCATTGGCCTGATTTGATTTTGTCAGTATTGCATGGAAGCATAGAAGGAAAGGTTTATAAAAGTATCTGTGGTTTTCCCCCTGTGTGAGTTCGTTGGTGTCTTATAAGTTTCCCAGTTTCTCTGAAGCTCTTTCCACAATCAATACATTTAAATGGTTTCTCTCCCGTATGAATTCGTTGGTGTCTTCTAAGTGTTTGGCTTCCACTGAAGCTCTTTCCACATTCAATGCATTTAAATGGTTTCTCCCCTGTGTGAGTTTGTTGATGTATTCTAAGGTCTCCACTTTGACTGAAGCTCTTTCCACATTCAATACACTTAAATGGTTTCTCCCCCGTATGAATTCGTTGGTGTCTTCTAAGTGTTTGACTTTCATTGAAGCTCTTTTCACATTCAATGCATTTAAATGGTTTCTCCCCTGTGTGAGTTCGTTGGTGTATTCTAAGTTTCCCACTTTCACTGTAGCTCTTTCCACATTCAATACATTTAAATGGTTTCTCCCCCGTATGAATTCGTTGGTGTCTTCTAAGTGTTTGACTTTCATTGAAGCTCTTTTCACATTCAATGCATTTAAATGGTTTCTCCCCTGTGTGAGTTCGTTGGTGTCTTCTAAGTTTCCCACTTTCACTGTAGCTCTTTCCACATTCAATACATTTAAATGGTTTCTCCCCTGTATGAATTTGTTGGTGTCTTCTAAGTGTTTGACTTTCATTGAAGCTCTTTTCACATTCAACGCATTTAAATGGTTTTTCCCCTGTGTGAGTTCGTTGGTGTTTTCTAAGTATCCCACTTTCACTGAAGCTCCTTCCACATTCAATACATTTAAATGGTTTCTCTCCCGTGTGAGTTCGTTGATGTATTCTAAGTGCTCCATTCTTACTGAAGCTCTTCCCACATTCAATACATTTAAACGGTTTCTCCCCTGTGTGAATTAGTTGGTGTATTCTAAGGTCTCCACTTTGATTGTAGCTCTTTCCACATTCAATACATTTAAATGGTTTCTCCCCTGTGTGAGTTCGTTGGTGTCTTCTAAGTTTCCCACTTTCACTGAAGCTCCTTCCACATTCAATACATTTAAATGGTTTCTCTCCCGTGTGAGTTCGTTGATGTATTCTAAGTGCTCCATTCTTACTGAAGCTCTTCCCACATTCAATACATTTAAACGGTTTCTCCCCTGTGTGAATTAGTTGGTGTATTCTAAGGTCTCCACTTTGATTGTAGCTCTTTCCACATTCAATACATTGAAATGGTTTCTCCCCTGTGTGAGTTTGTTGGTGTATTTTAAGTTTCCCAGTTTCACTGAAGCTCTTTCCACAATCAATACATTTAAATGGTTTCTCTCCCGTATGAATTTGTTGGTGTCTTCTAAGTGTTTGGCTTCCACTGAAGCTCTTTTCACATTCAATGCATTTAAATGGTTTCTCCCCTGTGTGAGTTCGTTGGTGTATTCTAAGTTTCCCACTTTCACTGAAGCTCCTTCCACATTCAATACATTTAAATGGTTTCTCTCCCGTGTGAGTTCGTTGATGTATTTTAAGTGCTCCATTCTTACTGAAGCTTTTTCCACATTCAATACATTCAAATGGTTTCTCCCCCGTGTGAGTTCGTTGATGTATTCTAAGGTCCCCCAGTTGACTGAAGCTCTTTCCACATTCAATACATTTAAATGGTTTCTCCCCCGTGTGAGTTCGCCAATGTACTGTAAGGTTATCCTTCCATTTGAAGTTCTTTCCACACTCCATACATTCAAATAGTTTCTCTCCTTTGTGAGTTTGTTGATGTCTCCTCAGACTTCCACTGTGATAAAAGCACATCCCACATTCCATACATTTAAGCTGTTTCTTTGTTCTTCCCAATGAATTCACAGGTGGCTCCACAGAATTCTTACTTTCATCTTCCTCAATTGTTTGTGAGTCTGGGATGAAAGAGAATCCTGTTAGACTTTCAAGAAAGACAAAAAAGGAACTAAACACCTGCCAATCCTAATCTGCACCTTCTCTCATTTTAACCCCTCTCCATTCTCCACTGTCCTCTCTGTGTTCCAAATTTTTAGGAATGAATATGTGATAATGGCAAGAACAACACATGATCACTACATTCACACTTAATAAAGCAGCATTATTTTATAATACAGATCTATGGTTGAACTGGCTTATTAGACACATCTCTATTTTTGTTTTTCAAGTGAGGAAATGATCTCAGGCTCAAGTAACAGTGTCTGCTTTGTGAAATAAGTAAAACTTAAGTGCTACATGTAACTGTAAAAATATTGCAATATATATGAACCTAAGAAGAGCCTCCCCCTCCTGGATCACTACCTTGCCGTGGCGAAGGGGCTTCAATAACTCAGAGAAGCTATGAGCTATGCCGTGCAGGGTCACCCTAGATGGACAGGTCATAGTGGAGAGTTTTGACCAAATATGCTCCACCTGGAGCAGGAACCAGCAAGCCACTCCAGTATCCCTGCCAAGAAAACTCCATGGACAAAGACAACAGGCATACAAAAGTTATGACGCTGGAAGATGAGGCCCTCAGGTTGGAAGGCATCCAACATGCTACTGAGGAAGAGCAGAGGACAAGTACAAGTAGATTCAGAGCTGATGAAGCGGCTGGGCCAAAGCCGAAAGGTCGCTCAGTTGTGGATATGCCTGGAAGCGAAAGGAAAGTCCAATGATGCAAAGAAAAAGTTTGCATAGGAACCTGGAATGTAAGAACCATGAACCTTGGTAAGTTGGATGTGGTAAAAAATGAGATGGCAAGAATAAATATTGACATCCTAGGCATCAGTGAACTAAAATGGACGGGAATGGGCGAATTCAGTTCGGATGACCATCATATCTACTATTGTGGGCAAGAATCCCATAAAAGAAATGGAGTGGCCCTCATAGTCAACAAAAGAGTGGCGAAAGCTGTACTGGGATGCAATCTCAAAAATGATAGAATGATCTCGATACGAATCCAAGGCAGACCTTTTAACATCACAGCAATCCAAGTTTATGCACCAATTACAAGTGCTGAAGAAACTGAAATTGACCAATTCTATGAAGACTTACAACACCTTCTAGAAATGACACCAAAGAAGGATGTTCTTCTCAATATAGGGGATTGGAATGCTAAAGTAGGGAATCAAGAGATAAAAGGAACAACTGGCAAGTTTGGCCTTGGAGTTCAAAATGAAGCAGGGCAAAGGCTAATAGAGTTCTGCCAAAAGAACAAGCTGGTCATCACAAACACTCTTTTCCAACAACACAAGAGACGACTTTACACATGGACATCACCAGATGGGCAGCATCGAAATCAGATTGATTATATTCTCTGCAGCCAAAGATGGAGAAGCTCTATACAGTCAGCAAAAACAAGACCTGGAGCTGACTGTGGCTTAGATCAGCAGCTTCTTATAGCAAAATTCAAGCTTAAACTGAAGAAAGTAGGAAAAACCACTGGGCCGGTAACATACAATCTGAATCAAATCCCTTATGAATACACAGTGGAAGTGAGGAACAGGTTTAAGGATATAGATTTGGTGGACAGAGTGCCTGAAGAACTATGGATGGAGGCTCGTAACATTATACAGGAGGCAGCAACGAAAACCATCCCAATGAAAAGGAAATGCAAGAAAGCAAAGTGGCTGTCCTTACAAATTGCGGGGGAGAGAAGGCAAGCAAAATGCGAGGGAGATAGTCAAAGATACATGAAATTGAATGCAGATTTCCAAATAGCAAGGAGAGACAAGAAGGCCTTCTTAAATGAGCAATGCAACGAAATAGAGGAAAACAATAGAATGGGAAAAACCAGAGATCTGTTCAAGAAAATTGGAGATATGAAAGGAACATTTCGTACAAAGATTACCATAATAAAGGACAAAAGTGGTAAGGCCCTAACAGAAGCAGAAGACATCAAGACGAGGTGGCAAGAATATGTTAGGATATTTCCGTTCCACCTTAAAAGGGAGCAGTCTTGTGAGTCACAGAGTCTGCGTATTTCCTGTTCACAGGATGTTTCTGTTTTGATAGAGCTGTTGTCTCCCTCTCTATATGCCTCAACACGCAAGCAGGCAGTCATGTTTTTTCCTTTGTTCTGACCAACGCTGAATAAAGTTATAAATAATGCTCTCCTGCGTGCACTTTCGATGTGCGAATTTCTGCTGATAGAGCATGCATCAGCTCTGGAATGTAGCAAGCTATTTTCTTGAGCTCGTGTCGCTAATTGCTGATACTGTATCTACGGGAGGTCGATGGATCGTCTGGAGGCGACGTGGGGCCATGATGGGCTTCATCTCCCTGGCAGTATCCCAACAGAATACACAGAGGAATTATACCAGAAAGAAATGGATGTCTCGTTCACCCCAGGTAGTGTGGTTGCTGACCTTCAGCCAGACATCCTGGAGAGTGAAGTCAAATGGGCTTTAGAAAGCACTGTTAATAACAAGGCCAGTGGAAGTGATGATATTCCAGCTGAACTATTTAAGATTTTAAAAGATGATGCTGTTAAGGTGCTACACTCAATATGCCAGCAAATTTGGAAAACCCAGCAATGGCCAGAGGATTGGAGAAGATCAGTGTACATCCCAATCCCAAGGAAGGGCAGTGCCTGTCATGGTATTGACGGAGAACGAAGGGGAGGAGGAGAGACGAGTAGACGAAGGGGGGCAGGAAGAGCCAGTGCAGGAAAGGGGGGAAAGCCAGGAGGAGGAAAGGCTCTCAGATGCTGGAGCAGAGCCTCAACCCCGCACAGGAAGTTCTGGCACGGATAGCGATGCAGTGCCAGTTCCATCTGCTCAGGAACGGAGAGGGTTAAAGCGGAGGGGACAGAGACATCAATTGAGAATGCCTCGCCTCTTCTGCTGGAAAAGGGGCGGACGTAAATCACTCCGGGAATCTGACTCACAGGATTCGGACGTGTAATTATGTGTGCTGCTTGTACATATGTAAAATAAAGGCTGTACGTATCTATGTATCTCTGAGTGAGCAGAAGCATTTCTTGCGAAGAGTATTCCCAAGCCATCACAGTGCCCAAAAATGCTCCAACTACCGCACAATTGCGCTCATTTCACACGCTAACAAGGTTATGCATTTTGAAGGGGCAGAGGAACCAGACACCAAATTGCAAACATGCGCTGGATTATGGAGAAAGCTAGAGAGTTCCAGAAAGACATCTACTTCTGCTTCATTGACTATGCAAAAGCCTTTGACTGTGTTGACCACAGCAAACTATGGCAAGTTCTTAAAGAAATGGGAGTGCCTGATCACCTCATCTGTCTCCTGAGAAATCTCTATGTGGGACAAGAAGCTACAGTTAGAACTGGATATGGAACAACTGATTGGTTCAAAATTGGGAAAGGAGTACGACAAGGCTGTATATTGTCTCCCTGCTTATTTAACTTACATGCAGATTACATAATGTGAAAGGCCTGGCTTGATGAATCCCAAACTGGAATTAAGATTGGCGAAAGAAATATCAACAACCTCAGATATGAGGATGACACAACCTTGATGGCAGAAAGTGAGGAGGAATTAAAGAACCTTTTAATGAGGGTGAAAGAGGAGAGCGCAAAATATGGTCTGAAGCTCAACATCAAAAAAACGAAGAACATGGTGACTGGTCCCATCACCTCCTGGCAAATAGAAGGGGAAGAAATGGAGGCAGTGAGAGATTTTACTTTCTTGGGCTCCATGATCACTGCAGATGGTGACAGTAGTCACAAAATTAAAAGACTCCTGCTTCTTGGGAGAAAAGCAATGACAAACCTAGACAGCATCCTAAAAAGCAGAGACATAACCTTGCCAACAAAGGTCCGTATAGTTAAAGCTATGGTTTTCCCAGTAATGATGTATGGAAGTGAGAGCTGGACCATAAAGAAGGCTGATCGCCGAAGAATTGATACTTTTGAATTATGGTGCTGGAGGAGACTCTTGAAGAGTCCCATGGACTCCAAGAAGATCAAACCTATCCATTCTGAAGGAAATCAGCCCTGAGTACTCACTGGAAGGACAGATTGTGAAGCTGAGGCTCCAATACTTTGGCCACCTCATGAGCAGAGAAGACTCCCTGGAAAAGACCCTGATGTTGGGAAGGGGACGACAGAGGACGAGATGGTTGGATAGTGTTCTCGAAGCTACCAGCATGAGTTTGACCAAACTGCGGGAGACAGTGGAAGACAGAAGTGCCTGGCGTGCTCTGGTCCATAGGGTCACGAAGAGTAGGACACGGCTAAACGACTAAACAACAACAAGAAGAGCCTGATGGATCAGGCAAAGGTCCACCTAGTCCAGCTTCCCAGATGCCTGTGGGAAACCGGCAAGCAGGATTGGAGCAGAAGAGCCCTCTGCCCTCCTGTGCTTTTCAAGCTATCCATGTTGCTGGCCATCACTGTCTCCTGTAGGATGGATTCCATAGATGAACTATGCTTCTGTTTATTCATCTTTTGCAGCCCTTAAAGGCTGGAAAATGTATTATGGCCGAAGCTTTTGTGGGCTGCAGTCGGGCAAAGTGGATTCTTGACCAGGAAAGCTGGTACCATTATAAACTTGTGAGTCTCTTTGTTGACTTTGTGTACTTATTTTGAAATTTGTACGATTGTTGTACCACAGTATCTCCATGTAAGCTTAGGAACGAACAAGATTACACGGTGCTATAAATAATTATCCCACTCACTCTGTAAGACTGGCAAGTTTACAGTAGGGATGAGAAACTATTTTTATATGCAATAACAGCAGCGAGAATTCTGATGGCCCAAAAGTGGAAACAAGAAGAAATGCCTACGATAGTAGAATGGAGAGTGAAATTAATGGAATACGCAGAAATGGACAGATTAACAGAGAGGATTCGGAACCGGCGAGACCAAAGATTCACTGAGGACTGGAATAAATTCATAGAGTATATTAAAAACTTTTGTGATAACGATATAACGTTTGTAAGTTTTCAGGAAGCTCTGTAAGAAGGGGTGGTAGAAATATTGTTTAAATAATAAGGTAAGACAATATATATATAATGCAATATTAAATTAAGAAATGTGCAGATAAGTGGTAAATACGGAAAATTATCAGACATGTTGATGGAAGTCTAAAAGAAAATTAGATATGTGATGCGAAATTGATGTTTTACTGTGCATTTATTTTTATTGGAAAATTAATAAAAATTATATTTAAAAAAAAACTGGCAAGTTTACACAATTTGCTTCTTCTTATTCTTTGGCATTCACTTATAGCCTAGTAAATAATACTGACCACTGTTGGTCTTCATATACCCACTCCTATGGTGTAGAGCCTCCAGCCACAGGAACTGTGTATCATGATAACGGGTCCTTTGTCCCTTAAGCCCACCAAACTGGGGAGGTGCATGCATTTATTGTATTTTGATGCTGGTGGAATGTATCATTCTCACCCTGTCTATAACAAATAAAGTAATAGAAACAATTTAAATATATGAATTATAAATAATTATGGGAAGCATTTCCATTCCCCTTCACCCATTTTACAGGACTGGTGTGCAACATCATTATCATCAATTAATCCTGCCGTGGAAATAACATTTAAGATTTAAAAGCCCGGAGGAAGAAAATCTGACCCCACTACTTTAGGAAAAGTATTCAAGAAACAAAAGAGCTGCTTCGGAGAAGGCCTCACACGTTCCTTCTTCCTGTTAGGAACTTCCTTCCATTTGTCTCCTCTCCATCTTTTCCTCTTTCTCCCTCCACCATCCATCTATCCCTGTCCCCATCTCCTCTCCCCTGGAACTCACCAGATTTCTCCAAGGGTCCTGGGAGGGAATGCTCAGAGGTTGTGGGGAGGGATGCGGGAGACAGCCTGACCAGGTCACCCGTCCATCTTCCTCCTTCCATCCTGGCCAGGGTTGCAGGTTCAGTCTCAGCTAGGTTTGCAGGTTCAGCTTCCTGAGGAGCGCAGAAGCCAGAGCCATTTGCAGCTTCCTGGGAGGGAGGGAAGAAGAAGCCAAGGGAGTCTGAGAGCCCCTGCAGGGATTCTCCTGCCCAAGACATTCTGCTGCCCCTGGAGAAGCCCCAATTGGGCACCCCCTTCCCAAGAGCCCCCTCCCATTTTCCAACACCTTTGGCAATTTCTTTGACCTGCCTCTCTCACCTCCCTTCCTAAGGCTGGCATGGTATGCACATTAGAAGCTTGAGATTAGGTCCCTTGGAACTTAAGAGTTAATCTGCAAAGGACTGCTCTGAATACATGGGTGGCCCTTGCATGGAGAAGAAGGAAGCCCCTTGCTTGCATCAGGACTCCCTGGGAGAGGCGGTGGATCCGCCCACTTGTCTCTCTCCCCTCGCTGCTTCCTCCTCTGCCCTCCTGCCCTGCAAACACCCTTTGCTCTTGTTCCTCAGGGGAGAGAGGCAGAAAGAGCCTTCAGACCCATCCCTTTCCTCCTCTGCAGCCCAATGAGAGGGGAAGGAGCTGCAGTGCCTGGTTCACTGCAGATACACACATGGTAAACACTAGGATTGTGAATGAACACGTCCTCTGCCTTCCATGCGGTGGGAGTGGGGGGGTTAAAAGTGGTGAGGAGACCCCCTCCCCTCCAGTCCTTTTGGGATACAGGAGTTTTGGTCAGGAGTAAACAACTTATGTTGCAAGTTCACAGGAGAAGCACTTTGGAGCACTGCTTGCTCTTACTATGTGTTTGGACCTAGAGGACAACATACACGTTTACACCACGTGATATCTTAAAGAGAGCACTTCTTTAAAACCTATTTTTACTGTTATTCTTTACATATCTATACTGCCCTTCCTCCAAAGATCATAGGGCAGCATACAATAGAAAAACACAGAGACGCACAGCAGAGTAAGAAATAAAAACGACAACCCTCCCCCCCCCCAATGCTGTTGTGAAGTCCATAGATTGTTTAATGAGCCAAACGCCTGGGAGAAGAGAAAGGCTTTCGCCTGGTACCTAAGGAAGGAAGGAAGGAAGGAAGGAAGCCGGACACTGAGGCCCTCCTGCGAGGAGCCTTCTGCTGGGGTATATATTAAAAATAATACTATTATTAAGGCGATCCTGGCCAGCAATGCCCACCCCTCTCCCCTTTCCCACCTCCTTCCCTGAAACTCCCTTTGTACCAGATCCCTGCAGGAGGAAGCTTCTCCCCCCTCCCCTTCAAGGCCCCCTTTAAGAAAACAGCTCCCTTCCCTCCCTTCTCTTCTCCCCGCCCGGATCTTGTGCAGCGCCGCCTCTCCCCGTCCCGGGGCTTCTCATCCTGGACCCCCTCGCAAAGCCCCTTCCCTCCTTCCCCGCCATTGGCTTTGCACTCACCCGACATCCTGGGCAGGGGGGGCGGGAATGGGAGCCCCCGCGTGGGAGGCAGGGCGTGAGGGCGCTTAATTCGGAGGCTTGATTTGGAAGAAGCCCCGCCTCCGCACGATGCAGCCCCCCTTCCCTCCCTCCTTTGCAAGCCCCAATTTTATCTCTGCTGGTGAAGCCGGAAGTGGAGGCAACTCAGAGGAGGAAGGAGAAGATTCTCTCCACGTTCAGCCTCTTGTCTGTTATTTGATAATTGGGGGAAGGAAAACCTCGTAGCACCCAACCTATGGGGAGACGAGGGAGGGAACGTGTGCATAGGGAATATAAGCTCATTCTTTGCCCCAGCTGGACTGTGCCTGCTTTGGCTCTCAGCTCTTGCAAGAATATATTGTCACTGCTTCACCAGTTTTGTTCAGATTTCATTTTGAGGAGCAAGTTCAAGGGTCTTGTTATAGGAAAATCCTTGGGTTCACCTGGATTACCAAACAAAGACGCCAGCCAGGAATATAGGAGCAAAGCAGCAGCCAGGAGACCTGATCTTTATTTTTAAAAAAACTGTTGCAACAGGACTTCCACCCACCACCAGGAAGGAAGCCCAGAACAAAGGATGGCTCCCACTTTGATCAGTTTTACAGAGATACCCACAACACCCGTAAAATTACATCATGGATACATTACAAATACATAACAAATTGGGATGGTCTGGCGACAGAAACCTGAGCATCAGGGCTTCCCCCCCCCCTCCACTGACCTCCGCAATACACTCATCAAGTGATGCAAAAGAGATATTTACATGTCCCTGTTTCCCAGCCCAGTTAATCACACCCTTTTGTCTTGATCTGGGTTTGCTATTGTTTCTGGAATGGCTACCTGTCCCGCACTCAGGTATCAGGATGCCAGAGATTATATCACTCAGGCAGAGGGGCTGCTGAGTACATGGGCTCACACTTTAGAGATTATGTCTGCCCTCACTCATGTCCCAAGCTCCTCCCTTGGCAGCCATTTCCTTTCTGAACAGAACGTTGGAATGGTGTAAATCCAACACTCGAGTGATTCTATATGAATTTCTGAAGATTTCCCAGGGAGCCAGTGCATAGATACATTTATCAGGGAATTGTTATGTGCAGCAAAGTCCCTTTGAATAGGTAGGAAAAACTGTAATGAAGTGTTTTGTGGGGACATTTGCAGAAGTGATTGTGTTGATTTTGGTTGTCGGTCGGTGTGTGTGTGTGTGTGTGATGTCTGCTGAAGGGGCAACACTCTCTCTCTGGCTTATTACACATTCATTACACACAGTGTCTTTTGCAGTGGCCTGTATTCTCCTCACAGACACAGAGACACAGGAACATTGAACAGGGACTTGCAGAAGCAGCAGCAGCTGCCAGACAGACTAATTGCCAAAGAATTCCTCACATGCAACCCCTCCCATGAATCTTTTTGGGGGAACCATGTACTTTCAATACGTGCTGAATGTACACTACGGATGTGAAATAAAATATTCTTTGTGGGAAGTACTGAGAAAAAGTGGAGGGCAATTTTAATTTGTAAGGACAGGGGGGGGGAGTTCTTTGCTTTGTTTTCTGTCGTTGAAGAGGATCCAAAAAGCAGCAGTCTGATTGGTCCTAGAACAATAGGATTCAGAATGCAGCAGTCCGATTGGTCCTAGAACAATGCAGCAGTATGATTGGTCCACAGGAGCCACCCAGTCCAGCTCCAGGTGGAAATGTATCCGCAACCTGATTGGCCTACAGGAGAATCCCAGAATTAGCCAATTATGTGTGGCCCATTGTGTAAATAATGGACAGTGGTACCCCGCTAGACGAATGCCCCGCTAAACGAAAAACGCGCAAGATGAAAGGGCTTTCTGATATTTTTTCCGCTTTGCACGACGAATTTTTCTATGGGGCTGTCTCGCAAAACGAAAATTTTTTCGTGGTCTCCCGGTTTTTTTGCCTTTTCTGAAAGGCGCTAAGCCGCTTATCTGCAAATTGCCGCTTATCCGCTAATCCGTTAAAAGCCGCTAATCTGTCAATTACCGCTTATCAGCTGATCCGCTGATAGCGGTGCTCCGCAAGACGAAAATCTCTGCCAGACGAAGGCACCCGCAGAAAGGATTAATTTCGTCTTGCGGGGCACCACTGTATATAAAGCAGATATTTTGGGGGAACCTTAATTCCTCACTACTATGAGCTGAATAAAGAGCATGAAATCCACACTCGACTCCGAGTATATTTCATGGATGTTTGAGTACTCGCGGAAAAAAGCCCCACTTTTTTTTTGAACACCATATTTGCACAGGGGGTGGAAGACCATTGGCTCTGTATGCAGCTGTTATAATAAAAATACTGTTCCCTTTCCCTTATGGGGCATCTAAAAGCCCATATAGAGTCCTTAACTAGGTTCTCTATCAGCAGTAGAAAATAACAGAGGCTGTTATAAAATATAAAAGAAATGTTCATAAATGTACCAGGCAAACACATACATAAATATATATAACAGACATTTAATTCCAGCAAGCTGGTCTCTGACCCTAATAATAAATTCTTCTTCTTCTTCTTCACAACAGAGGCCAACCAGAGACTATTGAGAAGCAAAGCAGCTAGTAAGCATGATCTTTATTAAACTTTATTAAACAGGGTCCCCCACTCCCCACATGCAGGTAGGGAGGAGAGGAACCTAGAACAATGGTGTGCAAGCTGTTATATATGTCGGGATCTCAGCTCCGCCAAGCTGATAAAGCTCATCTTCCTCCGAGCCTTCAGAATCGCCCTCCAGACGAATAATTAATGACCTGATCCTTTGATAAGGCCTCAGGCACGTTCTCCCATTCAGCAGAGAATCCAGCACAGGGATGTGATGAGATTTATGTCTACGTTGCAAAGCTTTATTTTCTAAGCTACGCAGACAGCAAAATACACTTCCTCTCTCTCTGAGAGCAGAGAGCAATTGAAACAATAAAGGAACAAAGGAACAGGAAACCAGTAAACATCACATCCGGCTCCCAGCTCCCGTGAGACTTCCAACAGCCTGGAAGGTCTCTGGAATGTAAACAGAGTCCTGTGACTCAAAACAGCTGCACAGTGGCACAAACAGAAACTAACAATATAGACATTTGAAAATTACCTCCTCTGTATCTCAAGACCACCCCCCAAACATAATACAAACATCACAGAAGGGGCGGTCTACAGCAGAAAACCTGTCTGCCAGGATACCTGATAATGGTCACTGATTGCTTTTACCTGGGCATCCTGGCCATCCAGGTCATAGGCTCACCCTTTTCATACACAGATATGCTCTTAAGACAGGATTTGTGAGCAAAGAGACAATGGGGAGGCTTTTCCATTTCCTTCCTCATTGCAGAGAAACATTTGAAGTCAATTTGCAAGAGACAAAATGGTTTCAGGATTGCTCACCTGTACTATTTCAGACACTTTGTTTATGTACTTATGTATATGTTTGCCTTGTAAATTTATGAATATATATATATATATATATATATATATATATATATATATATATGACCTTAGAATTCCTCTAACACAACCATGTACACAAGAACTCTATAGCAATGATGCCACAAGCACATGGGGTCTCCCAGGGATCTTCCCCAGTGGGAGTCAATTCCTCTGTAAAAAGATGGAATCTGACACCAAGATCAGGCAAAACCACAAGTTGTTTTCAAAACACCGCTGCACAGCCAACACCCCAGCTCTTGCAGTAAATGGAGACTCTATATATGATACGCTATTCTGAAGGAAATCAGCCCTGGGGGATCACTGGAAGGACAGATCATGAAGCTGAGGCTCCAATACTTTAGCCACCTCATGAGAAGAGAAGAGTCCCTGGAAAAAACCCTGATGTTGGGAAAGATGGAGGGCCCAAGGAGAAGGGGACAACAGAGGACGAGATGGTTGGACAGTGTTCTCAAAGATACCAGCATGAGTTTGATCAAGCTGCGGGAGGCAGTGGAAGACAGGAGTGCCTGGCGTGCTCTGGTCCATGGGGTCACTAAGAGTCGGACATGACTAAACGTCTAAACAACAATGTATGTAGTTTAAATTCTCTTAATGCTTGTTTTTTGAGAAGGGGCTCTTAGTGTCACAAAGTAATGCCTTTAAACGCAGCTCCATAAAACTGATTGTGCCTGAACAAAGCCCCTTTTTGTTTGTGGATTTTGATACAGATGAGGAAAGGTTAAGAAGAATCCCACCCCCACCCCCAGGTCACCCTTAGGTGTGCTCAGCCTTCACCTGCTTCATGATTCCACCTTGCATGAGAAGGTAGGATGGAGCTGCAGGAAACAGGAAGTGGTCCTTCCACTGGCCAGGACATCTCACCATCACAGACAGATCCAGTCTCCTACTGTGGAGTCAAGAGTGGCTGAGGGATGGCAGAGAGAGGAGGGGAAGGGGCCAGGGACAGAAGGCATGGCAGGGCTCCAGATGCTCCTTGGACACCTCCCTTGACACCAAGGGAGAGCTCCTCTTCTGGGGCTGAAAGCATTAGCATGATTTGATTCTGTCAGGATTGCATGGAAGCATAGAAGGAAAGGTAAAAAACACCTATGCGGTTTATTAAGTTAATTTAAGTATCTGTGGCTTTTCCCCTGTGTGAGTTTGTTGGTGTATTCTAAGGTCTCCACGTTGCCTGAAGCTCTTTCCACATTCAATACATTTAAATGGTTTCTCCCCTGTATGAATTCGTTGGTGTCTTCTAAGTGTTTGACTTTCATTGAAGCTCTTTTCACATTCAATGCATTTAAATGGTTTCTCCCCCGTGTGAGTTCGTTGATGTCTTCTAAGGTTTTCACTTCTACTGAAGCTATTTCCACATTCAATACATTTAAATGGTTTCTCCCCCGTGTGAGTTCGTTGGTGTATTCTAAGTTTCCCACTTTCACTGAAGCTCCTTCCACATTCAATACATTTAAATGGTTTCTCTCCCGTGTGAGTTCGTTGGTGTATTCTAAGTTTCCCACTTTCACTGAAGCTCCTTCCACATTCAATACATTCAAATGGTTTCTCTCCCGTGTGAGTTCGATGATGTATTCTAAGTGCTTCATTCTTACTGAAGCTTTTTCCACATCCAATACATTCAAATGGTTTCTCTCCCGTGTGAGTTCGATGATGTATTCTAAGTGCTTCATTCTTACTGAAGCTTTTTCCACATTCAATACATTCAAATGGTTTCTCCCCTGTATGACTTCGCTGATGACTTTTAAGTGTCCCACTTTGACTGAAGTTCTTTCCACAATCCACACATTCAAATGGTTTCTCCCCTGTGTGAATTCGTTGATGTATTCTAAGAGGTCCACTTTCACTGAAGCTCCTTCCACATTCAATACATTTAAATGGTTTCTCTCCCGTGTGAGTTCGTTGATGTATTCTAAGTGCTCCATTCTTACTGAAGCTCTTTCCACATTCAATACATTTAAATGGTTTCTCCCCCGTGTGAATTCGCCAATGTACTGTAAGGTTATCCTTCCGGTTGAAATTCTTCCCACACTCCATACATTCAAATAGTTTCTCTCCTTTGTGAGTTTGTTGATGTCTCCTCAGACTTCCACTGTGATAAAAACACATCCCACATTCCATACATTTAAGCTGTTTCTTTGTTCTTCCCAATGAATTCACAGGTGGCTCCACAGAATTCTTACTTTCATCTTCCTCAATTGTTTGTGAGTCTGGGATGAAAGAGAATCCTGTTAGACTTTCAAGAAAGACAAAAAAGGAACTAAACACCTGCCAATCCTAATCTGCACCTTCTCTCATTTTAACCCCGTCTCCATTCTCCATTGTCCTCTCTGTGTTCCAAATTTTTAGGAATGAATATGTGATAATGGCAAGAGCAACACATGATCACTACATTCACACTTAATAAAGCAGCATTATTTTATAATACAGATCTATGGTTGAACTGGCTTATTAGACACATCTCTATTTTTGTTTTTCAAGTGAGGAAATGATCTCAGGCTCAAGTAACAGTGTCTGCTTTGTGAAATAAGTAAAACTTAAGTGCTACATGTAACTGTAAAAATATTGCAATATATATGAACCTAAGAAGAGCCTCCCCTTCATGGATCACTACCTTGCCGTGGCGAAGGGGCTTCAATAACTCAGAGAAGCTATGAGCTATGCCGTGCAGGGTCACCCTAGATGGACAGGTCATAGTGGAGAGTTTTGACCTGGAGCAGGAACCAGCAAACCACTCCAGTATCCCTGTCAAGAAAACTCCATGGACAAAGACAACAGGCATACAAAAGTTATGACACTGGAAGATGAGCCCCTCAGGTTGGAAGGCATCCAACATGCTACTGAGGAAAAGCGGAGGACAAGTACAAGTAGATTCAGAGCTGATGAAGCGGCTGGGCCAAAGCCGAAAGGTCGCTCAGTTGTGGATATGCCTGGAAGCGAAAGGAAAGTCCAATGATGCAAAGAAAAAGTTTGCATAGGAACCTGGAATGTAAGAACCATGAACCTTGGTAAGTTGGATGTGGTAAAAAATGAGATGGCAAGAATAAATATTGACATCCTAGGCATCAGTGAACTAAAATGGACGGGAATGGGCGAATTCAGTTCGGATGACCATCATATCTACTATTGTGGGCAAGAATCCCATAAAAGAAATGGAGTGGCCCTCATAGTCAACAAAAGAGTGGCGAAAGCTGTACTGGGATGCAATCTCAAAAATGATAGAATGATCTCGATACGAATCCAAGGCAGACCTTTTAACATCACAGCAATCCAAGTTTATGCACCAATTACAGGTGCTGAAGAAACTGAAATTGACCAATTCTATGAAGACTTACAACACCTTCTAGAAATGACACCAAAGAAGGATGTTCTTCTCAATATAGGGGATTGGAATGCTAAAGTAGGGAATCAAGAGATAAAAGGAACAACTGGCAAGTTTGGCCTTGGAGTTCAAAATGAAGCAGGGCAAAGGCTAATAGAGTTCTGCCAAAAGAACAAGCTGGTCATCACAAACACTCTTTTCCAACAACACAAGAGATGACTCTACACATGGACATCACCAGATGGGCAGCATTGAAATCAGATTGATTATATTCTCTGCAGCCAAAGATGGGGAAGCTCTATATAGTCAGCAAAAACAAGACCTGGAGCTGACTGTGGCTCAGATCATCAGCTTCCTATAGCAAAATTCATGCTTAAATTGAAGAAAGTAGGAAAAACCACTGGGCCGGTAACATACAATCTGAATCAAATCCCTTATGAATACACAGTGGAAGTGAGGAACAGGTTTAAGGTTTTAGATTTGGTGGACAGAGTGCCTGAAGAACTATGGATGGAGGCTCGTAACATTATACAGGAGGCAGCAACGAAAACCATCCCAATGAAAAGGAAATGCAAGAAAGCAAAGTGGCTGTCCAACGAGGCCTTACAAATAGCGGGGGAGAGAAGGCAAGCAAAATGTGAGGGAGATAGTCAAAGATACAGGAAATTGAATGCAGATTTCCAAAGAATAGCAAGGAGAGACAAGAAGGCCTTCTTAAATGAGCAATGCAAAGAAATAGAGGAAAACAATAGAATGGGAAAAACCGGAGATCTGTTTAAGAAAATTGGAGATATGAAAGGAACATTTCGTACAAAGATTACCATAATAAAGGACAAAAGTGGTAAGGCCCTAACAGAAGCAGAAGACATCAAGAAGAGGTGGCAAGAATATGTTAGGATATTTCCGTTCCACCTTAAAAGGGAGCAGGCTTTGTGAGTCACAGAGTCTGCGTATTTCCTGTTCACAGGATGTTTCTGTTTTGATAGAGCTTTTGTCTCCCTCTCTATATGCCTCAACACGCAAGCAGGCAGTCATGTTTTTTCCTTTGTTCTGACCAATGCTGAATAAAGTTATAAATAATGCTCTCCTGCGTGCACTTTCGCTGTGCGAATTTCTGCTGATAGTGCGTGCATCAGCTCTGGAATGTGGCAAGCTATTTTCTGGAGCTCGTGTCGTGAATTGCTGACATGCCTCGCCTCTTCTGCTGGAAAAGGGGCGGACGTAAATCACTCCGGGAATCTGACGCACAGGATTCGGACGTGTAATTATGTGTGCTGCTTGTACATATGTAAAATAAAGGCTGTACGTATCTATGTATCTCTGAGTGAGCAGAAGCATTTCTTGCGAAGAGTATTCCCAAGCCATCACAGCATTCCCGGAGTCACCGTTCTCTTCGCAAGAAGGAAGAAGCAGAGCCATGCAGAAACCATCAAAAGAGAGAAAAGGTACGCCGTAGCCGCCCAAGGGAGCGGTGGTGGGTACCGGAGCAGGGCTATCGGTGGAGACAGTCTGGCAGCAAAATGTTTTACTACAATTGCAGGTTGCGCAACTTGCTAGTAAACTGGACTTACAAATGCAATTGTTGGAGGCTGAGAAAGCAAACAAGGGTAGCAAAATTGTGCCCTTACACCTCAATAAGTTTGATGGGGACAGTCAGAGATACTCCAGCTTCCGCACAGAGGTGCTATACACGTTGGAGCTGAGGAAAAATGACTTTAAATCAGACCAAGAGAAAGTTGCATTTGTGATCGCACATCTCGAGAAAAGTGCGAAAGATTGGGTGATTCCTTTGATGGCTGGGAATCACGCTGCCCTGAGGAGCGTGAAGGACTTTATAGATATGATGGACGCTGTGTTCCTGAGTACCTTGCATACTAAGATCACGTCACAACAGCTCCTGAGCTTGAAGCAGGGGAGCAGGCCAGTAAGAGTTTACTCGGCTCAGTTTGCTACGTTAATACATCAGCTGCAGTGGGCTATGGACTCTCCTCCGGTAGAAGCGATCTTTGGGGGGGGGGTTTGAATGCAGAGGTGCAGGATCAGCTTGCCAGGATGCCAGAACCCTCTAACTTTGATGAACTAGTGAGAATCTGCCTCCAGATTGGTTTAAGGGAGGAGGCAGGAAGAAAGGCTGCAGCCGGGAGAAATTGGCGTGAAAGCCGCATTCCAGAGATTCCAGAGCGCAAAATTGGCGGCGGGCCCAGAAAGAATGGGGAGGAGCCGATTTGAACTGGGAACTGTGCGCGCCAAAACCACTTCGACCGTTAGCGCAACGGCAAAGGAGGAGAGGAGGGACTGGAAGGAGACTAGGAAGTGTTTCCTATGCAGCCAGCCTGGAGATATTGCCAAAAACTGTCCAAAACGTCGCGCCTGGGAGTCCTTGTCAGGCGCAGAAGTGAAGGAGGGTAACGGAATACAGGAGCAGGACCAGGGAAACGAGACAGCCTGACTGGAAGTGGAGACCCCCAGCCGGGAAAGGAAGAACTAAGAGGTCTCTGAGCCGGTGCTCCAGTCCCTGGAATCACTTTGGAAGTGAAACTACAACTCCCAAATGGGCGCCATCTGACTGTTCACGCATTAATTGACTCTGGGGCATCTGCCGATTTTTTTGACATTGATTTGGCTCTGGAGGAGAGACTGGCATTAATTCCTTTAGATTTTCCCTTACAGGTCCAAACGATCGACGGAAGGCCCCTGGTGGTGGGAGATGTCGCGTACCAGACCCGGCCTATGAGAATGGACGTGGACCGCCATACTGAGACACTGTCTTTCCATGTGACTAAGCTGAGTGGCCACCCCGTGGTATTGGGCTTGAGTTGGTTGGCCAAGCATGATCCTGCCGTAGCTTGGCACCAAAGATTGCTCACGTTTGCTTCGGCCCACTGTCTTCAGAATTGTTTGGGAAGAAAAAGGGAGGATCCGATCGGAGTCCGGGGAGCTAAGGTGGGAGAGGAAGGGGTTCACATGGGGGAAGTGAACATACCTCATTACTATGCTGCCTACAAGGACGTGTTTAGTGAGGAGGCGGCAGACAAGCTGCCCCCCCACAGAGAGTATGATTGCAAGATAGACTTGGTGCCAGGAGCCTGTTAGGATATTTCCGTTCCACCTTAAAAGGGAGCAGGATGTTTGTGTCACAGCCTGCGTTATGTTGTGTCGTTGCTTTCGTTCCTTCTTCTTGCCTGAGCAGCCGGAGCAGGCGGTCATGGTTTCTTTGTTCTGACCAACGCTGAATAAACTGTAAATATGCTCTCCTGCTGTGCATCTTTCGCTGTGTGAATTCTGCTGATAGAGTGTGCACCAGCCTAAGAATGTGGCAATGTTTTCTTGAGGCTTCGTGTCGCTATTTGCTGATACTGCGTGACTACATGAGATCGATGGAACGTCCGGCAGCCAGCTTGGGGGCTCAGATGGCCTTTGTCTCCCTGGCAGTATCCCAACAACAGGTTTCGGGCCCAGATTCACGGCACTTACAGGAGAGTAAGACTGCGTCAGACTGCTGAAAGATATGTGTTGGAAAAGCGAAAGCAGAGGCTTTTCTGAATGCCGCGGCAAAAGTCTTTGAAGTCCGGCAAGACTAATTGGCCTGGGAGCCGAGCCAGAGGCATCGTGATTAATGGGCTGCCGAGATAAGACGTCTTTGAAGGCATAAAGGCTCACGTAAAAAGCTGGAATGGAGTTGTTCCAAGCTTCTGAGGCCACTGAGTGCCCGAAGTTAAATCGGCACAATTATCAGACCTGGGCAAAATGGTGTGAGAGTTTGCTGCGTCAGTTTGGAGTCTGGCATACTGTGTCTGAAGCCACTCCAGTTCCTTGGACAGAGAAATGGAGTGCCCAGAATTCGAGGGCCATAGACGTAATAGTCTTGTCCGTCTCTCTGGAGGAATTAAACACGCTAGCTCGAAATACGACTGCACGTGACATATGGAATGCTTTGAAAGCTGCCCATCTGCCAATCATCCCAGCCCAGAGTTTGAATGCATCGGAGGTCCTGGCTGTTTCCCAGAATGCGAGTGAATGCAGGGATGCTGAGGGCACCGGTTGCAAGCTGCAGGGGGAGCAGACTGTCATCCCAGGCAGCATTCCAGCCTCCAGGGGGAGCCAAGGAGTCGGCAGCTGAGAGCTCTGTTTCTGGTGAGAACCAAGGTCAAAGCCTTTGCAGAGGCCGGAAGGCCAGATGTAAACAGAGCAAGATGCTTGCAGCTGGCCAGAAGCAGAGGGAGGGTGAAGAAACCACGCCAGTGGAAAACAAGGCTTTGTTTGCTGGCACAGCTTCACCAAAGGCTAAAGGCAAGTCTGATGGCCCGAAGCAGAAGGGGGGTGGAAAGCCCACGCCAGTGGAAAACAAGGTTTTGTTTGCTGGCACAGCTTCACCAAAGGCTAAAGGCACGTCTGATGGCCAGGAGCAGGGGGGCAAGTTGCAAAAGCCCACGCCAGTGGAAAACAAGGTTTTGTTTGCTGGCACAGCTTCACCAAAGGCTAAAGGCACGTCTGATGGCCAGGAGCAGGGGGGCAAGTTGCAAAAGCCCACGCCAGTGGAAAACAAGGTTTTGTTTGCTGGCACAGCTTCACCAAAGGCTAAAGGCAAGCTGCAAAAGGCCACGCCGGTGGGAAACAAGGCCAAGGCCAGGTTTGTTGTGGATTCAGGGTGCACCCGCCATCTTGCGAAGGACCGCCATCTGTTTATTTCCTTCAAGCCTCAAGATGTTGAGATCCACCTGGCTGATGGAAGGACTTTGCAAGCTGCAGGAGTTGGGACTGTGAAACTTGCAAGTCTGCATACTACCATCAGAGATGTACTTTTTGTTCCAGGAGCTGCGGGCAATTTGCTTAGTGTCCCACAGCTTACTGGGCGTGGTTTTGAGGTTTCCTTCAAGAGGAGCGTCTGTGTCATCAGGAAAGGCAAAGAGGACATTTTGCATGCAAAGTTTATGGATGGATTGTTCTGTATAACTTATGATGACAATGGTGCTGTTATATCTGATGCTGATTCTTGTTGTGTTGCACAAACTAACAAGGTTCTTCATGCAGGATGTATTCACGATGCACATCGAAGATTTTGTCACATGTCTTGGCAAGCGCTGGCCAAGATGCCTGGGTTGGTTGAAGGTTTGAACATCAAACCCTGTAAGTTTCACATGAAATGTGTATCTTGTGCAGAGAACAAGGTGAAGGTTGCTCCAAAAGGCAAGGAGTCTAGCAGGCAGGCTTCCAAACCCTACCAGCTAGTTCACGCAGACCTGATAGGTCCTCTTGCGCCCTCCTTGGGAGGAGCAAGGTACTTCATGGTTCTAATTGATTCTTTTTCTAGGTACATTCGTGTGTTTATGCTCAAGCAGAAATCGCAAGCATTTCCTAGGTTCAAGGCATTCTGTGATTGGTTGGAGAATGCTCACAGTAAACGTATCGGCTGTCTGTTTAATGATCGAGGCGGGGAATTCACTTCTCAGCAGTTTGAAGCTTTCCTGACTGAGAAGGGAATCCAGCATGACTTGTCAACGCCTAGATCGCCATGGATGAATGGGCTTGCGGAGCGAGCAAATCAAATGTTGCTGCAAGGAATGAAAACCTTGTTGCATGATGCAAACCTCCCTGAGAAGTTTTGGGGGGAGGCTTTGGCGAATTTTGTTTACACTTTTAATCGCAGACTGTCATCACCTATTGGCTGCACTCCCTACGAGAAGATGTTTGGTAAGAAACCTAACGTCAAGCACATGAGAATCTTTGGTTCTGACATGTGGGTACACACCCCACAAAGCAACAAGCTTGGGAAGCGTGGGGCACATGGTTTGTTCATGGGGTACGAAAAAGGTGCATACAGGGTATGGATGACTAACTCTAAATCCATAAAGTTCACAAGGAGTGTTGAGTACAATCCTAAGTGGGGGGAAAATGTAGGAATTTTCCAGTGTTACCCAGAGGAGGATGAAGGTGATGTGAAGAAAGTAGATCATGCTGAGAAAGCTGAGGAAATTGAGGATGATGATGATGATGATCATGATCAGAGTTCGGATTCCAGTTCAGTGGGCGGCGCTGCTGCTGGTGTCAGTGACAGTGATGACACAGCAGACTACAAGAGCGCAAAGGCCTCATTCAGACCATCTGATGCGTCTGACAATGAACTGGAAGAACCACTGTTCACCATTGGTCACTTTTCTCCTAAGAAGGAGGAGATGAGTCCAGAAGACTTGCGTCTAGTTCGCAGGTCTGAAAGGGCGACCAAAGGCAGACCTCCGAAGAGATTTGCTGATGAGTTTGCTAAGACAGCAACTGCTGTTCTTAGTAGCTCAGAGAAGGTGTGGGAACCTTCAAGCTTCAAAGAGGTTCAGGAGTTAACCTCTAAAGATGCTGAGCCTTGGCTTAATGCCATGAAGGCTGAAGTTGATTCCTTGAATAGGAACCAAACTTGGGAGCTGGTACCGGTAGTCCCAGGGATGAGACTGGTTGGCAGCAAATGGGTCTTCAAGGCCAAGACAGACCAGAATGGCAAGGTTGTCAGACACAAAGCCAGATTGGTTGCCAGAGGTTTTTCACAGGTACCAGGACAGGATTACCACGAGACCTACTCGCCCACCGTCAAATATGAGAGCGTTCGGCTGATGCTCAAGATAGCTGCAGAGGAGAAACTGCATGTTTCCCATCATGACATTAATACAGCTTTTTTGTACGGGATTTTGGGGGAGGAACTGTACATGCTTCCACCTGATGGAATGCAGATACAGAAGGGAACGGTCTGTAAACTGCGGAAATCCTTATATAGTCTCAAGCAGAGTGCCAGGTGTTGGAACACAAAACTCACTGAGATGTTGCTTTCTCTAGGTTTTCACCGGGACAAAGCTGATCCGTGTGTGTTTGTCAAGGAGGAGGGGCAAAACAAACTGTATTGTTTATGTTTTGTTGATGATCTTCTGATTTTTTGGAAGAATCAGGCTTTTTACCAAAGCACCCTAGCTCAGCTGAAGGAGCACTTTGACAGGAAGGATCTTGGTGAGGTATCCAACTATCTTTCTCTGCAGGTGGAGAGAGACCAAGCAGGTAATTTTCTGGTACACCAAACACAGAAAATTACTGATGTATTAACCAGGTTGAATTTGGTTGATACAAACCCAGCAGACACACCGATGGTGACAGGTTACCAGGTAGATAGTACTGCTGAAGCGTTTTCTGACACAATGCTGTACAGATGCATTCTAGGCAAGTTGAATTTCATTGCTAGATGTTCAAGACCTGACATAGCTGTAAGCACTAACCTGCTTAGCAGACATGCTAACTGTTGATTCAAGCCAGCAGAGCCAGCGAAGTCCAGAGGAAAATTGGCCACCCTCCAGGTGCCCGGCTTGAATCCTTGTTGACCTCCCTGGCTGCATTCTCCAGCAGGATCAAGGCGAGGTCTCTTCGGCGATCCTTTTCAACGTGAAAAGAACACACCATTCCTCCCCCTCCCATCACCAGGGAGGGGAAAGAGACAGACAGAAATATATTTACATACTTTTATTCCTGTCTTTCCAGCAGTACAGAGAAAACAAGTCTGTACCCTCTCATCCCAACTGCAGAGAGAAAATAACTCCACCCATGTACTTCCAGTACAGGGTCATGTGCCGCTCTGAGCTAACATCCGGTGCTCAGTACACTGTCTCTTGTTCCCACGGTATAATCTCATAACATCCACATCCTGTTTACCATTCCAGCCACCTGGAGCTCGCTTCTGCATTGCTCCTTTTTCGTAACATCCTCCCCCAAAAGAATCAATGCGTGTTGCGGCAAGCAAAGCGTGATCCAGAGAAGAAAACAAACAGTTGTTATACACATAACACTCCCCTGTTGTTTCAGTTCCACCCTTGAAACTCCCCGCCACTGGTTTCCCCAGTGTACCTCTCTGGTTGTCTGGTTTCCAAGGAATGAGTGCATCTGCACTACCTTGGCTAGCAACTCTCTGTTGTGTCTTTGTCTCTGACTTAGACACAGCTCCAACCTGTCCTCGGTTGTTTACAACAGCAACACATGCAACAGCTAAGTTAGCAAACTCTTTTGAGTACCTCTTGGGTGGTTGACCCTTTGTAACTCTCTCAGACCTACGTATGAGGTGCTGATCCTCTCTGCTCACTGGTCCAGTCTCAGGACTCTTTGGAGAACCAGTTCCAA
Organism: Podarcis raffonei; assembly: GCF_027172205.1. NCBI lineage: Eukaryota > Metazoa > Chordata > Lepidosauria > Squamata > Lacertidae > Podarcis > Podarcis raffonei. The sequence continues at coordinate 116,594,897 of NC_070603.1, read as the reverse complement.
TGGTAAACAGTGGTTCATCCTTCAGTTGTGAAGGCCTATCCATTGTGTGAGATTTCCTCTCAATGACTGTGACAACTGAGCTCTGCGAGCTATCACTGTCACTCTCAGTACCACTGTAATCTGTAAAATCATCATCATCTGAATCGTCCTCAGTGGGAAATGTGTGTACTATCACTCTCTCCTGTTCAGGGGCACTCTCTAGAAATTTTGTGAGAATCACCTGACCAGATTCAGACAAAATTACTCTGTAGAGACCCTTTTCATAACCCACAAAAATGCCTCTGGCATTCTTTACTCCACCTGGAGCTTCTGTCCTCACATGAGACCCAAAAACCTTGAAATGGGCAACAGAAGGTTTTCTGTGGAACAGTTTCTCAAAAGGAGAACTTCCCAACTCTTTTGAAACCTTTCTCATCTTCGTATAACAATACGATATTAGAGACTCCGCCCAGAACTCGTGTGGCAGATGTGAACTAAGCAATTGCGCATTCATCCCCTTTTGCAATTCTCTGTTCACCCGTACACAGACACCCCTGTTCCACGCTTCTTCTGAAACAGCAACTTTGTGTCTTATCCCCTTTTTCTGCAGGAACCTCTGGAAATCCTGTAAAAGAAAAATCTGCTTCTCATCTGTGAATAGACAATCAATGTTAGCATCATGCATATTCTTAACCTTGTCACAAAACTCCTGAAACCTCTCCAAGGCTTCGTGTGGCTTTCTCAACACATTAATCCAGACAAAGTTAGAGAAATGATCCACACACACAAGATAATATCTTGCATTGCCTCTAGATGGTTCTAGAGGACCAATCACATCAGCATACACCCGCTGAAATGCTCTGTTGACCCCAGTCTTCTTCTTGCTCACACCTGCAAGAGAAACTTGGTTAGACACAGATGAATTACATTCCATGTAATCACTTTGTGCAAAAGTCAACAAATACAGTCCATCTTTCTGTTTGGCAGAAAGATATAACTCTCCATCTTTGTAGATCTTGCAGCTCTCAGCATCATAGGACAGTCTCAGTCCTTTCTTTGCAATCTGCGAAACACTCAGCAGATTGAACTTCAACTCAGGAACCAAGTAAACATTGTTTACAGTCAAGTTCAGACTCTTAAGATAGACAGTCCCTACGCCGGTCGCTTCCAGCTCCTGACCGTTGGCCTGTTTCACAGCGAAGCTTTGCTTCTTAAACGTTGAAAAGAGTTCTCTGTGTGGGGACATATGGACGGTCGCTCCAGTGTCAATAACAAACGAGTTCCCAACATCTGGCGTGGTTCCTTTCGCCATCAAAGCCTTTGCAGGTTTCACCATAGGCTTGGTATGACCTTTGCCTGACGCCTCAGGCTTTGCTGAGCGGCCCTTAGCTCCTTTTGGCTGGCGTGGCTTCTTACAGTTCCGCTGAAGATGCCCAGCCTGTCCACAATTGTAACACTGGACAACGCACAAAGCTACAGCTTCCTCTCTAGTAGCCTCATCGGTGGGGGAATTAGAACTCCGTTCCTCCCTCCCCCTGTCCTTATCTTCCAGTGCAGCATGCCGGCTGTGTCCATCCAGAACCACGGCACTCAGGGGAGGTGGATAGGATAACGCTCCCCCCTTCCTGGCATTCATGCTGAATCCAAGTCTGTGCTTTCACTTTCTCAAGCCAGTAAACTCCAAAAGTTCTCTTCTGGGCTGTTTACTGCTTCACTGGCAGGCAAACCTTTGGGCTGTTTTCAAAATCCATGCACAGCTGTGCAGAATTCAAAACAATTCCACTTCCCAGGCTCTTTTTGAGCCATTCAGTAACTTTCCAAGTACTGGCGGTCGTTGCCTAGCAACCTGCTCAGGACGGGAATTCTTATCTAACCACAAGAATTCCTGGTATGCAAGCCTTTCTTTCAGAGCTGTTTTTCTTAAATGCAGCTCTTTCGTGAACAGAGAATAATCCTTTCTGTGTTCACTCTCTTTAGCCCGAAATTCAGCATACCTTTTTGGCTCCGTTGCCTGGAAATACACTCCTCTCGGTGTCCAGCTGTCTGTTCTGTTCAGCTTCTGGCTGCAGGCAGACGCTTTCTTTATCTCCTTAGGTGCAGAGGATGGCAACGATTCATCAACCTCTCACCACTCATGCTGATTCTCATAGATCTTTAGCCATCGGCATTGCTACCAGATGTTGATTCAAGCCAGCAGAGCCAGCGAAGTCCAGAGGAAAATTGGCCACCCTCCAGGTGCCCGGCTTGAATCCTTGTTGACCTCCCTGGCTGCATTCTCCAGCAGGATCAAGGCGAGGTCTCTTCGGCGATCCTTTTCAACGTGAAAAGAACACACCATTCCTCCCCCTCCCATCACCAGGGAGGGGAAAGAGACAGACAGAAATATATTTACATACTTTTATTCCTGTCTTTCCAGCAGTACAGAGAAAACAAGTCTGTACCCTCTCATCCCAACTGCAGAGAGAAAATAACTCCACCCATGTACTTCCAGTACAGGGTCATGTGCCACTCTGAGCTAACATCCGGTGCTCAGTACACTGTCTCTTGTTCCCACGGTATAGTCTCATAACATCCACATCCTGTTTACCATTCCAGCCACCTGGAGCTCGCTTCTGCATTGCTCCTTTTTCGTAACACTAACAATCCTACTGTTCAGGATTGGAAAGCTCTGAAGCGCATAGCCCGGTATTTGAAAGGGACTTTGCACTACAGGCTGAGGTTCACCAGTCAGAAGACTGGAGGTCTTGAAATCTTTGCAGATGCAGGTTTTGGAAGTGACACCACGGATGGTACAAGCACTTCTGGAGTATGCTACATGTACAACCACTGCCTGTTTGACTGGTTGTGCAGGAAGCAGACGACAGTGAGCCTAAGTTCCTGTGAAGCAGAACTCAATGCTCTGTCATTTTCACTCATGGATTGTGAATGGTTGATGCAACTGTTTAAGGACATCGGGGTTTCTATGAAATGTCCTATACAAGTGTATCAAGACAATAGATCTTGTTTGGCTTTGCTGAACTCGGAGAGTTGCAAGCAAAGGACCAAGTACTTGCAGATTAAGCTACATTGTTCAAGAGAGTGTATTCAGAAAGGACTCATTCAGGTGTCCTACATGCCAGGAAATGAAATTCCTGCTGATCTGTTGTCTAAGGTTGTTAACAGAGAACAACTTAAGGTTTACGTACAAAGGTTGCAATTGGGTTGAACCACAGGTACTACAGGTTACACGGAAAGGGGGAGGATGTTAGGATATTTCCGTTCCACCTTAAAAGGGAGCAGGATGTTTGTGTCACAGCCTGCGTATTTCCTGTTCACAGGATGTTTATGTTGTCAGTTGCTTTCGTTTTCTTCTTGTTGCCTGAGCAGCCGGAGCAGGCGGTCATGGTTTCTTTGTTCTGACCAACGCTGAATAAACTGTAAATATGCTCTCCTGCTGTGCATCTTTTGCTGTGTGAATTCTGCTGATAGAGTGTGCACAGGCCTAAGAATGTGGCAATGTTTTCTGAGGCTTCGTGTCGCTATTTGCTGATACTGCGTGACTACGGGAGATCGATGGAACGTCCGGCAGCCGGCTTGGGGGCTCAGATGGATTTTGTCTCCCTGGCAGTATCCCAACAAAACCTTCAACCAACCCAGGCATCTTGGCCAGAGCTTGCCAAGACAGGTGACAAAATCTTCGATGTGCATCGTGAATGCATCCTGCATGAAGAACCTTGTTAGTTTGTGCAACACAAGAATCAACATTTGATATAACAGCAACAGCACTGTCATCATAAGTTATACAGAATAAGCCATCCATAAACTTTGCATGCAAAATGTCCTCTTTCCCTTTTCTGATGACACAGACGGTCCTCTTGAAGGAAATCTTAAAACCACGCCCAGTAAGCTGTGGGACACTAAGCAAATTGTCCGCAGCTCCTGGAACAAAAAGTACATCTCTGATGGTAGTATGCAGACTTGCAAGTTTCACAGTCCCAACTCCTGCAACTTGCAAAGTCCTTCCATCAGCCAGGTGGATCTCAACATCTTGAGGTGTGAAGGAGATAAACAGATGGCGATCCTTTGAAACATGGCGACTGGCACCAGAGTCCATAACAAACCTGGCCTTGGCCTTTAGAGCAGGTTTGCTGGGAAACAAAACCTTGTTTTCCACTGGCGTGGGCTTTTGCAACTTGCCCCCCTGCTCCTGGCCATCAGACGTGCCTTTAGCCTTTGGTGAAGCTGTGCCAGCAAACAAAGCCTTGTTTTTCACTGGCTTGGGCTTTCCACCCCCCTTCTGCTTCGGGCCATCTGCAGGCATCTTGCTTTGTTTATTTCCAGTCTTTGGACAAAACTTCTGAGTATGACCTTGGTTCTCACGAGAAACAGAGCTCTCAGCTGCCGACTCCTTGGCTCCCCCTGGAGGCTGGAATGCTGCCTGGGATGACGTGACAGTCTGCTCCCCCTGCAGCTTGCAACCGGTGCCCTCAGCATCCCTGCATTCACTCGCATTCTGGGAAACAGCCAGGACCTCCGATGCATTCAAACTCTGGGCTGGGATGATTGGCAGATGGGCAGCTTTCAAAGCATTCCATATGTCACGTGCAGTCGTATTTCTAGCTAGCGTCTTTAATTCCTCCAGAGAGACCTTAAAAGGGAGCAGGATGTTTGTGTCACAGCCTGCGTATTTCCTGTCTCACAGGATGTTTATGTTGTGTCGTTGCTTTCGTTCCTTCTTCTTGCCTGAGCAGCCGGAGCAGGCGGTCATGGTTTCTTTGTTCTTACCAACGCTGAATAAACTGTAAATATGCTCTCCTGCTGTGCATCTTTCGCTGTGTGAATTCTGCTGATAGAGTGTGCACCAGCCTAAGAATGTGGCAATGTTTTCTTGAGGCTTCGTGTCGCTATTTGCTGATACTGCGTGACTACGGGAGATCGATGGAACGTCCGGCAGCCGGCTTGGGGGCTCAGATGGACTTTGTCTCCCTGGCAGTATCCCAACAGGGCCACACTACCCCCTGGGAAGCTTTATTCTATGTCAGAGGCAGAAATGCAAGCTTTGAGGGAGTTTTTGGACGAAAACTTAAAAAGGGGGTTTATTAGGGAATCCACTGCAGCAGGGGGTTCCCCAGGTTTTTTTGTAAGCAAGAAAAACACTGATAGGCTTTGGCTGGTGTGTGACTTTCGGCGGCTTAACAGTGTAACGGTACCTATAGCCTACCCATTACCAAAGATAGGGGATTTATTGACGAAGGTCAGGACTGGGAAAATCTTCACGAAGTTGGATCTGAGGGGGGCTTATAATCTGATCAGAATCCGAGAAGGGGATGAGTGGAAAACCACATTCTACACCCTATTTGGGTCATATGAGTTCTTAGTCATGCCCTATGGCTTACAGGCGGGGACGGCCACGTTTCAATCATTTATACAGCACGTATTGTGGTCACTGCTGTACAAGAACTGTGTTTGTCATTTAGATGATGTACTCATCTTTTCAGAAACTGAGAAAGAGCATGTGAAGCACGTTATAGAGGTATTGGAGAGGCTGAAAAGGCATAAGTTGTATGCCAAGTTAGAGAAGTGCCAGTTCCACGTGAGAGAAGTGGAATTTTTGGGATACCACCTCTCTACTGAGGGTATACACATGGAAAAGAGTAAGGTGCAAAGTGTGTTAGAATGGAAGCCGCCCAGAACAAAAAAAGATGTGCAAAGGTTCGTAGGCTTCAGTAATTATTATAGAAATTTTATACCTAATTACGCGCAGATCACGGCCCCCATAACCGATTGCCTGAGAGGTAAGAAGGCTTTCCATTGGACTCTTGAGGCACAGGCCTCCTTTGAGAAATTAAAGAAGGTGTTTGCCTCAGAAGAATATTTGATACATGTGGAGCCAGGAAAACCCATGCGGGTCGAAACAGACGCCTCTGACAGAGCCGTGGGGGCCATACTACTACAGGAGGATCAAAAAAAGAACTGGAGGCCCTGTGCCTTTTATTCTAGGAAGCTAAGTCGTACTGAACAGAATTACACGATCTTTGATAAGGAACTTTTGGCTATAGTGGAGTCGTTCCAAGTTTGGAAGCACTTCCTAGCAGGTGCACAGCAGCAGGTACAGGTTTATACAGACCACAAAAACCTAGAGTACTGGAGAAGGGCTAGGCTCCTGAATCAGAGACAAGTAAGATGGGCAGAGTTTCTGTCTTTGCTGGTTAAAAGAATGGATAAAACTTAAAAATACAAAACTGTTGGATTTAGAAGGATTTGATAACAGATTTGGGTGGCATGCGTACTTATGGCAAGGTAAGAAAGAGAGTCATAAATCGTTTGAAAACCACATCTTCCGGAAATAGTTAATCGAAGTATGGGACAGATATAAAAATCTTTTAGAAATGGGGGTTCCACACTGGTTATCCTCATTAGAGGTTATGGGAGTCAAGAAAATTAACATGAGAGGTAATTGGATTCCCTATGGAGATTTAGTAGTGAAAGAAGGAGAGAAATGGAGATTGAAGCCATACGAACAAGTAAAAGAATATGTATTTGACTGGTTGCACTACTATCAGATAAGTGATATGTTTAAAAAGGATGTGAAGGAAAAAGGTTATAAAGAAAAAGACTCGAAATTCCAAACGTTAACAATGATTGTAAGACAATCTCAAAAATGTATAAAATATTATTGGAGTGGCATACGATGGATGAGGTAGTTAAATCGGTAATGACTTACTGGGCCAGAGACCTAGGGTACAATATAGATTTGGAAGACTGGCAAAAAATATGGAATGAAAATTTGAAGTTTACAGCATGTACTACGTTAAAAGAAAATGTTATGAAAATGGTATACAGATGGTATATAACACCGGTTAAATTGGCAAAAATGTATAAAACCTGTAATAAGTGTTGGAAATGTAAAGAGAAAGAGGGTACCTTTATTCATATGTGGTGGGAGTGTAAGAAAGTGAAGGGGTTCTGGGAGATGATACATAATGAGTTAAAGAAAATGCTGAAATATAGCTTTGCAAAGAAACAAGAAGCCTTCTTACTGGTAATAACCAGAAACGAAATAAATAAGAGGGACTGTAAACTCTTTCAGTATGCAACAACAGTAGCGAGAATATTGATGGCCCAAAAATGGAAACAGGAAGAACTACCGACTCTGGAAGAATGGAGAATAAAACTAACGGACTATGCAGAACTGGATAAACTAACTGGGAAAATCAGATTTCAAAGAGATCACAAGTTCCTAGAGGACTGGGGAAAATTTAGAGAAGATTTGAAGAGTGTATGTGAGGAACAAACAACGCTAGTGTGTTTTAAAGAAGCTTTGTGAAAAAAATAAGGAATATTGCAAGAATGTAAACGAGGACAGAAAGATTTTATCTAAAGGTGATACTATAATTAAGGAATGTGAAGGTAGAAATTTAATCACGGATGATTGTCAGAGGAGTTGAGGGAAGTTCAAAAAGCTAAAATATGTGATTTGGAAAATTGTATGATTGGAGTTATTGTGGAAAATTTAATAAAAAATTTATTAAAAAACAAACAAACTTCAAGATAGGGTATGTGCCAGGGGTGTAGAACGCAAGGGCAGATGCTTTATCCAGAAAATCAGAATACATGGAAGGGCAAGAGGCTCCCACAGATATGTGTTTAAACCGGAACAATGGCAATGCGCAGTCACCATAGTAAGGGAGCAAGAACTGCAAACACTCACAGAAAGGGAGGAGTATGCACAAAGGAAATTGTTAGAAATGAGGCAAAACGAAGGCAGAGGGGGGTGTTTTGAGGAGAGAGAGGGTTTACTTTATTACAAGGGGGTGCTGTATGTACCAGATGGGGAATTGAGGGCAAGAATTCTCAGGCAACATCATGACAACCCGACGGCAGGGCATTGTGGGCGCAATAAGACTATGTACTTGATTATTAAGGAATTCTGGTGGCCCAGAATTAAGGATGACGTAGCAGAGTACGTCAGGGGCTGTGCGGTTTGCCAAAGGGCAAAGGGACAAAGGACCGCGCCTGCAGGCTTGCTCCAACCTCTGCCCACACCTGATAGACCTTAGGAGATGGTCTCTATGGATTTTATCACAGACTTGCCGGTGTCTCAGAGGAAGACAGCCATTCCAGTAGTGGTGGACATGCTGACAAAGGTGGCACATTTCATACCCTGTACCAAAATGCCCTCGGCGCAAGAAACAGCCAAACTGTTTATAGACAATGTATTCAGGTTGCATGGGCTAGTTGCGAGATTAATAACAGACAGAGGAAGTCAATTTACTTCACGTTTCTGGAGGAAGTTAATGGAGTTATTGGAGGTAGAAGTAAATTTCACCTCAGCCAGACATCCCCAGACGAATGGGCAATCAGAAAGAGTGAACGCTATATTACAGCAATACTTGAGATGTTACGTAAGTCACCAACAAAATGACTGGGCTGAGAAATTAAGTTTGGCTGAATTTGCATATAATAATGCAGTGCACACCTCTACAGGGGTGTCACCGTTCATGGCTAATTATGGGAGGCATCCCCGAGCATTCCCTGGAAGGGGAGAAAGTTTGTTGGTGCTTGCAGCAGAAGAGTTTGTAGAGGAAATGGAATTCCTACATAGGATGCTGAAGCAGGACCTGGAAAGAGCAAAAATAGAATACAAGAGAACGGCGGATGCCAGAAGGAGAGAGGGAGAGAGGATACAAGTGGGAGATAAGGTTTGGTTGTCGTCCAGGGGGTTATCATTTAAGGGAAGGTGTAAAAAGCTGGAACCCAGGAAGCTGGGACCATTCGAAGTAATTGAACAGATTAATCCGGTGTCATTCCGACTCCTCTTACCAGAGAACATGAAAATACACCCCGTGATTCAAAGATCTTTACTATCACTGGGAGTTTGTTAAGAGGGAGATAGTAAAAGCACAACTTCAGGCAATACCAATGAGACGGAAACATGGAAGGTGCCTAAAGAAGCCAGGGTGGCTATCTAAAGAACTTTTAACTGAGTTAAGATTAAAAAAGGATGTGTACAAAAAATGGAAAGGGGGGGAAACCACCAAAGAGGAATTCAAACAAATAGCCAGCATGTGTAGACACAAAGTCAGAAAAGCTAAAGCACAGAATGAACTCAGGCTTGCTAGAGAGGTTAAAAGCAACAAAAAAGGCTTTTATGGGTATGTCCGTAGCAAAAGGAAGAACAAAGAAACAGTGGGGTCACTCAGAGGAGAAGATGGTGAAATGCAAACAGGGGACACAGAAAGGGCTGAACTCCTCAATGCCTTCTTTGCCTCAGTCTTCTCTGATAAAGAAAACAATGCCCGACCTGAAGAATTTGGAGCAAATGATTCAGCAGAGGAAATACAGCCCAGAATAACTAAGGAGACAGTACAAGAATACTTGGCTAGTCTAGATGTATTCAAGTCTCCAGGGCCAGATGAACTGCATCCAAGAGTATTAAAAGAACTGGCAGATGTGATTTCAGAACCACTGGCAGTCATCTTTGAGAATTCCTGGAGAACAGGCGAAGTCCCGGCAGACTGGAGGAGGGCAAATGTTGTCCCTATTTTCAAAAAGGGGAAAAGAGAGGACCCAAATAATTACTGCCCAGTCAGTCTGACATCAATACCAGGGAAGATTCTGGAGCAGATCATTAAGCAAACAGTCTGTGAGCACCTAGAAAGGAATGCTGTGATCACCAATAGTCAGCATGGATTTCTGAAAAATAAGTCATGTCAGACTAACCTGATCTCGTTTTTTGACAGAATTACAAGCCTGGTAGATGAAGGGAACGCAGTGGATGTAGCCTACCTTGATTTCAGCAAGGCATTTGACAAGGTGCCCCATGATATTCTTGTAAAGAAGCTGGTAAAATGCGGTCTTGACTATGCTACCACTCAGTGGATTTGTAACTGGCTGACTGACCGAACCCAAAGGGTGCTCATCAATGGTTCCTCTTCATCCTGGAGAAGAGTGACTAGTGGGGTGCCACAGGGTTCTGTCTTGGGCCCGGTCTTATTCAACATCTTTATCAACGACTTGGATGATGGACTCAAGGGCGTCCTGATCAAATTTGCAGATGACACCAAACTGGGAGGGGTGGTTAACACCCCAGAGGACAGGATCACACTTCAAAACGACCTTGACAGATTAGAGAACTGGGCCAAAACAAACAAGATGAATTTTAACAGGGAGAAATGTAAAGTATTGCACTTGGGCAAAAAAAATGAGAGGCACAAATACAAGATGGGGGACACCTGGCTTGAGAGCACCACATGTGAAAAGGATCTAGGAGTCTTGGTTGACCACAAACTTGACATGAGCCAACAGTGTGACGCGGCAGCTAAAAAAGCCAATGCAATTCTGGGCTGCATCAATAGGAGTATAGCATCTAGATCAAGGGAAGTAATAGTGCCACTGTATTCTGCTCTGGTCAGACCTCACCTGGAGTACTGTGTCCAGTTTTGGGCACCACAGTTCAAGAAGGACAGTGACAAACTGGAACGTGTCCAGAGGAGGGCAACCAAAATGGTCAAAGGCCTGGAAACGATGCCTTATGAGGAACGGCTAAGGGAGCTGGGCATGTTTAGCCTGGAGAAGAGGAGGTTAAGGGGTGATATGATAGCCATGTTCAAATATATAAAAGGATGTCACATAGAGGAGGGAGAAAGGTTGTTTTCTGCTGCTCCAGAGAAGCGGACACGGAGCAATGGATCCAAACTACAAGAAAGAAGATTCCACCTAAACATTAGGAAGAACTTCCTGACAGGAAGAGCTGTTCGACAGTGGAATTTGCTGCCAAGGAGTGTGGTGGAGTCTCCTTCTTTGGAGGTCTTTAAGCAGAGGCTTGACAACCATATGTCAGGAGTGCTCTGATGGTGTTTCCTGCTTGGCAGGGGGTTGGACTCGATGGCCCTTGTGGTCTATTCCAACTCTATGATTCTATGATTCTATAATCCTGCACACAGGTACCAGCAGGAGGCAAGGGGAAATCTTCCATCTCCAACAATGGTAGAGAATGGGGTGGAGGAGGAAACTGAAGAAATCTTGGATTCTAGGTGGTATAGAAATAGGTTGCAATACCTGGTGGCGTGGGAGGGCTGTCGGGAAACTGAGAACTCCTGGGAGCTGGCAGAATCCATTCACGCACCAGAATTGCAAAGGTCTTTCCATACAAGATACCCTCATAAACCTAGGCCACACGATTGGCAATTAAGAGAATTTTTTGAGCAAACTGACGAGGAAGAGGGAGATTTCTTCGGTTTTCAATCCTCAGAAGAAAGTGAGAGTGACACGGAGGAGGAGGATCTTAGAAGAGGGGGTGATGTCATGGTATTGACGGAGAACGAAGGGGAGGAGGAGAGACGAGCAGACGAAGGGGGGCAGGAAGAGCCAGCGCAGGAAAGGGGGGAAAGCCAGGAGGAGGAAAGGCTCTCAGATGCTGGAGCAGAGCCTCAACCCCGCACAGGAAGTTCTGGCACGGATAGCGATGCAGTGCCAGTTCCATCTGCTCAGGAACAGAGAGGGTTAAAGCGGAGGGGACAGAGACATCAATTGAGAATGCCTCGCCTCTTCTGCTGGAAAAGGGGCGGACGTAAATCACTCCGGGAATCTGACTCACAGGATTCGGACGTGTAATTATGTGTGCTGCTTGTACATATGTAAAATAAAGGCTGTACGTATCTATGTATCTCTGAGTGAGCAGAAGCATTTCTTGCGAAGAGTATTCCCAAGCCATCACAGTGCCCAAAAATGCTCCAACTACCGCACAATTGCGCTCATTTCACACGCTAACAAGGTTATGCATTTTGAAGGGGCAGAGGAACCAGACACCAAATTGCAAACATGCGCTGGATTATGGAGAAAGCTAGAGAGTTCCAGAAAGACATCTACTTCTGCTTCATTGACTATGCAAAAGCCTTTGACTGTGTTGACCACAGCAAACTATGGCAAGTTCTTAAAGAAATGGGAGTGCCTGATCACCTCATCTGTCTCCTGAGAAATCTCTATGTGGGACAAGAAGCTACAGTTAGAACTGGATATGGAACAACTGATTGGTTCAAAATTGGGAAAGGAGTACGACAAGGCTGTATATTGTCTCCCTGCTTATTTAACTTACATGCAGATTACATAATGTGAAAGGCCTGGCTTGATGAATCCCAAACTGGAATTAAGATTGGCGAAAGAAATATCAACAACCTCAGATATGAGGATGACACAACCTTGATGGCAGAAAGTGAGGAGGAATTAAAGAACCTTTTAATGACGGTGAAAGAGGAGAGCGCAAAATATGGTCTGAAGCTCAACATCAAAAAAACGAAGATCATGGCCACTGGTCCCATCAACTCCTGGCAAATAGAAGGGGAAGAAATGGAGGCAGTGAGAGATTTTACTTTCTTGGGCTCCATGATCACTGCAGATGGTGACAGCAGTCACAAAATTAAAAGACTCCTGTTTCTTGGGAGAAAAGCAATGACAAACCTAGACAGCATCCTAAAAAGCAGACACATCACCTTGCCAACAAAGGTCCGTATAGTTAAAGCTATGGTTTTCCCAGTAATGATGTATGGAAGTGAGAGCTGGACCATAAAGAAGGCTGATCGCCGAAGAATTGATGCTTTTGAATTATGGTGCTGGAGGAGACTCTTGAGAGTCCCATGGACTGCAAGAAGATCAAACCTATCCATTCTGAAGGAAATCAGCCCTGAGTACTCACTGGAAGGACAGATCGTGAAGCTGACGCTCCAATACTTTGGCCACCTCATGAGAAGAGAAGACTCCCTGGAAAAGACCCTGAAGCTGGGAAAAATGGAGGGCACAAGGAGAAGGGGACGACAGAGGACGAGATGGTTGGACAGTGTTCTTGAAGCTACCAGCATGAGTGTGACCAAACTGCGGGAGGCAGTGGAAGACAGGAGTGCCTTGTGTGCTCTGGTCCATGGGTCCACGAAGAGTCGGACATGACTAAACGACTAAACAACAACAAGAAGAGCCTGCTGGATCAGGCAAAGTTCCACCTAGTCCAGCACCCTGTTCTCACAGAGGCCAACCAGATGCCTGAGGGAAACTGGCAAGCAGGATTGGAGCACAAGAGCCCTCTGCCCTCCTGTGCTTTTCAAGCTCTCCAAGTTGCTGGCCATCACCGTCTCCTGTAGGATGGATTCCATAGATGAACTATGCTTCTGTTTATTCATCTTTTGCAGCCCTTAAAGGCTGTAAAATGTATTATGGCCTAAGCTTTTGTGGGCTGCAGTCTGACAAAGTGGACTCTTGACCAGGAAACCTGGTGCCACTATAAACTTGTGAGTCTCTTTGTTGACTTTGTGTACTTATTTTGAAATTTGTACGAAGGTTGTACCACAGTATCTCCATGTAAGCTTGGGGACGGACAAGATTATAGGGGCGCTATAAATTATTATCCCACTCATTCTAACACACAACCCCAGTCTGTAAGATTGGCAAGTTTACACAATTTGCTTCTTCTGATTCTTCTGCATTCACTTGTACCCGAGTAAATAATACTGACCATTGTTGGTCTTCATATACCCAATCCTATGGTGTAGAGCCTCCAGCCACAGGAACTGTGTATCATGATAACGGGTCCTTTGTCCCTTAAGCCCACCAAACTGGGAGGTGCATACATTTATTGGACTTTGATGCTGGTGGAATGTATCACTCTGACCCTATAACAAATAAAGTAATAGCAACAATTGAAATATACGAATTATAAATAACTATGGGAAGCATTTCCATTCCCCTTCACCCATTTTTCAGGACTGGTGTGCAACATCAATATCTTCAATTATTCCTGCCCTGGAAAAAACACCTAAGATTTCAAAGCCTGGAGGAAGAAAAGTTGCTTTGGAGAAGGCTTCACCTCTTCCTTCTTCCTGTCAGGAACTTCCTTCCATTTGTCTCCTCTCCATCTTTTCCTCTTTCTCCCTCCACCACCCATCTATCCCTGTCCCCATCTCCTCTCCCCTGGAACTCACCAGATTTCTCCAAGGGGCCTGGGAGGGAATGCTCAGAGGTTGTGGGGAGGGATGCGGGAGAGAGCCTGACCAGGTCAACCGTCCATCTTCCTCCTTCCATCCTGGCCAGGGTTGCAGGTTCAGTCTCAGCTAGGTTTGCAGGTTCAGCTTCCTGAGGAGCGCAGAATCCAGAGCAAGTTGCAGCTTCCTGGGAGGGAGGGAAGAAGAAGAAGCCAAGGGAGTCTCAGAGCCCCTGCAGGGATTCTCCTGCCCAAGACATTCTGCTGCCCCTGGAGAAGCCCCAATTGGGCACCCCCTTCCCAAGAGCCTCAACCCATTTTCCAACACCTTTGGCAATTTCTTTCACCTGCCTGTGCCACCTCACTTCCTAAGGCTGGCATGGTAAGTACATTACAGGCCTGAGAGTAGATTCCTGGGAACTTAAGAGTTAATCTGCAAAGGACTGCTCTGAATACATGGGTGGCCCTTGCATGGAGAAGAAGCAAGCCCCTTGCTTGCATCTGGACTTCTGGGAAACGCAGTGGATCCGCCCACTGCTCCCTCTGCCCTCGCTGCCTCCTCCTCTGTCCTTCTGCCCTGCAAACACCCTTTGCTCTTGTTCCTCAGGGGAGAGAGGCAGGAAGAGCCTTCAGACCCATCCCTTTCCTCCTCTGCAGCCCAGTGAGAGGGGAAGGAGCTGCAGCGTCTGGTTCACTTCAGATACACACATGGTAAACACTGGGATTGTGAACGAACACGTCCTCTGCCTTCCATGCGGTGGGAGTGGGGGGGTTAAAAGTGGTGAGGAGACCCCCTCCCCTCCAGTCCTTTTGGGAAACAGGAGCTTTGATCAGGAGTAAACAAGTTAGATAGCAAGTTCACAAGAGAAGCACTTTGGAGCACTGCTTGCTCTTACTATGTGTTTGAACCTAGAGGACAAAATACACGTTTACACCACGTGGTATCTTAAAGTGGGCACTTCTTTAAAACCTATTTTTACTGCTATTCTTTCCAATTCTATACTGCCCTTCCTCCAAAGATCATAGGGCAGCATACAATAGAAAAACACAGAGATGCATAGCAGAGTAAGAAATAAAAACGACACCCCCCCCAATGCTGTTGTGAAGTCCATAGATTGTTTAATGAGCCAAACGCCTGGGAGAAGAGAAAGACTTTCGCCTGGTACCTAAGGAAGGAAGGAAGGAAGCCGGACACTGAGGCCCTCCTCCGAGGAGCCTTCTGCTGGGGTATAGATATTAAATTTAAATTAATACTATTAAGGCGATCCTGGCCAGCAATGCCCACCCCTCTCCCCTTTCCCACCTCCTTCCCTGAAACTCCCTTTGTACCAGATCCCTGCAGGAGGAAGCTTCTCCCCCCCCCCTTCAAGGCCCCCTTTAAGAAAACAGCTCCCTTCCCTCCCTTCTCTTCTCCCCGCCCGGATCTTGTGCAGCGCCGCCTCTCCCCGTCCCGGGGCTTCTCATCCTGGACCCCCTCGCAAAGCCCCTTCCCTCCTTCCCCGCCATTGGCTTTGCACTCACCCGACATCCTGGGCAGGGGGGGCGGGAATGGGAGCCCCCGCGTGGGAGGCAGGGAGTGAGGCGCTTAATTAGGAGGCTTGATTAGGAAGAAGCCCCTCCTCCGCCTCCGCACAATGCAGCCCCGCTTCCCGCCTCCTCCCCTCCCTCCTTTGGAAGCCGGGAAATTATCTCTGCTGGTGAAGCCGGAAGTGGAGGCAACTCAGAGGAGGAAGGAGAAGATTCTCTCCACGTTCAGCCTCTTGTCTGTTATCTGATAATTGGGGGAAGGAAAACCTTGCAACACGCAACCAATGGGGAGACGAGGGTGGGAACGTGTGCATAGGGAATATAAACTCATTCTTTGCCCCAGCTGGACTGTGCCTGCTTTGGCTCCCAGCTTTTGCAAGAATATATTGTCCTCACTGCTTCACCAGTTTTGTTCAGATTGCATTATAAGGAACAAGTTCAAGGGTCTTGTTATAGGAAAATCCTTGGGCTCACCTGGATTACCAAACAAAGACACCAACCAGGAATATAGGAGCAAGCAGCAGCCAGGAGGCCCGATCTTTATTTTTTAAAAAACTATTGCAACAGGACTTCCACCCACCACCAGGAAGGAAGCCCAGAACAAAGGATGGCTCCCACTTTGATCAGTTTTACAGAGATACCCACAACACCCCTAAAATTACATCATGGATACATTACAAATTACATCACAATTGGGGGGGCGTGTCTGGCGACAGAAACCTCAGCATCAGGGCTTGCCCCCACCCTTCGACTGACCTCCACCATACACTCATCAAGTGATGCAAAAGAGGTATTTACATGTCCCAGTTTCCCAGCCAAGTTAATCACACCCTTTTGTCTTGATCTGGGTTTGCTATTGTTTCTGGAATGGCTTACCTGTCCCGCACTCAGGTATCAGGATGCCAGAGATTATATCACTCAGGCAGAGGGGCTGCTGAGTACATGGGCTCAAACTTTAGAGATTATGGCTGCCCTCACTCATGTCCCAAGCTCCTCCCTTGGCAGCCATTTCCTTCCTGAACAGAAGAACATTGGAATGGTGTAAATCCGACACTCAAGTGATTCTATATGAATTTCTGAAGTTTTCCCAGTGAGCCAGTGCATAGATACAGTGGTATCTCGGGTTACAGACACTTCAGGTTACAGACTCCGCTAACCCAGAAATAGTACCTCGGGTTAAGAACTTTGCTTCAGGATGAGAACAGAAATTGTGCTCCGACGGTGCAGCGGCCCTATTAGCTAAAGTGGTGCTTCAGGTTAAGAACGGACCTCCGGAACGAATTAAGTACTTAACCCGAGGTACCACTGTACATTTATCAGTGAATTGTTATGTGCAGCAGAGTCCCTTTGAATAGATAGGAAAAACTGTAATGAAGTGTTTTGTGGGGACATTTGCAGAAGTGATTGTGTTGATTTTGGTAGTAGGTGTGTGTGTGTGTGATGTCTGCTGAAGGGGCAACACTCTCTCTCTGGCTTATTGCACATTCATTACACACAGTGTCTTTTGCAGTGGCCTGTATTCTCCTCACAGACACAGAGACACAGGAACATTGAACAGGCACTTGCAGCAGCAGCAGCTGCCGGACAGACTGCCAAAGAATTCCTCACATGCAACCCCTCCCATGAATCTTTTGGGGGGAACCATGTACTTTCAATACGTGCTGAATGTACACTACGGATGTGAAATAAATATTCTTCGTGGGAAGTACTGAAAAAAAGAAAATTTTAATTTGTGAGGGCAGAGGGGGAGTTCTATGCTTCATTTTCTGTCATGAAAAATAAAGCAATAAATTTAAGAAGCAACCCCTTTTTTCCAGTGCTTGCTTTTAAAGCAATAAAGGTCCAGGTACTCACCATGGAATTTTTACAGTAAGTGCCATACTTTGAACAGTTGGGGAATGTTGTGGATGTTTGAGTACCCCCGGAAAAAAGCCCCACTTTTTTTTAAAGCACCATAATTGCACAGGGGGTGGAAGACAATTGGCTCTGTCCAGTTATACCTGTATGCAGCTGTTATACTAAAAATACTGCTGCCTTTCCCTTATGGAGTATCTAAAAGCCCATATAGAGTCCTTAAGTAGGTTCTCTATCAGTAGGAGAAAATAACAGAGGCTGCTATGAGAATTATAAGGTCTAAGATATAAAATAAATGTTCATAAATGTACCAGCCAAACACATACAGAAATATATATAACAGACATTTAATTCCAGCAAGCTGGTCTCTGACCATAATAAATTATTATTATTATTATTATTATTATTATTATTATTAAAAACAGAGGCTGAAGGGAGAGTGAAGGGTTGCTCTCTGTATTTTGTACCTGAAGGGTTGCTATCAGTATTCTCTGTATTTTGTACCTAAGTAAATTCCTCTGTTAATCTTGCTTTGCAATTGCTAGCAAACAGCGGCGGTTTGCTAAATCTGTCTGAGGCCATTTCCTGTCCTGCCAGCTAGCAAAAAACCGCAATTGCAAGCTGGGAGCTACTTCCTCTTTGCAATTGCTTGAATTCTGCAAACCAGGAGCTGCTCTCTGCACATGCTCTCTGCTGCAGTAACGCAAGAGAGGAGCACACGAACAAGGGAAGGAGGTGGGCTTAGCTAGCCAGATAGCCATATGCCATATAAGGAAATAAGCTTAACCTTGCCAGCTGATTGGAGAATTTGAAGAGGTGGGAAGAGATGGGCAGACTCTCAGGTATAAAGATGCTTGTTTATTTGTATCTATGGGCCAGTGTTTTGGGAACGATCCCACTGGCCACCTCTGTGCACAGATTTCAATAAAACTTTTTTCTCCAAAGAAGAATCTTTCCTGGTGCTTTTTGCTCTCTCTTCGGTCCTGGGGACGCAGGCAAATGATTCCCTGGCAAGGATAAGGCTTCAGCCTTCAAGGCCAGCCGGAGAATATTGAGAAGCAAAGCAGCTAGTAAGTATGATCTTTATTAAACTGTTGCAACAGGGTCCCCCACACCCCACATGCAGGGAGGGAGGAGAGGAACCTAGAACAATGGTGTGCAAGCTCTTATATAGACATTCAAAAATTGCCTCCTCTGTAGCTCAAGACCACCCCCCAAAACATCATACATATATCATAGAAGGGGTGGTCTACAGCAGAAAACCTGTCTGCCAGGATATCTGATAATGGTCACTGATTGCTTTTACCTGGGCATCCTGGCCATTTTTTCCTGATGGTTAATACTTTAGTTCCTGAATCCAGCTCACAGGCTCACCCTGTTCATACACAGATACGCTCTTAAGACAGGATTTGTTTTCAAAACACCGCTGCACAGCCAACTCCCCAGCTCTTGCTGTAAATAGAGGGTCTTTATATGATACCTGGGGGCCCTGCAACACAGCCGGTCAGAACAGAAAAGGGAGGGGTGTGGAGGGGGGTGTCTCCCAGAAGAGAAGCGGCTCTGGCCCAGCAGAAGCCCACCCTCCCCTCCCTCTCGGCAGCCTGACCAAGAGGGCAAGTTGAGGTTGAGTGCAGTGCGCAACGTGAGGGAAGGCAAGAGGGTGCATGGGTCTCTCTCTGTGTGTGAGTGGGTATCCAAGTGGAGGGATGGTGGAGGGAGCCAGCCCAGCACCAGGCTTCAGAGGTTCCTTTCGTTAGTGGAATGAGAGGGTTGCTGCCTCTGCCGCTGCTGCCGCCATCACATCACACGAAGGCAGCAAAGGCAGCAGCTGGCAGCTGTCCGGGTTTGGTTCAGCACAGCCGCTGGCTTCGTTGCCTGTCTGCCCCCCTGCACAGGCAGGTGGGTGGGATGTGTATGAGACCCAGACAAGCTGGGCAGAGGGACACTGCTTGGGGCATTTCCCGCAGGGCCACCCTTTTTAAAAATATTTTTTATTCTTTATTTTATTTATTTTGTAAAATATATTTCACAATTACCACATTTAAATTTCGAAATGAAAAAAGATTCTTCTTTGAGGGATAACTTACCTTATGGACAATTTTTACGCCTTAAAAGAAATTCCTCTTTTAACCACGATTTTTATAATAGTGCAGATATCCTAGCTCATTCTCTTTGTTCCAAACAGATCCAAAATTAAATCCCTCACAAAGGATCAAACATTTCTTCTCAGTCCCACTACCACCTCACATTCTCAAAACCACATCACGGGATCATTAGAATACACCTCTCATGCGGATAGAATCATTAGAATAATACGCAAACATTGGCATGTATTCTGGAACATACCAGGGTGTAATGAATTTCCTCTGATAGGCCTGAGGCAGACCAAATCCATTAAAGATATGTTAGTACATACAGACATAAATTCTGAAAAATCATTCCTCGCACCATAAGCACTTCCGGCCCCACTGGACATCATAGATGTGGTAGATGCTCATCTTGCCCATTTGCCTCACAGACTAAAGAAATTTAGGATGAGAAAACGAACTTTATTATCCCAACCTCCTTGTATTTGTATTGTTACTTTGCACTGTACCTTTAAACTCAACCTCCTTGTTATTAGCACCACCTGGAGTTGGCTTTATATGTTTTTCAAAAAATATTGTTAGTAGCAGTGACAACATTTATTACATGAGCACTGTTCCATAGCATTTGGTATTTTCATTTACATACATTCCTTCGAAATAAGATGGGGTATGTACTCTTTTTCATTACTGTTTGTATTTTAGTTTAAATTTTTTGTAAAGTGGTATGTCATGCAGGTCATCGTCTGCAAAATTTTATTTTCAGTTTATGAAGCAATTCTATATCCTCCCACCACGCTGACGAAGAATTCCACAAAACAGTAGTCAATATCCGGAATCACTGTTCAGTGTTGGACATCATATTTGCTGAACACACAAAGCTTCACAGCTTGTCTTTCATCGTACAAAGTCTGGTACCTCACTTCATTTAAAGATTTCCAGAGACCTTGAGACTAAAGATTTCATTTTGTACTTGTTATGGTTTGAAGGAATGCTGTAAAGATTGTCCATTGCGTATATATATGGTCATCGTGCTTCCTAGACATTGCTGATGTGAGCTTAGGGGTGACAGCGGCCACAGTGCTGAAAAGTCCAAATAAATAGGCAGTCACAGATCATGAATCTGACTTTCCTCCAACTTCCAAAACAAAATGGGAGAAAAAAAGCTTTCAGGTTTGAAGGTGGCATGTTACTCTGGTTTGCTAAACCAAAACTAAGCCAAAATTTAGCTTAGTAAGTGTGAGGCAAAATACAGGGCAGTAAACAAGGAACAGGGTGGTGAATCCAGGGCAGGGCAGGGAGGGGGGTTGGTGGACAGTTGGTTTTCTTTTTCCACCTGGTACTGAAGTGACTTCAAAACAATCCATTCCAATCTCCTGCAGCCTCACAGGATGGGCCCCCTGGAATTTGTCACACATGCATGCACGCACCCAGATACTCATGAATCTGTCAGTCTGTCTGTGCTTGCCTACCCAGAGTTTGAATGCAGGACTTTTCACACACACACACACACACACACACACACACACACACACACACTTTCAAACACAGGTGCTTGGAGAGGATCCCTAATTTGGCAGAGAGAGGGGGGGTGGGATAGATCTGAAATACTAGACAAAACTATCAATACAGGACATGGCATTTTTGTATTAGGCAAAGCAGGACTTTATAGCTGATATTGTGTCCAGAAACAGAAAATTAGGCAGACGGAGCTGTTTGAATATGGGAGTCCTATGCTGCCTATAGCCAGCCCTGGTCAGTAACGTGTCTGCAGCTCTTTGAGCCAGTTGAACTTTCTGAGCTCTTTTCAAAGGCAGCCCCAGGTAGAGTGACCCCTACCCAATGTGGCACCAGACTGCCTCTTGGGGGGGGGTAATTATCTGTTCTAAATGTGTGTGTGTGTGTGTGTGTGTGTGTGTGTGTGTGTGTGTGTGTGTAGTTTAAATTTTCTGAATGCTTGTTTTTTGAGAAGGGGCTCTTAGGGTCATGAAGCAATGCCTTTCAACACAGGTCCATAATATCATTGATTCTGCCCTCACACTGCCCTCTTGTGTGTGGATTTTGATCCAGACGGGGAAAGATACAGCAGAATCCACCCCTCTCTCTGTGTCGCCCTTAGGTGTGCTCAGCCTTCACCTCCCCATTTCTTTATGGAGGGGCAAAGGCTATGCACTTTGTATAGACGCAACTACAACTGACCTCCCCCCCCCGCCTTCTCTCCTCCAGATGTAATACAGATTCCCTCCGCATCTTGCCCCACCTTCCAGAAGGCAAATATATAACAATAATACATTTTATTTATATCCCGCCGTCCCCGGGAGGCTAACACCAGTAAAATTACAATAAAAACATAATAGGGGGAAAAACCCAATTCAAAATACAAGTTGAAATACAATTTAAAATGCAGCCTCATTTTAAAAGTAGCCCATAGATCAAAACCATAAGGGGAGGGAAACATAAGGGTCAGACTGAGTCCAAACCAAAGGCCAGGTGGAACAGCTCTGTCTTGCAGGCCCTGCAGAAAGATGCCAATAATAATAATAAATAAATAAATATTATTTATACCCCACCCATCTGGCTGGGCTTCCCCAGCCACTCTGGGCGGCTTCCAACAAAATATTAAAATACCATAATACATCAAACATTAAAAGCTTCCCTAAACAGAGCTGCCTTCAGATGTCTTCTAAAAGTCTGGTAGTTGTTGCTCTCTTTGACAGCTGGTGGGAGGTCGTTCCACAGGGAAGGCGCCACTACCGAGAAGGCCCTCTGTCTGGTTCCCTATAAACTTGGCTTCTCGCAGTGAGGGAACCGCCAGAAGGCCCTCAGCGCTGGACCTCAGTGTCCGGGTAGAACGATGGGGGTGGAGACACTTTTTCAGGGCCCTTGTCCCTTGTGACAGAGCGTTCCACCAAGTCAGGGCCAGTACAGAAAAGGCCCTGGCCCTAGTTCAGACCAGACTTGGGACCTCCAAAGTGTTGTCATTTGTGGACCTTAAAGTCCTCCGTGGGGCATACCAGGAGAGGCGGTCCCTAGGTATGTGGGTCCTAGGCCACATAGGGCTTTACAGGTCAAAACCAGCACCTTAAACCTGACCCTGTACTCCACCAGGAGCCAGTGCTGTTGGTAAAGCACCGGATGAAATTGAAAAACAGTTTCTATCCAAATGCGATTTTGGTTTTAAACGCAGTGTAAGGTAGTCTCTATGTGAGTATATTGTATTTAATTATGGGAATCAGTGTTTCTAGGGGGTTAACCAGGCTGGGATAGCAGGTTTGTTGGTTTTTGAATGTCTGTTGTAGATTTTTTCAATTTGGTTGTTCTGTATGGGACAATGACAATAAAGATTATTGTATTGTATTGATACATGTGATCCCATGGCAAGGACCCCGTAAGGAGCCTCGCCGTGGCATTCTGCACCTGCTGGAGTTTCTGGGTCTGATTGTTTGTTTAGGACATCATTATACTGTATGAAATGCCGCTTGTTTCTTTGAAGGGTAGACTCTTTTCATCAGCAGTGATAAATATGACATTAATTGGTTAATGAGCAACAGCTTCAATGCTGTCAACATGAACTCTGTCTGAGGTTTCAGACATACCCATTTCCTTCAAGAAAGAAAATACAGGAAATACTTTCCTTTTTGATTCTGGGCACTTGACTTCTCCCATCCTGCTACCATCAAGGCAGACATTTCGGGCTGAGATCCAGAGAACCCCTCAGCAGCAGCAGCAACAGATGGAGCCCCCACAAACATTTGTCACATTTTGAAGGTTTTTTTAATTAAAAACAAACAAAAGGCTTTTCCTTAGCTTCTCATAGCCCTGACATCAGCTCTTGAAAAAGAGAGGGTTGCCAAACATCATGGCCCCCAAGAATGAAAACAAACACTTCCAAATTCTTTTTTGCACACCCAGAGACAGGGGTCAGCAACCTTTTAAAGTCGACGGCCGGATCACTGTCCTCAAACCTTGCTGCAGGACGGAGCATGCGTGCACATTCTCTCGTTACTACACAATCTAAAGATTGCACCAAAAACCAATAATAAAGTTCCAAAGGTCTCAGTTCTGCGCCGTAGCATATCTGTTCCTTTCTGAGACACCCTCCCAGGGTTCTGGGGTGTGCGAGGCCTTGATTCCCTGTTTTTAACTCCGCTACCGAATGCAGCGAGCGGTTCCTTCTGCAAGACGCGTGTTTTCCGCTCTCCCGTCCTGGAGGGGGAGACGCTTTCGGTAGCGGAGTTAAAAACAGGGAAACAAGGCTTCATACACCCCAGAACCCGGGGAGAGTGTCTCAGAATGGAACCACTCGCTGCGGCGGCAGGAGCAGTGAGCCAGTTGAGGACCGGAGAGGGGCTGCCTTCAATGGCGGCCGTTGAGCAACCATGCTGGCACAAAGCCCAGGCCCTTTCCTCTCGGCTCTAGGAGGAGGGAGGGAGGAGGAAATAAATCTGCAACCAATCAGAGGGAAACAATGCTGTTGGCACCAATCAAATTCTACCCCCCTTCCTCCGCAGGGCGGGGAGAAGCCAGAAGCCAGGAGAAGGGAGGGAGGTGTGCCGCCATCAGGAAGAGAGAGAAAAAAGTGGTGCAGGCTGAACTATATGAATCAGAACCATGAGGCAATTTCTGGACCATCTGCGGGCCGGATCCAGAACCCATTTGGGCCGGAACCAGCCCGTGGGCATTAGGTTGCGGACCTCTGTCCAGAGACTTGACAGCCATCTTCACTTCACTCCTCAGTTCCTTTCACTAATCTCCCCTAGCCCTAATTCTTTCACACATTCCTTTAAAACATTTCTGTGAACTAAGAAACACAAAAAACCACACCCTCACTGGTCACCTTCCACAGGTCAATAGCCAATGCACAAAATATTTAATAAAAACAGCTCCAAGCAGGTACACAAGAGCACAGAAAAAAGGAGATGAGTTTTAAAAGCAATCCCAAATGAACATTTAACACAGAGACCTTTTCATTCAGCTGGAAAATGCTATCAGTAAAAAGCTCTTCAATAGATTATGCAAAGTTCAAGTAATGAGTGCCTGGAATGCTGATCTACAAGACAAGGGCAGCCCATCATTTTGGCAGTGAAAGGCGGACCTGAAAACTCAACAGATTCAACACACACCTTGAGCATTGCAGATTCACACTCTCTCCCTGTTTATCTAGCAAAAAGTTGCCACTTACTTTGTACATTTAGTGTATGTGACCTTCATTACTTTAATACATATATATGTGTATACAAATTTAAGTACAAACACTAAAACATCATTCCATGCATTTACAACTGATTTCCCCCTTTATGAGTTTCTTGATGTAAGTAGTGAACCCTGAGTGGAAAACTCTATACATTTATATCATTTCCCCCATGTGAATTTACTAATGAATATTAAGGTCTCCACTCCCTCTGAAACCCTTCCCACAGTCAATACACCTGTAATTTTCATTGTGTATGGGTTAGCTTATGTCTTCTAAGGCGTCCATTTTTACTGAAGATCATTCCACACTCCATACATTTGAATGGCTTCTCCTCTGTGTGAGTTCGTTGATGTTTTCTAAGTTTCCCACCTTCACTGAAGCTTTTTCCACATTCAATACATTTAAATGGTTTCTCCCCTGTGTGAGTTCGTTGATGTATTCTAAGATATCCACTTCGACTGAAGCTCTTTCCACAATCCACACATTCAAATGGTTTCTCCCCCGTGTGAGTTCGTTGATGTATTCTAAGATATCCACTTTCACTGAAGCTCTTTCCACACTCAATACATTTAAAGGGTTTCTCCCCCGTGTGAGTTCGTTGATGTATTCTAAGTGTTCCATTCCTACTGAAGCTTTTTCCACATTCAATACATTCAAATGGTTTTTCCTCTGTATGAGTTCGCTGATGTATTCTAAGGAGTCCATGTTGACTGAAGCTCTTTCCACATTCAATACATTTAAATGGTTTATCCGTGTGTATTCGTTGATGTATTTTAAGGTTTCCACTACGACTGAAGCTCTTTCCACATTCAATGCATTTAAATGGTTTCTCCCCCGTGTGAGTTCGTTGGTGTCTTCTAAGACGTCCACTTTCACTGAAGCTCTTTCCACATTCAGTACATTCAAATGGTTTCTCCCCTGTATGAGTTCGTTGATGTATTCTAAGATATCC
The DNA here is from genome assembly GCF_027172205.1 of Podarcis raffonei. Lineage (NCBI taxonomy): Eukaryota > Metazoa > Chordata > Lepidosauria > Squamata > Lacertidae > Podarcis > Podarcis raffonei. The sequence goes on along the minus strand of NC_070603.1, from coordinate 116,569,359 downwards.
ACTTTGACTGAAGCTCTTACTGCACTCAATACATTTAAATTGTTTCTCCCCCGTGTGAGTTCGTTGATGTATTCTAAGATATCGACTTCCACTGAAGCTTTTTCCACATTCAATACATTCAAATGGTTTCTCCCCTGTATGAGTTTGTTGATGTATTCTAAGATATCCGCTTTGACTGAAGCTCTTTCCACAATTCACACATTCAAATGGTTTCTCCCCGGTGTGAGTTTGTTGATGTAATCTAAGTGCCCTACTTCGACTGAAGCTCTTATCACACTCCCTACATTCAAATGGTTTCTCCCCCATGTGTCTTCGTTGGTGTATTCTAAGTGCTTCATCTTTACTGAAGCTCTTTCTACATTCAATACATTTAAATGGTTTCTCCATGTGAATTCGTTGATGTATTCTAAGTCTATCACTTCGACTGAAGCTCTTTCCACATTCAATACATCTAAATGGTTTCTCCCCTGTGTGAGTTCGTTGGTGTCTTCTAAGTTTCCCACTTGTACTGAAGCTCTTTCCACATTCTATACATTCAAATCGTTTCTCTCCCGTATGAGTTCCTTGATGTATTCTAAGTTTTCCACTTTCATTGAAGCTCTTTCCACATTCCATACATTCAAACAGTTTTTCTCCTTTGTGAGTTTTTTGTTGTATCCTCAATTTCTTTGTTTTCCCCCTTAAATTCACATGTGGCTCCACAGAATTCTGACCTTCATCTTCCTCACCTGTTTGGGAGTCTGGGAGGAAAGAGAATCCTGTTAGACTTTCAAGAAAGACAAAAAGGGAACTGAACACCTGTCAATCCCAATCTGCACCTTCTCTCATTCTCCACTGTCCTCTCTAGGTTCCATATTTTTTTGAAAAGCAGATGAGATAATGGCAGGAGCAACACATGATCACTCCATTCCCACTTAATAAAGCACCATCATTTTATAATACAGATCTGTGGTGGAACTGGATTAGACACATCTATTTATTCTTTCTGAAGTGAAGAAATGATCTCAGGCTCAAGTAACAGTGTCTCCATTGTGAAATAAGTAAAACTTAAGTGCTACATGTAACTGTAAAAATATTGCAATATATTGGAACCTAAGAAGAGCCTGCTGGATCAGGCAAAGGCCCACCTAGTCCAGCATCCTCTTCTCACAGAGGCCAACCAGATGCCTGTGGGAAACTGGCAAGCAGGATTGGAGCATAAGAGTCTTCTCTGCCTTTGTGTGCTTTCCAGAAACTAGTATTAAGAAGCATTATTGCCTAGGACCACGAGGGCAGAGAAGAGATGTCAGTCTTATCCTTTTTTTCAAGCTATCCAAGTTGCTGTCCGTCACTGTCTCCTGTAGGATGGAAGTCTATAGATGAACTATGCTTCTGTTGATTCATCTTTGCAGCCCTTAAAGGCTGATAGATGTATATGGCCTAAGCTTTTGTGGGCTGCAGTCTGACAAAGTGGAATTTTGAGCAGGATACATGGTGCCACTATAAACTTCTGAGTCTCTTTGTTGGCTTTGGGTACTTATTTTGAAATTTGTACCAGGGTTGTACCATAGTATCTCCATGTAAACTTAAAAAGGTAAAGGTAAAGGTACCCCTGCCCATACGGGCCAGTCTTGACAGACTCTGGGGTTGTGCGCCCATCTCACTCAAGAGGCCGGGGGCCAACGCTGTCCGGAGACACTTCCGGGTCACGTGGCCAGTGTGACAAAGCTGCATCTGGCTAGCCAGAGCAGCGCACGGAAATGCCGTTTACCTTCCCGCTAGAAAGCGGTCCCTATTTATCTACTTGCACCCGGGGGTGCTTTCGAACTACTAGGTTGGCAGGCGCTGGGACCGAGCAGCGGGAGCGCACCCCACCGCAGGGATTCGAACCGCCGACCTTTCGATCGGCAAGCCCTAGGCGCTGAGGCTTTTACCCACAGCGCAACCCGCGTCCCCTATGTAAACTTAGGAACGGACAAAATTACAGGGTGGTATAAATTATTAATCCCAGTCTGTAAGATTGTCAAGTTTACACAATTTGCTTCTTCTTCTATGGCGATCATTAGTAACCGAGTAAATAATACTGACCACTGTTGGTCTTCATATGTCAAATCCTAAGTGTAGAGCCTCCAGCCACAGGAATTGTGTATCATGATAACGGGTCCTTTGTCCCCTAAGCCCACCAAACTGTGCAGGTGCTTACATTTATTGTATTTTGATGCTGGTGGAATGTATCACTTTGACCCTGTCTACAACAAATAAAAGTAACAGAAACAATTTAAATACATTAATTATAAATAATTATGGGAAGCATTTCCATCCCCCTTCACTGATTTTTCAGGATTGGTGTGCAACATCATTATCATCAATTATTCCCACCATGGAAATAACACCTAAGATTTCATATATATTTTTTAAAGAATATTTATTAGATTTTCCAATTTTTTAAACAAACAAACAAAAACAGAACAAACAAAAACATTAAAAAAGACATAAAGTTCATAAATCATACTTTTAAATAACAAATTTCTCAGACCTCCTCATACTTCTCCTCCTTGTATCCCAATTAAGGTTATTTGTTCAGCAAATCCTTCATTTAAAGCATTACAGCTTATAACATTACCTTATTTTTCAAACCCTTTTTTTCCCCCTCTACGTTCCTTTATATCATTACAGCTAGAAACCACTCAATTTCAATCCAACACCATTTAACTTTCCTTAATTTTACAGTATTTCTGTAAATAGTCCTTAAATTTTTTCCAATCTTCTTCAGTCGACTCTTCTCCCTGGTCACGGATTCTGCTCGTCAATTCTGCCAATCCCATACAGTCAATCAGTTTCATCTGCCATTCTTCCAGAGTGGGTAGATCTTGCGTCTTCCAATACTTTGCGATGAGTATTCTTGCTGCTGTTGTAGCATACATAAAAAAAGTTCTGTCCTTCTTTGGCACCACTTGGCCAGCCATGCCCAAGAGAAAGGCCTCTGGTTTCTTCAAGAAGGTATATTTAAATACCTTTTTCAATTCATTATATATCATTTCCCAGAAAGCCTTAATCCTGGGACACGTCCACCAAAGGTGAAAGAATGTACCTTCATTTTCCTTACATTTCCAACATTTGTTGTCGGGCAAATGATAGATTTTTGCAAGCTTGACTGGGGTCATGTACCACCTGTATATCATTTTCATAATATTCTCTCTTAAGGCATTACATGCCATGAATTTAATCCCGGTGGTCCACAACTGTTCCCAGTCAGCAAACATGATATTATGTCCAACGTCTTGTGCCCATTTAATCATTACAGATTTAACCGTCTCATCCTGAGTATTCCATTTCAGCAGCAAGTTATACATTTTTGACAAAGTCTTAGTTTTGGATTCTAGCAATTCTGTTTCCAATTTAGATTTTTCCACCTGGAAACCAACTTTCTTGTCCAAATTGTAAACCTCCATTATCTGGTAATAATGAAGCCAATCTCGCACTTTATCTTTCAGTTTCTCAAAACTCTGCAATTTCAGTCTGTCCCCTTCTTGTTCCAAAATTTCCCAGTATTTTGGCCATTTGGCCTCCATGTTAAGTTTTCTCTGAGCCTTAGCCTCCATTGGTGACAACCACCTTGGAGTTTTATTTTCCAATAGATCTTTATATCTAGTCCAAACATTAAACAGTGCTCTCCTGACAATATGATTTTTAAAAGCTTTGTGTGCTTTCACCTTGTCATACCACAAATATGCATGCCACCCAAAAACATTGTTAAAACCTTCAAGATCCAAAATGTCTGTGTTCTCAAGAAGCAGCCAGTCTTTCAACCAGCAAAATGCTGCTGATTCATAGTAGAGTTTGAAGTCTGGCAGGGCAAATCCACCTCTTTCCTTTACATCAGTTAATATCTTAAATTTTATTCTAGGCTTCTTGCCCTGCCAGACAAATTCAGAAATGTCTTTCTGCCACTTCTTGAAACAATCCATTTTGTCCAAAATTTGCAAAGTTTGAAACAAAAACAACATTTTAGGCAATACATTCATCTTTATAGCTGCAATTCGACCCAACAAGGAAAGCTTCAAATTCGACCAAATTTCTAAATCTTTTTTCACTTCAGCCCAACATTTTTCATAATTGTCTTTAAACAAATTCCCATTTTTAGCTGTCATATTAATCCCCAAATATTTCACTTTCTTAACCACAGTCAGGCCTGTTTCATTCTGGAACTTTTCTCTCTCTATCGGAAATAACACCTAAGATTTCAAAGCCTGGAGGAAGAAAATCTGCGCCAACTACTTTAGCAAAAGGATTCAAGAAACAAAGAGCTGCTTTGGAGAAAGCCTCACCCCTTCCTTCTTCCTGTCAGGAACTTCCTTCCATTTGTCTCCTCTCCATCTTCTCCTCTTTCTCCCTCCACCATCCATCTATCCCTGTCCCCATCTCCTCTCCCCTGGAACTCACCAGATTTCTCCAAGGGTCCTGGGAGGGAATGCTCAGAGGTTGTGGGGAGGGATGCAGGAGACAGCCTGACCAGGTCAACCGTCCATCTTCCTCCTTCCATCCTGGCCAGGGTTGCAGGTTCAGTCTCAGCTAGGTTTGCAGGTTCAGCTTCCTGAGGAGCGCAGAATCCAGAGCAAGTTGCAGCTTCCTGGGAGGGAGGGAAGAAGAAGCCAAGGGAGTCTGAGAGCCCCTGCAGGGATTCTCCTGCCCAAGACATTCTACTGCCCCTGGAGAAGCGCCAATGGGGCACCCTCTGCCCAAGAGCCTCCACCCATTTTCAAACACCTTTGCCAATTCCTTTCACCTGCCTGTCCCACCTCCCTTCCTAAGGTTGGCACGGTATGCACATTAGTGGCCTGAGAGTAGATCCCATAGAACTTAAGAATTAATTTGCGAAGGACTGCTCTGAATACATGGATGGCCCTTGCATGGAGAAGAAGGAAGCCCCTTGCTTGCATCAGAACCCCCTGGGAGAGGCGGTGGATCCGCCCACTGCTCCCTCTGCCCTCGCTGTCTCCTCCTCTGTCCTCCTGCCCTGCAAACACCCTTTGCTCTTGTTCCTCAGGGGAGAGAGGCGGCTGATGGAAAGAGCCTTCAAACCCATCCGTTTCCTCCTCTGCTCCCCCTCCTGTCCTTTTGGGAAACAGGAACTTTGGTCAGGAGTAAACAACTTAGATGGCAAGTTTGCAAGATAAGCACTTTAAAGCACTGCTTGTTCCTACTATGTGTGCGTCTGTGTGTGTTTGGACGTAGAGGACAACATACATGTTTACACCACGTGGTTCCTTAAAGAGGGCAATTCTTTAAAACCGAAGGCCATTTCTACGAAATGGAATGCTTCCGAAGGCAGCCTTTTACAAGGAAAATTTTGAAGGTTTTTATTTTGTTGGAAGCTACCCAGATGGGCAGAGGCAACCCAGTCAGATAGGCAGGATGCAAGTAATAATAATAATAATAATAATAATAATAATAATAATTGATTCCTAAGCCTGTCCTAGGACACGAGTGGTGCTGTGAGTTAAACCACAGAGCCTAGGACTTGCCGATCAGAAGGCTGGCAGTTCAAATCCCCGCGACGGGGTGAGCTCCCATTGCTTGGTCCCCGCTCCTGCCAACCCAGCAGTTCGAAAGCACGTCAAAGTGCAAGTAGATAAATAGGCACCCCTCCGGCGGGAATGTAAACGGCGTTTCCGTGCGCTGCTCTGCTTCGCAAGAAGCGGCTTAGTCATGCTGGCCACATGTCCCGGAAGGTGTACGCCGGCTCCCTCGGCCAGTAAAGCGAGATGAGTGCCACAACCCCAGAGTCGGTCACGACTAGACCTAATGGTCAGGGGTCCCTTTACCTTTTTAAGCCTGTCCTGCTATGCATGCTGATCAGAGACTCTGTCCAAACAACCCCTTCAAAAGCAACAGGGCTTCCTATTTTTACTACTATCAGTGGGATCAGTCAAACCACGAAGCCACTGATCAGCCAGAGTTCCCTGTTTTGACCAAGCACAGTTTGAAGTTAGCTTAATATCCCAGCTTATTCCAAAGCTGGCAGCTGTAGTTTCCTGGTTTGGGCAAAATGTAAAGTTAGTTACGGCTTCATCACAGTTCCCCATCAGGGCCGGCCCAATCATGAGGTAAGCTGGGACAATTAGGTCAGGAGGCAGATGCAGGGAGATACGGGAAGAGCACATTCCCAGCTCCCCTGTTTGTTAGCCTCGCTGCCAGTGCAGGACCACAGCTGGTAAATTTGTGCAACTACCCATGCGGAGTCCTTTTCTTTTGCCCTCTCACACTAAAGGTTGGGTGGGAGTCCTTCCTGGAGTGATGCATTCTGATTGTGGGGGCGAGGAGACTGTGGTGGCGGCTAGAGTTTTTTGTTTTAAACTTCAGCTGAAATGGGGTAAAAGCTCTGCTCTGGAAATAAATGATCCCTCTGGCTGCTCTTTAAAGAGGATTTATAAAGACCAATCAGAAGGGTCTTTTTTCCACAGATCTCATTGCTAATTCAGCACGGCCTTCTTGTGCTCTTATTTCTCCTCCCCCCAGGACTGGGGTTGGAAGGTCTAAACATGCTGATTGTGTTTGCAAGACTTGTACGTATGCTAGATGGCATGTCTGGTGAATGTGGGCAGCACCTCTGGCGTGTGTGCATGTGACTTTATGGTCTGCATCTCTTTTCTGTGTGTGCATGCATGTGCATACAATGGCCACAAAGCTCACTGGAATGTGGCCTCCAGAATCAATGCAGCTTTAAGCCCATAAATGTTCCTCCTGTTCTATCAGAAAGAACAATCAAATCTGGGACTATCAGGAGGAGAGAACTCCTGGGTCTACAGAGTTAATGCTCTCAACATCCTATGGACACAAACTGCAATGAGATTTTCCATTAATTGCTTTGAGATTTTTTCCCTTAAAAATATGACGCAGTATAGAAATGAAATGAGTAATAATCTGAACATGAATAATCTGAACATAGAATCCTCCTTTCCTCTGCCTTCTCAAATCTGGCACTCACTTCAACCCTCAGCCTTCATTTGCCTTAATGAGGAAGGTGGAAATAAAACAATTAATGAATAAATAAGTCTCACTTATTTACACGCAGACACATGAGGTCACTAGCTTTGACAGCTTGGGAAAAGATCAGATGCATTCTCTGGAGTATAGATCTATCAGCTGTTTTAATTGCCGTGACAGATCAACAGAACCTCCATGTGTAGGCACAGTGTACCTTGATTTGGGGCAGGCAAAAGAAACCATTTCCTTGCGAAATGAATCTGATGGACATCATTGCCACAAGATGCAGTGATGGTGGTGGCAAAGAGAGCTTTCAAAGGCGATCAGACTAATTATCCAAGGAGGGCGATAGGTTTATCAATGGCACTGGCAGAGGAAGGGGGGCAGGAGTAGTGGCCTGCAAAGGGTGTCAGGGGCTGCAGAGTGAGAGGGGCACCTCCCTGCTGCACTTTCCCCCCTGCCTCGCCTTCCCTCTCCGCCGGTGGGAGAGCGTGAGCTTGTGCCTGTGCTGCCGCCCCCGGAACCCACTCATCGCCCTTGCAGCCCCCGCAGGGAGGCAGAAGCAGGAGAGAGGGAGGACCGTGGAAGAGGACGGGGCTACCTGGTGAGGGTCAGGGAGAGGGGCGGCAGACTCAGTGACCGCCCCGGGAGGTAAAAGCCCCAGGTACGCCGCTGATCCGTGAGCGACTATATGCAGCCTCCATCGCGAAGCAGCAGCTGCCTTGGACCCCTCATTCTGCCCCTTGAGCTCAGGACTGAAGGGAGCAGCTCCCCAGGGTCTCCGGCAGGGTCCGTGCCAGCCTGAGCCAGAGATGTTTGCCCCTGTGCCCTCCTGCAGATGCCCTGCCCCTGAGCTGCGCCCCTTCCCCTTCCTGCCCGGTTGGGGGGCGCCCTGCAGCCTCTGACTCCACTCGGTGCCTGATCCTGCCAGGCGCACGTGCTCTCCTCCTCCTCCCGCCTCCCACACCTCGGACTCCTCGCTCCGTCCCTGCACCGGAATCCGGCTCCTCTCCGGGGAAACTCGCCAGGCCACGGGCCGCTGCTCCTCCGCTCTCCTCGGCGGGGGACAGGAAAGTGCAGCCGCTCTCGAGTCCCCCTGGCTGGCCCCGTTTCCTGCCTCTCTGAGCATCGGAGCTCGCTGGCTGTGGGTTGGGCCCTGGGAGGCTGCAAGGCTGGATGCGCCCCCTTGCGCTGTCCCTCAAAATTTATTGTATCATTGGAATCTACCTGGCATCTTCTCAGATATCCAGAATGTTGCACAAATAAGTCTCCCTGTGATCTGATGTGCAGTCACTGGTTTCCTTATCAGCAAATATTTTCAGAAAGCTGGGACAATGCCACCCTGCAGCCATAGCTGTCAATTTTCAGATTTGAAAATAAGGGATCAGCAGCCTCACGTGTCCCGGGGACAGTCTACAGAATATCTAACAATCCGGTACAGCAGTGGGAAATGGCACTGGAATAAGGGAATTTCCCGCAAAAAAAGGGAAGGTTGACAGCTATGCCTGCAGCCCGAATGGGTAGCTGGAGGAGGCAGTCCAGTTCCCAGCTCTGCTGGTTGGGATCATGCAATCACTTAGCTCCAGCAACCAACCTTTCCAAACCCTCCAACATTTCTCTGATGAAAATAGGGACATCCCATTCCATAAATATAATTTTCCTATTTATACACCGCACATCTTATTACGTTGCCCCAGCCACTCTGGGAAGTTTCCAACATATATAAAAAACATAATAAAACATTAAACATTTTCAAACGTCCCTATACAGGATTGCCGTTTACCTTCCCGCCGGAGCGGTACCTCCGGCGGGAAGGTAAATATCTTCTTAAATATAAATATAAATATTCTTAAATAAATATCTACTTGCACTTTGACGTGCTTTTGAACTGCTAGGTTGGCAGGAGCAGGGACCGAGCAACGGGAGCTCACCCCGTCGCGGGGATTCAAACCACCGACCTTCTGATCGGCAAGCCCTAGGCTCTGTGGTCCCTTCAAGTACTTGTTGAAGTACTTGTTGAAGTACCCTTCCAAGTACTTGCTGTTAAAGTTGTTCCGAGGAATTCCTGATCTGGACCTGGTGTGGAAATGAATTCCCTCCATCACAGAAATAAGTTTTGAAGCTTTACTGCAGAACAGTTTTAAACAGTCTAACAATAAGATAAGCATGATAAAGTAGCACATTGCAAACAATGATCAGTCCTTTATGTAATTCAGTAAGCTTTCCTCTCTCTGGTCCCAGAGAGAGATCCTAAGCTTCTTCAACATTGCATGACTTATTTGCAACTGCTGCTGCTGCTTCTCCTAGCCATCTCCAGCAAGAACACACTGGCTTCTCAAGTTTAAGCTTCCTTCCGTGAGAGCTCTGCAGCTTATGCCTCCAGCAATGAGTTATGAGGAAAGATCCAGCCTCCTCTGAGGCTTTTATCAGAGTGGAACCTTTTGCCTAATTCTAAGAGAAACTTCCCTTTATAGTATTTTTATTACAATGCATTCAAGCACAGCATTATATTTACATTAAACTTATAACACTTGTTCCCTTCCAAGTAACAATGACACTTACAAACAGGTTGTCACTTTTTCTATGTTTGCTTCGTATGCCAGAATGTTCTCTCTCTTTCCCCTCAAATGCTCCAAGCGACCACAGATGAGTGTCTAAAGAGAAACCAAAAGCTCAGAGTTTGGGGGGGGGGGAGTGAAGCCTTGAATATCAGGTTGCCTCCTAGTCCCTATTAGATTTCTATTTGGAAAGTGTTGTAGGGGTTTTAAGGTTTTTTAGCTGTATATTTAAAAAACAAGGCTCTTGTGAGATGTTTCATTATTTTGTTATTCTGACATTGCATTGCACAGGAGCACCTTTGCACAGCTGTTTGAATTTTTTATATGAAGAAAGAATAAGAATGCATTCTAAAGGGTTTCTTTAGAAGCAGAACAGGTATTTTATTTTATTTTATTTTTAATAACAGAGGAAATGATGCCCAATTCTTAGTGCTCATCCTGGCTTTAAGATTAGCAGCCACACCCTCACAAAAAGCTATGAAATGATTTTGTTAGCAAGATTCAAGGTTAATTCCTGCCTTGAATTCCTGGGCTGCCTCTTCCTTGAGAACCAAAATTTTAAAAGATGATGCTGTTAAGGTGCTACACTCAATATGCCAGCAACTTTGGAAAACTCAGCAGTGGCCAGAGGATTGGCGAAGGTCAGTCTACATCCCAATCCCAAAGAAGGGCAATGCCAAAGAATGTTCCAACTACCGCACAATTGCGCTCATTTCATACGCTAGCAAGATTATGCTTAAAATTCTACAAGACAGGCTTAAGCAGTATGTGGACTGAGAACTCCCAGAAGTTCAAGCTGGATTTCGAAGGGGCAGAGGAACCAGAGACCAAATTACAAACATGCGCTGGATTATAGAGAAAGCTAGGGAGTTCCATAAAAACATCTACTTCTGCTTCACTGACTACACAAAAGCCTTTGGCTGTGTCGACCACAGCAAACTATGGCAAGTTCTTAAAGAAATGGGAGTGCCTGATCACCTCATCTGTCTCCTGAGTGTTATGGAAAAATCTAGGTGTGAGGCTGTTCAGTCAAACCAGCTTGTTGGGAAGAGCCCGCAGGTCCCTTGCGGAACAAAGGAAGGAATCCAGCCACCAACTGGAGCAAATAGCTGTAGACCAAAGTTTATTGCGCAACAGGTTCAAAGATGAATTTTGAATCCCAAGCATGGTGTGACAAAGACTTTTAAAACTTTCCCACCATATCCCAGAATACAGTTCGTAGAGCATCATCGCTATATGAGTGTTACATCACTGACATGTCACAATAGTGGAGGGGTAGACAGGGGTTACACTAGTCTAACATTGGCATACATGTCCAGACAAGTCCTTGATAAAAGATTAGCATAAGCAGACATGTCAGGGCAAGACTCAGGTATAAGATTAGCATAGGCCAACACCTCTGAAGGCCCATCACCTAAAGTACAATAGAACTTCCTTTGCATGTCTGGCCCCTTGGCAAGTTTGGTGATGGGATTAGGCTTTCCTTGGCCCAGCTCAGCAATTGTGACCCCTGGACACTTCCTGGAGTCCTTTTTCAAGAGGAAAATAGCTTTTGAATGGAGGAAACTGGCAAAGGAGTTGATTTTATATTATTTTATATTATTTTTAAAGTTAGGTACCGTATTTTTCGCTCTATAAGACGCACCAGACCACAAGACGCACCTAGTTTTTGGACGAGGAAAACAAGAAAATCTCAGAAGCCAGAATAGCAATGTGCAGTGAAAGTAGCAATCCCTCTTGCTGTTCTGGCTTCTGTGAGAGCTGTGCAGCCTGCATTCACTCCATAAGACCCCCACACATTTCCCCTTACTTTTTAGGAGGGAAAAAGTGAGTCTTACAGAGCAAAAAATACGGTAACTTCCCTGAGCTGTCAAGTTGAAAGGATACATTTAGGCATAATATCTGTAACATTTAATAACTTTAAAGATGTCCCCCCCCCCCTAATTTCCTTAACATAAGAAATCTATATGTGGGACAAGAAGCTACAGTTAGAACTGGATATGGAACAACTGATTGGTCCAAAATTGGAGGCGGCGCCAACGGCAATGGAGGTCTCCTTCTGATTTACGAGGGAGAAGCTCCGTGGAAATCGGGTCTATCCGCTACGGCGCAGCGGAGACCCTTTAAAAAACTGCAGGCGGGGGAAGCCTGCGGCCGTGGGACTCGGCGGGTGCCAAAAGCGCCACCCCAAGTGGCAAAGGGACCCCGCGAAGGGCTCCGGAGCGGAAAGGGGGTGGTGCGGTACTGTGAGTTGATCGCTACTTCTGCGGAGTGAAGCCGCTGCAGCCATTGCCGGGGGGAGCGCTGTCCTTTCTTCCTTGAAATTCAGCTTTTAAACTACAACCCGTAAGACTTTCAAAGTTGAAAAGATCAAGGGATTTGTTCCTTTGATCAGAACAAAGGACTTGAATTTGGTTTTGAATTGGATTAGAACAAAAGACTTGAATTTGGCTCTGAAGCGGGAAGACGCTAAAAGGAAGTACGTTTTCCGGTTTTGTAGACAATATTAAAGCAAAGACTATTGGAACTAAGAACCTTGAAAATTGAGCTAAAAGGACTAAACTTTAATGCCAGATTTAAGAACTCCCTTTCAGAGCGGGGGGGGGGGGGGGAGGAGAAGAAAGTGCTTTTTGAAGGGAAAAGTGGAAGGAAAGAAGAGACCACCACTTAATCCCTGATATTGGTATGCCAGGAAAGTGGAAAGTACTGCACCAATTAAAGACATTGTAACTTTTATGTGTGGAATCTGCATTTGAACTGAATCGAAAGACCTCCTTTGTAATTGTTGCTTTTCTGTGGAAAAATTGGAACTGCTGCCTTTAGAGTTGCCATTGTGCTCCCCTAGAGGAGGCTTGGGATATAGCTGGGGAATTTCCGCTGCAGCTGGCTTGGAAATTTTCTTATAACAAAACAAGTCAAGTTGTGAGAACGGCCTTGGGACTTTAAGATAAAGCTATGGATCAGGAAAAGCCCCAGGAAAAATCCAGGATAAAAACTAGGCAGCAGCAATGAAGACAGTCGATAGTAGCCCCATCTGTTTCAGAAAAAGAGGACACTGGGCAAATAGGAGTAAAGGGACCAGGCCCAGATGAGGCATTAACTGCATCACTTGACAAAATTTTTGGAGCTTTGGAAAAGTTGTCAGCTAAAATTGATTTAAACACTACAACCATTAGCTCCAATACACAGGCTATAGACCGGCTGCTCCAGGAATCTAAAGAGACAAGGAAAATTGCTGAAGAAGCAAAAGAGAAAGTGACAGAGGTAGAGGGAAAGATATCTCCAATTAATAAGCAATTGGAGGAACATAAAAAGGCGAAAGATTTATACGATCTGAAGAGAAACCAGAGTATACAATTGGAGGAACATAAGGCCCAACTATCTCTAATTGAACTTAGAGATAAACAGAATAATTTAAGAATCAGAGCAGTACCGGACGTGGAAGGAGGTGATTTGCGTGACTTTCTTACACAGGAGTTTGAGGAATTTTGGGACCTTGAGTCAGATAAAGATTTTAAGATAGTGAGTGCCTTCAGAATTGGTAAAGGGGGAAGAAAGAACAAAGTGAGAGACTGTTTGATTTCACTAAGATCTAAAGAAGAGAGAGACAAAATATTGAGCCTCCACTATAAGAATCCATTGGTGATAAAAGATTGGAGAATTGAAATTTTCCGAGATATACCAAAATATCTACTGGACTTGAGAGCCAACTACGGTGACTTAGTTCAACTGTTAAGAAGAAACAACATTATTTTTAGGTGGGAGTTCCCCCAGGGCCTGTCCTTTAACTATAAAGGGAAAAAAGTGAAGATAAGATCAGAGGAGGATAAAGTGAGATTTTTGAACTACCACGAGGAAGACCTACAGAAAGAGGCAGAAAAAGAACCGAAGCCATCAAGACCAGGAGCCCTGGACAAAGGGATCCCACCATCAGGCTTAGAAAAATCAGAAAAAGCAATACCACCCACTGACCAAGAACAATCGTTGGGAGCAGTCGGTGGGACTACAGAATAACATCACAATGTCTCTGCAAGCACTAAGTTGGAATATCCGGGGTTTGAACTCCCCTGACAAGAGGAAAAGAATTTTTCACTTATTGAAAAAAGAAAACTTGGACTTGATTTGTTTACAAGAAACTCATGTGATTAGAACACATAGGAAAGTACTGATTAACAAAAGATTGGGTCAAGAATTTATTTCATCAGATAAAGTCAAGAAGAGAGGAGTGGTGATCTATGCGAAAGAAAGTTTATTCCCAAAATTTGTTTTTAAAGATGAACAAGGAAGATTTGTGGCAATTGAAATACAGGCCCAAGGAGAGAAATTCTTGATAGTAGGTGTCTGTGCACCAAATGAGGGGAAATCAGATTTTTTAAAGAAACTGCATGAGACGTTGTTGGACTTTATGGACTGTAACATCATTATGCTTGGAGATATGAATGGAGTGGTTTCGACAAATATGGACAAGTCAGATAGACAAGTAATAACAAAAGATGGAAGACTACCGAAATCTTTTTTTGAAATGACAGACAATATGGACTTAATTGATACTTGGAGAACAAAGAACCCCCTAAGTAAAGAAGGGACCTTCTTTTCTGAAGCCAAAAAGACATGGACAAGAATTGACCAAATCTGGATAACTAGAGGAATGGCTCCAAAGATCCGAAAGGCAGAAATTTGTCCAAAAACTTGCTCCGACCATAATCCCATGAAACTGGAAATGAAACTAACACCGACCGGTTCCTTCAGATGGAGGATGAATGACACCTTGTTCAGAGATCCAGAAATTATTAGGAAGGCCCAAAAAATTGTGAAAGACTATTTTGAGATAAATTTGAAGACATCAGTGGAAAAAAGGGTAATCTGGGATGCAAGTAAAGATGAGAGGATTCCTGATTCAGCAGAATGCGATAAAAAAGAGAACTCAAGATGAGAAAAAGGGAAAGATCCTGGAAAAAATAAAAGAAGGAGAGAAGAAGCTTAGAGCTAAACCAAAGTCGCAGGAGATTTTGAGAGAGATTAAATTTTACCAAGCACAATATATGAAAATGACAAATCAGGAGATAGAATGGAAAATTAAACAGATGAGACACAAGACTTTTGAATCTGCTAATAAATGTGGGAAACTGTTAGCATGGCAATTGAAGAAAAGACACAAGTTAAATACTGTGACTAATCTTGAAGTCAATGGAAGGAACATACAAAACCCACAGGAAATCAGAAACTGCTTCCAGAGATATTTTAAACAACTTTATACACAAGGGCCACAGACAGAGACTAAAATTGATCAATTTCTGGAAACCAATGGATTACAAAAAATTTCTCAAGAAAATAAATTATTGTTGAACTCTAAAATATCAGAACAAGAGGTTGAAGGTGCCATCCAGACTATGCAATTGGGAAAATCTCCAGGGCCTGACGGATTAACCTCTAAATACTATAGAACTTTGAAAGACTATTTGATTCAACCACTAAAGGAGATTTGCAATGAAATTATGGAGGGGAAAAAGGCGCCGGAGTCGTGGAAAGAAGCCTTCATCACACTTATACCTAAAACTGAGTCTGAGAAGACACAACTTAAGAACTATCGCCCCATATCTCTGCTCAATGTGGATTATAAAATCTTTGCTGATATTTTGGCTAAAAGACTTTAAAAAGTTTTAGCAGAAATGATACATAAAGATCAGGCTGGCTTTCTCCCTGGTAGGCATTTATCTGATAATATGAGAAATGTAATTAACATTTTGGAAAAGTTACAAGTGAATATCAATACAAAAGCGGTTTTGATATTCGTGGATGCGGAGAAAGCTTTTGACAACATCTCTTGGATTTTTATGAAGAGAAACCTGCAGGGGATGGGGGTTGGTCAAAATTTTGAAAATGGTATAGGTGCGATTTATTCTGAACAAAAGGCAAAACTTATAGTTAACAACATAGTGACAGAAGAATTTAAAATTGAGAAAGGGACACGACAAGGCTGCCCAATTTCCCCATTGCTTTTTATTTCAGTCCTGGAGGTTTTGCTAAATATGATCAGAAGGGACCAGTTGATTCATGGTATTCAGGTCGGAGCTAAACAATATAAACTTAAAGCCTTCACAGATGATCTTGTATTGACATTACAAGAGCCAGTACCTAGTACCAAGAGGGCTCTAGAATTAATCCAGGAGTTTGGTCATGTGGCAGGCTTCAAGTTAAATAAATTTAAAACTAAGGTTTTGGAGAAAAACCTGACGCCAATGGAGAGAGAGAGGTTTCAGAAAGAGACAGATTTAACATTGGTAAAGAAGGTAAAATACTTGGGGGTGAACATGACTGCTAAGAATGTAAATTTATTTAAAGATAATTATGAGAAATGTTGGTCAGAAGTGAAGAAAGATTTAGAAATTTGGTCGAATTTGAAGCTTTCCTTGCTTGGTCAAATTGCTGTTACTAAGATGAATGTATTGCCGAGAATGCTGTTTTTGTTTCAATCACTGCAAATTATTGACAAGATGGACTGTTTCAAGAGGTGGCAAAGAGATATCTCTAGATTTGTCTGGCAGGGCAAAAAGCCCAGAATAAAACTTAAGATACTTACGGATGCTAAAGACAGAGGGGGGGTTGCCCTGCCGGAACTTATACTTTACTATGAATCAGCAGCTTTTTGCTGGTTGAAGGAATGGCTACTTCTTGAAAACACTGATATTCTAGATATTGAAGGCTATGATAATGTATTCGGGTGGCATGCATATTTGTGGTATGACAAGGTTAAAGCGCATAAAGCATTCAAAAACCATATTGTCAGGAAAGCACTATTTAATGTCTGGATAAGATATAAAGATTTTTTGGAGAATAAAACTCCAAGGTGGTTATCACCTATGGAAGCGAAAGCTATGAAAAAACTTAATATGGAGGCTAAATGGCCAAAGTATTGTGAAATTTTGGAACAGGAAGGTGACAAGCTGAAATTGCAGAGTTATGAGAAGCTTAAAGGGAAGGTGCGAGACTGGTTACATTATTTTCAAATAAGAGAGGTTTATAATCAAGACAGAAAAATTGGTTTCCAGGTGGAAAAATCAAAGTTGGAAACAGAATTGCTAGAACCCAATGCTAAGATATTATCAAGAATGTATAATTTGCTGTTGAAATGGAGTACTGAGGAAGAAACGGTAAAATCTGCCATGATTAAATGGGCACAAGATATAGGACACAATATTATGTTTGCTGACTGGGAGCAGTTGTGGACCACTGGGATTAAATTTACGGCATGTAATGCCTTAAGAGAGAATATTATGAAAATGACGTACAGGTGGTACATGACCCCAGTCAAGCTTGCAAAAATTTACCATTTGCCCGATAATAAATGTTGGAAATGTAAAGAAATTGAAGGCACATTCTTTCACCTTTGGTGGACGTGCCCGAGGATCAAGGCTTTCTGGGAGATGATTTATAATGAATTGAAAAAGATATTCAAATACACTTTTGTGAAGAAACCAGAGGCCTTTCTCCTGGGCATAGTTGGCCAATTGGTGCCAAAGAAGGATAGAACTTTTTTTATGTACGCTACAGCAGCAGCAAGAATACTCATTGCAAAGCATTGGAAGACACAAGAACTACCCACCTTGGAAGAATGGCAGATGCAAGTAATCGACTATATGGAAATGGCTGAGATGACTGGCAGAATCCGAGACCAGGGAGAAGAGTTGGTGGAAGAAGATTGGAGGAAATTTAAAATTTATTTACAGAAGCAGTGTAAAATGTATGAATGCTGATGACATTGATATGAAATGAAGGGGTTTTAGTGACGAGAGTAAAAGTTTGAAATTATAAATTTGGGAGGTAGGATACTTAAGGACAAAGTGGTAGGATATGAATTTGCTGAACCAACTGTCAAAAAGGGATACAAAAAAGGGAGACGTGAGGAAGTCAGGAAAATAAGTTAATCAATGTTGAATAATTAGAAAAGAGTGATTTGTGTTTTTTCTTATTTTACTTTTGTGTGTTGACTGGTGTTTTTTTTTCTTTTCTTTTTTTTCTTTTTTAGGTTAAATGTTTGTATTTTATGTATTTTATGTATTGTGAAATCTTGGTTTTGTGCTTTTATTGTCCTTTGTTTGGTGATGTCTTTCCTTATTGTTAAACTTAATAAAATATTATTATAAAAAAAAAATTGGGAAAGAGTACAACAAGGTCGGCGGTTCGAATCCCCGCGGCGAGGTGCACGCCCGTCGTTCGGTCCCAGTGCCTGCCAACTTAGAAGTTCGAAAGCACCCCTGGGTGCAAGTAGATAAATAGGGACCGCTTACTAGCGGGAAGGTAAACGGCGTTCCGTGTGCTGCGCTGGCTTGCCAGATGCAGCTTGTCACGCTAGCCACATGACCCGGAAGTGTCTGCGGACAGCGCTGGCTCCCGGCCTATAGAGTGAGGTGAGCGCACAACCCTAGAGTCTGGCAAGACTGGCCCATACGGGCAGGGGTACCTTTACTTTACCTTTACAACAAGGCTGTATATTGCTCCCCGCTTATTTAACTTATATGCGGAATTCAACATGCGAAAGGCTGGAGTGGATGAATCCCAAGCCAGAATTAAGATTGCCGGAAGAAATATCAACAACCTCAGATATGCAGATGACACAACCTTGATGGCAGAAAGCGAGGAGGAATTAACCTCTTAATGAGGGTGAAAGAGGAGACCGCAAAATATGGTCTGAAGCTCAACATCAAAAAACCGAAGATGATGGCCACTGGTCCCATCACCTCCTGGCAAATAGAAGGGGAAGAAATCGAGGCAGTGAGAGATTTTACTTTCTTGGGCTCCATGATCACTGCAGATGGTGACAGCAGTCACGAAATTAAAAAGCGCCTGCTTCTTGGGAGAAAAGCAATGACAAACCTAGATAGCATCTTAAAAAGCAGAGACATCACCTTGCCAACAAAGGTCCGTATAGTTAAAGCTATGGTTTTCCCAGTAGTGATGTATGCAAGTGAGAGCCGGACCATAAAGAAGGCTGATCGCCGAAGAATTGATGCTTTTGAATTATGGTGCTGAAGGAGACTCTTGAGAGTCCCATGGACTGCAAGAAGATCAAACCTATCCATTTTGAAGGAGATCAGCCCTGAGTGCTCACTGGAAGGACACATGCTGAAGCTGAGGCTTGGAATGTGAAGCAGGGGAGGAGCAGCCAAGCTGCAGCAGGAGCAAAGAACAAAGAGCAGGAAGAGGGGGTGCCAGGGGGGGGGCACAGACCGTTAGCTCCAGTTTGAGCTCTGACAAAGAGACCCCGGAAATAGCCTGTCCAAAAAATCGTAGGCTCGAGAGAATCTGTGAGAAGAGGGGAAAAGAAAGCGAAAGTGGGGGCTTCTTTGCTGGAGGACTTGGCAACTGCAAGCTGGAATGAACAGGCCGAAGACTGAGCTCCACAGTGATTTGTGAGTTTGAGGAATAAACCTGAGATAATTCCTACTGGAGTTGTATCATGTCTGTGCGGGAGAACCAAGCCATTACACAGGGGCGCTAAAATTATTATCCCACTCACTCACTCACTCACTCACTCACTCACTCACACAAACAACCCCAGTCTGTAAGATTGGCAAGTTTGCACAGTTTGCTTATAATACCAGACGCTATTGGACTTTATATGCCCAATCCTAAGTGCAGAGCCTCCAGCCCCAGGAACTGTGTATCATGGTAACGGGTCCTTTGTCCCTTGTCCCTTAAGCCCACCAAACTGGGGAGGTGCATGCGTCTATTGTGTTTTGATGCTGGTGGAATGTATCATTGTGACCCTGTCTATAAAAAATAAGAGTAATAGAAACAATTTAAATACATTAATTATAAATAATTATGGGAAACATTTCCATTCCCCTTCACCCATTTTTCAGGATTGGTGTGCAACATCATTATCATCAATTATTCCTGCCGTGGAAATAACATCTAAGATTTCAAAGCCTGGAGGAAGAAAATCTGCCCCCACTACTTTAGGAAAAGGATTCAAGAAACAAAGAGCTGCTTTGGAGAAGGCCTCACCCGTTCCTTCTTCCTGTCAGGAACTTCCTTCCATTTGTCTCCTCTCCATCTTCTCCTCTTTCTCCCTCCACCACCCATCTATCCCTGTCCCCATCTCCTCGCCCCTGGAACTCACCAGATTTCTCCAAGGGTCCTGGGAGGGAATGCTCAGAGGTTGTGGGGAGGGATGCAGGAGACAGCCTGACCAGGTCAACCGTCCATCTTCCTCCTTCCATCCTGGCCAGGGTTGCAGGTTCAGTCTCAGCTAGGTTTGCAGGTTCAGCTTCCTGAGGAGCGCAGAATCCAGAGCAAGTTGCAGCTTCCTGGGAGGGAGGGAAGAAGAAGCCAAGGGAGTCTGAGAGCCCCTGCAGGGATTCTCCTGCCCAAGACATTCTACTGCCCCTGGAGAAGCCCCAATTGGGCACCCCCTTCCCAAGAGCCTCCACCCATTTTCAAACACCTTTGGCAATTTCTTTCACCTGCCTGTCCCACCTCCCTTCCTAAGGCTGGCATGGTATGCACATTAGTGGACTGAGCGGAGATCCCTTGGAACTTAAGAGTTAATCTTTAAAGGACTGCTCTGAATACATGGGTGGCCCTTGCATGGAGAAGAAGGAAGCCCCTTGCTTGCATCTGGACCCCCTAGGAGAGGCAGTGGATCCGCCCACTGCTCCCTCTGCCCTCGCTGCCGCCTCCTCTGCCTCCTGCCCTGCAAACACCCTTTGCTCTTGTTCCTCAGGGGAGAGAAGCGGCTGGTGGAACGAGCCTTCAAACCCATCCGTTTCCTCCTCTGCTCCCCCTCCTGTCCTTTTGGGAAACAGGAGCTTTGGTCAGGAGTAAACAACTTAGATGGCAAGTTTGCAAGATAAGCACTTTAAAGCACTGCTTGTTCCTACTATGTGTGCGTCTGTGTGTGTTTGGGCGTAGAGGACAACATACATGTTTACACCACGTGGTTCCTTAAAGAGGGCAATTCTTTAAAACCGAAGGCCATTTCTACGAAATGGAAGACTTCCGAAGGCAGCCTTTTACAAGGAAAATTTTGAAGGTTTTTATTCTGTTGGAAGCTACCCAGATGGGCAGAGGCAACCCAGTCAGATAGGGGGGATGCAAGTAACAACAACAACAACAACAACAACAACAACAACAACAACAACAACAACAGCTTCCTAAGCCTGTCCTAGGACACGAGTGGCGCTGTGAGTTAAACCACAGAGCCTAGGACTTGCCGATCAGAAGGCTGGCAGTTCAAATCCCCGCGACGGGGTGAGCTCCCATTGCTTGGTCCCCGCTCCTGCCAACCCAGCAGTTCGAAAGCACGTCAAAGTGCAAGTAGATAAATAGGCACCCCTCCGGCGGGAATGTAAACGGCGTTTCCGTGCGCTGCTCTGCTTCGCAAGAAGCGGCTTAGTCATGCTGGCCACATGTCCCGGAAGGTGTACGCCGGCTCCCTCGGCCAGTAAAGCGAGATGAGTGCCACAACCCCAGAGTCGGTCACGACTAGACCTAATGGTCAGGGGTCCCTTTACCTTTTTAAGCCTGTCCTGCTAGGCATGCTGATCAGAGACTCTGTCCAAACAACCCCTTCAAAAGCAACACGGCTTCCTATTTTTACTACTATCAGTGGGATCAGTCAAACCACGAAGCCACTGATCAGCCAGAGTTTCCTGTTTTCACCAAGCACAGTTTGAAGTTAGCTTAATATCCCAGCTTGTTCCAAAGCTGGCAGCTGTAGTTCCCTGGTTTGGGCAAAATGTAAAGTTAGTTACGGCTTCATCACAGTTCCCCATCAGGGCCGGCCCAATCATGAAGTAAGCTGGGACAATTAGGTCAGGAGGCAGATGCAGGGAGATACGGGAAGAGCACATTCCCAGCTCCCCTGTTTGTTAGCCTCGCTGCCAGTGCAGGACCACAGCTGGTAAATTTGTGCAACTACCCATGCGGAGTCTTTTTCTTTCGCCCTCTCACACTAAAGGTTGGGTGGGAGTCCTTCCTGGAGTGATGCATTCTGGCTGTGGGGACGAGGAGACTGTGGTGGCGGCTAGAGTTTTTTGTTTTAAACTTAGGCTTTAGCATAACTTTGCTGCAGCAATGCATTAAAAACTGTGCTTATTTGTAACCCAGCTTTTTAGAATGTGATTCAGTCATTTGAATCTGGCCATTATCTTAATAAATCTTGCAACAACCTTGCAAGGTAGGCCAGTGTTATTTAATGCAAGTACACTTGGGATTGCTGAGGCTGCAAGACGTGCCAAGATTTTTACCTCAGTGGGGAGAAAAGAGCATTTTGGAAATGAAGGCAATTTAGAGGAGGAAAAAGGGGGTTGGTGGAAGGACCCCTCTTCTGACCTAGCTTCTGCTCTGATGAAAGTAACAACATCAGGAGATATGATCGCAAACCTCCCATGTGTAAGGAGGTTTGGTCTAGCAAGCCTTTTCAAAGTGGATTAGAGAGAAAGTGCAGGGAGGAGGAATATTCACCACCATAGCTAAGCAGAACCTCCATGTCTAGAGGCACTGGACCTGTGACCTCCAGGTGCTGGAAACCCAGGTGAGAGGAGGGCACTTACCTTTCCCAGAAGCCCCTCAGTGTCTGGGAGCAGGGTCTGGTCTGCTCCCCCTGCTCTCCCACTGGGCCACCGACTGGCATCCGCAGCTCCCCTGAAGGAGAGGACACCATCCCCGGAGTGGGGAGAACTGGGAGCCTGTGGGGTTTCCCACCCTGAACGAGGGGGCTGCATCGTCTTCAGGAAATTCTGCTTCTGGGCCTCCCAGTGCTGCTGCGACTGCCCCTCCTCTGGCTCCTGCTTAATCTGACATAAATCTTCCTGAGGCAGAAGATCCCTTGTGGCCCCAACTTGGCCGGCAGGAGGTTTCCTTCCTTTGCACTCCAGTCTCTCCCTTTGAATGGGTCTCCTGGGTCCCTGCTCTTCCATTTTTATGCCACCCTGCTGGAAAAGAAATAAACACAAAGTAAAATAAAACTCAAGAATAAAAACAAAAGCACATTTTTTAACCATTTGCCAGTTTTTGAAATATATTATTACTCTTTCTATTTCTGATGTTCAGGCTGTGAATGACAATCATTATGTCACCCAAATGACTCCACCCAGGGACGAGGGGAAGTTATCCAAAGACTGGGGGAAACATCAAGGTTTATGGAAGTACAAATAATATTGGGGGGGGGGACCAAGGCTGTGAGAGGGAAATCCAAAAACAACCCAGTGAGAGGACTGAGCATGTTCAGTGGACAGGGAATGCTGATCCTGGCTGCAACTTCTAGCATGTTGGAAAGGCAGCAACAGATCTTTGTATATGAATAAGGCTGCAACAGACCCAGCTAACATTTAAAGTACATGGCTTCACCCAAGAAATCCTCTGAGCTGCAGTTTGTTAGGGGTGTTGAGAACTGTAGCAATAAACTACAGGTCCGGTGGTTCTCTGGGGGAAGCCACGTGCTTTAAATGTATGGGATCTGCACAGCCCAAGAAACTGACAAAAGGAATACTGACCAACAAAATCAAAGAACTCACTCCAAAATATTTTAAATTTGATGGTCACAAACTCTCTTGACTGAAGACATTCTAACTTGCAGTCCATTGGCTGCATATGGCTTGCCAAGCCTCAGGGTGTGTCCTGCTAGTCCCTGCAGTTTCCATCTCCTGATCTGATCATAGGATGAAGATCTCTGTCTGTCCTGGAGAGAAAGATGCCTAAGGGGCCCTTAGAGAGATCTTTTAAACTCCAATTTCACCACAAACAAGCACAGTGCTGAAATGGGGTAAAAGCCCTGATCTGGAAATAAATGATCCCTCTGGCTGCTCTTTAAAGAGGATTTCTAAAGAACAATCTAAGGGTCTTTTTTCCACAGATCTCATTGCTAATTCAGCAGAGTCTTCTTGTGCTCTTATTTCTCCTCCTCCCAGCACTGGGGTTGGAAGGTCTAAACATGCTGATTGTGTTTGCAAGACTTGTATATATGCTAGATGACATGTCTGGTGAGTGCGTGCAGCACCTCTGGCGTGTGTGCATGTGACTTTATGGTCTGCATCTCTTTGCTGTGTGCGCATGCATGTGCATACATTGGCCACAAAGCTCACTGGAATGTGGCCTCCAGAATCAATGCAGCTTTAAGCCCATAAATGTTCCGTTCCTCCTGCTCTATCAGAAAGAACAATCAAATCTGAGACTATCAGGAGGAGAGAACTCCTGGATCTACAGAGTTAATGTTCTCAACATCCTATGGACACAAACTGCAATGAGATTTTCCATTAATTGCTTTGAGATTTTTTCCCTTAAAAATATGAAGCAGCATAGAAATGAAATGAGTAATAATCTGAACATGAATAATCTGAACATAGAATCCTCCTTTCCTCTGCCTTCTCAAATCTGGCACTCACTTCAACCCGCAGCCTTCATTTGCCTTACTGAGGAAAGCTTGGGAAAAGATCAGATGCATTTTCTGGAGTATAGATCTATTAGCTGTTTTAATTGTCGTGACAGATCAACAGAACCTCCATGTGTAGGCACAGTGTACCTTGATTTGGGGCAGGCAAAAGAAGCCATTTCCTTGCTAAATGAATCGGATGGACATCATTGCCACAAGATGCGGTGATGGTGGTGGCAAAGAGAGCTTTCAAAGGCGATCAGACTAATTCACCAAGGAGGGCGATAGGTTTATCAATGGCACTGGCAGAGGAAGGGGGGCAGGAGTAGTGGCCTGCAAAGGGTGTCAGGGGGGCTGCAGAGTGAGAGGGGCACCTCCCTGTTGCACTGCTCTTCCATTCCCCCCCGCCTCCCCTTCACTCTCCGCCGTGGGGAGGACCGTCGAAATGGGCTGGGCTCCCTGATGAGGGACGGGGAGAGGGGCGGCAAAAGCCCCAGGTAGGCCGCTGATCCGTGAGCGACTATATGTATCGTCCACCGCGAAGCAGCAGCTGCCTTGGACCCCTCATTCTGCCCCTTGAGCTCAGGACTGAAGGGAGCAGCTCCCCAGGGTCTCCGGCAGGGTCCGTGCCAGCCTGAGCCAGAGATGTTTGCCCCTGTGCCATCCTGCAGATGCCCTGCCCCTGAGCTGCGCCCCTTCCCCTTCCTGCCCGGTTGGGGGGCGCCCTGCAGCCTCTGACTCCACTCGGGGCCTGATCCTGCCAGGCGCACGTGCTCTCCTCCTGCCCACCCCCCGCCTCCTGCACCTGGGACTCCTCGCTCCGTCCCTGCACCGGAATCCGGCTCCTCTCCGGGGAAACTCGCCAGGCCACGGGCCGCTGCTCCTCCGCTCTCCTCGGCGGGGGACAGGAAAGTGCAGCCGCTCTCGAGTCCCCCTGGCTGGCCCCGTTTCCTGCCTCTCTGAGCATCGGAGCTCGCTGGCTGTGGGTTGGGCCCTGGGAGGCTGCGAGGCTGGATGCGCCCCCTTGCGCTGTCCCTCAAAATTTATTGTATCATTGGAATCTACCTGGCATCTTATATGCTATCTAGAATGTTGCACAAATAAGTCTCCTAGTGATCCGATGTGCAGTCACTGGTTTCCTTATCAGTAAATCTTTTCAGAAAGCTGGGACGATGCCACCCTGCAGCCATAGCTGTCAATTTTCAGATTTGAGAATAAGGGATCAGCAGCCTCACCTGCCCCGGGGACAGTCTACAGGATATCTAACAATCCGGGATAGCAGCGGGAAATGGCACTGGAATAAAGGAATTTCCCGCAAAAAAAGGGAAGGTTGACAGCTATGCCTGCAGCCCGAATGGGTAGCTGGAGGAGGCAGTCCAGTTCCCAGCTCTGCTGGTTGGGATCATGCAATCACTTAGCTCCAGCAACCGACCTTTCCAAACCCTCCAACATTTCTCTGATGAAAATAGGGACATCCCATTCCATAAATATAATTTTACTATTTATACACCACACATCTTATTACGCTGCCCCAGCCACTCTGGGAAGTTTCCAACATATATAAAAAACATTAAACATTAAAAAACTTTCCTATACAGGATTGCCTTCAGAGGGCCGGGGGTTGGATAACTCCATTCTCTAATTCTAAACAGTGGCACTTGGAGGGTTTCTCTTTCCCTGCTTTTTCATTCACTGCCTCTGGTCTCTTGCATCAATTTAGCAGAGGAGGGGAGCGTTTTTGGCTTTCATACTTCTCCACTCCCCACCCCCAATATAACCAAAAGCACAATATAACCAAAAACACACACACCATTTGGGAGTGAGGACCAAAAAAATAAAATCATTTTATATATTTTATTACTTATTTTTGCATTTCAATCTACTGTATCTATAAATTTTATTGTTTATAGCCAATGGCCACCACAATACAATATGAGCACAAATCACACAGCTGCAAAACAAAAGACATTGCATGCACCAGACCAGGATAAATCTATAGCGTACAAAATTAATTTTCACATTTCTTTCAATGGGAAGGATATAGGGCAGCAGAGTCCAGGTGGTGAGGTCCAGATTAGAGTTTCTATCATCCTTGACTGTCTGCCCTGCTGGCTGAAGCGGATGGGAACTGGACAACAACATCTGGGGACATCTCAATGACTATTCTGTGATATACAAAATCTACAAAGGATTAAGGCACTGATCCAGAACAGAATGAACTGAGAAGAGGCCCCACTGAATTATCTGAAGTGAAACAGAGGAAGATCATTAAATAATAATAATAATAATAATAATAATAATAATAATAATAATAATAATAATAATTTATTATTTATACCCCGCCCATCTGGCTGAGTTTCCCCAGCCACTTTGGGCAGCTTCCAATCAAGTGTTAAAAACAGTACAGCATAAAATATTAAAAACTTCCCTAAACAGGGCTGCCTTCAGATGTCTTTTAGGATAGAATAGGTGCTTATTTCCTTCACATCTGAAGGGAGGGTGTTGGCTTCCTAACTATAAGCTACTCTGTTTGGATATCATAAAAATTCACAGACAGACAGACTTTAATGTTGTATACAGTGTAAGGTTGGGGAATTGAGAGGTGGGGAGAGCAAGCGGGGGGGGGAGGGGTAGTACACTTTCATTATTTTACAAAGTTCATATGCAAGGTGTTTGTGTCAGTGTGACATGGGTAGCTTCTCTTCCTTTTCATTTATTAGTTTTCATTGGCAGTGACAAAGATCGGGGGGCCCAGGGCCTAGTTGGTTGCCTTCAGTTGACTGCAGTAAAGGTGGTGGAGGCTGAACCATTTTCAGGAAGAGATTGTTGTAATTCTTGGTTTGGTCCTTCAAGTAAAGGTACCCCTGACCATTAGACCCAGTTGTAGACAACTCTGGGGTTGCGGCGCTCATCTCGCTTTACTGGCCGAGGGAGCCGGCGTACAGCTTCCGGGTCATGTGGCCAGCATGGCTAAGCTACTTCTGGCGAACCAGAGCAGCGCACGGAAATGCCGTTTACCTTCCCGCCAGAGCGGTACCTATTTATCTACTTGCACTTTGATGTTCTTTCGAACTGCTAGGTTGGCAGGAGCAGGGACCGAGCAACGGGAGCTCACCCCGTCGTGGGGATTCAAACCACGACCTTCTGATCGGCAAGCCCTAGGCTCTGTGGTTTAACAACCAGCACCACCCGCGTCCCTTCAAGTACTTGTTGAAGTACTTGTTGAAGTACCCTTCAAGTACTTGCTGTTAAAGTTGTTCCGTAGTCTTCCTGATCTGGACCTTGTGTGGAAATGA
The DNA here is from genome assembly GCF_027172205.1 of Podarcis raffonei. NCBI lineage: Eukaryota > Metazoa > Chordata > Lepidosauria > Squamata > Lacertidae > Podarcis > Podarcis raffonei. The sequence continues at coordinate 116,542,165 of NC_070603.1, read as the reverse complement.
ATTCTCTCCATCACAAAAATAAGTTTTGAAGCTTTACCGCAGAACAGTCTTAAACAGTCTAACAATAAGATAAGCATGATAAAGTAGCACATTGCAAACAATGTCCAGTCCTTTATGTAATTCAGTCAGCTTTCCTCTCTCTGGTCCCAGAGGGAGATCCTAAGCTTCTTCAACATTGCATGACTTATTTGCAACTGCTGCTGCTGCTTCTCCTAGCCATCTCCAGCAAGAACCCACTGGCTTCTCAGGTTTAAGCTTCCTTCCGTGAGAGCTCTGCAGCTTATGCCTCCAGCGATGAGTTATGAGGAAAGATCCAGCCTCCTCTGAGGCTTCTGTCAGAGTGGAACCTCTTGCCTAAGTCTAAGAGAAACTTCCCTTAGCATAGGCAAACACCTCTGAAGTCCCATCACCCAAAGTACAATAGAACTTCCTTTGCATGTCTGGCCGCTTGGCAAGTTTGGTGATAGGATTAGGCTTTCCTTGGCCCAGCTCAGCAATTGTCACCCCTGGACACTTCCTAGAGTCCTTTTTCAAGGGGAAAATAGCTTTGGAATGGAGGAAACTGGCAAAGGAGTTGATTTTATATTATTTTTAAAGCTAGGTACCGTATTTTTCGCTCTATAAGACGCACCAGACCACAAGACGCATCTAGTTTTTGGAGGAGGAAAACAAGAAAAAAAGTATTCTGAATCTCAGAAGACAGAACAGCAAGAGGGATCGCTGCGTAGTGAAAGTAGCAATCCCTCTTGCTGTTCTGGCTTCTGTGATAGCTGTGCAGCCTGCATTCACTCCATAAGACCCCCCACACATTTCCCCTTACTTTTTAGGAGGGGAAAAGTGAGTCTTATAGAGCAAAAAATACGGTAACTTCCCTGAGCTGTCAAGTTGAAAGGATACATTCAGGCATAATATCTGTAACATTTAATAACTTTAAAGATGTGCCCCCCCCTAATTTCCTTAACATAAGAAATCTATATGTGGGACAAGAAGCTACAGTTAGAACCGGATATGGAACAACTGATTGGTTCAAAATTGGGAAAGAGTACAACAAGGCTGTATATTGCTCCCCGCTTATTTAACTTATATGCGGAATTCAACATGCGAAAGGCTGGAGTGGATGAATCCCAAGCCAGAATTAAGATTGCCGGAAGAAATATCAACAACCTCAGATATGCAGATGACACAATCTTGATGGCACAAAGCGAGGAGGAATTAACCTCTTAATGAGGGTGAAAGAGGAGACCGCAAAATATGGTCTGAAACTCAACATCAAAAGACCGAAGATGATGGCCACTGGTCCCATCACCTCCTGGCAAATAGAAGGGGAAGAAATGGAGGCAATGAGAGATTTTACTTTCTTGGGCTCCATGATTAGTGCAAATGGTGACAGCAGTCACGAAATTAAAAAGCGCCTGCTTCTTGGGAGAAAAGCAATGACAAACCTAGACAGCATCTTAAAAAGCAGAGACATCACCTTGCCAACAAAGGTCCGTATAGTTAAAGCTATGGTTTTCCCAGTAGTGATGTATGGAAGTGAGAGCCGGACCATAAAGAAGGCTGATCGACGGAGAATTGATGCTTTTGAATTATGGTGCTGGAGGAGACTCTTGAGAGTCCCATGGACTGCAAGAAGATCAAACCTATCCATTCTGAAGGAGATCAGCCCTGAGTGCTCACTGGAAGGACACATACTGAAGCTGAGGTTTCAATACTTTGCCCACCTCATGAGAAGAGAAGGCTCCCTGGAAAAGACCCCCCTGATGTTGGGAAAGATGGAGGGCACAAGGAGAAGGGGACGACAGAGGAAGAGATGGTTGGACAGTGTCCTCAAAGCTACGAACATGAGTTTGACCAAGCTGCGGGAGGCAGTAGAAGACAGGAGTGCCTGGCGTGCTCTGGTCCATGGGGTCATGAAGAGTCGGACACAAATAAAGGACTAAACAACAACAAACTTGCCAAATGAACCTTATATTGGCCCATTTGACAAGACCAGCTACCATGTTTGAGTTGTTTTTTTTGGGGGGGGGAAGGCTTAAGCATAATTTTGGGAGGCAGCAAATGGTCACATTTAAGAACTGTGGAGTCTGTTATCTGTCACATGAGAAACAAGGCCTGATTCCCGCCCCCACCCCTTAATCCTCTCTAGCTATTTGCTGATCCATCAACCCAGATGGAACTGAAAATATTCCTAGTTCCCCGAATTCCTGTCAAAACTATCCCAAGGTGGTGTCAACCATAAATTTTCTCTACTATTTTGAACACATCAGATGAATTGATTCAAATCAATATTCATAAGCATGGAAATGAAAATGCTCCCCTAAGTTTCCTTGGTTGTCCACTTCCAATCTCAGCTCTTGGCAGACTGTTTCTGAACTGGGAGGCATTGGCTGGTTCCTGTCACCTGACAGCTGGAGGTTTCCAGAGAGAGAGTGCAGGTGCTGAGGAACCAGATGCTGAGACTTCAGCTAGAGTTCAACAACACAGGTGCTTGCTATATGCAATTTGGAGACAAAGAATCCTTTATTTTCAGTCAGATTCAGAACTATTTCCTGTCTTCTTACCTATGAATTACATTTCTGTTCCACACTCCCCTCATCAAGCCCACCACAAGATATATTGCTTTCACGCACACAGCAACCCTGCGAGGGAGGTTTCGCATAAAGATGGTGACCAGCTTTAAGTCGCCCAATCGGCTTCACGACTGAGGAGGGATTTGAAATGTCCCCAGCATTTGTGGACCTAGATCCTTGGACTCCAGCTCCCATGAGCCCCAGCCAGCGTGGCCAACGGCTAAAGAAGACGTGAGTTGCATCATCTGGAGGGGCCACAGGTTACCCAACAGGTCTGTTTTCAGCGCCTTGACCTTCTCCTGGCGCAGCTGCCCTTGGAACTCCCTTGTACTGGATGTGCTTTGTCCTGTAGTGCCTCTGCAGGTTGGCCTTCTTCAGGACGGAGAGGGCCTCACCACAAATGAGGCACATGGGCATGCCTTTCAGCTCCACAAAGAAATAGTCGTGTGTCCATCTTTTTTGAAAATGCGGCACTCCAAATCTATCTTCCTCTTCTTGTGGAAACATTGATTGTGTCCAGAAACAGACAATTAGGCAGATGGAGCTAATATGGGAGTCCTATGCTGCCTATAGCCAGGCCTGGTCAGCAAAGTGTCTGCAGCTCTTTGAGCCATTGAAGTTTCTGAGCTCTTTTCAAAGGCAGACCCAGGTAGAGTATGTTAAAGTAACTCCTACGCAATGTGGCACCAGACTGCTTTCTTTTTTTGTAATTATCTGTTTGTTTTAAATTCTATAGCTTAAATTCTCTTGATGCTTGTTTTTTTGAAAAGGGCCTCTTACGGTCACAAAGCAATGATTTTCAGTGCAGCTCCATAACATTGATTGCGCCCTCACACTGCCACTTTTTGTGTGGGGATTTGGATCCAGAAAAGGAGCAGACAGGGAAAGGCTAAGCAGAATCCCACCCACCCGCTGCGCCACCCTTAGGTGTGCTCAGCCTTTGCCTGCTTCATGACTCCACCTTGCATGAGAAGGCAGGATGGAGCTCCAGGAAACAGGAAGTGGTCCTTCAACCAGCCAGGACATCTCACCATCACAGACAGATCCAGTCTCCTGCTGTGGAGTCAAGAGTGGCCCTGGGATGGCAGAGAGAGGAGGGGAAGGGGCCAGGGACAGAAGGAATGGCAGGGCTTCAGATGCTCCCTTGGCCCCCCCCTCCCTTGACACCAAGGGGAGCTCCTCTTCTGGGGCTGAAGGCATTGGTGTGAGTTGATTTTATCAGTATTGCAAGGAAGCATAGAAGGAAAGGTAAAGAACACCTATACAGTTTATTAAAGTATCTGTGATTTTTCCCCTGTGTGAGTTCGTTGATGTCTTCTAAGTGTTCCACTTTCACTGAAGCTCTTTCCACATTCAATACATTGAAATGGTTTCTCCCCTGTATTAGTTCGTTGGTGTATTCTAAGTGATCCACTTTCACTGAAGCTCTTTCCACATTCCATACATTGAAATGGTTTCTCCCCTGTATGAGTTCGTTGGTGTATTCTAAGTATCCCACTTGTACTGAAGCTCTTTCCACATTCAACACATTTAAATGGTTTCTCCCCTGTATGAGTTTGTTGGTGTATTCTAAGTGTATCATTTCGACTGAAGCTCTTTCCACATTCAATACTTTTAAATGGTTTCTCCCCTTTGTGAGTTCGTTGGTGTTTTCTAAGTGCTCCACTTTCACTGAAGCTCTTTCCACATTCAAAACATTCAAATGGTTTCTCCCCTGTGTGAGTTCGTTGGTGTATTCTAAGGTCTCCACTTTCACTGAAGCTCTTTCCACATTCAAAACATTCAAATGGTTTCTCCCCTGTGTGAGTTAGTTGGTGTATTCTAAGGTCTCCACTTTCACTGAAGCTCTTTCCACACTCAAAACATTCAAATGGTTTCTCCGCTGTCTGAGTTCGTTGGTGTATTCCAAGTTTTCCACTTTCACTGAAGCTCTTTCCACATGCCGTAGATTCAAATAGTTTCTCTCCTTTGTGACTTTTTTGTTGTATCCTCAATTTCTTTGTTTCCCCCCAAAAATTCACATGTGGCTTCATAGAATTCTGACTTTCATCTTCCTCACCTGTTTGGGAGTCTGGGAGGAAAGAGAATCCTGTTAGACTTTCAAGAAAGACAAAAAGGGAACTGAATACATGTCAATCCCAATCTGTACCTTCTCTCATTTTCACACCTTCATTCTCCACTATCCTCTCTAGGTTCCAAATTTTACGAAAACTGATTAGATAGTGGCAAGAGCAACACATGATCACTCCATTCAAACTTAATAAAGCACCATCGTTTTATAATACAGATTGTCAGGGAACTGCCATCAGAGCCAGAGGTGGAGGGAAGGCTCCAGAGGGATGCCAGAGAGGGTCCCAGTAGGGAGAGAGGCAGCCCATCTGCTGGGGAAGGAAATCAGCTTAACACCAGTGGTGAAGGGGGGCAGATGGGGGAATCGGAGAGGAGGCTCCAGGACTCTTCACCGGAGACCAGCGGGGAGAGCACAGGTACTCCGCTGCCCACACCCTCCCTGTGCAGAAGACTTCCGCGCAGGGAGAGTAGGAGGAGACTTGGCGTCAAAGAACTTCTTTGCTGGAAGAAGTTCAAGAAACGCCCACTGACGGATTCTGCCAGCGACTGAGACAGCCACGGGTGAGAGGCTGTCCAGACAGAAAGGGTTCAACCAGGCAACCTAGCCAGGAGGGGCGGCAACTTACGCACGAGCAACCCCTAGAACCATTACAGCAATCCGTCAGTCACCGACGTTGCTTGTGCGCAGCCCCAGAGAGGCAGCACGATGAGCCAAACCAGGGCAGCCGGAGAGACGGAGCAAGCAGCTGGAGTGCAAAGTCTGATAGAGAGGAACCGAGACTTGGAACAGCATGTAGCTGTCCTGACGGCGCGGCTGGACGAAAGACGGACTCAGGATGCACAGGTCAGACCCACCCCCATCACAAGGAAGGTACCGGGGCTGGTACACAAGTTTGGGGGGATTACAATGCGTTCCGAACGGAAATAGAGTACGCTCTGGAACTGCAGCATAATGACTTTGCTGATGACGGGGAGAGGTTAGCCTACATTGTGGGGCATCTGGTGGATGGGGTACGGGAATGGATCAGGCCCCTAATGGCGACACAAAATGATGCCTTGAAGGACCTTAAGAAATTCTTCCAGGCAATGAATGCGATGTACTCCAGTGAAGTGGAGCAAAGTGTGACTCGGCGGGAACTGATGGGGTGCAAGCAGGGGAGCCAGTCAGTTAGAGACTACTGGTCGCGCTTTGCGATGTTGATCCACCGGCTCGGGTGGGCTCTGGGCTCTGAACCGATTCAAATGTTGTTTGAGGAGGGGTTGTCCCCAACTGTGAAGGACGAACTGTCCCGCGCACCCCGCCCACAGTTGATGGATCAGCTGACCAAGGCTGTGCTTGCGATTGGAGTGCGGCAGGAAGCGCGGGCTCAGGAGAAACGTGAAGTGAGAGGGGAACGTTGCCATGACTACCGCATTCCTGAAATACCGAGACAGCTTTCCCAGGCGGCTGAGCCAATGGAAATAGATGGCGCGCGCGCGCGAGGTTTCAAACTCCAGTGAAGGTCGCAAGAGGGAGGGGAAGGATTGGAAAAACACCAAGAAGTGTTTCCTCTGCCAAAGACCAGGACATTTTGCCAGGGTCTGCCCTCAAAGAAAGGCCTGGCAAGGGATGGTGGGGGCTGCTGGCTGCGAGGAGAAGGGGGAGGAAGGGCAGGCGCAGGGAAACAACAACGCCTGGCTGCCAACCAGCAGGGGCAGCAGCCAGGCCAGCAACTAATAGAAGTGTCCCAGCCTGACCCTTCCAGGGCAGCTATAGCCATAGAAGTGGTGCTAGAACTCCCGAATGGGCACCCAGTCAAAGTTGAGGGGCTGCTGGATTCGGGGAGCTCCTGCAATTTCTTCAGCAGGGACTTCGCTCTGGAGCACCAACTCCACCTGCTGCCCCTGGATTTTCCCTTGCAAGTGACCACCATAGATGGCAGGGAACTTCTGGGAGGGGAAGTGACGCACCAGACCCCGCCAATGCGAATGAGGGTTTCCAGGCACACAGAGACCATTGCCTTTCACGTGGCCACACTGGCAGGACCCCCAATAATACTGGGGATGAGCTGGCTGGCACTGCATGATCCAGTAGTGTCATGGCATCAGCGATCAGTCACCTTTGGGTCAGCTTACTGCTTGGAACACTGTCTGGGGGGGGGGGAGAACCCAAGAATGAAAGTGGCCAGGGTGGCTGGGCTGGCGGTGGAAACGAAAGGGGAGGTGCCACCACAATATGCTGACCTGAAGGAAGTCTTCAGTGAGAAGGAGGCAGATAGACTACCCCCCATAGACCCTTTGACTGCCAAATCAACTTACTCCCAGGGGCTCAGCTGCCGGTGGGTAAGCTGTATGCCATGTCTGACCGGGAGATGCAGGAGTTGCGGCAGTTTATTGACAAGAACCTGAAGAGGGGGTTCATAAGGGAATCAAAGGCGGTGTTCTTTGTGGACAAAAAGGAGACTAATCATCCCAGATTAGTCGTAGATTACCAGGCCTTGAACCTGGTATCAGAACCTGTGACCTTCCCAATGCCCAGGATTGACGACATTTTAACGCGGGTGAGGCAGGGGAAATTTTTTTACCAAGCTAGACCTCAGGGGAGCGTACAATTTGATTAGGATAAGGGAGGGGGACGAATGGAAAACCACCATGTTCACCCCCTGGGGGCTTTTGAGTACTTAGTCATGCCATTTGGATTACAATCGGGCTCCGCCTGCTTTCAAGCATTCATGCACCACATGTTGGGGCCCCTGCTGTACAAGAACTCCGTAGCCTTTTTGGACGACGTCTTAATCTATTCGGACAATGAGAAGCAACATGTCAGAGACGTCAGGGAAGTGCTAAAGAGACTGCAAAAGCACCACTTGTGGGTCAAGCTGGAAAAATGCCAATTTCATGCCAGAGAGCTCGAGTTTCTGGGGTACAAGTTGTCAGACAAGGGCCTAGCTATGGACCCAAGCAAGTTGCAGGCAGTGCTGGAATGGAAGGCCCCCAAAACCCGGAAGGATGTGCAGAGGTTCCTAGGGTTCAGCAACTTCTACAGGAAGTTCATCAAGAACTTCGCCCACTTGACAGCGCCCATTACAGATTGTCTCCGTAGCAAAAAGAAGTTCGCCTGGACAGAAAGTGCCCAGCAATCCTTTGAAAGACTGAAGAAGGCGTTCGCTTCGGAAGAGCAGCTCCTGTACGTTGATCTGGAGAAGCCCATGAGGCTGGAGATCGACGCGTCCGACCGAGCCATTGGAGCGGTACTTTTGCAGCCAGGGGCCAAGCAGGGCTGGAGACCGTGTGCCTTTTTCTCGAGGAAGCTGAGCAAGTCGGAGCAAAACTATACGGTGTATGACCGCGAACTGCTTGCGATCTATGCAGCGTTTCGCCGATGGAGACATCTGTTGATAGGGGCGCAGCACAAGATCCAGGTTTGTACTGACCACAAGAACTTGGAATACTGGAGAACCGCGCGAGTACTCAACCAGAGACAGATTCTATGGGCACAGGAGTTCTCCAAGTTTTCCTTCGAGATCCGATACGTGCCGGGAGAGGAGAACGTAAGAGACGATGCTCTCTCCCAGAGGCCGGAGTACATGGAAGGAGAGGGACCGCCGGAGATCCAACACGTGTTCCCCGAGAACCGATGGGTGTGTGGGGGAGCGTTGGTTGGGAAACGAAAACTGGCCAGGCTTACTAGAAACAATGTGTTCGCTCAAACGAAAATCAGGGAACTCCGGGACGGAAGGGAAAACCATGGAGGGTTTGAGGAAAAGGAAGGGCTACTGTACTATAAGGGGGCGCTGTATGTACCGGGGGAGACATTGAGGGGAAAGGTACTCAACTCCACGACAACCCAACAGCTGGGCACTTTGGACAGCACAAAACCATGCTGCTCGTCACCAGGCAGTTATGGTGGCCAAGGGTGAGGGAAGATGTACGGGAATATGTACGGGGGTGCGACCGCTGCCAGAGGGCAAAGGGGGAGAGGGCTGCCCCCGCAGGGTTACTGGAACCCTTACCCACGCCGGGAAGACCCTGGGAGGTGGTGTCCATTGATTTTATGACAGATTTGCCCAAGTCAAGGGGGAAGACAGCAGTCATGGTAGTAGTCGATCTACTGACGAAGATGTGCCATTTCATAGCTTGCTCACATGCGGTGACGGCAGAGGAGACAGCCAGGTTGTTTGTGGATCACATCTTCAGGCTGCATGGGACTCCCTCGAGGGTCATCTCGGATCACGGAAACAATTTACTTCCCGGTTCTGGAGGAAGCTCATGAGCTTGCTGCAGGTCGAGGTGGGCTTCTCGACGGCGAGACACCCGGAAACCAACGGGCAAGCAGAAAGAGTGAACAGTATACTCCAGCAATACCTACGCTGCTGCGTCAGCGAGAGACAGAATGATTGGGTAGAGAAACTAGCGCTGGCTGAATTTGCGTACAATAACGCTGAACATGTGTCCACGGGAATGAGCCCGTTCATGGCCAATTATGGGTGTCACCCCAGGGCCTTCTGGGGAGGGGGGAGGAAGGATGGAGTGTACCTGCGGCAGAGCAGTTTGTGGAAGAAATGGAGGCCTTGCACCAGCAACTCAAGATGAACTTGGAGCGGGCCAAGGAAGTTTACAAGAGGCAGGCAGACAAGCACCGTCGGGAGGGGGAGGCCATATGGGTGGGAGACCGGGTGTGGTTGTTAACCCAAGCGTTACCCCTGAAGGGAGGGTGCAAGAAGTTGCAGCCAAGGAGGCTGGGACCTTTTGAGGTAACACAGCAGGTGAACCCTGTGGCATTCAAGCTCAAGTTGCCTGACAGCATGAAGATACACCTGGTGTTCCATAGGTCCCTACTCTCACCGTACAGGGAGGGGCGGGAATTTCCCGGGTGGGAGGCAGGAGTCACCACCCACCCGAGAGTAGAGGAGAGGGAACACCACAACCAAGCTACGGAAATACTCAATTCAAGGTGGCGAGGGCGTCCGGTGGAGTACTTGGTAGCTTGGGAGGGAGAACCCAGGTCAGAAAACACGTGGGTCCCCGCTGAGGCGATCAATGACGGGTATCTTGTGGAAGAATTCCACAGCCTGTTCCCAGATAAACCAAAACCACTAGCGAGATTCTGGGAGGAAGAATTTGGAACCACAGACGACGAAGAGGACTTTGTGGGTTTTCCTGCCTCCGAAGAGGAGGGAGGGGAGGCATCAGAGGGAGAAGAATCAGACTGGGAGGCCCACCCCACGGGAAGAGATCAGAGCGGGTGGGAAGCGGGTTTTGAATCCTCAGAGGATGGCAACAGCTCCTTCAGGGGATTCCCCGCATCGTCAGCTGAGGAAAGGGACGAGGTTGGATCAGAAGGTCGGGCCGGGGGTGGAGGGGGTCCTGGGGGGGAGGTGGATGTCAGGGAACTGCCATCGGAGCCAGAGGCAGAGGGAAGGCTCCAGAGGGATGCCAGAGAGGGTCCCAGTAGGGAGAGAGGCAGCCCATCTGCTGGGGAAAGAAATCAGCGTAACACCAGTGGTGAAGGGGGGCAGATGGGGGAATCGGAGAGGAAGCTCCAGGACTCTTCACCGGAGACAAGCGGGGAGAGCACGTGTACTCTGCTGCCCACACCTTCCCTGCACAGAAGAGTTCTGTGCAGGGAGAGTTGGAGGAGACTTGGCGTCAAAGAACTTCTTTGCTGGAAGAAGTTCAAGAAACGCCCACTGACGGATTCTGCCAGCGACTGAGACAGCCACGGGTGAGAGGCTGTCCAGACAGAAAGGGTTAAACCAGGCAACCTAGCCAGGAGGGACGGCAACTTACGCACGAGCAACCCCTAGAACCATTACACAGATCTGTGGTGGAAGTGGCTTATTAGACACATCTATTTTTTCTTTCTGAAGTGAAGAAATGATCTCAGGCTCAAGTAACAGTGTCTCCTTGTGAAATAAGTAAAATTTAAGTGCTACATGTAACTGTAAAAATATTGCAATATATTGGAACCTAAGAAGAGCCTGATGGATCAGGCAAAGGCCCACCTAGTCCAGCATCCTCTTCTCACAGAGGCCAACCAGATACCTGTGGGTAACCAGCAAGCTGGACTGGAGCACAAGAGTCTTCTCTGCCTTCGTGTGCTTTCCAGAAACTAGTATTAAGAAGCATTGTTGCCTGGACCAGGGCAGAGCAGAGACGTCAGTCTTATCCTTTTCTTCAAACTATCCATGTTGCTGGCTGTCACTGTCTCCTGTAGGATATATTCCATAGATGAACTACGCTTCTGTTTATTCATCTTTTGCAGCCCTTAAAAGCTGAAAAATATATTATGGCCTAAGCTTTTGTGGGCTGCAGCCTGACAAAGTGGACTCTTGACCAGGAAAGCTGGTGCCACTATAAACTTTTATTTTATTTTATTTGTAAAATAATATTTTTATTAAGTTTAACAATAGAAAAATAGGACAATAAAAACACAGAAAAACAATATAAAACACAACAATACAAACTTTCACAATACATAAAATACACACATTTAACATGAGGGAAAAAAGAACAGTCAACACACAAAAAATAGAATAAGAAAAAACACAAATCACTCTTTTCTAATTATTTATCTTCAATTAACTTATTTTCCTGACTTCCTCACGCCTCCCTTTTTTATATCCCTTTTTAGCAATTAGTTCAGCAAATTCATATCCTACTACTTTGTCCTTATATATTTTACCTCCCAAATTTCAAATTTTTATCTCTTATTACTAGAACCCCTTCATTTTATTTCAATGTCATCAGCATTCATACATTTTACAATACTTCTGTAAATAAATTTTAAATTTCCTCCAATCTTCTTCCACCAACTCTTCTCCCTGGTCTCGGATTCTGCCAGTCATCTCAGCCATTTCCATATAGTCGATTACTTGCATCTGCCATTCTTCCAAGGTGGGTAATTCTTGTGTCTTCCAATACTTTGCAATGAGTATTCTTGCTGCTGCTGTAGCGTACATAAAAAAAGTTCTATCCTTCTTTAACACCAATTGGCCGACTATGCCCAGGAGAAAGGCCTCTGGTTTCTTCACGAAAGTATACTTAAATACCTTTTTTATTTCATTATAAATCATCTCCCAGAAAGCCTTAATCCTCGGGCACGTCCACCAAAGGTGAAAGAATGTACCTTCAATTTCTTTACATTTCCAACATTTATTATCGGGCAAATGGTAAATTTTTGCAAGCTTGACTGGGGTCATGTACCACCTATACATCATTTTCATAATATTCTCTCTTAAGGCATTACATGCCGTAAATTTACTCCCAGTGGCCCACAACTGCTCCCAGTCGGCAAACAAAATATTATGACCAATATCTTGTGCCCATTTAATCATAGCAGATTTTACCGTTTCTTCCTCAGTACTCCATTTCAACAGCAAATTATACATTCTTGATAATATCTTAGCATTGGGTTCTAACAATTCTGTTTCCAACTTTGATTTTTCCACCTGAAAACCAATTTTTTTGTCTTGGTTGTAAACCTCTCTTATTTGAAAATAATGTAACCAGTCTCGCACCTTCCCTTTGAGCTTCTCATAACTCTGCAATTTCAGCTTGTTACCATCCTGTTCCAAAATTTCACAATACTTTGGCCATTTTGCCTCCATATTAAGTTTTTTCATAGCTTTCGCTTCCATAGGTGATAACCACCTTGGGGTTTTGTTCTCCAAAAAGTCTTTATATCTTGTCCAGACATTAAATAGTGCTTTCCTGACAATATGGTTTTTGAATGCTTTATGCGCTTTAACCTTGCCATACCACAAATATGCATGCCACCCAAATACATTATCATAACATTCAAGATCTAGGATGTCAGTGTTCTCAAGAAGTAGCCATTCCTTCAACCAGCAAAAAGCTGCTGATTCATAATAAAGTTTAAAGTCCGGCAGGGCAAACCCCCCCCCTGTCTTTAGCATCAGTAAGTATCTTAAATTTTATTCTGGGCTTTTTGCCCTGCCAGACAAATCTAGAGATATCTCTTTGCCACCTCTTGAAACAGTCCATCTTGTCAATAATTTGTAATGATTGAAACAAAAACAACATTCTCGGCAATACATTCATCTTAATGACAGCAATCCGACCCAACAAGGAAAGCTTCAAATTCGACCAAATCTCTAAATCCTTCTTCACTTCTGACCAGCATTTCTCATAATTATCTTTAAATAAATTTGCATTCTTAGCAGTCATATTCACCCCCAAGTATTTTACCTTCTTTACTAATGTCAAATCTGTCTCTTTCTGAAACCTCTCTCTCTCCATTGGCGTCAAGTTTTTCTCCAAAACCTTAGTTTTTAACTTGTTTAACTTAAAGCCTGCCACATGACCAAACTCCTGGATTAATTCTAAAGCCCTTTTGGTACTAGGTACTGGCTCTTGTAATGTCAATACAAGATAATCTGCAAAGGCTTCAAGTTTATATTGTTTTGCTCCGACCTGAACACCATGAATCAGCTGGTCCCTTCTTATCATGTTTAGCAAAACCTCCAGGACCGAAATAAAGAGCAGTGGGGAAATTGGGCAGCCTTGTCGTGTCCCTTTCTCAATTTTAAATTCTTCTGTCACTATGTTATTAACTATAAGTTTAGCCTTTTGTTCAGAATAAATTGCACCTATACCATTTTCAAAATTTTGTCCAACCCCCATCCCCTGCAGATTTTTCTTCATAAAAATCCAAGAAATATTGTCAAAGGCTTTCTCCGCATCTACGAATATCAAAACCGCTTTTGTATTAATATTCACTTGTAACTTTTCCAAAAAGTTAATTACATTTCTCATATTATCAGACAAATGTCTACCAGGGAGAAAGCCAGCCTGGTCTTTATGTATCATTTCTGCTAAAACTTTTTTAAGTCTTTTAGCCAGAATATCAGCAAAAATGTTGTAATCCACATTAAGCAGGGATATGGGACGATAGTTCTTAAGTTGTGTCTTCTCAGACTCAATTTTAGGTATAAGTGTGATGAAGGCTTCTTTCCACGACTCCGGCGCCTTTTCCCCCTCCATGATTTCATTGCAAACCTCCTTTAGTGGTTGAATCAAATAGTCCCTCAGAGTTCTGTAATATTTGGAGGTTAATCCATCAGGCCCTGGAGATTTTCGCAGTTGCATAGTCTGTATGGCACCTTCAACCTCTTGTTCTGATATTTTAGAATTCAGCAATAATTTATTTTCTTGAGAGATTTTTTGTATGAGAGATTATTTGTATGAGAGTATTTATTTATTTGTATTTAATTTGTTTCTCCGCCGTGTGAGTTCGTTGATGTATTCTAAGTGCTCCACTTTCATGGAAGCTCTTTCCACACTGCATACATTTAAATGGTTTCTCCCCTGTGTGAGTTTGTTGATGTCTTCTAAGTGATCCACTATCACTGTAGCTCTTTCCACATTCCATACATTTAAATGGTTTTTCCCCAGTGTGAGTTCGTTGGTGTATTTTAAGTTCTCCACTGGCAATATAAACAAAGGAAATAAACTTAAGCAATATAACAAAGGATGATAGCGCAATTATTAAAAGAGCCTAGCTTAAATAAGAGCGCACAAGGGGCTGCAGGGAGCGCCTCCTCTTGGTGCATAAGCTTGTATAGAGCTGGCTACAGCATCTCTGGCTAGGCTGATCTTAGAATTAATATCCTCTAATTAATTTGACTGCTTTTGTTTATACTTACATTTAAATTAAATTGAAGCATTAGTGCACAGTATATTGGAATTCAAATTATTTCTTTCAGCTTGCAGTGCTCTGTGGAGCTGTGTCATTTACTCTCTGCCTAGGCATTAAGTTTTATAATTTGGTATAGTCAATTAATAGTTATAAGGAAAAAGAGATCCGGGTTTTATATCATTTGATTTATTAAAGGGCTTCTTCGCCTGCAATCTCTTGCGAGCTTTGCATACAGGTTTATAGGGAATCTAAAGTAAATAGCTCATGCCTCTTCTACGTTCATCTCTTTCTGGTATTTCATCTGTTGGTTTATAAGTATATATTTAATCTGGCAATTTAATCCATTTGGTTGATTTTGATAATAGTGCTTAAGGGCTCTTGGGAGCTTTGCTCTGCTTAGGTTTGTTGCATAAGTCAATTTATCATTTTTCACTGGTGTATTGCTGGGTTACAATTTATAATTCTACCTCTAGCTTGCTGCATAGCTGCTTACATTATCAAAGGTTCTCTTCTGTTTATTATAAACTCAGTATTCCTCAAAATACATTGCTTTGAGGTGTGGGCTGGTATTTTGGACTGCTATCCAGTGCAGATAATACTGAGCTACGGTGATATTGTTTGCAGCTAAATACAATCTGTTGGAGATTAGTTAGGCATCTTTGGGTCCTTTAAGCTTACCAGTGCAGACAATACTGAACTACCGTGATATTGATCGCTTTTCACGCATATAATCCAAGCTAGTTGGCGTTGATTTTGGTGAACCAGGCTAATTAAGGGTATCAAACTATGTCTGCTCATGAGAACCAGCAAAATGCTGCGATATCTGGGGTGGCACAAGGGAACCAAGAGGGGCCTCAGGCCTTCGTAGTGCCCAGTAACCCACAGGCTTTGGCACAGTTTTTTCAATGCGTTTTAGACATTTTATAGGCAATATAGGCCCGCAGACCAGGTGCCAGCAGCACCTCTGGCGCTCACCCAAGAATGCATCCCGGATACGCCACCTAACGTTGTGGACCGCCCCGGCACCTCCGCGGCCACCGCGGCAGTGCTGAGAGCAGCCAATGATTCAACAGTGGGTCCTTTGTCCAAGATGGGTCAGGGTAGCCTCCTGTGCCCTGCAACCCACAGGCCTAGTCAGTGTTTCCTCTGCTTTTGAAACCTTTTACCAACAATTCAGGCCCATGGTCACTGCGGCCTCTTCCCTAATAGTGAGTACTTCCGTCCAGCAATGAGGAGCCCCCTTGCACTTTGGCCTCCTTATTTAGGGTTCCACATTCGGGTAGCAATCCATTTAAGCATCCTCACACACATAATTACAGTCTACGTGTCCCTGGGTTTCCAATGACAGATCCTCGGGAGGTAGGGCTCATGCTTGCAATTATAACCTTTCTGCCTCTCAGTATACCCCAGACTTTCCCAGTATTCTACAGGATTCACAACCTCAGCCTTTACTGCGGAAGGGGGCTCCAAAACATCATCGGATGATGAGACGCAGGGGCAACAGGAAGTGTCAGCGGCTGCAGAACAGCACCAGTCTCCAATGATGGGCAAGGGAGAAAGAAGTCTAAGTAAGAAGAAGCATTCGGCCAAGAAGAGCAAAAGAAGTAAGCCTTCTGATGCCGAGGACAATTCAGAAAAGCTTCCTGCTGCCCACCACCTGCTGGGTTCCAAGCGACCAGAATGACTGGATGGAGCATATGGGTCCCTATGTGGAAAAAGGAAAGTTGGAAAATGTGAAGCTAAGCAAGTCCCTCACCATGAGGTTTGCTGGGAGTACAACACGGGTGTGTGCCAGGGGCCAAATTGTAAGTATGCGCATGAATGTGTGAAGTGCATAGGTAACCACCCAGCGTCTTCATGTTTTAAAGGTAAACAGCCCTTTCCGGGCAGCAGGGGGCATTTCCACCAGGGGTCTTAAAAGCTCACAGACCCGCCAAAAAGAACAGTCACAAACTGGTATGAATTTGCCCCTTGACTGTGATGTTCTCTTCTGTTAAGCTCTCACCTCTTAGAACCCTTCTCGATAAATACCCTAAAATAGAGGCAGCAAAGTACCCTGGGAAAGAGTTTCTCTTATGGCTTCAAGATCCTCGTTTCATTACCCCCTAACTCAGGGAAATCCCCCCCCCCCAAATCAAAGAATCAGTTTGGGAAATGCCGGCTATTGCAAAAAAAGAAATTAAAGAAATTTCTGGCCAGGAGGGTGGCCGGCCCCTTCAGGGAGCCACCTATAGCGGGTTTACTCATTTCACCTTTAGGCATTGTCCCCCCATAGACTCCAGGAGAGTATCCTATGATCCACAACCTACCCTACCCTAGAGGTGGCTCAGTCAATGATGCAATACCACAGAAGCCTTGTTCTGTGAAATATGCCTCCTTTGATCAGGCTATAAAGCATATGCGCAGGTTCAGCAGGGGCGCGCTCTTGGCTAAGTGCGACATTGAGTCGACTTTCCGTCTCCTGCCAATTCACCCTGAGGAATTTCTATGGCTAGGTTTTCAGATTTGAGGGGGCTCATTCCATAGACAAATCTATGCCCTGCTCAGGGAAGTTTTTAATATGTGACATTTTAGTGTATCTTTCATCTTTGTTGGAAGCCGCTCAGAGTGGCTGGGGAAACCCAGCCAGATGGGCGGGGTACAAATAATAAATTATTATTATTATTATTATTATTATTATTATTATTATTATTATGCCGATAGGGTGCTCAGTAGCTTGTGCAGCCTTTGAGTCATTTAGTGCAATTTTGGACTGGGCTCTTCGCTTTAGAACTGGTTCGGAAGGGGTGACCCATTACCTCGATAACTCTTCCCCCTCCATCATTAGTAATAGCCCCTTTAGAGGCTTTCACCTCCCTGGCTGAGGAGCTTGGGGTACCTTTGGTGGCGGACAAAACAGAGGGTCCAGTTTTGATCATAACCTATTTTGGGTATTGAATTGGACACAATCGCACAGACATCCCGCCTACCTAGGGAGAGGCTAGCAGCACTTAAAAATTAATTCTGCAACTTCTTCCCCTCAAGAAGGTCACCCTTGGCCAGGGTAAATTCACGCTTCGGTCACCTCAACTTTGCATGCTGGGTAGTGTCCCCTGGCCGCCCCTTTTATGGGCGATTGGCTAAGCTGTCAGCGGGACTGCGCGCCCCGCAACACTGAGTGCGCCTCTCTAAAGTGGTCAAGTTGGGTTAAAGTTCATGGAAAAGTACAGTGGCATTTGTGTGCTGAAGAGTTCAGGAATCACCAGGTATGCTTCTGGACCGACAATCAAACGGTTGGCAGTGTCCTGTCATAACAATTATCGCACTCTCCTAGAGTGGCAAATCTGTCCCGGACCTTTGTCCTTTTGTGCTCAGAATTAAACATCTATTTCTCTACCAAATTTA
Source organism: Podarcis raffonei (assembly GCF_027172205.1). Lineage (NCBI taxonomy): Eukaryota > Metazoa > Chordata > Lepidosauria > Squamata > Lacertidae > Podarcis > Podarcis raffonei. Next base: position 116,524,501 of record NC_070603.1, on the reverse strand, counting down.
CCCCTGGGGTAAACAAGGGCATCACGGATGCCCAGGCGCAGCAAATTGCCACAGCCATTCCGGGAGCACCTTTGGAGCCTTGGGAACGTGATGTCCTGAAGGGAGTATTAGCTTCAGGAGCCCCGTCCACACTTAGATCTTATAAAAAGGCTTGGGTGGACTTCATGGAGTTTCAAGGCAAATTTATAAATTAATAATAATAATAATAATAATAAGAAGAAGAAGAAGAAGAAGAAGAAGAAGAAGAAGAAGAAGAAGAAGAAGAAAGCTAGGCTTGACACACCTCAAGGCAAATTAAAAAATCCTAGGCTTGACACACCTCCTACCAAGGCTGAAGCTCTGCAATACTTGGTAGATTGGAGGGTGCTGGGTCGTGCAGCAAAGACTCTTAAACATCCAGTAGGCGGCAATCTCCTTTTTCTGTAAGGTTGTTTAATCCAGAGACCCTGGTGTGGCCTTCTTAGTGTGAAGGGCACTGTAGGGCTGGCGCAGGCTGCAACCTCCTAAAAGTGATGGTAGAAGGCCCTTAACTTACGACATTCTATGCCAATTCCAAAATAAATAAATAAATAAAAGTAAAATGATGATGATAATAATAATATTAATAATAATAAAAAAATAAAAATTAAGAAGTATCTGTTGGTCCGAGGACAAGGCCCAGTTATTTACAGCTGCATACCCCATTGCCTTTGGCGCTATGCACAGTGGCGAAGTGGTTTGTAAGGGCCAACCAGATTCCGCTGCCCGGGGTAGTTTGAGAGACTTGACCTTGTTCAGATCCAATTTAGTCCTGCATGTCCAATGTTCCAAAATCGATCAGCAATAAAGGACACTAAACATTTCATGTACGTGAGACCAACCATCTCAGGTCCATTCCTCAAACATTGGGATGGCTCCGGCCTTGCGCGGCATCAGGCCACGCGCGTTACGCGAAGGGCGATTGCTGCCTGCGGTTTACCCTCAGCTGAATTCCACGCGCGTTATGCGAAGGGCGATTGCTGCCTGCGGTTTACCCTCAGCTGAATTCCACGCGCGTTATGCGAAGGGCGATTGCTGCCTACGGTTTACCCTCAGCTGAATTCGCGGTTAACTCCTTTAGGATTGGGGCCGCCACCACAACAGTGCATTTGGGACTCTCAGCTGAAAGGATGAAGGACTTGGGGGCAGTGGAAGACTGATGCATTAAGGGAAGTCTGATGCATATAAAGGATATATTCGTAAGACCTTGTGATTGTTCACAGTATACCTGACCTGGCTTTGTTACCTTCTTTTGCTTTCAGGTGACGTTGTGGTGCGTATTTGGAGTATAGGCCCTGAACCGTCCACTGGGATAGAAACCATGCCGTTAATGGGGACCTAGGGTGCAGGAGCTAGGAGGGTGCGCATCTAGATAATCAGGCACAGCATTGGGCCAGGGTCCGCGCCATCAATTCCGGTCTCGGGCTGCACCTTAACTACATCAATATATCTTGGATCTCTCAGAGGGAAATGCGCTGGACCGAAATGTTGCTCGCTATTAGGGCCAGAGCGGCAGCGGATGGCCCCCCAGATGCTTTAGTTATCCAATTAAGTGAAAATGAGTTAGCTTACAGAAAGGCAGTCGACTTGATGTGGCATATCTTTAGCGACTTTGAGGAACTTAAGGCCTCTTACCCAAACGTCACTATTATTTTTATTTGGGCCTCATTGATGGAGAGGCGGGTTTGGAGAGATTGCAGGTGCCCGATAGCCATAAATAGGGCTAGGAAAGCCTTGGATCGGGTGGTGGTGCGTAGAGTGGCAGCCCTGGGTGGGAGGGTCATTGACCACCCGGGCATACGTTTCAACTGTGAGGCCCTCTACCGGCTTGATGGCGTGCGTCTTTCGGATGCGGGAAATGATATTGGCTGATGGATATAGAAAATGGGATAAGGGATTGGTTTCAGGCATGAGAGTATTGGCGGCGAGCGATTGCTCGTGTGGCGGTTAGGCATTGGTAAGAAGGGATTAAGAGGATGTGTGTGTGTGGGAGGAACGCCATCACCTCCCCCCAGCGAGCAAAGGGTGGTCCGTTAAAGGACTCCGGGGGGCGTGGCCCTTTCGGATGCGGGAAATGATATCTCGCTGATGGCGTGCATCTCTCGGATGCTGGAAATGATATTGGCTGATGGATATAGAAAATGGAATAAGGGATTGGTTTCAGGCATGAGAGTATTGGCGGCGAGCGAACGAAGGGTGGTCCGATAAAGGACTCCGGGGGGCGTGGCCCTGTCCGAAGCCTATGGAGGTGTGGGCCAAAGGCACGCCCCAGAGCGGTGACCCGGGGGAGCTCCTAGTCGACGTGCCTCGGCAGGAGACTCCCCCGATATAGTGTTAACACTTCCCCGTGTCTCCAGCAAATGGGCTGGAGCCGGATAGTCGTTAGGACCAATGCCTAAGCCAATGCCTCTCATTCCTGAATTCAATAAAGTTGTGGCATAATTCGCCCATTTAACCTTAAATTATGGTGTCTTGTGTCTTTCTTTATCCTGGGGGGGGGCGGGAACTCGCCACGCAATCCCAGATGAACATTTAATACAGAGACCTTTCATTCAGCTGGAAAATGCTATCAGTAAAAAGGTCTTCAATAGATTATGCAAAGTTCAAGTAATGAGTGCCTGGAATGCTGATCTACAAGATAAGGGCAGCCCATCATTTTGGCAGTGAAAGGCGGACCTGAAAACTCAACTGGAACTCAAGTGGAACTGGAAGAGTGGAAGGCATTTATTCTTGTAGTGAAGAACTTTTTTGGCAACAATAAGACCAGAAACTACGCGGAATTTGTCAACAACATGCTGACTGCTTTCAGAAACCTGGGCTGCAACATGAGCGTCAAGATGCACTACCTATTTTCACATATGGACCGGTTTCCTGAGAACCTGGGTTCAATGAGTGACAAGCAGGGGGAGAGATTCCATCAGGACATGAAAGAGATGGAGACCAGGTATCAGGGTCGCTGGGACGCAGTCATGATGGCTGACTACTGTTGGACTCTGAAGAGAGACCTCCCTGCCGCTGAGCATTCCAGGAGTTCCAAGAAATGGAAGTTCAAGCCCTGAAGTTTGAAAAATGGTGAAGCAACATGCAATTTACGTGTACTTACCTTTATTAATGCCCACCATTCAGTTTACAGTAATCGATGTTTCTATCAGGTAATCAATATATGTTGTTGGAAAAACATTTTTTTCTCTTAAAAACATATTTAGGATGATATGTGTTGACAAAAATCAGCTGATAATGCCACAAAAATGTAATTAATTTTGTCACAAGATCGGATTTTTTTCAAATCAACATAGCACAAAAAGCTGACCTGATGGAGAGAAGCGGTTGCCATTTCCTGATTCAGCAGTGCAAAAACACCCTAAATCAGTTGTAGAAATCTAGACAACATTCAAAAAGTAAAAAATTGTTGCCCAGTGTAATTGTTAGGGCAAACGAGGACAAGGAAACAGGCATAAAACATCCGAATAAAATACAAGATTAAACACAGATAATGGATAGATAAAAAACTAATAATTAAAACAGATGAGAGCTAAAAACCAACAAAGATTTGCAGATAACACAACTATAAGAGGCTACAGAGTAGAAGCCTCTTAAATAGAGGACACTCACAACGTTAAAAACTGCTGTGCAAATATGGTTAAAACAGACAGTTAAAACAATATACACCACTAAATTTAGAAACAATGTACAACAATAAACTGTCCCAGGGAGTGGACTCAGAATCACCCATGGAACAGTGTTTGGGGCTTTTCATGTCGGACTATTTTGAATTGGGCGATGGACTGCGCCTACAGATCTGTAGACAGAATCTGGTGACCATCCAGGTCATCTTCTGATCTTTGCCCAATAGCAAAAGGTCAGATTTTTGCTTTTGCGGGAGGTCGGCGAGCCTCACCAGCAGGGGATCCATGATCTTACTACGTGCCTCTTCATAAAAGGGACATCTAAAGAACAGGCTTCCTATCTCTCCCAATGGACAGGTGCAAAGTCTCTGAGCATACGGGACCCTTCTGAAGGCTTCATCCAGGACCAGCAAGGGAAGAGCCGAGCTTCTGGCGAGTGTAAAGGCCGTTCTTGCATCCCTAGATACGAGAAAGAAGAGATATGCTGCCGGTGCGGCTATATATCTCTCGATTTCTCCAATTCTATAGTTGGGGCACCTCGCAGTCCTGCTGTCTCTCAGTGTCTAATATTCTTTGCCTGACCGTAGCTTTTGCCTGGTCCAAGCCCAGACTTAGAAGGGCTTGAGGGGCAAAACCCAATTTCCGGAGGGTGTTCAGGACTGCAGTCTGCCAGCCCGACTGGAATTGGTCTCAGAGGATCAATGGGGCTATCCCTCGGGGGAGCAGGTTCAATGTCAGCCATTTGTAGATTGATGTTAGGCAGATGCTAGCCTCCACTCTCATCACCCCGTTTCCAATCTCTAGAGCTGCGGGGACAAAGAAGCCCCCTTGTGCTCTGAAGAATTTAAGGATACAATTTGCGTTTCCCCCCGCTGAACTCCCGATGGAGTTTATGTGTAATCTGTTGGTTCCTGAGGCCTGTACCACCATTCCTAGATACTTGTAGTTTGTGACTTGTTCTAATTTATGGCCTTGGAGTTCCCAGCTTCTAAGCTTTGGTTTTCCCCCAAAAGCGAGTATCTTGGTCTTTTGATAGTTGATTTTGAGACGTTCAGATTCGCAGTATGCTGCGAGCTTTCTTAGTGCTCTTTTGAGTCCAATGGGGGTTCTAGATAGAATTACCGCATCATCGGCATATAGCAGGACCGAAATATGCCGATTTGCAAGCTTCGGGGGGTGGTGGGTGGAGTTCTGAGTCATTGAGTGCAGATACTAAGTTATTTAGATAGAAATTAAATAGTAGAGGGGCCAATAGGCACCCTTGCCTGACTCCTTTGAAGGTTTTTATTGGGTCCGTTAGGTGTCCTAGGCGGCAGCACCTGACTCTAAGAGCCATGTTTGCGTGCAGTGCCTGAATTAGGAGCAGGAGCCTTCTATCTATATTGGTACCCTGTAGTCTGTCCCAGAGTCTGGTTCTGGAGACTGTATCAAATGCTGCTTTTAGGTCGACGAAGGCCACGTATAGTGAGGCCTGCCCTCCTGATTTGTATTTGTCGATGAGATGTTGTAACGTTAGACAATGATCTATCATGGACCTTCCGGGTCTGAAGCCCGCTTGTTCTATTGCCAGAATATCTTCATTCTCTAGCCATTCTGTAAACTTATTAAGGAGGTGCTTTGAGTAGAGTTTACTAATCACACTTAATAAGCTAATCGGCCTATAATTTCCTGGGTTCCCTCTGTTGCCCTTTTTATAGATTGGGACTATTATGGCTGTTCCCCATTCCCTTGGGATGCGGCCAGTGTCATCTATGTAAGTGAAGAGGGTGGCCAAGAAAGGTGCCCACCAATCCACCTGTGCTTTTATCACTTCTGGTGTAATGCCGTCTGAGCCTGGGGCTTTGACCGTTTTCACTTGGTTTATATATGATTTCACTTCAGTTACTGAAACTGGAGGCCATTTAGCCAGTTGTTCTATATTATAATTCCGTAGTGGAGGTTCAGCATCCTCGTACAAAGATTGGAAGAATGAGACCCAAAGGCTAGGGGGAATTTGTGAGGTTAAAGGGGAAAAAGCTTTATGGGTACCAGAAGCTACCAGATTCCAGAATAGTGTCTGATCTTTTGCTTTTGCCGCACTAATTAATTCCAGCCAACATTTTCTGGTATAGGCATTCTTTTGGTGGAGTATTAGGTCTTTATACTCTTTTTTTAGGGCACGGACAGCAAGATAGGCTTGATATCTGATAGAATTTTTGGCTGTCAGGGCAGCTTTGTAAGCATTTTGCAGGGCTTTCTTTCCCTCAAAGCAGGAATACACCTGTAATTTTCATCGTGTGTGTGTGTTAGCTGATGTCTTCTAAGGTGTTCATTTTTACTGAAGCTCTTTCCACACTCCATACATTTAAATGGCTTCTCCCCTGTGTGAGTTTGTTGATGTATTCTAAGTGTTCCACTTTGACTGAAGCTCTTACCGCACTCCATACATTTAAATGGTTTCTCACCCGTGTGAGTTCGTTGATGTATTCTAAGATGTCCACTTTGACTGAAGCTCTTACCGCACTCCATACATTTAAATGGTTTTTCCCCCGTGTGAGTTCGTTGATGTATTCTAAGTTTCCCACTTTCACTGAAGATCTTTCTACATTCAATACATTTAAATGGTTTCTCCCCGTGTGAGTTCGTTGATGTATTGTAAATGCTCAATTCTTGCTGAAGCTTTTTCCACATTCAATACATTTAAACGGTTTCTCCTCAGTGTGAGTTCGCTGATGACTTGTAAGTGCTCCATTCGTACTGAAGCTCTTTTCACACTCCATACATTTAAATGGTTTCTCACCCGTGTGAGTTCGTTGATGTATTCTAAGATGTCCACTTTGACTGAAGCTCTTACCGCACTCCATACATTTAAATGGTTTCTCACCCGTGTGAGTTCGTTGATGTATTCTAAGTGCTTGACTATGACTAAAGCTCGTTCCACACTTCATACATTCAAATAGTATCTCTCCTTTGTGAGTTTGTTGTTGTATCCTCAGTTTCTTTCTTCTTCCCAATAAATTCACATGTGGCTCCATAGAATTCTGACCTTCATCTTCCTCACCTGTTTGGGAGTCTGGGAGGAAAGAGAATCCTGTTAGACTTTCAGGAAAGACAAAAAAGGAATTGAACACCTGTCAATCCCAATCTGCACCTTCTCTCATTTTCACACAGTCTCCATTCTCCACTGTCCTCTCTATGTTCCAAATTTTTTGGAAAGCAGTTGAGATAATGGCAAGAGCAACACATGATCACTGCATTCACACTTAATAAAGCACCATCGTTTTATAATACAAATCTATGGTGGAATTGGCTTATTAGACACATCTCTGTATTTTTCCTTTTCAAGTGAGGAAATGATCTCAGGCTCAAGTAACAGTGTCTCCATTGTGAAATAAGTAAAACTTAAGTGCTACATATAACTGTAAAAGTATTGCAATATATTGGAACCGAAGAAGAGCCTGCTGGATCAGGCAAAGGCCTACCTAGTCCGGCATCCTCTTCTCACGGAGGCCAACCAGATGCCTGTGGGAAACCGGCAAGCAGGATTGGAGCACAAGAGTCTCCTCTGCCTTCGTGTGCTTTCCAGACACTAGTATCAAGAAGCATTATTGCCTAGGACCGCGAGGGCAGAGCAGAGACCTCAGTCTTATCCTTTTTTCCAAGCTATCCAAGTTGCTGGCCATCACTGTCTCCTGTAGGATGGAAGTCGATAGATGAACTATGCTTCTGTTTTTAAATCTTTTGCAGCCCTTAAAAGCTGATAAAGGTATTATGGCCTAAGCTTTTGTGGGCTGCAGTCTCACAAAGTGGAATTTTGAGTAGGATACGTGGTGCCACGGGGACGTGGGGACAGGTGAGGCTGCTGATCCCTTTTTTTCAAATCTGAAAGTTGACAGCTATGAACCAGCATGTTTAGACATTCCAACCCCAGTGCTGGGGTGGGGAAAAATAAGAGCACAAGAAGACCCTGCTGAATTAGCAATGAGATCTATGAGAAAAGACCCTTCTGACTGTTCTTTAGAAATGCTCTTTAAAGAGCAGCCAGTGGGGTCATTTATCTCCAGATCAGGACTTCCATCCCATCTTAGCACTGTGCTGATTCCTGCTGAGATTGGAGTTAAAGGATCTCTCTAAGGGCTCTTTAAGGGACACGGGTGGTGCTGTGGAATAAACCACAGAGCTACGGCTTGCCGATCAAAAGGTCGGCGGTTCGAATCCCCGCAACGGGGTGAGCTCCCGTTGTTCGGTCCTAGCTCCTGCCAACCTAGCAGTTCGAAAGCACATCAAAGTGCAAGTAGATAAATAGGTACCGCTCCGGCGGGAAGGTAAACGCCGTTTCCGTGCGCTGCTCTGGTTCACCAGAAGTAGCTTAGCCATGCTAGCCACATGACTCCCTCAGCCAGTAAAGCGAGATGAGCGCCGCAACCCCAGAGTCAGTCACGACTGGACCTAATTGTCAGGGGTCCCTTTACCTTTACCTGGTGCCAGTATAAACTTCTGAGTCTCTTTGTTGGCTTTGTGTCCTTAATTTGAAATTTGTTCCAAGGTTGTACCACAGTATCTCCATAGAAGCTTAGGGACGGACAAAATTACAGGGGCGCTATAAATTATTATCCCACTCATTCACTCTCACAAACAACGCCAGTCTGTAAGATTGGCAAGTTTACACAATTTGCTTATAATACCAGACACTCTTGTACTGTACTTTATATGTCCAATCCTAAGTGTAGAGCCTCCAGCCACAGGAATTGTGTATCATAATAATGGGTCCTTTGTCCCTTAAGCCCACCAAACTGGGGAGGTGCATGCATTTAATGTGTTTTGATGCTGGTGGAATGTATCACTCTGACCCTGTCTATAAAAAATAATGGTAATAGAAATAATTTAAATATATGAATTATAAATAACTATGGGAAGCATATAAGCATATACACCTAAGATTTCAAAGCCTGGAGGAAGAAAATCTGCCCCCACTACTTTATGAAAGGGATTCAAGAAAAAAGGAGCTGCTTCGGAGAAGGCCTCACCCCTTCCTTCTTCCTGTCAGGAACTTCCTTCCATTTGTCTCCTCTCCATCCTTTCCTCTTTCTCCCTCCACCATCCATCTATTCCTGTCCCCATCTGCTCTCCCCTGGAACTCACCAGATTTCTCCAAGGGTCCTGGGAGGGAATGCTCAGAGGTTGTGGGGAGGGATGTGGGAGACAGCCTGACCAGGTCAACCGTCCATCTTCCTCCTTCCATCCTGGCCAGGCTTGCAGGTTCAGTCTCAGCTAGTTTTGCAGGTTCAGCTTCCTGAGAAGCGCAGAATCCAGAGCGAGTTGCAGCTTCCTGGGAGGGAGGGAAGAAGAAGCCAAGGGAGTCTGAGAGCCCCTGCAGGGATTCTCCTGCCCAAGACTTTCTGCTGCCCCTGGAGAAGCCCCAATTGGGCACCCGCTTCCCAAGAGCCCCCACCCATTTTCAAACACCTTTGGCAATTTCTTTCACCTGCCTGTGCCACCTCCCTTCCTAAGGCTGGCATGGTATGCACATTAGTGGCCTGAGAGTAGATCCCTTGGAACTTAAGAGTTAATCTGCAAAGGACTGCTCTGAATACATGGGTTGCCCTTGCATGGAGAAGAAAGAATATTCACCACCATAGCTAAACAGAACCTCCATGTCTAGAGGCAGTGGACCTGTGACCTCCAGGTGCTGGAAACCCAGGTGAGAGGACTGCACTTACCTTTCCCAGAAGTCCCTCAGTGACTGGGAGCAGGGTCTGGTCTGTCCCCCCTGCTCTCCCATTGGGCCTCCGACTGGCATCCGCAGCTACCCTGAAGGAGAGGACACCATCCCCGGAGTGGGGAGGACTGGGAACCTGTGGGGTTTCCCACTTTGAACGAGGGGGCTGCATCGTCTTCAGGAAATCCTGCTTCTGGGCCTCCCAGTACTGCTGTGGCTGCCCCTCCTCTGCCCCCTTCCCAAGAGCCCCCACCCATTTTCAAACACCTTTGCCAATTCCTTTCACCTGCCTGTCCCGCCTCCCTTCCTAAGGCTGGCATGGTAAGTAGATCCCATAGAACTTAAGAGTTAATATGCAAAGGACTGCTCTGAATACATGGGTGGCCCTTGCATGGAGAAGAAGGAAGCCCCTTGCTTGCATCAGAACCCCCTGGGAGAGGCGGGGATCCGCCCACTGCTCCCTCTGCCCTCGCTGCCTCCTCCTCTGCCCTCCTGCCCAAGACTTTCTGCTGCCCCTGGAGAAGCTCAAATTGAGCACCCCCTTCCCAAGAGCCTCCACCCATTTTCAAACACCTTTGGCAATTCCTTTCATCACCTCCCTTCCTTTTCTATTTTTTTTATCATTAAATCTTTATTGGTTTAAAATCCACACACACACACACACACACACACAGACACACAAAACGAAAGCTTAAAAAAAGGGAAAAGAAAATGAAACAAAAAAGCATAATACATCTCTTACAAAAAGAAATAGAACCATACACCACGAACGTACAAAATTATTCCAGCCATCAACTTCCAACTTCCTTGATATAAGTTATTTTCTTAATCAGGTAAAGGTACACCTGACCGTTAGGTCCAGTCGCAGATGACTCTGGGGTTGCGATGCTCATTTCGCTTTACTGGCCGAGGGAGCTGGTGTTTGTCCACACTCAGCTTCCGGGTCATGTGGCCAGCATGACTAAGCTGCTTCTGGTGAACCAGAGCAGCGCACGTAAATGCCGTTTACCTTCCTGCCAGAGCGGTACCTATTTAACTACTTGCACTTTTGAAGTGCTTTCGAACTGCTAAGTTTGCAATTTTCTTAATTACTTGCCTCTATTTTTCAACAACAACAGAATGGGAAGAACCAGAGATCTGAAAGGAACATTTCCTACAAAGATTACCATAATAAAGGACAAAAGTGGTAAGGACCTAACAGAAGAAGAAATTAAGAAGAGGTGGCAAGAATACACAGAGGAATTATACCAGAAAGATATGGATGGCTCGTACGCCCCAGGTAGTGTGGTTGCTGACATTGAGCCAGACATCCTGGAGAGTGAAGTCAAATGGGCCTTAGAAAGCACTGCAAATAACAAGGCCAGTGGAAGTGAGGGTATTCCATCTGAACTATTTAAAATTTTATAAGATGGTGCTATTAAGGTGCTAGACTCAATATGCCAGCAAGTTTGGAAAACCCAGCAGTGGCCAGAGGATTGGAGAAGATCAGTCTACATCCCAATCCCAAAGAAGGGCAGTGCCAAAGAATGCTCCAACTACCGCACAATTGCACTCATTTCACACGCTAGCAAGGTTATGCTTAAAATTCTGCAAGGAAGGCTCAAGCAGTATGTGGACTGAGAATTCCCAGAAGTGCAAGCTGGATTTAGAAGAGGCAGAGGAACCAGAGACCAAATTGCAAACATGTGCTGGATTATGGAGAAAGCTAGAGAGTACCAGAAAGACATATACTTCTGCTTCATTGACTATGCAAAAGCCTTTGACTGTGTGGACCACAGCAAACTATGGCAAGTTCTTAAAGAAATGGGAGTGCCTGATCACCTCATCTTTCTCCAGGGAAATCTCTATGTGGGACAAGAAACTACAGTTAGAACTGGATATGGAACAACTGATTGCCAGAAGAAATATCAACAACCTACTAGCAGTGACTACATTATTACATGAGCACTGTTCCATAGCATTTGATATTTTCATTTACATATATTCATTCGAAATAAGATGGGGTATGTACTCTTTTTCATTACTGTTTGTATTCTAGTTTATAATTTTTGTAAACTATGTCATGCAGGTCATCGTCTGCAAAATTTTATTTTCAGTTTATGAAGTAATTCTATATCCTCCCACCACGCTGACAAGAATTCCACAAAACAGTAGTCAATATCCGGAATTACTGTTCAGTGTTGGACATCATATTTGCTGAATACACAAAGCTTCACAGCTTGTCTTTCATCCTGCAAAGTCTGGTACCTCACTTCATTTAAAGATTTCCAGAGACTTTGAGACTAAAGATTTCATTTTGTACTTGTGAGGCCTTGAAGGAATTCTATTAAGATTGTCCATTGTGTATATACATGGTCATCGTGCTGCCTTGACATTGCTGACGTGAGCTTAAGGGCGACAGTGGCCACGGTGCTGAAAAGTCCAAATAAATGGGCAGTCGCAGATCATGAATCTGAATTTGCTCCAACTTCCAAACCAAAACGGGAGGAAAAAAGCTTTCAGGTTTGAAAGTGGCATGTTAGTCTGGTTTGCTAAACCAAAACTAAGCCAACATTTAGCTTAGTAAGTGTGAGGCAAAATACAGGGCAGTAAAACAAGGAACAGGGTGGTGAATCCAGGGCAGGGCAGGGAGGGGGGTTGGTGGACAGTTGGTTTTCTCTTTCCACCTGGTACTGAAGTGACTTCAAAACAATCCATTCCAATCTCCTGCAGCGTCACAGGATGGCCCCCCCCTGGAATTTGTCACACATGCATGCACACACCCAGATACTCATGAATCTGTCAGTCTGTCTGTGCTTGGCTACCCAGAGTTTAAATGCAGGACTTCTCTCTCTCTCACACACACCCTTTCAAACACAGGTGCTTGGAGAGGATCCCTAATTTGGCAGAGAGAGAGGGGGGTGGGATAGATCTGAAATACTAGACAAAACTATCAATACAGGACATGGCATTTTTGTATTAGGCAAAGCAGGACTTTATAGGTGATAACCAGCACATTGTGTCCAGAAACGGACAATTAGGCAGATGGAGCTGTTCTAATATGGGAGTCCTATGCTGCCTATAGCCAGCCCTGGTCAGCAGTGTGTCTGCAGCTCTTTGAGCCAGTTGAACTTTCTGAGCACTTTTCAAAGGCAGCCCCATGTAGTGTGTTACACTGACCCCTACACAATGTGGCACCAGACTGCCTCTTTTGGGGGGGGGTAATTATCTGTTCTAAACATGTGTGTGTGTGTGTGTGTAGTTTAAATTTTCTGAATGCTTGTTTTTTGAGAAGGGGCTCTTAGGGTCATGAAGCAATGCCTTTCAACACATCTCCATAACATCATTGATTCTGCCCTCACACTGCCCTATTGTGTGTGGATTTTGATCCAGACGGGGAAAGATACAGCAGAATCCACCCCTCTCTCTGTGTTGCCCTTAGGTGTGCTCAGCCTTCACCTCCCCATTTCTTTATGGAGGGGCAAAGGCTATGCACTTTGTATAGACGCAACTACAACTGACCTCCCCCCCCCCGCCTTCTCTCCTCCAGATGTAATACAGATTCCCTCCGCATCTTGCCCCACCTTCCAGAAGGCAAATATATAATAATAATAAATTTTATTTATACCCCGCCCTCCACGGGAGGCTAACACCAGTAAAATTACAATAAAAACATAATAGGGAAAAAACCCAATTCAAAATACAAGTTGAAATACAATTTAAAATGCAGCCTCATTTTAAAAGTAACCCATAGATCAAAACCATAAGGGGAGGGAAACATAAGGGTCAGACTGAGTCCAAACCAAAGGCCAGACGGAACAGCTCTGTCTTGCAGGCCCTGCAGAAAGATGCCAATAATAATAATAATAACAATTTATTATTTATACCCCACCCATCTGGCTGGGCTTCCCCAGCCACTCTGGGCGGCTTCCAACAAAATATTAAAATACCGTAATACATCAGACATTAAAAGCTTCCCTAAACAGGGCTGCCTTCAGAAGTCTTCTAAAAGTCTGGTAGTTGTTGCTCTCTTTGACAGCTGGTGGGAGGGCGTTCCACAGGGAAGGCGCCACTACCGAGAAGGCCCTCTGTCTGGTTCCCTATAAACTTGGCTTCTCGCAGTGAGGGAACCGCCAGAAGGCCCTCAGCGCTGGACCTCAGTGTCCGGGTAGAACGATGGGGGTGGAGACACTTTTTCAGGGCCCTTGTCCCTTGTGACAGAGCGTTCCACCAAGTCAGGGCCAGTACGGAAAAGGCCCTGGCCCTACTTCAGACCAATCTAACCACCTTGTGACTTGGGACCTCCAAAGTGTTGTCATTTGTGGACCTTAAAGTCATAGAATCATAGAGTTGGAATAGACCACAAGGGCCATCGAGTCCAACCCCCTGCCAAGCAGGAAACACCATCAGAGCACTCCTGACATATGGTTGTCAAGCCTCTGCTTAAAGACCTCCAAAGAAGGAGACTCCACCACACTCCTTGGCAGCAAATTCCACTGTCGAACAGCTCTTACTGTCAGGAAGTTCTTCCTAATGTTTAGGTGGAATCTTCTCTCTTGTAGTTTGGATCCATTGCTCTGTGTCCGCTTCTCTGGAGCAGCAGAAAACAACCTTTCTCCCTCCTCTATATGACATCCTTTTATATATTTGAACATGGCTATCATATCACCCCTTAACCTCCTCTTCTCCAGGCTAAACATACCGTTCCTCATAAGGCATCGTTTCCAGGCCTTTGACCATTTTGGTTGCCCTCCTCTGGACATGTTCCAGTTTGTCAGTGTCCTTCTTGAACTGTGGTGCCCAGAACTGGACACAGTACTCCAGGTGAGGTCTGACCAGAGCAGAATACCGTGGCACTATTACTTCCCTTGATCTAGATGCTATACTCCTATTGATGCAGCCCAGAATTGCATTGGCTTTTTTAGCTGCCGCGTCACACTGTTGGCTCATGTCAAGTTTGTGGTCAACCAAGACTCCTAGATCCTTTTCACATGTACTGCTCTCAATCCAGGTGTCGCCCATCTTGTATTTGTGCCTCTCATTTTTTTTGCCCAAGTGCAATACTTTACATTTCTCCCTGTTAAAGTTCATCTTGTTTGTTTTGGCCCAGTTCTCTAATCTGTCAAGGTCGTTTTGAAGTGTGATCCTGTCCTCTGGGATCACACTTCCTCCGTGGGGCATACCAGGAGAGGCGGTCCCCTAGGTACGTGGGTCCTAGGCCGCATAGGGCTTTACAGGTCAAAACCAGCACCTTAAACCTGACCCTGTACTCCACCAGGAGCCAGTGCTGTTGGTAAAGCACTGGATGAAACTGAAAAACAGTTTCTATCCAAATGCGATTTTGGTTTTAAATGCAATGTAAGGTAATCTCTAGGTGAGTATATTGTATTTAACTATGGGAATCAGTGTTTCTAGGGGGTTAACCAGGCTGGGATAGCAGGTTTGTTGGTTTTTGAATGTCTGATGTAGATTTTTTCAATTTCATTGTTCTTTATGAGACAATGACAATAAAGATTATTGTATTGTATTGATACATGTGATCCCATGGCAAGGACCCCGTAAGGAGCCTCGCCGTGGCATTCTGCACCTGCTGGAGTTTCTGGGTCTGATTGTTTGTTTAGGACATCATTATATTGTATGAAATGCCGCTTGTTTCTTTGAAGGGTAGACTCTTTTCATCAGCAGTGATAAATATGACATTAATTGGTTAATGAGCAACAGCTTCAATGCTGTCAACATGAACTCTGTCTGAGGTTTCAGAAATACCCATTTCCTTCAAGAAAGATACAGGAAATAATTTCCTTTTTGATTCTGGGCACTTGACTTCTCCCATCCTGCTACCTTCATGGCAGACATTTCGGGCTGAGATCCAGAGAACCCCTCAGCAGCAGCAACAGATGCAGCCCCCACAAACATTTGTCACATTTTGAAGGGGGTTTTTTTATTAAAAACAAACAAAAGGCTTTTCCTTAGCCTCTCATAGCCCTGACGTTAGCTCTTGAAAAAGAGAGGGTTGCCAAACATCATGGCCCCCAAGAATGAAAACAAACACTTCCAAATTCTTTTTTGCACACCCAGAGACAGGGGTCAGCAACCTTTTAAAGTCGAGGGCCGGATCACTGTCCTCAAACCTTGCTGCAGGACAGAGCATGCGTGCACATTCTCTCGTTACTACACGATCTAAAGATTAAACCAAAAACCAATAATAAAGTTCCGAAGGTCTCAGTTCTGCGCCGTAGCATATCTGTTCCGTTCTGAGACACCCTCCCAGGGTTCTGGGGTGTGCGAGGCCTTGATTCCGTTTTTAACTCCGTTACCGAATGCAGCGAGCGGTTCCTTCTGCAAGACGCGTGTTCTCCCCTCTCCTGTCCTGGAGGGGGAGACGCTTTCGGCAGCAGAGTTAAAAACAGGGAAACGAGGCTTCATACACCCCAGAAACCTGGGAGGGTGTCTCATAACGGAACCACTCACTGCAGCGGCAGGAGCAGCAAGCCAGGGGAGGACCAGCCTTCAATGGCGGCCGTTGAGCAACCATGCTGGCACAAACAAAGCCCAGGCCTTTTCCTCTCAGCTCTAGGAGGGAGGGAGGGAGGAGGAAATAAATCTGCAACCAATCAGAGGGAAACAATGCTGCTGGCACCAATCATAGTCTAGCCCCCTTCCTCCACAGGGCGGGGAGAAGCCAGAAGCCAGGAGAAGGGAGGGAGGTGTGCCGCCATCGGGAAGAGAGAGAAAAAAGTGGTGCAGCCTGAACTATATGAATCAGAACCATGAGGCAATTTCTGGACCACCCGCGGGCCAGATCCACAACCCATTTGGGCCGGAACCAGCCCGTGGGCCTTAGGTTGCGGACCTCTGTCCAGAGACTTGACAGCCATCTTCACTTCACTCCTCAGTTCCTTTCACTAATCTCCCCTAGCCCTAATTCTTTCACACATTCCTTTAAAACATTTCTGTGAACTAAGAAACACAAAAAACCCACACCCTCACTGGTCACCTTCCACAGGTCAAAAGCCAATGCACAAAATATTTAATAAAAACAGCTCCAAGCAGGTACACAAGAGCACAGAAAAAAGGAGATGAGTTTGAAAACAATCCCAAATGAACATTTAACACAGAGACTTTTTCATTCAGCTGGAAAATGCTATCAGTAAAAAGCTCTTCAATAGATTATGCAAAGTTCAAGTAATGAGCGCCTGGAATGCTGATCTACAAGACAAGGGCAGCCCATCATTTTGGCAGTGAAAGGCGGACCTGAAAACTCAACAGATTCAACACACACCTTGAGCATTGCAGATTCACACTCTCTCCCTGTTTATCTAGCAAAAAGTTGCCACTTACTTTGTACATTTAGTATATGTGACCTTAATTACTTTAATACATATATGTGTGTATACAAATTTAAGTACAAACACTAAAACATCATTCCATGCATTTACAACTGATTTCCCCCTTTATGAGTTTCTTGATGTAAGTAGTGAACCCTGAGTTGAAAACTCTATACGGTTATATCATTTCCCCCATGTGAATTTACTAATGAATATTAAGGTCTCCACTCCCTCTGAAACCCTTTCCACAGTCAATACACCTGTAGTTTTCATTGTGTATGAGTTAGCTGATGTCTTCTAAGGCGTCCATTTATACTGAAGATCATTCCACACTCCATACATTTAAATGGCTTCTCCCTTGTGTGAGTTCGTTGACGTATTCTAAGTTTCCCACCTTCACTGAAGCTTTTTCCACACTCAATACATTTAAACGGTTTCTCCCCCGTGTGAGTTCGTATTCTAAGTGTTCCATTCCTACTGAAGCTTTTTCCACATTCAATACATTCAAATGGTTTTTCCTCTGTATGAGTTCGCCGATGTATTCTAAGGAGTCCATGTTGACTGAAGCTCTTTCCACATTCAATACATTTAAATGGTTTCTCCGTGTGTATTCGTTGGTGTCTTCTAAGATGTCCACTTTGACTGAAGCTCTTACCGCACTCCATACATTTAAATGGTTTCTCACCCGTGTGACTTCGTTGATGTATTCTAAGAGATCCGCTTCGACTGAAGCTCTTTCCACAATCCACACATTCATATATCATTTCCCCCATGTGAATTTACTAATGAATATTAAGGTCTCCACTCCCTCTGGAACCCTTTCCACAGTCAATACACCTGTAGTCTTCATTGTGTATGAGTTAGCTGATGTCTTCTAAGGCGTCCATTTATACTGAAGATCATTCCACACTCCATACATTTGAATGGCTTCTCCCCTGTGTGAGTTCGTTGATGTTTTCTAAGTTTCCCACCTTCACTGAAGCTTTTTCCACATTCAATACATTTAAATGGTTTCTCCCCTGTGTGAGTTCGTTGATGTATTCTAAGATATCCACTTCGACTGAAACTCTTTCCACAATCCACATTGTTTTTCCAGGAAAGTTGCGGAAGCGGATGTTACAACGTCTATTGCGGTCTTCAAGGTCGGCTTGCTTAATTTTCATCTCTCTGTGTTCTGCTTCCATTTGGTTTACCAGTTTGTCCAGTTTCTTGTTCACACGTGCGTTCTCCTCCCGGTATTGCTCTATTATTCTTTCTTGCATTTGGTTTTTGTTCTCTAGAGCTTCCACTTTGGAGGTTAGATTGTTGATTAGTACCTGCATGGGAGCCATTGTGGCCTTCAGTGTTTCTTCTAATCGTGCTTCTAATCTTGCTTCCATTTCCCTCGGATCTCGTTTCGTTATTGGGTGGTCATCATCTTGAAGGGGAGTTACCATCTTAGCATTGTTTGCCATCTCCCTGGTTGGTGTCATCTCAGTCTCCCTGATAGTTTTGGTTTGAGGTTGGCTTGGCGTCCACTTGGGGTAGGGCGTGTGGTGGTTAGGAGTTGTGGCAGTGGTGATTCCTGAGTATTGTTGGGTTGCTGAGCTGATCAGGCTTTGGCTGGTGGCTTTTACAGAGCGTTTGGATTAGGTGGTCATTTGTGTCACTTCTAGCCTGTGTTTTAAGAACTTCTCTTGGGTTTTCTGTAGTTGCCGCCGAGGCTGGGGGGGGAGGGCAGGTAAGCAGAGATGGTAGATTAACGGACAGACAGTTCATATAAGGGGAGGGGGGTTAGCAGGTAGAGATGCAAGAGATTAGAGGGGTGGGGCCAGGGGAAATATGTTTAGGAGGGGGTTGTATATACCCAAAAGGGGTACTGGGGTCCAGTTAAGGTGGAAATTGGGGTTGGGAGTGTGCTTAGAAACAGAGACAGAAAAATAGGCTATATGTAAAGGGTGGAGGGAGAAAAGGGAAGAAGAAGAAGAAGAAGAAAGAAAGAAGAAGGGGGAGGTGGGGGGGAGAGGGGAGATTGGAGTAAAAGAGAAGAGAGAGAGAGAGACAAAAAGAGAGTTGAAAGAGAGAGGGGAGATAGTACAGTAATATCGGCGGTATTAGTTTGCAGCAGTAGTTTTAGCTATAGTATGAGGGGGGCAATTTATGATAGGGTGATATGAATGTGTGTATGTGTTTCCTTTAGGGGAAGGGGGGATGGCGAGAGGGAGGAGGGAGAGAAAAGGAGAGGAGGAGGGGGAAGGGTGGGAGAGGGAAGGAGAAGAAAAGAGGGGGAGAGGGGAGGAGGGAGGGAGGGTGAGCTGCTGCAATGGTATGGGGGAAAGTCTTATTTTAAAAGAGGGGGTGGGGGGAAAGGGCTCCCCTCTCAAAAACAAACTAACGGACAGGCTAAAAAGGGGGGGTTGATTTTAAAAAATAAAGGGGATAGAAAACAAAATTGGGGATGGAAAATGAAAGGTGGGATAAAGGGAAAAATGAGGAGGGGTGAAGAGAGAGAGGGGAGAGCAAAAAGGGAGAGAAAAATAAAAAGGGGGGAGTTGAGGGGGAGAGTATCAATAACAATAGCAGTGATATAGAGGGAAATTTTGTTTTAAAAGAGAGTGGTGGTCGTAGCTGGGGGTGAAAGATTCCCCCCTCAAGAACAAGCCAACAAATAGAAAAGAAAGGGCGTTAAAAAGAGAGAGGGGGAAAAATGTGTGTTTTTTTAAAAATAAAATAAAATAAAAAATAATATTTTCCCCTAATTATTGTTATTATTTTTTGTTTGTAAAAAAGTAATTAAAAATGTACGGGTAAAAATGACAATTAAAGGTAAAAAAAAGGGGGGTTGTCTTTAGATAGATAGAGCTTTTTATTTTTATTTTTTTAAAAAATGAGTAAAGTATAGGTAAAAGAGGATAGGTAAAAGAGAGTGGAAAGTCTGGGGCGAAGTGGCAGTCCCAGGAAATGGCCTGTGATGGTTCAGGGCTGTTTTCTGGGTACTGCCATTTTAATTCTTAAGAGGGGAGTTTGAGGTGAAAATAAAATGAGGTTTAAATTGAGGGTGTGTGTGTGTGTGTGTGTGTGTGTGTGTGGAGAAGGGTGTCTTTAAATAGTGTGTAGAAAAGATAGAAATAAAAATAAAGATTCAAATAAAGGGTGGCTGCAGCAGCAGTGGCCCCTCTTTTAAAAAGAAAAATGATAAAAGTAGGTATATGGGGGGGGGATAAAAAAAGAATTTCTTTTAAAAAGGGGGGAAGGGAGAGGGGTAGGAAGGGGTTAAAAAAGGAAAAGAAGGGGGTAGTTTCTTCCTTTCTGCGATCTCCTTTGTCATGCGGCTTTGCATGGAGGGGTAGGCTCCGGTCGGCTCAGCCACGTGTTTTTTCGGAGCCTCTTTTGCTTTCCCGTGCTCACCTACCTCCCCTCTTCTTTGTCGGCAGAGATGGGGGCAGCAGCGGTAAAGTAAAGTTAGGGCTCCTTTTTCTTTCTTTTTCTTCTTCTTTCCCCCTTTTCTTTTTCTCCCTCTCTGCGTTAGCTCCACTGTCTTCCTGGATTTGGAGCTCCTCTCGGCTGTTGTGGGGGGTGGTCGGGTGCCTTTCCGGCTCAATCAAGGTTGTGGGGGGGGGGTGTTTTGGCTCCTTTGAAAGACGCCCCAGGCACCCCCGATTCCTCTCCGTTGGCAGTGTTGGCAGCAGAAGTCCTGGGAGCCCAGGAATCGGCCAGACAGAGCCTTTTACTCTGGCTGGCTTGAGGGGCTCTTTTCTGCTGTTGCAGCCGCCATGCTGCCTCGCCGGAAGTCCCCTTGATGCTTGTTTTTTTGAGAAGGGACTCTTACGGTCACAAAGAAATGATTTTCAGTGCAGCTCCATAACACTGATTGTGCCCTCACACTGCCCCTTTTTGTGTGGGGATGTGGATCCAGAAAAGGAGCAGACGGGGAAAGGTTAAGCAGAATCCCACCCACCCGCTGTGCCACCCTTAGGTGTGCTCAGCCTTCACCTGCTTCATGACTCCACCTTGCATGAGAAGGCAGGATGGAGCTCCAGGAAACAGGAAGTGGTCCTTCAATCAGCCAGGACATCTCACCATCACAGACAGAGCCAGTCTCCTGCTGTGAAGTCAAGAGTGGCCCTGGGATGGCAGAGAGAGAGAGGAGGGGAAGGGGCCAGGGACAGAAGAAATGGCAGGGCTTCAGATGCTCCCTTGGACCCCTCCCCTGACACCAAGGAGAGCTCCTCTTCTGGGGCTGAAAGCATTGGCGTGGTTTGATTTTATCAGTATTGCAAGGAAGCATAGAAGGAAAGGTAAAGAACACCTATACAGTTTATTAAAGTATCTGTGATTTTTCCCCTGTGTGAGTTAGTTGATGTCTTCTAAGTGCTCCACTTTCACTGAAGCTCTTTCCACATTCAATACATTTAAATGGTTTCTCCCCTGTGTGAGTTTGTTGGTGTATTCTAAGTGATCCACTTCGACTGTAGCTCTTTCCACATTCAATACATTTAAATGGTTTCTCCCCTGTGTGAGTTTGTTGGTGTATTCTAAGTGATCCACTTTGACTGTAGCTCTTTCCACATTCAATACATTTAAATGGTTTCTCCCCTGTGTGAGTTTGTTGGTGTATTCTAAGTGATCCACTTTGACTGTAGCTCTTTCCACATTCAATACATTTAAATGGTTTCTCCCCTGTGTGAGTTCGTTGATGTATTCTAAGGTTTCCATAATGACTGAAGCTCTTTCCACATTCAATACATTTAAATGGTTTTTCCCCTGTGTGAGTTTGTTGGTGTATTCTAAGTGCTTCATTTTGACGGCAGCTCTTTCCACATTCCATACATTGAAACGGTTTCTCCCTTGTGTGAGTTCGCTGATGTATTCTAAGTTTCCCACTTGTACTGAAGCTCTTTCCACATTCAACACATTTAAATGGTTTCTCCCCTGTGTGAGTTTGTTGGTGTATTCTAAGTTTCCCACTTGTACTGAAGCTCTTTCCACATTCAACACATTTAAATGGTTTCTCCCCTGTGTGAGTTTGTTGGTGTACTCTAAGTGTATCATTTCGACTGAAGCTCTTTCCACATTCAATACATCTAAATGGTTTCTCCCCCGTGTGAGTTCGTTGATGTTTTCTAAGGTATCCACTTTCACTGAAGCTCTTTCCACACTCAAAACATTCAAATAGTTTCTCCCCTGTGTGAGTTCGTTGATGTTTTCTAAGGTATCCACTTTCACTGAAGCTCTTTCCACACTCAAAACATTCAAATAGTTTCTCCCCTGTGTGAGTTCGTTGGTGTCTTCTAAGTGCTCCACTTTCACTGAAGCTCTTTCCACACTCAAAACATTCAAATGGTTTCTCCCCTGTGTGAATTCTTTGGTGTATTCTAAGATTTCCACTATCACTAAAGCTCTTACCACACTCCATACATTTAAATGGTTTCTCCCCTGTGTGAGTTTGTTGGTGTATTCTAAGTGTATCATTTCGACTGAAGCTCTTTCCACATTCAATACATTTAAATGGTTTCTCCCCTGTGTGAGCTCGTCGGTGTATTCTAAGTGTTCCACTTCGACTGAAGCTCTTTCCACAATCCACACATTCAAATGGTTTCTCCCCCTTATGAATTCGTTGGTGTACTCTAAGTGTTTGACTTTCATTGAAGCTCTTTTCACATTCAATGCATTTAAATGGTTTCTCCCCTGTGTGAGTTCGTTGGTGTATTCTAAGTTTACTAGTTGTACTGAAGCTCTTTCCACATTCAATACATTTAAATGGTTTCTCCCCTGTATGAGTTTGTTGGTGTATTCTAAGTATATCATTTCGACCGAAGCTCTTTCCACAATCCACACATTCAAATGGTTTTTCCCCGGTGTGAGTTTGTTGATGTAATCTAAGCGCCCCACTTCGACTGAAGCTCTTATCGCACTCCCTACATTCAAATGGTTTCTCCCCTGTGTGAGTTCGTTGGTGTATTCGAAGTTTTCCACTTTCACTGAAGCTCTTTCCACATGCCGTACATTCAAATAGTTTCTTTCTTTTGTGACTTTTTTGTTGTATCCTCAATTTCTTTGTTTTCCCCCATAAATTCACATGTGGCTTCATAGAATTCTGACTTTCATCTTCCTCACCTGTTTGGGAGTCTGGGAGGAAAGAGAATCCTGTTAGACTTTCAAGAAAGACAAAAAGGGAACTGAACACATGTCAATCCCAATCTGTACCTTCTCTCATTTTAACACCTTCATTCTCCACTATCCTCTCTAGGTTCCAAATTTTATGAAAGCTGATGAGATAGTGGCAGGAGCAACACATGATCACTCCATTCACACTTAATAAAGCACCATCGTTTTATAATACAGATCTATGGTGGAATTGGCTTATTAGACACATCTATTTTTTCTTTCTGAAGTGAAGAAATGATCTCAGGCTCAAGTAACAGTATTTCCCTTGTGAATTAAATAAAACTTAAGTGCTACATGTAACTGTAAAAATATTGCAATATATTGGAACCTAAGAAGAGCCTGCTGGATCAGGCAAAGGCCCACCTAGTCCGGCATCCTCTTCTCACAGAGGCCAACCAGATGCCTGTGGGAAACCGGCAAGCAGGACTGGAGCACAAGAGTCTTCTCTGCCTTCGTGTGCTTTCCAGAAACTAGTATTAAGAGGCATTATTGCCTAGACCACGAGGACAGAGCAGAGACGTCAGTCTTATCCTTTTCTTCAAGCTATCCATATTGCTGGCCGTCACTGTCTCCTGTAGGATAGATTCCATAGATGAACTACGCTTCTGTTTATTCATCTTTTGCAGCCCTTAAAGGCAGATAAATGTATTATGGCCTAAGCTTTTGTGGGGTGCAGTCTGACAAAGTGGACTCTTGACCAGGAAAGCTGGTGCCACTATAAACCTCTGAGTCTCTTTGTTGGCTTTGTGTACTTATTTTGAAATTTGCACCAAGGTTGTACCACAGTATCTCCATGGAAGCTCAGGGACGGACAAAATTAGAGGGTGTCAGCTCCGTCAATCTCAAGCCTCTTGTGCCTCCGCTGACAGAGCCTGAGAACGCAAGAAATGGGATTTGGTTGGAATGTGAAGCAGGGGAGGAGCAGCCAAGCTGCAGCAGGAGCAAAGAACAAAGAGCAGGAAGAGGGGGTGACGGGGGGTGGGGGCACAGACTGTTATCTCCAGTTTGAGCTCTGACACAGAGCCCCCGAAATAGCCTGTCCAAAAAATCGTAGGCTCGAGAGAATCTGCGAGAAGAGGGGAAAAGAAAGCGAAAGTGGGGCCTTCTTTGCTGGAGGACTCGGCAACTGCAAGCTGAGATGAACAGGCCGAAGACTGAGCTCCACAGTGATTTATGAGTTTGAGACAATTACTACTGGAGTTGTCTCATGTCTGTGCGGGAGAACCAAGCCATTGCACAGGGGTGCTAAAATTATTATCCCACTCACTCACTCACTCACTCACTCACTCACACAAACAACCCCAGTCTGTAAGATTGGCAAGTTTACACAGTTTGCTTATAATACCAGCCGCTCTTAGACTTTATATGCCCAATCCTAAATGCAGAGCCTCCAGCCACAGGAATTGTGTATCATGATAACTGGTCCTTTGTCCCTTAACCCCACCAAACTGGG
This sequence comes from Podarcis raffonei, assembly GCF_027172205.1. NCBI lineage: Eukaryota > Metazoa > Chordata > Lepidosauria > Squamata > Lacertidae > Podarcis > Podarcis raffonei. Next base: position 116,500,252 of record NC_070603.1, on the reverse strand, counting down.
GAGGTGCATGCATCTATTGTGTTTTGATGCTTGTGGAATGTATCATTGTGACCCCATCTATAAAAAATAAGAGTAATAGAAACAATTTAAATACATTAATTATAAATAATTATGCGAAGCATTTCATTCCCCTTCACCCATTTTTCAGGATTGGTGTGCAACATCATTTTCATCAATTATTCCTGCCGTTGAAATAACACCTAAGATTTCAAAGCCTGGAGGAAGAAAATCTGCCCCCACTACTTTAGGAAAAGGATTCAAGCAACAAAGAGCTGCTTCGGAGAAGGCCTCACCCCTTCCTTCTTCCTGTTCCTGTCAGGAACTTCCTTCCATTTGTCTCCTCTCCATCTTTTCCTCTTTCTCCCTCCACCATCCATCTATCCCTGTCCCCATCTCCTCTCCCCTGGAACTCACCAGATTTCTCCAAGGGTCCTGGGAGGGAATGCTCAGAGGTTGTGGGGAGGGATGCGGGAGACAGCCTGACCAGGTCAAGCGTCCATCTTCCTCCTTCCATCCTGGCCAGGGTTGCAGGTTCAGCTTCCTGAGGAGCGCAGAATCCAGAGCAAGTTGCAGCTTCCTGGGAGGGAGGGAAGAAGAAGAAGCCAAGGGAGTCTGAGAGCCCCTGCAGGGATTCTCCTGCCCAAGACATTCAGCTGCCCCTGGAGAAGCCCCAATTGGGCACCCCCTAGTGGAAAAAAAACCACTTATTGTATCCTTAAATTCTTCAGAGCACAAGGGGGTTTCTTCATTCCCGCAGCTCTAAAATTATACAAGGCCAAAACTTTGGCACAACTCCTCTATGGTTCCTTTTTGGGCCCGCCTTCCTCTGCTTTCTCCCCACTTGAGAGAGTTCAATCTAGACTTCTTAGACCTCTCCTCCAAGTCCCCAGATGTGTCTCAAACGCATGGGTTAGATTGGAAACGCGGATGATGAGAGTGGAGGCTAGCATCTGCCTAATAGCAATCTACAAATGGCTGACATTGAACCTGCTCCCCCGAGGGATAGCCCCATTGATCCTCTGTGACCAATTCTAGGCGGGCTGGCAGACTGCAGTCCTGAACACCCTCCGGAAACTGGGTTTTGCCCCTCAAGCCCTTCTAAGTCTGGGCTTGGACCAGGCAAAAGCTACGGTCAGGCAAAGAATATTAGACACTGAGAGACAGCAGCACTGTGCAAGGTGCCCCGACTATAGAATTGGAGAAATCGAGAGATATATAGCCGCACCGGCAGCATATCTCTTCTTTCTCGTATCTAGGGATGCAAGAAGGGCCTTTACACTCGCCAGAAGCTCGGCTCTTCCCTCGCCGGTCCTGGATGAAGCCTTCAGAAGGGTCCCGTAGGCTCAGAGACTTTGCACCTGTCCATTGGGAGAGATAGGAAGCCCAGAACACTTGTTCTTTAAATGTCCCTTTTATGAAGAGGCACGTAGTAAGATCATGGATCCCCTACTGGTGAGGCTAGCCGACCTCCCGCAAAAGCAAAAATTTGACCTTTTGCTGTTAGGCAAAGATCAAAAGATGACCTGGATGGTCGCCAGATTCTGTGTACATTTTTGTAGGCACAGACCATCGCCCAACTCAAAATAGTCCGACATGAAAAGCCCCAAACATGGTTCCATGGGTGACTCTGAGACAACTCCCTGGGACAGTTTATTGTTGTACATTGTTTCTAAATTTAGCGTTGAACATTGTTTTAATTGTCTGTTTTAACCATATTTGCACAGCAGTTTCTAATGTTTTGAGTGTCCTCTATTTAAGAGGCTTCTACTCTGCAGTCTCTTATAGTTGTTTTAACTGCGAGTCTTTTAGTTCTTATGCTCTTACAGTTGTTTTAACTGTGTGTCTTTGTTTGTTTTTAGTTCTTATCTGTTTTAATTATCAGTTTTTTTATCCATCCATTATCTGTGTTTAATCTTGTATTTTATTTAGATGTTTTATCCTATGCGTTTCCATGTCCTAATATTCTCTAACAATTATTGGTTTAAAAAATCCTAACTGCTATTTTATCTATATGCTTTTTTAATCCTGGTCTGTGACCGTAATAAAGTTCATTCACAAGCGGGAACCCCCTTCCCAAGAGCCTCCACCCATTTTCAAACACCTTTGGCAATTTCTTTCACCTGCCTGTCCCACCTCCCTTCCTAAGGCTGGCATGGTATGCACATTAGTGGCCTGAGAGGAGATCCCTTGGAACTTAAGAGTTAATCTTTAAAGGACTGCTCTGAATACATGGGTGGCCCTTGCATGGAGAAGAAGGAAGCCTCTTGCTTGCATCCGGACCCCCTGGCAGAGGCGGTGGATCCGCCCACCTGCCCCTCTTCCCTCACTGCCTCCTCCTCTGTCCTCCTGCCCTGCAAACACCCTTTGCTCTTGTTCCTCAGGGGAGAGAGGCGGCTGGTGGAAAGAGCCTTCAAACCCATCCATTTCCTCCTCTGCTCCCCCTCCTGTCCTTTTGGGAAACAGGAGCTTTGGTCAGGAGTAAACAACTTAGATGGCAAGTTCCCAAGATAAGCACTTTAGAGCACTGCTTGCTCCTACTATGTGTGGGAGCACTTTTATAACTCCTGTTGGCTCTGCGAGCTTCAGCTTGTCCCAGCCTGCTCCCTCCCTCCCTATCAGCTGCCCGGTCAAGGTTGCCAGAGAGGAGAGAACGCTGCTGTCTGAACTGAGAGCAGAGAGAGAAGAGGTCTAAAGACAGAACTGTGAACTGCTTACCCGACCAACGGTGTCTGGAGAAGGAGGGTAAGGAGAGACACGACTGTGAGCCCTGCTTTGAGACTGGCCCATAGACACCCAGCTCTGCTGAACACAGAGAAAGATAAAGCTTGGAGATTCGGGGGTTAACTGAACTGACTGACCCCCGCCCAGCTGGGGGGCTGTGTGAACTAGCTGGGGACAGCATTCCTGCTTCGCAGCTGAAGAGGAAGTGCAGTAGCTGGAAAGACTCTTCATTTTAACAAACTGCTCTGAGGAGACCAGCATTTATACTCTCAGAGACTCCTGGTGAAGGCATCCTGAGTTTTTTACAGGAAGTCTTTAATCTACACAATAACTCTACAACAGTGTATCGGATAGGACCCTCTGGAGGTTTGGAATACCGGCTTCAGCAAGATATCGTTCTGTGCCCTGCCTTATGTGGTAGGCCTCTGAAAGACTGCTTAGAAGGAATCAGTGAACCAGCCCACAGAAAGTTTCCCTTCTGGGCTCTTGGATATCCTTTGTTCAGTATAGGGCGGTGGGAGATGGCCTCTAAAGACTAAGCTAGGGCCCGAAATACAAGGTTATCATAGCTGTACATGCGCTATAGCCAAACTCCACTATTATCCTTTTCCAGCTGCACATAAATTGCCTAAATAAGGCAATTTTAACTTTAATGTAGCCGTTTTATTACTGCTGTCCCTTTGGCAGCATTGTTTTATTATTATATTCTGACTAGGTTGCAGCATCTGTGAAACAGTGCTGGTCGCATGATTGAGGTGAAAACTACAGGCTTAGGACAATCGCCAAGATCTAAAAGCAGAGAACTCAAAATAGAGAAATATACTGAGGCTGTTGATGAGCACATCAGGAAGCTGCTGCAGAGAGCAGGTGGGAATATAGATTGATATCCCCACTTGCCCCCCAATTTAAGGCAGTCGCACCTGGGGTAAACTGCCCTCTCTCTATATCAAGACAACTTTTACCATGGTTTTTACTAGAAGAACATATAAGGAGTTGGGTATACTGCCTGACTCGGCAATCAGCCCCCCGGGCCCTGGTAAAAGACAAAGCAAAATTACAAATTACTTTCCTAAGATGGAGGAGGGTAAGAGTCCACAAAAACAGTTAATTCTTGAGGAAGTAATACCCCCCTCTCTTACTGTTCTTGATTGGACGTCTTATTTTAAAGAGACATATCAAGGTACTGGAAATATTAACTCCCCATGCAGCCTAGCGCAAGAACTAGCTTCAGCCGAGGAACTTCAGGAGGGAAATACCTCTATTACTAAGGAACAGCTGCCCACGGAAGAAATTACATCAACCCATCAAAACCAGATATCTATTCCAAAATACTCTCAAACAGAATTGAGTGACGACCGCCCTTTGGATTGTTGTTGTTGTTGTTGTTGTTTAGTCGTTTAGTCGTGTCCGACTCTTCGTGACCCCATGGACCAGAGCACGCCAGGCACCTCTGTCCTCCACTACCTCCCGCAGTTTGGTCAAACTCATGCTGGTAACCTCGAAAACACTATCCAACCATCTCATCCTCTGTCGCCCCCTTCTCCTTGTGCCCTCCATCTTTCCCAGCATCAGTGTCTTCTCCAGGGACTCTTCTCTTCTCATGAGGTGGCCAAAGTACTGGAGCCTCAGCTTCACGATCTGTCCTTCCAGTGAGCACTCCGGGCTGATTTCCTTAAGAATGGATGCGTTTGATCTTCTTGCAGTCCATGGGACTCTCAAGAGTCTCCTCCAGCACCATAATTCAAAAGCATCAATTCTTCGGCGATCAGCCTTCTTTATGGTCCAGCTCTCACTTCCATACATCACTACTGGGAAAACCATGGCTTTAACTATACCTTTGTTGGCAAGGTGACGTCTCTACTTCTCAAGATGCTATCTAGGCCTGTCATTGCCCTTCTCCCAAGAAGCAGGTGTCTTTTAATTTCGTGGCTGCTGTCACCATCTGCAGTGATCATGGAGCCCAGGAAAGTAAAATCTCTCACTGCTTCCATTTCTTCCCCTTCTATTTGCCAGGAGGTGATGGGACCAGTGGCCATGATCTTCGTTTTTTTGATGTTGAGCTTCAGACCATATTTTGCGCTCTCCTCTTTCACCCTCATTAAAAGGTTCTTTAATTCCTCCTCACTTTCTGCCATCAAGGTTGTGTCATCTGCATATCTGAGGTTGTTGATATTTCTTCCGGCAATCTTAATTCCAGCTTGGGATTCATCCAGCCCAGGCTTTCGCATGATGTATTCTGCATATAAATTAAATAAGCAGGGAGATAAAATACAGCCTTGTCGTACTCCTTTCCCAATTTTGAACCAATCAGTTGTTCCATATCCAGTTCAAACTGTAGCTTCTTGTCCCACATAGAGATTTCTCAGGAGACAGATGAGGTGATCAGGCACTCCCATTTCTTGAAGAACTTGCCATAGTTTGCTGTGGTCGACGCAGTCAAAGGCTTTTGCATAGTCAATGAAGCAGAAGTAGATGTCTTTCTGGAACTCTCTAGCTTTCTCCATAATCCAGCACATGTTTGCAATTTGGTCTCTGGTTCCTCTGCCTCTTCTAAATCCAGCTTGCACTTCTGGGAGTTCTTAGTCCACATACTGCTTGAGCCTTCCTTGTAGAATTTTAAGCATAACCTTGCTAGCGTGTGAAATGAGTGCAATTGTGCGGTAGTTGGAACATTCTTTGGCACTGCCCTTCTTTGGGATTGGGATGTAGACTGATCTTCTCCAATCTTCTGGCCACTGCTGAGTTTTCCAAATTTGCTGGCATATTGAGTGTAGCACCTTAACAGCATCATCTTTTAAAATTTTAAATAGTTCAGCTGGAATACCATCACTTCCACTGGCCTTGTTATTTGCAGTGCTTTCTAAGGTCCATTTGACTTCACTTTCCAGGATGTCTGGCTCAAGGTCAGCAACCACACTACCTGGGGTGCACGAGACATCCATATCTTTCTGGTATAATTCCTTTGTGTATTCTTGCCACCTCTTCTTGATGTCTTCTGCTTCTGTTAGGTCCTTACCACTTTTGTCCTTTATTATGGTAATCTTTGTACGAAATGTTCCTTTCATATCTCCAATTTTCTTGAACAGATCTCTGGTTCTTCCCATTCTGTTGTTTTCCTCTATTTCTTTGCATTGCTCGTTTAAGAAGGCCTTCTTGTCTCTCCTTGCTACTCTTTGGAAATCTGCATTCAATTTCCTGTATCTTTCACTATCTCCCTCGCATTTTTCTTGCCTTCTCTCCCCCGCTATTTGTAAGGCCTCATTGGACAGCCACTTTGCTTTCTTGCATTTCCTTTTCATTGGGATGATTTTCGTTGCTGCCTCCTGTACAATGTTACGAGCCTCCATCCATAGTTCTTCAGGCACTCTGTCCACCAAATCTAAATCCTTAAACCTGTTCCTCACTTCCACTGTGTATTCATAAGGGATTTGACTTAGATTGTATCTTACCGGCCCAGTGGTTTTTCCTACTTTCTTCAGTTTAAGCTTGAATTTTGCTATAAGAAGCTGATGATCTGAGCCACAGTCAGCTCCAGGTCTTGTTTTTGCTGACTGTATAGAGCTTCTCCATCTTTGGCTGCAGAGAATATAATCAATCTGATTTCGACGATGCCCATCTGGTGATGTCCATGTGTAGAGTCGTCTCTTGTGTTGTTGGAAAAGCGTGTTTGTGATGACCAGCTTGTTCTCTTGACAGAACTCTATTAGCCTTTGCCCTGCTTCGTTTTGATCTCCAAGGCCAAACTTGCCAGTTGTTCCTTTTATCTCTTGCCTCCCTACTTTAGCATTCCAATCCCCTATAATGAGAAGAACATCCTTCTTTGGTGTCACTTCTATAAGGTGTTGTAAGTCTTCATAGAATTGGTCAATTCAGTTTCTTCAGCACCAGTAGTTGGTGCATAAACTTGGATTACTGTGATGTTAAAAGGTCTGCCTTGGATTCGTATCGAGATCATTCTATCGTTTTTGAGATTGCATCCCAGTACAGCTTTCGCCACTCTTTTGTTGACTATGAGGGCCACTCCATTTCTTTTACGGGTTTCTTGCCCACAGTAGTAGATGTGATGGTCATCCGAACTGAATTCGCCCATTCCCGTCCATTTTAGTTCACTGATGCCCAGGATGTCAATATTTATTCTTGCCAACTCATTTTTTACCACCTCCAACTTACCCAGGTTCATGGTTCTTACATTCCAGGTTCCTATGCAATATTTTTCTTTACAGCATTGGACTTTCCTTTCGCTTCCAGGCATATCTGCAACTGAGCGTCCTTTCGGCTTTGGCCCAGCCGCTTCATCAGCTCTGGATCTACTTGTACTTGCCCTCCGCTCTTCCTCAGCAGCATGTTGGATGCCTTCCGACCTGAGGGGCTCATCTTCCAGCGTCATAACTTTTATATGCCTGTTGTCTTTGTCCATGGAGTTTTCTTGGCAAGGATACTGGAGTGGCTTGCCGGTTCCTCCTCCAGGTGGATCACGTTTGGTCAAAACTCTCCACTATGACCTATTCATCTTGTGTGCCCTGCTCGGCGTAGTTCATAGCTTCTCTGAGTTCTTCAAGCCCCTTCGCCACGGCAAGGCAGTGATCCATGAAGGGGGCCCTTTGGATTATTCCCTAGCAATAAGTACTGATCTAGCCAACATAAAAAATTATCTAACAATAACAAATGGGCTACTGCTGACGTTAGTAGAAAATTTCATACCTCAATTAAAAGAGATAAAATTAAATGATATGCCCCAAGAACATAAAACAGTTGAGCTAGTGGGGACGAACAAACCAGTAATAAATAAGAATCTGCAAAGACATAACTCAAGGGTAAAAGTGAAGAAAAGTAAAAATATCAAAACAACAAGGAAAGCCAAGTATACCTGTAGTAATCGAAGCATACATTGGCAGAAATTGTTTAAACTTCTTCCCTCGGCCCCAAATAAATCAACCACACGGGGCAGCAAAAAGAAGGGTAAAAAGAGAGGAACAAAGATAGGTTACACAGCAACCGGCTAAGGAGGACTCGCCAAGGCTGACTCCAGTAGCAAGTGAGAAGGTAGAAGTAACAGTTCAGTCCCTGGATAACCAACTATTTAACAAACCTGATGCTGTGGAAGTAGAGGCCTCTACCTATGAAGGCAATAAAACACTTAGCAAATCGAACAGCGGGGAAGAGGAAGCGTCCAGTAGAGATGATACCCCCCTTCAGGCCTGGCAAGCCTCCAGCCAGGAAAGAGATTGGAATCTGATCCTAAATCCCCAAAAATTGGTACTCACGAACTTCCCGAAGCCTAAGGGCTTCCTTACAGGGAAACAGCGAATAATGAACTTTGTATCTAGCCTAAATGACATACTGCCAGGAATGGTTAATTCTAATGATATCATCTTGGTGGAATATCTACATTATGATGGTCACTCAGTGAGAGCACTGACCACTTTTAGGGATCAGAACCTGGCCAAGTTTATTTTTAGGTCAAGACCTGCCTTTTTAAAAGCACGGATAACAATACTTAGGCTCTTTGAAAATAAGGCTCCTTTGAGCCCCCTTTTGAAAACTAAGCAGGCAAATTTTAGAAAGGGGAAACAAATCTCAAAATTCTGGCCTGACAAACAGAATCCGCAATGCCTTGTGAGCAAAGGTGAGGATTTCTTTACTATGGAAGAAAATATCCTAATTGACCAATTCTGGATGTTCCCACCATTAATACAAACTGACATCTTGGGAAGACTAGACAAGCTAAGAGATAAGCTGGCCGAGAGAGCTTCAGGCAACGAGGTTATTAAGGGGGACTAAAAAAAAAACCACAACACGTAAGCTTCAGATCAAAGTGGAGATCAACTTTCCATCAAGAGAGAATGTGCCACCCTTCAAGGAGAGCACTCCATCACCCCCTCGAAGGAGAAATATCCCTAAGGTGACCCTACCAGACGTATGGGACAAAATGAGATACCTAGATGAAACAGAATTGGGCCAAAATCAGGCCGCAACAGAATATCCACAGAAGGAATTTATGCATAATAAAGATCCGGTGTTCACAAATGTGAGCACTTTGCATTCCCCTATTGAAATCATAGAGCGGCTGGATAGCCCGCCATACAAAGACGATAGGCGACCGATACATAAAGCGACAAACCCTAAAAGTATGTTAGCTAATAATTGACAAAGACTCGACTGTGATAAAGCCAATCTTAAATTTTTATCATGGAACATTGCTGGTTGGCTCAACAAGGCGACTGACCAATCATTTGTCAATTTTATTCAAGATCATGATATAGTCTTCCTGCAAGAGACATGGCTAACAGGGGATTTAGATGTAAATGGTTTTGCCTCATTTTCGCTCGCAGGTTCACCAAGCAACAAAGGGGGACGAGTTAAGGGTGGGTTAGGCATTCTAATATCCACAAGGCTGAGAGCATCTTTCGTCGAGCTAGAGCCTCTGAGCAGTGTGGCCATGGCATTATTAATGAAATGCAGATATTGCACACTTCTACTGATTAATATATATGCCCCTCCCCAAAGAGGCAAGCAGCTTATCAAAAATATCTGGCATAGGCTAGAATCATATGTCGATGAGCTAATGAATCAAACTCCTGCAGCGGCAGTGCTGCTGGCTGGGGATTTAAATGCCAGAATTGGCCAATCAGACGAAGCGTTATATGCTCATTTCCATGATGTACCTCCCATTTCTGAAGAAGCCCTTTCTATTCCCCCAAGGCTCTCAAAAGACAAGGGCTGCAACTACGCAGGCCTATGCCTTCTACGTTTTTCCAACAATCTGGATCTGACTGTATTAAATGGTCGTGTCGACAGAGAACCCAGTGGGGAATTTACATTTATATCCAACATGGGAGCCTCCACTATCGATTACGTCCTGGTGTCATCTAACCTTTTGAGCAGAGCACGGGAATGTAAAGTGGTGGAGAGGGTTGACAGCGACCATCTACCGCTCTGTTTAATACTGGATGTAAGAAAAGATCTATTCTGCTCTGATAAACTTGTAGCCCCATGTTTCGAAAACATGGAGCTAAGATATTCACGTATTAAATGGTCCAGCAAACTGAGTGATGAAATATCGGAAAGACTTCACTCAGATACTTTTCTTGCTAGAAAGGAGAACCTCGTTAATTCCCCAACTCCTGAGGCTAGATTAGATATGTTCCGGGAACTGATTTCGTCTCTACAACCTTATCTGACCAACAAAAAAAACGCCATGGCAATCTCTACACTTTAATAAATCCAAACCTTGGTACGACCAAGAATGCATGGCTATGAAACGCCTCCTGCTGGATAAGTACAGGAACTATAGATTAGCGAACTTACCTTCGCTTCCATTAGACTGGTTTGAGTTAAAACGCAGTTATAAAGCTCTGATTAACAAGAAAAAGCTCCAGGCACAAAGGGAGGAATGGCAGTGCCTAGTGGAGGCCTCCCAAAGGAAAGATTCTGCCACGTTTTGGAAAACAATTGCAAAAAGCTGGAGAGACTCCCCGATCGAAATCGAATACTCTATACCCGCTGGAGCATGGGAGGCCTATTTCCTCTCATTATATTCATCAAATCAACTGGTCCCAGTTCTGCCTCCTGCTTCAAGTGAATTTGGCAAGGAATGGCCCCCTGTAACTACAGAAGAAATTACTGGCCTTATCCAATATCCCACCAGAAATTCTTAAGGCAAATGTTGAATGGTGGGCCCCTGTGCTAGCTGCCTTGTTCACTAGTATAAATCAAGCGGCTATTATCCCCGAGGACTGGGGTCTAGCCATCATCATTCCAATATTCAAGAAAGGAAACAGAACTGAGCCAGCTAACTACAGACCAATCAGTCTATTAAGTATTATTAGCAAACTGTACGCTGCTCATTTATGTGATAAATTAGTGGAGTGGATGGAAAGAGAGCATATTCTATCAGAAGCTCAAGCTGGTTTTAGAGCAAAGCGTTCAACTATAGACCAGGCCCTTATCCTTCAACACCTGGCAGACAAATACTCTAGAAAAGGGGGGTCTTTATATGCAGCTTTTGTGGATTTTAAATCGGCTTTTGATCTAATACCAAGGGACAGACTCTGGGAAAAGCTTGGCGCTACAAACAAAGATAAACGCTTATTACGCCTTATCCGTAGTCTATACGAAAACACCAGGGTGAGGGTAAGATGCGATCGGTCAGGCCATCTGACTAAAGAAATTCAAACGCACTATGGGGTTAAACAAGGATGTCTCCTCGCGCCAACGCTATTTAATTTTTATATCAACTCTCTAGCAGTAAATATGGCGAAAGAAAATGCCCACCCTCCCAATCTGGCAGGTATGCCCCTCCCGGTGCTTCTGTATGCGGACGACGCAGTCCTACTCTCCTTTTCCTGCGTTGGCTTGAGGAAGCTTTTGAGATCACTTGCTGACTATTGTCAAGCGGAACAACTATCAATAAATTACAGCAAATCTAAAATTATGGTGTTTTCAAAAAAAAGAAGTAAACACAAATGGAGAATTAATGGTCAACCTATTGACCAGGTAGCATCTTTCAAATATCTGGGAATAACTTTTCAGGAAAGGGTCTCGTGGCACCAACAGATGAAAAACGCCATTGCCAACGCAGGAAGGGCCAATAAAGCCCTTACAAGATTTTTTCACGGGAAAGGGGGTAAATACGTTCCGGCGGCCTCCCAGGTTTTTGCTGCAAAAATACTCCCACAACTCACTTATGGATCCCAGGTTTGCAGTTTTAAAAATTTTGCGCCTATGGAGGCATTTCAAACAAAATTCTATCGGTGTTTATTGGGGATCCCCCCCGTGTATCTAATATAGCTGTCCGCTTAGAAGTTGGACAACCACCCGTCAACGCGCGGTTGTGGATTCTAAAGATACACTACTGGTTAAAACTTATTTTTTCCCCGGCCAGTTTGGCTCCTTTAACACTCTTAGACATCTTTCATTCTACCTGGAAAGCTTCCCTGTTTGAAAAGATAAGAAGCTTGGGCTTCTCCCCGCAGATCTTGATAGCGGCAGGATATGAGAGAGCCAGAAGTCAAGTGCTTCAACGCATTAGGGACATAGAACTGCAATGTCATATGGGCAAAATGGATAAATATGCCACAATTAGAGACTTTGGGAGAGGGTTCTCACCCGCAAATTATCTGGCTGATTTACAAATACCTAAGTACAGACACTCCTTTACCCTGGCCAGATTTAACGTTTTGCCCTCTGCCCTGCTGCTAGGCAGATATGAGGGCAAACCATATGAGTCACGTGTTTGCCCATGTGGCTCATCGGAAGTGGAAACAAGTCTGCATGTATTGCTGCACTGTAGTTACTACGAGGATCTACGCCTGACCCTTATTGCCCCAGTTCTACAAAAGCTTAAAAATGAACCAGAACTCCAACGTATGAGAGCCTTGGTAGAAGATAAGGTTCCTGAAATTACGATCAATGTTGCCAAATTCTGTGTAGCCGCTATTAGGCGCAGGAAACAAGAGCTTTCCAATGCCAATATGCAGGCGAAGGCAAATACTTAATTTTATTTATGCTGTCTAATTTTAAATTGCTGTTATGGCCTAATCTGTATTGAAATTGTCCTTTGTTTTTTCCGGTGTTATGCTTTGCTGACTAGCTGTACGAGTTAATCTGGTCTGTGACCGTTTAATAAAATTTGAACCTACTATGTGTGTGTTTGGACTTAGAGGACAAGTTACATGTTTACACCACGTGATTCCTTAAAGAGGGCAATTCTTTAAAACTGAAGGCCATTCCTACAAAATGGAAGACTTCCGAAGGCAGCCTTTTACAAGGAAATTTTTGATGTTTTTTATTTTGTTGGAAGCTACCCAGATGGGCAGAGGCAACCCAGTCAGATAGGCAGGATGCAAGTAATAATAATCGGCGGTTTGCATCCCTGCGACGGGGTGAGCTCCCATTGCTTGGTCCCTGCTCCTGCCAACCTAGCAGTACGATAGCACGTCAAAGTGCAAGTAGATAAATAGGTACCGCTTTGGCAGGAAGGTAAACGGCATTTCTGTGCGCTGCTCTGGTTCGCAAGAAGTGGTTTAGTCATGCTGGCCACATGTCCCGGAAGGTGTACGCCGGCTCCCTCGGCCAGTAAAGCGAGATGAGCGCTGCAACCCCAGAGTCGGTCACGACTGGACCTAATGGTCAGGGGTCCCTTTAGCTTTTTAAGCCTGTCCTGCTAGGCATGCTGATCAGAGACTCTGTCCAAACAACCCCTTTGAACGCAACAGGGCTTCCTATTTTTACTGCTATCAGTGGGAACAGTCAAACCACGAAGCCACTGATCAACCAGAGTTTCCTGTTTTGACCAAGCACAGTTTGAAGTTAGCTTAATATCCCAGCTTGTTCCAAAGCTGGCAGCCGTAGTTTCCTGGTTTGGGCAAAATGGAAAGTTTGTTAGTTATGGCTCATAAGAGACTGTCTGGTTCACCCTCAGGGCCGGCCCAATCATGAGGTAAGCTGGGACAATTAGGTCAGGAGGCAGATGCAGGGAGATATGGGACCAGCACGTTCCCAGCTCCCCTGTTTGTTAGCCTTGCTGCCAGTGCAGGACCACAGCTGGTAAATTTGTGCAACTACCCATGCAGAGTCCTTTTCTTTTCCCCTCTCTCACTAAAGGTTGGGTGGGGGTCCTTCCTGGAGTGATGCATTCTGGTTGTGGGGGCCAGGAGACTGTGGTGGCGGCGGCTAGAGTTTTTTGTTTTGAACTTGGCTCAACTTAGGTTTTATCGTAATGTACCAAATGTACATTAGTACACAATGTACTAAAAACTGTTCCTATTTGTAACCCAACTTTTCAGGCTATGATTCAGTCATCCGAACATGGACATTATCTTCATAAATCTTGGAACAATCTTGCAAGCTAGGCCAGTGTTATTCTATTTGCACTGAACATGGCGGTGCTGAGGCTGCAAGACGTGCCAAGATTTTTATCTCAGTGGGGAGAAAAGAGCATTTTGGAAATGGAGGCAATTTACAGGAGGAAAATGGAGGTTGGTGGAAGGACCCCGCTTCTGACGTAGCTTCTGCTCTGATGAAATTCAGAGTCCCCTGCAGCTGTTTAGGTAAAGTAAGAACAGAAGGAGATATGATCACAAAACTCCCATGTATAAGAAAGTTTGGTCTAGCAAGCCTTTTAAAAGTGGATTAGAGAGAAAGTGCAGGGAGGAGGAATATTCACCACCATAGCTAAGCAGAACCTCCATGTCTAGAGGCAGTGGACCTGTGACCTCCAGGTGCTGGAAACCCAGGTGAGAGGGGGGCACTTACCTTTCCCAGAAGCCCCTCAGTGTCTGGGAGCAGGGTCTTGTCTGTCCCCCCTGCTCTCCCACTGGGCCACCGACTGGCACCCGCAGCTCCCCTGAAGGAGAGGACACCATCCCCAGAGTGGGGAGAACTGGGAGCCTGTGGGGTTTCCCACCCTGAACAAGGGGGCTGCATCGTCTTCAGGAAATCCTGCTTCTGGGCCTCCCAGTGCTGCTGCGGCTGCCCCTCCTCTGCCTCCTGCTTAATTTGACATAAATCTGCCCGAGGCAGAAGATCCCTGATGGTCCCAACTTGGCCGGCAGGAGGTTTCTTTCCTTTGCACTCCAGTCTCTCCCTTTGAATGGGTCTCCTGGGTCCCTGCTCTTCCATTTTTATGCCACCCTGCTGGAAAAGAAATAAACACAAAGTAAAATAAAACCCAAGAATAAAAACAAAAGCACATTTTTTAACCATTTGCCAGTTTTTGGAATATATTATTACTCTTTCTATTTCTGATGTTCAGGCTGTGAATGACAATCATTATGTCACCCAAACGGCTCCACCCAGGGACGAGGGGAAGTTATCCAAAGACTGGGGGAAACATCAAGGTTTATGGAAGTACAAATAATATTTGGGGGGGGGGGGACCAAGGCAGTGGAAGGAAATCCAAAAACAACCCATTGAGAGGACTGAGCATGTTCAGTGGACAGGGAATGCTGATCCTGGCTGCAACTTCTAGCATGTTGGAAAGGCAGCAACAGATCTTTGTATATGAATAAGGCTGCAACAGACCCAGCTAACATTGAAAGTACATGGCTTCACCCAAGAAATCCTGCGAGCTGCAGTTTGTTAGGGGTGTTGAGAACTGTAGCAATAAACTACAGGTCCCGTGGTTCTCTGGGGGAAGCCACGTGCTTTAAATGTATGGGATCTGCACAGCCTAAGAAACAAACTGACAAAAGGAATATTGATCAACAAAATCAAAGAACTCACTCCAAAATATTTTAAATTTGATGGTCACAAACTCTCTTGACTCATTCAACCTTGCAGTCCACTGGCTGCATATGGCTTGCCAAGCCTCAGGGTGTGTCCTGCTAGTCCCTGCCCTTTCCATCTCCTGATCTGATCATAGGATGAAGATCGCTGTTTGTCCTGGAGAGAAAGATGCCTAAGGGCTCTTAGAGAGATCTTTTCAACTCCAATTTCACCACAAACCAGCACAGTCTTGAAATGGGGTAAAGCCCTGATCTGGAAATAAATGATGCCTCTGGCTGCTCTTTAAAGAGGATTTCTAAAGAACAATCAGAAGGGTGTTTTTTCCACAGATCTCCTTGCTAATTCAGCAGAGTCTTCTTGTGCTCTTATTTCTCCTCCAGACCACCACTGCGGTTGGAAGGTCTAAACAAGCTGATTGTGTTTGCAAGACTTGTATGTATGCTAGATGGCATGTCTGGTGAGTGTGTGCAGCACCTCTGGTGTGTGTGCATGTGACTTTATGGTCTGCATCTCTTTTATGGGTGCGCATGCATGTGCATACATTGGCCACAAAGCTCATTGGGATGTGGCCTCCAGAATCAATGCAGCTTTAAGCCCATAAATGTTTCGTTTCTCCTGCTCTATAGGAAAGAACAATCAAATCTGAGACTATCAGGAGGAGAGAACTCCTGGATCTACAGAGTTAATGCTCTCAACATCCTATGGACACAAACTGCAATGAGATTTTCCATTAATTGCTTTGAGATTATTTCCTTAAAAATATGAAGCAGCATAGAAATGAAATGAGTAATAATCTGAACATGAATAATCTGAACATAGAATCCTCCTTTCCTCTGCCTTCTCAAATCTGGCACTCACTTCAACCCTCAGCCTTCATTTGCCTTACTGAGGAAGGTGGAAATAAAACAATTAATGAAACCAGGCTTAGGTCGGTCTCACTTATTTACACGCAGACACAAGAGGTCACTAGCTTTGACAGCTTGGGAAAAGATCAGATGCATTCTCTGGAGTATAGATCTATCAGCTGTTTTAATTGCCGTGACAGATCAACAGAACCTCCATGTGTAGGCACAGTGTACCTTGATTTGGGGCAGGCAAAAGAAGCCATTTCCTTGCGAAATGAATCTGACGGACATCATTGCCACAAGATGCAGTGATGGTGGTGGCAAAGAGAGCTTTCAAAGGCGATCAGACTAATTCACCAAGGAGGGCGATAGGTTTATCAATGGCACAGGAAGGGGGGGCAGGAGTAGTGGCCTGCAAAGGGTGTCAGGGGGCTGCAGGGTGAGAGGGGCACCTCCCTGTTGCACTGCTCTTCCATTCCCCCCCACCTCCCCTTCACTCTCCCCCGTGGGGAGGACCGTCGAAATGGGCTGGGCTCCCTGCTGAGGGACAGGGAGAGGGCCGGCAAAAGCCCCAGCTACGCCGCTGATCCGTGAGCGACTATATGCAGCCTCCATCGGGAAGCAGCAGCTGCCTTGGACCCCTCATTCTGCCCCTTGAGCCCAGGACTGAAGGGAGCAGCTCCCCAGGGTCTCCGGCAGGGTCCGTGCCAGCCTGAGCCAGAGATGTTTGCCCCTGTGCCCTCCTGCAGATGCCCTGCCCCTGAGCTGCGCCCCTTCCCCTTCCTGCCCGGTTGGGGGGCGCCCTGCAGCCTCTGGCTGGACTCCGGGCCCGATCCTGCCAGGCGCACGTGCTCTCCTCCTCCCCCCGCTTGCTCCGCCCTCCTGCACCTCGGACTCCTCGCTCCGTCCCTGCACCGGAATCCGGCTCCACTCCGGGGAAACTCGCCAGGCCACGGCCCGCTGCTCCTCCGCTCTCCTCGGCGGGGGACAGGAAAGTGCAGCCGCTCTCGAGTCCCCCTGGCTGGCCCCGTTTCCTGCCTCTCTGAGCATCGGAGCTCGCTGGCTTTGGGTTGGGCCCTGGGAGGCTGCAAGGCTGGATGCGCCCCCTTGCGCTGTCCCTCAAAATTTATTGTATCATTGGAATATACCTGGCATCTTCTCGGATATCCAGAATGTTGCACAAATAAGTCTCCTTGTGATCTGATGTGCAGTCACTGGTTTCCTTATCAGTAAATATTTTCAGAAAGCTGGGACGATGCCACCCTGCAGCCATAGCTGTCAACTTTCAGATTTGAAAATAAGGGATCAGCAGCCTCACCTGCCCCGGGGACAGTCTACAGGATATCTAACAATCCGGGATAGCAGTGGGAAATGGCACTGGAATAAGGGAATTTCCCGCAAAAAAAGGGAAGGTTGACAGCTATGCCTGCAGCCCGAATGGGTAGCTGGAGGAGGCAGTCCAGTTCCCAGCTCTGCTGGTTGGGATCATGCAATCACTTAGCTCCAGCAACCGACCTTTCCAAACCCTCCAACATTTCTCTGATGAAAATAGGGACATCCCATTCCATAAATATAATTTTACTATTTATACACCACACATCTTATTACGCTGCCCCAGCCACTCTGGGAAGTTTCCAACATATATAAAAAACATAATAAAACATTAAACATTAAAAAACTTTCCTATACAGGATTGCCTTCAGAGGGCCGGGGGTTGGATAACTCCATTCTCTAATTCTAAATAGTGGCACTTGGAGGGTTTGTCTTTTCCTGCTTTTTCATTCGCTTCCTCTGGTCTCCTGCATCCATTTAGCAGAGGAGGGGAGCGATTTTGGCCTTCATACTTCTCCACTCCCCACCCCACCCCCAATATAAGCAAAAACACACACACCATTTGGGAGTGAGGACCAAAAAAATAAAATCGTTTTATTATTTTATTACTTATTTTTGCAGTTCAATCTACTGTATCTATAAATTTTATTGTTTATAGCCAATGGCCACCACAATACAATATGAGCACAAATCACACAGCTGCAAAACAAAAGACATTGCATGCTCCAGACCAGGATAAATCTATAGCGTACAAAATTTATTTTCACATTTGTTTCAATGGGAAGGATATAGGGCAGCAGAGTCCAGGTGGTGAGGTCCAGATTAGAGTTCCTATCATCCTTGACTGTCTGCCCTGCTGGCTGAAGCTGATGGGAACTGGACAACAACATCTGGGGACACCTCAATGGTTATTCTGTGATATACAGAATCTACAAAGGATTAAGGCACTGATCCAGAAGAGAATGAACTGAGAAGAGGCCCCACTGAATTATCTTGGAGCAACTGTGACTGTAGTGTGTCAGTGTGATCTGTCTGAAGTGAAACAGAGGAAGATCACTATATAATAATAATAATTTATTATTTATACCCTGCCCATCCGGCTGAGTTTCCCCAGCCACTCTGGGCAGCTCCTAATCAAGTGTCAAAAACAGAACAGCATTAAACATTAAAAACTTCCCTAAACAGGGCTGCCTTCAGATGTCTTTTTAACATAGGATAGCTGCTTATTTCCTTCACATCTGAAGGGAGGGTGTTTCACAGGGTGGGCGCCACTACAGAGAAGGCCCCCTGTCTGGTTCCCTGTAACCTCACTTCTCGCAATGAGGGAACCACCAGAAGGCCCTTGGTTCTGGATCTCAGTATCCGGGCTCAACGATGGGGGTGGAGATGCTCCTTCAGGTATACAGGACCGAGGCCGTTTAAGGCTTTAAATGTCAGCACCAACACTTTGAAGTGTGCTCGGAAACGGACTGGTGTTATGTGGTCCCGGCGGCCACTAAATGTTAATAAGCAGAAACCTGTGCAGAAACAGAGACAATACTGCTGATGTGAAAGAAAAATGTTTCATAACAAACTATAAGAGAATTCAAGGGAGAACGTGCCCGTGTTTGAATAAGCAGAAGATTGTACAGTGGTACCTCGGGTTACATACACTTCAGGTTACAGACTCCTCTTCTATTCTTCTCAGTTATATGATTATGAAAGTAAAGTTCTTTTGAATAGCAAGAGTCTGGCTGCTGTATAGTCTGTAAAAAGGAACTATCACATAGAATAGCTATTTGGCTTCCTAACTATAAGCTACTCTGTTACTTTGGATATCATAAAAATTCAGAGACAGACAGACTTTAATGTTGTATACAGTGTAAGGCTGGAGAATTGAGAGGTGGGGAGAGCGAGCGGGGGGGAGGGGTAGTACACTTTCATTATTTTACGAAGTTCATATGCAAGGTATTTGTGTCAGTGTGACATGGGTAGCTTCTCTTCCTTTTCATTTATTAGTTTTCATTGGCAGTGAGAAAGATCGGGGGGCCCAGGGCATAGTTGGTTGCCTTCAGTTGACTGCAGTAAAGGTGGCGGAGGCTGAACCATTTTGAGGAACAGATTGTTGTAATTCTTGGAAAGGGATGGAAAAGAGCATGGCTGCATAGCGGTTTGGTCCTTCAAGTAAAGGTAAAAGTAAAGGGACCCCTGACCATTAGGTCCAGTTGCGGACAACTCTGGGGTTGCGGCGCTCATCTCGTTTTACTGGCCGAGGTAGCCGTTTACCTTCCCGCCGGAGCGGTACCTATTTATCTACTTGCACTTTGACATGCTTTTGAACTGCTAGGTTGGCAGGAGCAGGGACCAAGCAACGGGAGCTCACACCGTCGCGGGGATTCAAACCACCGACCTTCTGATTGGCAAGCCCTCGGCTCTGTGGTTTAACCCACAGCGCCACCCGCGTCCCTTCAAGTGCTTGTTGAAGTACTTGTTGAAGTACCCTTCAAGTACTTGTTGTTAAAGTTGTTCCGTGGAATTCCTGATCTGGACCTTGTGTGGAAATGAATTCTCTCCATCACAAAAATAAGTTTTGAAGCTTTACCGCAGAACAGTTTTAAACAGTCTAACAATAAGATAAGCATGATAAAGTAGCACATTGCAAACAATGATCAGTCCTTTATGTAATTCAGTAAGCTTTCCTCTCTCTGGTCCCAGAGGGAGATCCTAAGCTTCTTCAACATTGCATGACTTATTTGCAACTGCTGCTGCTGCTTCTCCTAGCCATCTCCAGCAAGAACCCACTGGCTTCTCAGGTTTAAGCTTCCTTCCGTGAGAGCTCTGCAGCTTATGCCTCCAGCGATGAGTTATGAGGAAAGATCCAGCCTCCTCTGAGGCTTCTGTCAGAGTGGAACCTCTTGCCTAAGTCTAAGAGAAAATTCCCTTTATAGTATTTTTATTACAATGTGTTCAAGCACAGCATTATATTTACATTAAACTTATAACACTTGTTCCCTTCCAAGTAACAATGACACTTACAAACAGGTTGTCACTTTCTTTTTCTATGTTTGCTTTGTATGCCCCAATGTTCTCTCTCTTTCCCCTCAAATGCTCCAGGCGACCACAGATGAGTGTCTAAAGAGAAACCAAAAGCTCAGAGTTTGGGGGTGGGGTGAAGCCTTGAACATCAGGTTGCCTCCTAGTCCCTGCTTTTAGATTTCTATTTGGTAAGTGTTGTAGGAGTTTTAAGGTTTTTTAGCTGTATATTTAAAAAACAAGGCTCTTGTAAGATGTTTCATTATTTTGTTATTCTGACATTGCATTGCACAGGAGCACCTTTGCACAGCTGTTTGATTTTTTTTATGAAAAAAGAATAAGAATGTATTCTAAAGGGTTTCTTTAGAAGCAGAACAAGTATTTTATTTTATTTTTAATAACAGAGAAAATGATGCCCAATTCTTAGTGCTCATCCTGGCTTTAAGATTAGCAGCCACACCCTCACAAAAAGCTATGAAAGGATTTTGATAGCAAGATTCGAGGTGAATTCCTGCCTTATATTCCAGGGCTGCCTCTTCCTTGAAAACCAAAATTTTAAAAGATGATGCTGTTAAGGTGCTACACTCAATATGCCAGCAACTTTGGAAAACTCAGCAGTGGCCAGAGGATTAGAGAAGGTCAGTCTACATCCCAATCCCAAAGAAGGGCAGTGCCAAAGAATGTTCCAACTACCGCAGAATTGCGCTCATTTCACACACTAGCAAGGTTATGCTTAAAATTCTACAAGACAGGCTTAAGCAGTATGTGGACTAAGAACTCCCAGAAGTGAAAGCTGGATTTCGAAGGGGCAGAGGAACCAGAGACCAAATTGCAAACATGCTGGATTATGGAGAAAGCTAGTGAGTTCATGAAAAACATCTACTTCTGCTTCATTGACTACGCAAAAGCCTTTGACTGTGTCGACCACAGCAAACTATGGCAAGTTCTTAAAGAAATGGGAGTGCCTGATCACCTCATCTGTCTCCTGAGTGTTATGGAAAAATCTAGGTGTGAGGCTGTTCAGTCAAACCAGCTCGTTGGGAAGAGCCCGCGCGTCCCTTGCAGAATAAAGGAAGGAGTCCAGCCACCAACTGGAGCAAATAGCTGTAGACCAAAGTTTATTGTGCAACAGGTTCAAAGAGGAATTTTGAACCCCGAGGATGGGGTGACAAAGACTTTTAAAACTTCCCCACCACATCCCAGAATACAGTTTGTAGAGCATCATTGCTATATCATTGTTACATCACTGACATGTCACAAAAGGGGAGGGGTAGACAGGGGTTACACTAGTTTAACCTTGGCAAACATGTCCAGACAAGCCCTTGGTACAAGATTAGCATAAGCAGACATGTCAGGGCAAGACTCAGGTATAAGATTAGCATAGGCCAACACCTCTGAAGGCCCATCACCCAAAGTACAATAGAACTTCCTTTGCATTTCTGGCCCCTTGGCAAGTTTTGTGATGGGATTAGGCTTTCCTTGGCCCAGCTCAGCAATTGTGACCCCTGGACACTTCCTGGAGTCCTTTTTCAAGAGGAAAATACCGGTAGCTTTGGAATGGAGGAAACTGGCAAAGGAGTTGATTTTATATTATTTTTAAAGCTAGGTAACTTCCCTGACGCGGGTGGCGCTGTGGGTAAAAGCCTCAACGCCTAGGGCTTGCTGATCGAAAGGTCGGCGGTTCGAATCCCCGCGGCGGGGTGCGCTCCCGTTGCTCGGTCCCAGCGCCTGCCAACCTAGCAGTTCGAAAGCACCCTCGGGTGCAAGTAGATAAATAGGGACCGCTTACTGGCGGGAAGGTAAACGGCGTTTCCGTGTGCTGCGCTGGCTCGCCAGATGCAGCTTTGTCACGCTGGCCACGTGACCCGGAAGTGTCTCCGGACAGCGCTGGCCCTCGGCCTCTTAAGTGAGATGGGCGTACAACCCTAGAGTCTGTCAAGACTGGCCCGTACGGGCAGGGGTACCTTTACCTTTACCTTTAACTTCCCTGAGCTGTCAAGTTGAAAGGATACATTGCTCTGATGGTGTTTCCTGCTTGGCAGGGGGTTGGACTCGATGGCCCTTGTGGTCTATTCCAACTCTATGATTCTATGATTCTAGGCATGATATTTGTAACATTTAACAACTTTAAAGATGTGCTCGCTCCCCCCCCAAAAAAAATTTCCATAACATGAGAAATCTCTATGTGGGACAAGAAGCTACACTTAGAACTGGATATGGAACAACTGATTGGTTCAAAATTGGGAAAGGAGTACAGCAAGGCTGTATATTGTCTCCCCGCTTATTTAATTTATATGCGGAATTCAACATGCGAAAGGCTGGAGTGAATGAATAACAAGCCAGAATTAAGATTGCCGGAAGAAATACAGTGGTACCCCGCTGGACGAATGCCCCGCTAAACGAAAAACGCGCAAGACGAAAGGGCTTTCCGATTTTTTTCCCGCTTCGCAAGACGAATTTTTCTATGGGGTTGTCTCGCAAAACGAAAATTTTTTCGGGGTCTTGCGGTTTTTTTGCCTTTTCTGAAAGCCGCTAAGCCGCTTATCTGCAAATTGCCGCTTATCCGCTAATCCACTAAGCCGCTAATAGCCGCTAAGCCGCTTATCTGTCAATTACCGCTTATCCACTAAGCCACGGGTGTCAAGCACAAGGCCCGCGGGCCAAATCCGGCCCGCCAGATCTCGTCATGTGGCCCGTGTAGCCAGCAATTCCTGGTGTCCGTAAGGGCCGCTCCCGCTTCCCCCGCAAGCCCTTTTATCAATGACAAAGGCAGGAACGCTCCCTCCGCGCCTGTCCGGCTCTGCAAAAGGCAACCCTTTCACGCGCTTGAATTGCAACCCAACCCAGCCGCGCGGTGCCCTTTCGGGTTTCTCCCTCTCCTCCTCGCCAAGCCCCGAATTGAGCCCGCCCTCCGCTGTCAAGGCCTGTCTGGCTTGCAGTACCCATTGTGGCGCTTGCTTCTGGGAAATGCGGATTGCTTCCCGGCTCTCCGCCCTCGCTTTGCCCGCTTGGACGGAGCAAAGCACACGACACCGGCTGCGCCATCGCGGGGTCCGTGCGCGTAAGAGCCGCTGCTGCACACGAAGCTAGGGATCCTTCTCTCTCTTCCTCCCTCGGTTCACCTTTGGCCCTGATAGGAGAGGCCTGATCCCGGGCCATCGCTCGCTCTTCCCTCTTGCATGGGTGACTCGCCCGCCCCCGCCCCGCCTCCTCCTCCTCTCCTCCCAGAAAGGCAGGCTGGATGCGGGAGGGTCGCTGCACCTTTAAAGTCCTGCACATTTTCTGCAGTGCGTACAAACACCGAGGTCTAGCCGCAAAGTTAGCAAGCCTAGGCCCTTGTTAAGGTGGGCTTGAGGAGGGTTGGCTCGGAAAGCCACTCGGGTCGCACCTGCCGGAAGCCTCATGGCAATCGTCCCCCCCCCCAGGGCACACACAACAGACACTGGGGCCAACGGAGCTTGGTGGGTTAGGGTGGCAAACGCCTCTCTGAGCTCCGCAGAAAAGCTGAACTTGCACCAGAGCCGCCTCTGACCCACATAATGGGCTATTGCCAGCTTGTATTTTAGGGAGCTGGTTTCTTGTTTTCAGCCTTGCAGCAGAAGTACCCGACTGCACACACTTAATGTGATCTCCCAACAATCCTAGGAGGTAGGCCATGGTTATTCCCATTGTAGAAGAGAGGAAAAACGGAGTGATATAATGCCAGCAGTAGTATAAATATGTCCCCATACATGCACCATACAAATAAAGAGTGGACACATAGTCCTACAGATACAACCGGCCCTTTGAAGGTGACCAAACTGCTGATGCGGCCCCCGATGAATTTGAGTTTGACACCCCTGCACTAAGCCTTTGATAGTGGTGCTCCGCAAGACGAAAAACCCTGCAAGACGAAGACACCCGCAGAACAGATTAATTTCGTCTTGCGGGGCACCACTGTATCAACAACTTCAGTTATGCAGATGCCACAACCTTGATGGCAGAAAGTGAGGAGGAATTAAAGAACCTCTTAATGAGGGTGAAAGAGGAGAGCACAAAATTTGGTCTGAAGCTCATTATCAAAAAAACGAAGATCATGGCCACTGGCCCCATCACCTCCTGGCAAATAGAAGGGGAAGAAATGGAGGCAGTGAGAGATTTTACTTTCTTGGGCTCCATAATCACTGCAGATGGTGACAGCAGTCACGAAATTAAAAGACTTCTGCTTCTTGGGAGAAAAGCAATGACAAACCTAGACAGCATCTTAAAAAGCAGAGACATCACCTTGCCAACAAAGGTCCGTATAGTCAAAGCTATGGTTTTCCCAGTAGTGATGTATGGAAGTGAGAGCTGGACCATAAAGAAGGCTGATCACCAAAGAATTGATGCTTTTGAATTATGGTGCTGGAGGAGACTCTTGAGAGTCCCATGGACTGCAAGAAGATCAAACCTCTCCATTCTGAAGGAAATCAGCCCTGAGTGCTCAGTGGAAGGACAGATTGTGAAGCTGAGGCTCCAATACTTTGGCCACCTCATGGAAAAGACCCTGATGTTGGGAAAGATGGAGGGCCCAAGGAGAAGGGGACGACAGAGGACTAGATGGTTGGATAGTGTTCTCAAAGCTACCAGCATGAGTTTGACCAAGCTGCGGGAGGCAGTGGAAGACAGGAGTGCCTGGCATGCTCTGGTCCATGGGATTGGCAAGTTTACACAATTTGCTTATAATACCAGACGCTCTTGGACTTAATATGCCCAATCCTAAGTGTAGATCCTCTAGCCACAGGAATCGTGTATCATGATAACGGGTCCTTTGTCCCTTAAGCCCACCAAACTGGGGAGGTGCATGCATCTATTGTGTTTTGATGCTGGTAGAATGTATCATTGTGACCCTGTCTATAAAAAATAAGAGGAATAGAAACAATTTAAATACATTAATTATAAATAATTATGGGAAGCAGTTCCATTCCCCTTAACCCATTTTACAGGACTGGTGTGCAACATCATTATCATCAATTATTCCTGCCATGGAAATAACACCTAAGATTTCAAAGCCTGGAGGAAGAAAATCTGCCCTCACTACTTTAGGAAAGGGATCTAAGAAACAAAGAGCTGCTTCGGAGAAGGCCTCACCCGTTCCTTCTTCCTGTCAGGAACTTCCTTCCATTTGTCTTCTCTCCATCTTTTCCTCTTTCTCCCTTCACCTTCCATCTATCCATGTCCCCATCTCCTCTCCCCTGGAACTCACCAGATTTCTCCAAGGGTCCTGGGAGGGAATGCTCAGAGGTTGTGGGGAGGGATGCGGGAGACAGCCTGACCAGGTCACCTGTCCATCTTCCTCCTTCCATCCTGGCCAGGGTTGCAGGTTCAGTCTCAGCTAGGTTTGCAGGTTCAGCTTCCTGAGGAGTGCAGAATCCAGAGCAAGTTGCAGCTTCCTGGGAGGGAGGGAAGAAGAAGCCAAGGGAGTCTGAGAGCCCCTGCAGGGATTCTCCTGCCCAAGACATTCTGCTGCCCCTGGAGAAGCCCCAATTGGGCACCCCCTTCCCAACAGCCTCCACCCATTTTCAAACACCTTTGGCAATTCCTTTCACCTGCCTATTCCACCTCCCTTCCTAAGGCTGGCATGGTATGCACATTAGTGGCCTGAGAGTAGATTCCTGGGAACCTAAGAGTCAATCTGCAAAGGACTGCTCTGAATACATGGGTGCAGGGAGAAGAAGGAAGCGTCTTGCTTGCATCTGGACCCCCTGGGAGAGGCGGGTGATCCGCCCACTTCTCCCTCTGCCCTCACTGCCTCCTCCAATGTCCTCCTGCCCTGCAAAAACCCTTTGCTCTTGTTTCTCAGGGGAGACAGGCGGCTGGTGGAAAGAGCCTTCAAACCCATCCGTTTCTTCCTCTGCTCCCCCTCCTGTCCTTTTGGGAAACAGGAACTTTGGTCAGGAGTAAACAACTTAGATGGCAAGTTCGCAAGATAAGCACTTTGGAGCACTGCTTGTTCCTACTATGGGTGTGTCTGTGTGTGTTTGGACGTAGAGGACAACATACATGTTTACGCCCCGTGATTCCTTAAAGAGGGCAATTCTTTAAAACCGAAGGCCATTTCTACAAAATGGAAGACTTCCGAAGGCAGCCTTTTACAGGGAAATTTTTGCTTGTTTATATATTGTTGGAAGCTACCCAGATGGGCAGAGGTAACCCAGTCAGATAGGCAGGATGAAAGTAATAATCATCATCATAATAATAATTGCTTCCTAAGCCTGTCCTGGGACGCGGGTGGTGCTGTGGGTTAAACCGCAGAGCCTAGAACTTGCCGATCAGAAGGTCGGCGGTTTGCATCCCTGCGACAGGGTGAGTTCCCGTTGCTCGGTCCCTGCTCCTGCCAACCTAGCAGTTTGAAAGCACATCAAAGTGCAAGTAGATAAATAGGTACCGCTCTGGCAGGAAGGTAGGCAGTGTTCCCGTGCACTGCTCTGGTTCGCAAGAAGCGGCTTAGTCATGCTGGCCACATGAACCGGAAGCTGTACGCCGGCACCCTCGGCCAGTAAAGCGAGATGAGCGCAGCAACCCCAGAGTCGGCCACGACTGGACCTAATGGTCAGGGGTCCCTTTAGTTTTCAAGCCTGTCCTGATTGGCATGCTGATCACAGACTCTGTCCAAACAACCCCTTTGAATGCAACAGGGCTTCCTATTTTTACTGCTATCAGGGGAACAGTCAAACCACGAAGCCACTGATCAATCAGAGTTTCCTGTTTTGACCAAGCACAGTTTGAAGTTAGCTTAATATCCCAGCTTATTACAAAGCTAGCAGCTGCAGTTTCCTGGTTTGGGCAAAATGGAAAGTTTGTTAGCTATGGCTCATAAGAGATTGCCTGGTTTC
This sequence comes from Podarcis raffonei, assembly GCF_027172205.1. NCBI lineage: Eukaryota > Metazoa > Chordata > Lepidosauria > Squamata > Lacertidae > Podarcis > Podarcis raffonei. The sequence continues at coordinate 116,473,260 of NC_070603.1, read as the reverse complement.
ATCACAGTTCACCATCAGGGCTGGCCCAATCATGAGGTAAGCTGGGACAATTAGGTCAGGAGGCAGATGCAGGAAGAGATGGGAAGAGCACATTCCCAGCTCCCCTGTTTGTTAGCCTTGCTGCCAGTGCAGGACCACACCTGGTAAATTTGTGAAGCTACCCATGAAGAGTCCTTCTCTTTTCCCCCCTCTCACTAAAGGTTGGGTGGGGGTCCTTCCTGGAGTGATGCATTCTGGTTGTGGGGCCAGGAGACTGCAGTGGCAGCTAGAGTTTTTGGTTTTAAACTTGGGACAACTTAGGCTTCAGCGTAACTTTGCTGCAGCAATGCATTAAAAACTGTGCTTATTTGTAACCCAGCTTTTCAGGCTGTGATTCAGTCATCTGAACTTGGCCATTATCTAAATAGATATTTCAACAACCTTGCAAGGTAGGCCAGTCTTATTTAATGCAACTACACTTGAGATTGCTGAGGCTGCAGGACGTACTAAGATTTTTACCTCAGTGGGGAGAAAAGAGCATTTTGGAAATGGAGGCAATTTAGAGGAGGAAAACGGGGGTTGGTGGAAGGACCCCTCTTCTGACGTAGCTTCTGCTCTGATAAAATTCAGAGTCCCCTGTGGTTGCTTTATTAAAATAACAACATCAGGAGATATGATCACAAACCTCCCATGTAGGTTTTGGTCCACAAAGCCTTTTAAAGTGGATTAGAGAGAAAGTGCAGGGAGGAGGAATATTCACCACCATAGCTAAACAGAACCTCCATGTCGAGAGGCAGTGGACCTGTGACCTGTTTGGTCCTAGCTCCTGCCAACCTAGCAGTTCGAAAGCACATCAAAGTGCAAGTAGATAAATAGGTACCGCTCCGGCGGGAAGGTAAATGCCGTTTCCGTGCGCTGCTCTGGTTCGCCAGAAGTAGCTTAGCCATGCTAGCCACATGACTCCCTCAGCCAGTAAAGCGAGATGAGCGCCGCAACCCCAGAGTCAGTCACGACTGGACCTAATTGTCAGGGGTCCCTTTACCTTTTCCTGGTGCCAGTATAAACTTCTGAGTCTCTTTGTTGGCTTTGTGTCCTTAATTTGAAATTTGTGCCAAGGTTGTACCACAGTATCTCCATAGAAGCTTAGGGACGGACAAAATTACAGGGGCGCTATAAATTATTATCCCACTCATTCACTCTCACAAACAACGCCAGTCTGTAAGATTGGCAAGTTTACACAATTTGCTTATAATACCAGACACTCTTGTACTGTACTTTATATGTCCAATCCTAAGTGTAGAGCCTCCAGCCACAGGAATTGTGTATCATGATAATGGGTCCTTTGTCCCTTAAGCCCACCAAACTGGGGAGGTGCATGCATCTATTGTGTTTTGATGCTGGTGGAATGTATCACTCTGACCCTGTCTATAAAAAATAATGGTAATAGAAATAATTTAAATATATGAATTATAAATAACTATGGGAAGCATATAAGCATATACACCTAAGATTTCAAAGCCTGGAGGAAGAAAATCTGCCCCCACTACTTTATGAAAGGGATTCAAGAAACAAAGAGCTGCTTCGGAGAAGGCCTCACCCCTTCCTTCTTCCTGTCAGGAACTTCCTTCCATTTGTCTCCTCTCCATCTTTTCCGCTTTCTCCCTCCACCTTCCATCTATCCCTGTCCCCATCTCCTCTCCCCTGGAACTCACCAGATTTCTCCAAGGGTCCTGGGAGGGAATGCTCAGAGGTTGTGGGGAGGGATGCGGGAGACAGCCTGACCAGGTCAACCGTCCATCTTCCTCCTTCCATCCTGGCCAGGGTTGCAGGTTCAGTCTCAGCTAGGTTTGCAGGTTCAGCTTCCTGAGGAGCTCAGAAGCCAGAGCAAGTTGCAGCTTCCTGGGAGGGAGGGAAGAAGAAGCCAAGGGAGTCTGAGAGCCCCTGCAGGGATTCTCCTGCCCAAGACTTTCTGCTGCCCCTGGAGAAGCCCCAATTGGGCACCCGCTTCCCAAGAGCCCCCACCCATTTTCAAACACCTTTGGCAATTTCTTTCACCTGCCTGTCTCACCTACTTTCCTAAGGCTGGCATGGTATGCACATTAGTGGCCTGAGAGTAGATCCCTTGGAACTTAAGAGTTAATCTGCAAAGGACTGCTCTGAATACATGGGTGGCCCTTGCATGGATGAAAGAATATTCATCACCATAGGTAAACAGAACCTCCATGTCTAGAGGCAGTGGACCTGTGACCTCCAGGTGCTGGAAACCCAGGTGAGAGGAGGGCACTTACCTTTCCCAGAAGCCCCTCAGTGTCTGGGAGCAGGGTCTTGTCTGTCCCCCCTGCTCTCCCACTGGGCCACCGACTGGCACCCGCAGCTCCCCTGAAGGAGAGGACACCATCCCCGGAGTGGGGAGGACTGTGAGCCTGTGGGGTTTCCCACCCTAAACGAGGGGGCTGCATCGTCTTCAGGAAATCCTGCTTCTGGGCCTCCCAGTGCTGCTGCGGCTGCCCCTCCTCTGCCTCCTGCTTAATTTGACATAAATCTGCCCGAGGCAGAAGATCCCTGATGGTCCCAACTTGGCCGGCAGGAGGTTTCCTTCCTTTGCACTCCAGTCTCTCCCTTTGAATGGGTCTCCTGGGTCCCTGCTCTTCCATTTTTATGCCACCCTGCTGGAAAAGAAATAAACACAAAGTAAAATAAAACCCAAGAATAAAAACAAAAGCACATTTTTTAACGATTAGCCAGTTTTTGGAATATATTATTACTCTTTCTATTTCTGATGTTCAGGCTGTGAATGACAATCATTATGTCACCCAAATGCCTTCACCCAGGGACGAGGGGAAGTTATCCAAAGAAACATCAAGGTTTATGGAAGTACAAATAATATTTAGGGGGGGGGGGGACTTCCGGTTAGCGCCAGCGACAATGTCGGATTTCCTCTGAACTCTCAGGGGAACCGCTCCGGGGATTTAGGGTCTGCCGCTGCGGCAAAAGCGGAGACCCGCAAAAAACCACAGGCGGGTGAAGCCTGTGGACCTGGGATCCGGCTGGCACCTTTTGCGCCTCCCTTGCTTGCAAGGAGACCTCTTTTCGAGGCTCCGTTGCGAGGCAGGGTGAGCAGCGCGGTGCTTCGGATCGATCGCTTCGTCCCCGGAGTGAAGCCGCACAGCTGTTGTTGGAGAGCGCTGATTTCTTTGTGGGACAATCTGGCTCTAAAAGTAACTACCCGTGAGTAGAACCAATTAGAAGATTTAAGACAAGGACAGAGGCTTAAAGAAATTAAATTTCAATTGGAAATCTTTAAAAAGTAAGAACTAATTTGGATTTAAAGCGGGGAGGTCTAAACAGGAAGTCCGCCTTCCGCTTTTGTATATAGACTTAAGCAAAGATACTACAAGCTAAAATCTTGGAAACTTTGATTTGAAAATCCAAATATTCACTGTTTGAAGTAACTACCCCCCCCCCCTTTGAAGAAGTAGGGGGAGACTTTGAATTTGATAAATTTTTGAGATCGGAAACCCCACAGCTTTGACCTGGGAACGAGCTGCCTGGACGTTAAGGAATTACTTTTAAAAACTTTTGACAGGTGGATTTTGACAGCTAATGGAAATATACAGAATTCCCCGTACCCTTCTGCCTTAAAGGTGGCGAATGTAACCATGTTATGTCTTGGTATTTCGAAGCTGAGTTGACTCTTGGAAATTGTTATTGTTGAGAAATTGTATCCCTCTAGTGGGGGAATTTGAAACTGTTGCATGAACAACTGCAGATAACAAGCCTGGGAACTAGATTCTGACCTTCAAATATCCAAAATGCAGATCTCTGAAGCAATGATGAATGCATTGCAAAGAACAAACTTTTTGTTGGAGGAGCTCCACAGGAAGCTGGAATTTCAGGAATTGGTTTTGTCGACACAACCGGTGGCAAAAGAAGAATTGACGGAAGAAGAATTGGTGGTGGAAGGAGAGCCGGAGCAAGAAGAAGAGGAGAAACTCAACGTAACTGAGGACTACAAATTAAGATCATCTATGGACTACAAACTAAGACCATATATGATGGACTTTGGTAAAGGCCTGACTGTGATGGCTGGATCTCAGTTTGGACTGAAAGGATGGAAGGATCCCATTACACAGGGATCCATGGACTGTTGGAATATGGATATGGGTTTGGAAATGATTGAAGGTTTTGGGGCTACTAGATTTGGATGCATTGGGAAATACCTTTGGAAAGACCATCTAAAATTTAAACCTGAAAATTGGGTTGAATGGTTTAAATGGTGCAGCTATTATGTTAGGATGGGATTCCCCAGAGATGTGTTTCTGGGAATTAAAGAGTATGAACAAAATCGCCAGAAGGGGCCTGGGGGGGACCTAAGAGCCTCTGACATCAGGTGCCCAGATTAAGGAGCTTTAGGGAATTGACGGAAAGGACTGGCAGTTTTTTTTGGGACCGGGGAGGAGCTGTGGGGAGAGGATTGGGAAATTTAAAGTTTTTATTGAAATGTGTTATAAAGTTTAAAGGCTATTTTAAAATAAAGCAAACTCTTAGAGAATTTGGATAATGGTGGATAGATACCCACAGGTTTCAGCAGAAATGTCGTGAGAAGTTATGCATTTATAAGTTGAGAATCTAAAGTTAATAAGGCCAAGAAAAGTATTTTATGTTTATGTAAAAATTTTGGAAAGATGGAAAGGATTTGCTGAAATAACAATTGAAGCAGAATACAAAAAAGGGAGGTGTGAGGAGGTCAAAGAACTAAGCTAAAGAAAGTTACATCATTGAAGTACATTCTATTTTTATGTAATGTTTTGTTCTCTTCTTTTTTCTTTTTTTTGTTTTTGTGTGTGTGATTGTTTATTTTTTGTTATATTGTTGAAAATCTAATAAATATTATTTTTTAAAAAATAGGGGTGGGGGAACCAAGGCAGTGGAAGGAAATCCAAAAACAACCCAGTGAGAGGACTGAGCATGTTCAGTGGACAGGGAACGCTGATCCTGGCTGCAACTTCTAGCATGTTGGAAAGGCAGCAACAGATCTTTGTATATGATTAAGGCTGCAACAGACCCACCTAACATTGAAAGTACATGACTTCACCCAAGAAATCCTGCCAGCTGCAGTTTGTTAGGGGTGTTGAGAACTCTAGCAATAAACTACAGGTCCCGTGGTTCTCTGGGGGAAGCCACGTGCTTTAAATGTATGGTATCTGCACAGCCCAAGAAACTGACAAAAGGAATATTGATCAACAAAATCAAAGAACTCACTCCAAAATATTTTATATTTGATGGTCACAAACTCTCTTTACTGAAGATATTCTAACTTGCAGTCCATTGGCTGCATATGGCTTGCCAAGCCTCAGGGTGTGTCCTGCTAGTCCCTGCCCTTTCCATCTCATGATCTGATCATAGGATGAAGATCTCTGTCTGTCCTGGAGAGAAAGATGCCTAAGGGCCCTTAGAGAGATCTTTTCAACTCCAGTTTCAGCACAAACCAGCACAGTGCTGAAATGGGGTAAAGCCCTGCTCTGAAAATAAATGATCTCTCTGGCTGCTCTTTAAAGAGGATTTCTAAAGAACAATCTGAAGGGTCTTTTTTCCACAGATCTCATTGCTAATTCAGAAGGGTCTTCTTGTGCTCTTATTTCTCCTCCACCCCAGGACTGGGGTTGGAAGGTCTAAACATGCTGATTGTGTTTGCAAGACTTGTATGTATGCTAGGTGGCATGTCTGGTGAGTGTGTGCAGCACCTCTGGCATGTGTGCATGTGACTTTATGGTCTGCATCTCTTTTCTGTGGGCGCATGCATGTGCATACATTGGCCACAAAGCTCATTGGGATGTGGCCTCCAGAATCAATGCAGCTTTAAGCCTATAAATGTTTCGTTCCTCCTGCTCTATAGGAAAGAACAATCAAATCTGAGACTATCAGGAGGAGAGAACTCCTGGATCTACAGAGTTAATGTTCTCAACATCCTATGGACACAAACTGCAATTAGATTTCCCTTTAATTGCTTTGAGATTTTTTCCCTTAAAAATATGAAGCGGTATAGAAATGAAATGAGTAATAATCTGAACATGAATAGCTAATTTCAATTTCGCCTTCCTCAGTCTTTAACAATACTGTCTTCAATGTTTTTATTATCATTAATTCATTTCCATATGCCACACTTCTTAAGAATCCTCCTTTCCTCTGCATTCTCTAAACTGTCACCCATTTCAACCCTCAGCCTTCATCTGAAAACTCTGCTGCCTTACTAAGGTGGAAATAAAACCATTAATGAAACAGGCTTAAGCCTCTCTCACTTATTCACACGCAGACACAAGAGGTCACTACCTTGATAGCTTGGGAAAAGATCAGATGCATTCTCCGGGGAAAAGATCTATTAGCTGTTTTATTAGCCATGACAGAACAACAGAGCCTCCATGTGTAGGCACAGTGTACCTTGATCTGAGGCAGGCAAAATATGCCATTTCCTTGCTAAATGAATCTGATGGACATCATTGCCACAAGATGTGGTGATGGTGGTGGCAAAGAGAGCTTTGAAAGACGATTTGTCCAATTTACGAAGGAGGGCGATAGGTTTATCAATGGCACTGGCAGACGAAGGGGGGGCAGGAGTAGTGGCCTGCAAAGGGTTTCAGGGGCTGCAGAATGAGAGGGGCACCTCCCTGCTGCACTTTCCCCCCTGCCTCGCCTTCCCTCTCCGCCGGTGGGAGAGCGTGAGCTTGTGCCTGTGCTGCCGCCCCCGGAAACCCACTCATCGCCCTTGCAGCCCCCGCAGGGAGGCAGAAGCAGGAGAGAGGGAGGACCGTGGAAGAGGACGGGGCTACCTGGTGAGGGTCAGGGAGAGGGGCGGCAGACTCAGTGACCGCCCCGGGAGGTAAAAGCCCCAGGTACGCCGCTGATCCGTGAGCGACTATATGCATCCTCCATCGCGGAGCAGCAGCTGCCTTGGACCCCTCATTCTGCCCCTTGAGCTCAGGACTGAAGGGAGCAGCTCCCCAGGGTCTCCGGCAGGGTCCGTGCCAGCCTGAGCCAGAGATGTTTGCCCCTGTGCCCTCCTGCAGATGCCCTGCCCCTCAGCTGCGCCCCTTCCCCTTCCTGCCCGGTTGGGGGGCGCCCTGCAGCCTCTGGCTGGACTCCGGGCCTGATCCTGCCAGGCGAGGCGCACGTGCTCTCCTCCTCCTCCGCTTGCTCCGCCCTCCTGCACCTCGGACTCCTCGCTCCGTCCCTGCACCGGAATCTGGCTCCTCTCCGGGGAAACTCGCCAGGCCACTGCCCGCTGCTCCTCCGCTCTCCTCGGCGGGGGACAGGAAAGTGCAGCCGCTCTCGAGTCCCCCTGGCTGGCCCCGTTTCCTGCCTCTCTGAGCATCGGAGCTCGCTGGCTGTGGGTTGGGCCCTGGGAGGCTGCAAGGCTGGATGCGCCCCCTTGCAAGGCGAGGGCTGCGAGACCGCCCTGCTGCTTCCCCTGCCCTCGTATTTGCAGCCCGCTGCTTCTGATCCTGGAGGTTCTGCTCTTAGCTGTCGGGGCAAATGGATTAGCCCGATGAGATCTGGTCCATTCCTAGCTCTGGAGCAGCAGGGAACAAGCTTTTTGCACCCTTCTCTAGGGATGTTCACATCTGTGTCCCCGTGTTCGCAAATCACTGAGCTGTCTTAACTCAGTCGGTAGAGCGTGAGGTGCTTTATCTCAAGGTTGTGAGTTCGAGTCCCATGTGAGAAAAAGCGGAAATAAAGTGTAATGTTACCTTGAAATTGTGTACAGAATAGTCCGATGGTTTTTAGAGAAACCCAAAAACTTCCCCTTTCTATACCCTTTCGTTGTCTTCTGTAATAAGTGGGTTTTGTTTAGAAAGCTGTCTCTCAAAATTTATTAGAACATTGGAATGTACCTGGCATTTTATAAGCTCTTCAGTATGTTGCACAAATAAGTCTCCTTGTGATCAGTATGCAGTCCCTGGTTTCCAAACCCTCTACAGGAAATCTTCCTGAAATACCATTTCATGAAGCTGGGACGATGCCACCCAGCTGCCTGAATGCCTAGCAGCTGGAGGAGGCAGTCCAGTTCCCAGCTCTGCTGGCCTAGGTCATGTGATCACTTAGCTCCAGCAACAGATGCCAGGGCTGGGCTCTGTTATCTTTCCATAACCTCCAACATCTCTCTGATGAAAATAGGGGTGTCCTGTTCCATAATGATAATTTTACTATTTATACCCCACACATCTTATTAGGTTGCCCCAGCCACTCCAGGCAGCTACCAACATATATAAAAACAGAATAAAACATTTTTAAAAATCCCTATACAGGATTACCTTCAGACAACTTGGGGGTCACATAACCCCATACCCTCTGGCATCAAGTCAGAAACTGACGACAGCTTCTGTAAATCAGGGACATCCCTGGAAGACAGTGGCACTTGGAGGGTCTGTCTTTCCCTGCTTTTTCCTTGGCTGTCTCTGGTCTCCTGCCTCCATTCAGCAGAGGAGGGAGCCTTCATACGGAGAAGGATCGGGGCCAACAGGGCATAGTTGGTGCCTTCAGATGACTGCAGTGAAGGGAGAACCATTTGGAGGAACAGAGTGTTGCAATTCTCAGAAAGGGATGGAAGGAGCACGGCCACATCGTGGTCTGGTTCTTCAGGTACTTGTTGTTCAAGTTGTTCCATGGAATTCCTGATCTGGACCTTGTGTGGGAAATGAGTTCTCTCCATCACAAGAATAATTTTTGAAGCTTTACTGCACAAGAGTCTTAAACAGTCTTACAATAAGATGAACATGATAAAGTAGCACTTGCAAACAATGTTCAGTCCTTTATGTAATCCTGTGAACTTTACTCTCTCTGGTCCCAGAGGGAGATCCTAAGCTTCTTCATCATTGCATAACTTATTTGCAACTGCTGCTGCTTCTCCTAGCCATCTCCAACAAGCACCCGCTGACTTCTCAAGTTTAAGCTTCCTTTAAGCTCTGCAGCTTCTGTTTCCAGCGATGAGTTATTAGGAAAGATACCAGCCTCCTCTGATGCTTTTGTCAGAGTGGAACCTCTGAGTGGAACCTCTTGCCCAAAAGGTTGCACTCTTTCTTCTTCTATGTTTGCTTCATATGCCACAATGTTCTCTCTCTTTTTCTCAAATGCTCCAGGCGACCACAAATGAGTGTCTAAAGGGAAACCAAAAGCTCAGAGTTGGGATGGGGGGGGGGCGTGAATATCAGGTTGCCTTGTAGTGCCTGGGAGCCCTGCTATTAGATTTGCATCTCATAAATGTTGTAGAAGCCTTTAGGTTTTTTAGCTGTATATTTAAAAAACAAGGCTCTCATTAGATGTTTCATTCTTTTGTTATTCTGACACTGCATTGTACAGCAGCACGTTTGCACAGTTTTTTTAAAATAGTGATTTTTTAATATGCAAAAAGAATAGAAATGCATTATAAAGGGTTTATTTAGAAGCAGAACAAGCATTTTATTTTATTTTAAATAACAGAGGGATGAGGCCCAATTCTTAGTGCTCATCCCAGGTTAAAGATTAGCAGCCACACCCTCACAAAAAGCTATGAAAGGATTTTGTTAGCGAATGTCAAGGTGAATTCCTACCTTGTATTCCTGGGCTGCCTCTTCCTTGAGAACCACAGTTCTCACTGCGGACGCGGGTGGCGCTGTGGGTAAAACCACAGTGCCTAGGACTTGCCGATCGTATGGTCGGCGGTTCAAATCCCTGCAGCGGGGTGAGCTCCCGTCTTTCAGTCCCAGCTCCTGCCCACCCAGCAGTTCAAAAGCACCCTTAAAGTGCAAGTAGATAAATAGGTACCGCTTTATAGCGGGAAGGTAAACGGCGTTCCGTGTGCTGCTCTGGTGCAGGCTCACCAGAGCAGCTATGTCACACTGGCCACGTGACCCGGAAGTGTCTGCGGACGGCGCCGGCTCCCGGCCTCTAGAGTGAGATGAGCGCACAACCCTAGAGTCTGTCAAGACTGGCCCGTACGGGCAGGGGTACCTTTACCTTTATGCTGCCTATAGCCAGCCCTGGTCAGCAATGTGTCTGCAGCTCTTTGAGCCAGTTGGACTTTCTGAGCACAGAAAGTTCCAGGCAGAAAGTACATGGCAGGCCCATGTAGAGTGTGTTACAGTGACCCCTACACAATGTGGCACCAGACTGCCTCTTTGGGGGGGGTAATTATCTGTTCTAAACACTGCAAAGAGAAGATAGCACCCATTTGCCTCTGTAAAAGCGCTTTCATCTTGACCTGCCATACAGCATAGGTCTTGGGCGTGAGGAGAGGAAAGGGCAGAGTCATCTGGCCAGAATGTAGACAGGCCATGTCTGCTATTACTTAAAGCAAGATAAAGCCTTGGACTCCTTCAGCTACTCTCTCTCCCACTCAGAGCACAATTAACAGGCAAACAGGGATGCTATCTTCTTTCCTTTTGGCAGTCAGCAACACACCTCCATAAATCAAGCAGCAGCAACAGCAACAGCGGCAGCTTGAATACTCTGCTCCAAAACAGCTCTGCTTCTGGGCACCACAAATCAGTCCAGCATGCAGCCTGCGTTCCGCCGTCCAGCAATCAGCAACAGAAACCTCTGGCGACTGGGACGTCTGGTCAGACGACTATAACAACGACTGGGCCCATAACCGATGTCAGCATCGCCCTTGAGCCAGTGCCACCAACTGGACTCATCCACCTCAGCCCCGACTGGGCTAGGCGAGCTGGGTAGCACTTCCAGAGACCACCTTCTGCACAGGAACAGGTCAAAGTGCTGTGGACTCACAGCTTACGAGTTGTGAGCACCGGATTCACTTCCACAAGAAGACAGTGGTCGCACAGCAGAGTATAGCAGAGTATAAACGACTCGGAGAGCAGCTCTGTAGAATATCTTCTTTATTCTATCTACAGCTATAATACACAACTATGTACAGAGCTTAATGAGGTCTAAGCATAAATGAATGCTGAACAGCACTGAGTGCCTGCAGCTGCTCTTAGCAGCAACCTTATCTATACACACGATCTCAAACACTCAGTCTCTCTCTCTCCAACACACTGACTGACTGACTGACTCTTTGATGTGGTGCTGGAGCAGAATATGTAGAGAGCAGAACATCGCCCCTCCTCTCTGGAAAATCACCAGATTCTTGGATATGGGAGGGGTGAAATCTCCTCACTCCTCTTCCATGACACCAAGGGGAGCTCCTCTTCTGGGGCTAAAAGCATTGCTGTGGAGGTTTCATTTTTGTCATGATTGCAAGGGAAGAAGGGAAGGTAAAACCACCCCCACCCCCACCCCCAAACACAAAGAACTGAATGAAAATAGCCCTGTCTGAGCGATTAGCTACTGGAGAGCATAATGTGCGGTTTAGTTGTGATGCTCACCTGCCTCCCTGGATGAGTCTTTTCTTGGGGTCAGGGAGCTGGGGAGCAACATGAAGTTCCCAGCTTACATTTCCTTCTGGTCAGCTATTCCAGCTCTTGTCTCCTCCCCATTTCTTTATGGAGGGGCAAAGGCTATGCACTTTGTATAGACGCAAGAATAACCAACAAAGGAACTCTGCAACCAATCAGAGGGAAACAATGCTGCTGGCACCAATCAAAGGCTGGCCCCCTTCCTCTGCAGTGCGGGGGAGAAGCCAGAAGGGAGGGAGGAGGCGCCGCCATCAGGAAGAGAAAAAGAGAGAGAGAAATGGTGCAGCCCAAACTATATGAATCAGAACCATGAAGCGATTTCTGGACCTTCTGTGGGACGGATCCAGAACCCATTCGGGTCAGAACCAGCCCGTGGCCCTTAGGTTGCTGACCCCTGTCCAGAGACTTCACAGCCATCTTCGCTTCCTAGGAACTCTGGGAACTGTAGTTCTGGGAGGAACCTCTTAGAAGTTTCTGAGCCTCCTCAGCCAACTACAGTTGGACATCCTGAGACTACAATTCCCAGAAAAGCTGGACCAAGGCCTTTAGCCACAGCCCTGACCAAATAACGGACCTTTCTCTTCTCTCCCTCTCCACCTCCCACATTCACAACAAATCAGTCTCCCACTCCTCAGTCCCTTTCACTCATCTCCCCTAGCCCTAATTCTTTCACACATTCCTTTAAAACATTTCTGTGAACTAAGAAACACAAAAAACCCACACCCTCACTGGTCACCTTCCACAGGTCAAAAGCCAATGCAGAAAATATTTAATAAAAACAGCTCTAAACAGGTACACAAGAACACAGAAAAAAGGAGATGAGTTTTAAAAGCAATCTCAAATGAACATTTAACACAGGGACCTTTCATTCAGCTGGAAAATGCTATCAGTAAAAAGGTCTTCAATACATTATGCAAAGTTCAAGTACAGAGCGCCTGGAATGCTGATCTACAAGACAAGGGCAGTCCATCATTTTGGCAGTGAAAGGCGGACCTGAAAACTCAACAGATTCAACACACACCTTGAGCATTGCAGATTCACACTCTCTCCCTGTTTATTTAGCAACAAGTTGCCACTTATTTTGTACATTTAGTATATGTGACCTTCATTACTTTAATACATATATGTGTGTATACAAATTTAAGTACAAACACTAAAACATCATTCCATGCATTTACAACTGATTTCCCCCTTTATGAGTTTCTTGATGTAAGTAGTGAACCCTGAGTGGAAAACTCCATACATTTATATTGTTTCCCTAGTGTGAATTTGCTAATGAATATTAAGGTCTCCACTCCCTCTGAAGCCCTTTCCATATTCAGTACACTTGTAGTTTTCATCATGTGTGAGTTAGCTGATGTCTTCTAAGGAGTTCATTTTTACTGAAGCTATTTCCACATTCAACACATTTAAATGGTTTCTCCTCATGTGAGTTCGTTGATGTATTCTAAGTGCTCCATTCTTACTGAAGCTTTTTCCACATTCCATACATTTAAATGGTTTCTCCCCAGTATGAGTTCGTTGATGTCTTCTAAGTTTCCAACTTTCACTGAAGCTTTTTCCACATTCAATACATTCAAATGGTTTCTCCCCCAAATGAGTTCGTTGATGTATTCTAAGGGTTCCACTTGTACTGAAGCTCTTTCTACATTCAATACATTTAAATGGTTTCTCCCCCGTGTGAGTTCGTTGATGTATTCTAAGTGTTCCACTTTCACTGAAGCTCTTTCCACATTCCATACATTTGAATGGTTTCTCCCCCGTGTGAGTACGTTGATGTCTTCTAAGTGTTCCACTTTCACTGAAGCTCTTTCCACATTCCATACATTTGAATGGTTTCTCGCCTGTGTGAGTTCGTTGATGTATTCTAAGTTTCCCACTTTTACTGAAGCTTTTTCCACATTCAATACATTTAAATGGTTTCTCCCCAGTATGGGTTCGTTGATGCATTCTAAGTTTCCCACCTTCACTGAAGCTCTTTCCACATTCAATACATTTAAATGGTTTCTCCCCAGTATGAGTTCGTTGATGTATTCTAAGGACTACATATTGACTGAAGCTCTTTCCACATTCAATACATTTAAATGGTTTCTCCCCCGTGTGAGTTCGTTGGTGTATTCTAAGTGCTCCATTCCTACTGAAGCTTTTTCCACATTCAATACATTTAAATGGTTTCTCCCCAGTGTGAGTTTGTTGATGTATTCTAAGGGTTCCACTTGTACTGAAGCTCTTCCCACATTCAATACATTTAAATGGTTTCTCCCCAGTGTGAGTTCGTTGATGTATTCTAAGGACTCCATATCGACTGAAGCTCTTTCCACATTCAATACATTTAAATGGTTTCTCCCCCGTGTGAGTTCGTTGGTGTATTCTAAGTGTTCGACTGTCATTGAAGCTCTTTCCACATTCAAAACATTCAAATCCTTTCTCCCTTGTATGAGTTCGTTGATGCATTCTAAGTTTTCCACTTTCACTGAAGCCCTTTCCACATTCCATACATTCAAATAGTTTCTCTCCTTTGTGAGTTTGTTGTTGTATCCTCAGTTTCTTTCTTCTTCCCAATAAATTCACATGTGGCTCCATAGAATTCTGACTTCCATCCTCCTCAACTGTTTGGGAGTCTGGGAGGAAAGAGAATCCTGTTAGACTTTCAAGAAAGACAAAAAGGGAACTGCACACATGTCAATCCCAGTCTGCACCTTCTCTCATTTTAACACCGTCTCCATTCTCCACTGTCCTCTCTAGGTTTCAAAATTTTAGGAATGAATACGAGATAATGGCAAGAGCAACACATGATCACTCCATTCACACTTGATAAAGCACCATCATTTTATAATACAGATCTATGGTGGAATTGGCTTATTAGACACATCTATTTTTACTTTCTGAAGTGAAGAAATGATCTCAGACTAAAGTAACAGTATCTCCCTTGTGAAATAAATAAAACTTAAGTGCTACATGTAACTGTAAAAATATTGCACTATATTGGAACCTCAGAAGAGCCTTCTGGATCACGCAAAGGCCCACCTAGTCCAGCATCCTCTTCTCACAGAGGCCAACCAGATGCCTGTGGGAAACCGGCAAGCAGGACTGGAGCACAAGAGTCTTCTCTGCCTTCGTGTGCTTTCCAGAAACTAGTATTAAGAAGCATTATTGCCTAGAACCACGAGGGCAGAGCAGAGACGTCAGTCTTATCCTTTTTTTCAAGCTATCCAAGTTGCTGGCCATCACTGTCTCCTGTAGGATAGATTCCATAAATGAACTACGCTTCTGTTTTTTCATCTTTGCAGCCCTTAAAAGCTGATAAATGTATTATGGCCTAAGCTTTTGTGGGCTGCAGTCTGACAAAGTGGACTCTTGACCAGGAAAGCTGGTGCCACTATAAACTTCTGAGTCTCTTTGTTGGCTTTGTGTACTTATTTTGAAATTTGCACCAAGGTTGTACCACAGTATCTTCATGAAAGCTTAGGGACGGACAAAATTACAGGGTGCCAGCTCCGTGAATCTCAAGCCTCTCGTGCCTCCGCTGACAGAGCCTGAGAATGCAAGAGATGTGATTCGGTTGGAATGTGAAGCAGGGGAGGAGCAGCCAAGCTGCAGCAGGAGCAAAGAACAAAGAGCAGGAAGAGGGGGTGCTGTGGGGGGGCGGACACAGACCGTTACCTCCAGTTTGAGGTCTGACACAGAGACCCCAGAAATAGCCTGTGCAAATAATCGTAGGCTCGAGAGAATCTGCGAGAAGAGGGGAAAAGAAAGCGAAAGTGGGGGCTTCTTTGCTGGAGGAATCGGCAACTGCAAGCTGGGATGAACAGGCCGAAGACTGAGCTCCACAGTGATTTGTGAGTTTGAGCAATAAACCTGAGATAATTACTACTGGAGTTGTCTCGCGTCTGTGTGGGAGAACCAAGGCATTACACAGGGGCGCTATAAATTATTATCCCACTCACTCACTCTCACAAACAACCCCAGTCTGTAAGATTTACACATTTTGCTTATAATACCAGACACTCTTGGACTTAATATGCCCAATCCTAAGTGTAGAGCCTCCAGCCACAGGAATCGTGTATCATGATAACGGGTCCTTTGTCCCTTAAGCCCACCAAACTGGGGAGGTGCATGCATCATTTGTATTTTGATGCTGGTGGAATGTATCATTGTGACCCTGTCTATAAAAAATAAAAGTAATAGAAACAATTTAAATACATTAATTATAAATAATTTGTTAGGGGACATTCGGCACAGAAACGTGTGTATACCTTTAAGGAGTTTCTGAGATTAATTGGCTGCAGGTGACCGTTGCTATAAAGGAAAAAAGCTGAGTTTTGTAGCCTGCCTGCAGGAATAACACCCACCAGAGTTTGTGTTTATTTGCTTAGTAATAAAGTCTTCGTTTTAGTTTGGGTTTTTATACCTATGTCTCCTGGAGTCACTCTGTCCTCTGCCACCGGCTGGAAATCCCCCTCCAACAGGTTATGGGCCCAGTCCCCAGTCCTGAGTGGGCAGAGACAGAGCGTGGAGCTCAAGGGGGAGCTTCCTATTTTCCAGTAGAGAACTGGGAGAGTCTAATTATATGTCATGGAGTTTACAGATGCAGGCGTTTTTAAAGAAAGAACAATGTTGGACTGTTATTGTTAACCCTCCTGCAAAAGAGGAGGATGAAGAAGTAGATGAAGCAGACCAAAGGCTGGAGGACAAAGCCTATGCCAATTTAATTTTGAGTTTAGAGAAGTCTCAGTTATCTCACGTACGAGACCTTGAAACAGCAAGTGAGATTTGGCAAGCACTGAGAGCAATACATATTAGAGACACTGCTGGCAGCAGGATTACCCTAATGAGAGCTCTGTACCGAGCCAGACTAAGTGAGGGTGAATGTGTTTCAACACACCTTCAAAGAATGCGTGATGTATTTTCACAGTTAAATGAACTTGGGGAACATTTTTCTGAACAGAGAAAGGTTTATATTGTGCTGTCTTCGCTTCCTGAGTCATGGGACAATTTAGTGATGACTCTGGAGGCAATCCCAGAAAGCCAATTAACAATGCATTTCTTAACTGGGCGTTTGCTTGATAAGGAGGAAAGACGCCATGAGAGGAAGGCCACAACCCCTCACCATAACTCCAGAAATGGGAGGCAATCCAGTAAAAGATATGCAACTGATGAGGAGCAGCAACCTAAAGAGGTTGTAGACCACAGAGAGGAAGCAGCTTTCACAGTCAGAAGATGCTATCGTTGTGGGTCAACCAAGCATTTAGTACGTCAGTGCACTGTGTCTGTGGGAGAAAACACAAGAAAAGGGCGGCCTGCGTTTGCTGGGAAGCAAGGAGACAGGAAGAGTCAAGTCCAGTATGTTTCTGCAGCAGTTCAAGGCACCAGTCATGACGTTGGACAAGACTGGATTTTAGACTCGGCAGCGACAAACATTTTTGTTAAGTCTGCACAAACCCTTGTAGAAAAGCAGCCTTGTAAATCTGTAAATGTAGTACTAGCTGATGGAACAGTGCATGAGTCAGCTGGAAAGGGTAGTGTGAATATCAACTGTTTAAGTGCCAAGTTTACCAATGTTTTATGTGTACCAAGTTTAGAAAATAATTTGCTTTCAGTTACAAGTCTTGTTAAGCAGGGATTTAAAGTAACCTTTTCTGGTTCAGGCTGTAAAATAGAGAAAGCTGGAAAAGTGGTTACAGTGTCACTACAAAATGGTTTGTTTGTTTTGAAATACCAGCTAGTGAGCGAGTCTGGGGCATGTGTTAAAGCCTGTAATAGAGCCTTGCATGATGAGTGCCAGCATCTGTGGCATCGTCGTTTGGGGCATGCCAATTTCTGCAGTATTGCAAAAATGCCAGAATTAAGCAAGGAAGTTAAAATGAAAAAATGTTCAGTTTTTCTAGACTGCAATACCTGCAAGGAGTCTAAAAGTAAGCGAGGGTCTTATCCTGAAAGTACTAGAATTAGCAAGAGGCCATTTGCTTTAGTACATTCAGACCTTTGTGGGCCATTTGCAGAGTCTGAAGGAGGAGCAAAGTTTTTTTTTGGGTTCTTGTGGATGATTATAGCCGATATACTTGGGTATACTTGCTAAAACACAAAAGTGAAACTGGTCAACTGATTAAGAATTGGGTCAACTCTATAGAAAGGCAGTTTCCCTACAAAGTTACCCAGTTGCAGAGTGATCGTGGAGGCGAGTTCATGTCTGAAGCCCTCCAGGTCTGGTTGAAAAAGCATGGTATTAGTCACCGTAAATCGTGTCCTTTTTCGCCTGAAGAAAATTCAGTTGCAGAACGCAAGATAAGGTCTTTACAAACAATGCTAGATTCTATGCTATGTGATTCTGGCTTATCCAGGAAGTATTGGGGGGAAGGAATTCTGTGTGCTAACTACATACAGAACAGATTGTTTCATTCTACCATAAACAACACCCCTCATTTTTTGCTTTATGGAAAAAAACCCTTTTTGGACAATGTTAAAAACTTTTGGTTGCTGGGCTTGGGTTCACATTCCAAAAGGACAGAGAAGGAAAGGAGAACCCAAGGCAAAGAGACTTAGGTTTGTTGGCTATCAAAGTTGGTCAAAGGGGTATCGTTTTGCACTAGGGCATGGCAGAGTTGTAATATCAAGACAGGCAGAGTTTTGTGAGCAAGATGGTTGGGTTCATTTACATGGAAATTCAGAAGTTGTTTTATCTTCTGATGATACAGATAAATTTGTGAAATCTGAGGAAGAAAAGCCACAAATTAAAGAAAGTTCTAAAAGTGATAGTGATGAGGATTCAGGGGATGAGGATCCCAGTACACAATCTCCTAAAGCTGAACCAATTTCTCCTGAGCAGGATGAATCAGAAGGGGAAGATAGTTCAGAGGGGGAGAGTGTTCAAGTTAGAAGATCACAAAGAAGCAATAAGGGGGTACCGCCAGAAAGGTTTACTATACAAGAAGTTAAAACTGTTGATGTGAAAAAAGAACCTCGTGATTATGAGGAAGTTTTAAAGTTACCACACCAGGAAATAGTAAGGTGGAAAAATGCAATGAAAGCAGAAATGAAATCTTTAGCAGAACACAATGTGTTTACCATAGAGCCATTGCCAGAAGGAAAAAAGGCAGTGGGCTGTAGATGGGTGTATAAAATAAAACTTTTGGCAGACGGTGGTGTTAAGTATAAAGCCAGGCTGGTAGCACGAGGCTTTACTCAAAGAAAAGGTGAAAGCTTTGATGAAACCTTTTCTCCTACTGCAAGGAGTGAAAGTGTGTGCTTATTGCTAGCTCTTGCAGGACAACGTGGGTTTAAGGTAAATCATTTTGATATTGAAACAGCTAATCTTAACGCAAATCTGCAAGAAGAAATTTTTATGAATCAAGCGCCAGGTTTTGAGGCAGGAGAACAGAATTCTGTATATAGGCTGAACAAAGCAATTTATGGGCTCAAACAGTCAGCTAGAAATTGGAATGAGTGTCTTGATAATGCTTTAAAAAATCTAGGCTTTAAAAGAAGCTTAGCTGATAACTGCTTGTACACTAAAGGAAAGGGTGATAAACAAGAATTATGTTTGTCTTATGTTGATGATTTGCTTTACTCTACAAAAAGTGACAAGCAAGTGGAAAAGTTTGCAGAACAACTAAGAAATGAATTTAAAGTAAGAGATTTGGGTCCAGTAAAAAATTATCTCGGTTTAGAAATTCAAAGAACAAACGATGGAAGGTTTTTGTTGAGTCAAAAAGACAAAATTGGGAATTGCTGTGCGTGACGTGTAAATATGTTCTGTTCTGTTTAAAATACTATTGTTTCTGTTTGAATGAGAGGGGGTGTTAGGGGACATTCGGCACAGAAGCATGTGTGTATACCTTTAAGGAGTTTCTGAGATTAATTGGCTGCAGGTGACCGTTGCTATAAAGGAAAAAAGCTGTGTTTTGTAGCCTGCCTGCAGGAATAACACCCACCAGAGTTTGTGTTTATTTGCTTAGTAATAAAGTCTTTGTTTTAGTTTGGGTTTTTATACCTATGTCTCCTGGAGTCACTCTGTCCTCTGCCACCGGCTGGAAATCCCCCTCCAACATAATTATGTGAAGCATTTCTGTTCCCCTTCACCCATTTTTTAGGATTGGTGTGCAATATCATTATCATCAATTATTCCTGCCGTGGAAATAATATCTAAGATTTCAAAGCCTGGAGGAAGAAAATCTGCCCCCACTACTTTATGAAAGGGATTCAAGAAACAAAGAGCTGCTTTGGAGAAGGCCTCACCCCTTCCTTCTTCCTGTCAGGAACTTCCTTCCATTTGTCTCCTCTCCATCTTTTCCTCTTTCTCCCTCCACCATCCATCTATCCCTGTCCCCATCTCCTCTCCCCTGGAACTCACCAGATTTCTCCAAGGGTCCTGGGAGGGAATGCTCAGAGGTTGTGGGGAGGGATGCGGGAGACAGCCTGACCAGGTCACCTGTCCATCTTCCTCCTTCCATCCTGGCCAGGGTTGCAGGTTCAGTCTCAGCTAGGTTTGCAGGTTCAGCTTCCTGAGGAGCGCAGAATCCAGAGCAAGTTGCAGCTTCCTGGGAGGGAGGGAAGAAGAAGAAGCCAAGGGAGTCTCAGAGCCCCTGCAGGGATTCTCCTGCCCAAGACATTCTGCTGCCCCTGGAGAAGCCCCAATTGGGCACCCCCTTCCCAAGGGACCCCACACATTTTCAAACACCTTTGGCAATTCCTTTCACCTGCCTGTCCCACCTCCCTTCCTAAGGCTGGCATGGTATGCACATTAGTGGACTGAGCGGAGATCCCTTGGAACTTAAGAGTTAATCTTTAAAGGACTGCTCTGAATACATGGGTGGCCCTTGCATGGAGAAGAAGGAAGCCCCTTGCTTGCATCTGGACCCCCTAGGAGAGGCAGTGGATCCGCCCACTGCTCCCTCTGCCCTCGCTGCCTCCTCCTCTGTCCTTCTGCCCTGCAAACACCCTTTGCTCTTGTTCCTTAGGGGAGAGAGGCGGCTGGTGGAAAGA
Source organism: Podarcis raffonei (assembly GCF_027172205.1). NCBI lineage: Eukaryota > Metazoa > Chordata > Lepidosauria > Squamata > Lacertidae > Podarcis > Podarcis raffonei. Next base: position 116,452,909 of record NC_070603.1, on the reverse strand, counting down.
GCCTTCAAACCCATCCGTTTCCTCCTCTGCTCCCCCTCCTGTCCTTTTGGGAAACAGGAGCTTTGGTCAGGAGTAAACAACTTAGATGGCAAGTTTGCAAGATAAGCACTTTAAAGCACTGCTTGCTCCTACTATGGGTGTGTCTGTGTGTGTTTGGACGTAGAGGACAACATACATGTTTACGCCCCGTGATTCCTTAAAGAGGGCAATTCTTTAAAACCGAAGGCCATTTCTACAAAATGGAAGACTTCCGAAGGCAGCCTTTTACAGGGAAATTTTTGCGTGTTTATATATTGTTGGAAGCTACCCAGATGGGCAGAGGCAACCCAGTCAGATAGGCAGGATGAAAGTAATAATAATAATAATAATAATAATAATAATAATAATAATAGTAATAATAATAATAATAATAATAATAATAATAATAATAATAATAATAGCTTCCTAAGCCTGTCCTGGGACATGGGTGGCACTGTGGGTTAAACCACAGAGCCTAGGACTTGCTCAGACGGTCGGCGGTTTGCATCCCTGCGACGGGGTGAGCTCCCGTTGCTCGGTCCCTGCTCCTGCCAACCTAGCAGTTGGAAAGCACATCAAAGTGCAAGTAGATAAATAGGTACCGCTCCGGCAGGAAGGTAGGCAGCGTTTCCGTGCACTGCTCTGGTTCGCAAGAAGCGGCTTAGTCATGCTGGCCACATGACCTGGAAGGTGTACACCGGCACCCTCGGCCAGTAAAGCGAGATGAGCGCAGCAAGCCCAGAGTCGGCCACGACTGGACCTACCGTATTTTTCGCTCTATAACACGCACCTGACCATAACACGCATATCGTTTTTAGAGGAGGAAAACAAGGGAAAAAACATTCTGAATGAAACAGTGGATGTATCATTTTTGTGCTTCATGCTGTGGCCACAGACATGTGATCTGATGGTGAATTTGGGGTGACCCAATGCAAAAATCCTGAGAATTCCTGTGGATCCATGCTTTGTAACCACGTTTTTGCACCATTGCAGCCCCAGGCAACAGTGGGTGCGTGATTTTTCTGGTGCAGGCTGTAGCCATGGACATGCTATGTGATCTGATGGTGAATTTGGGGTGACCGAATGCAAAGATCCTGAGGATCCCTGTGGATCCATGCTTTGTAACCACATTTTTGCACCATTGCAGCCCCAGGCAACAGTGGGTGCGTGATTTTTTTGGTGCAGGCTGTAGCCATGGACATGCTATGTGATCTGATGGTGAATTTGGGGTGACCCAATGCAAAGATCCTGAGGATCCATGTGGATCTATGCTTTGTAACCACATTTTAAATGGGGAGCGAAGGAAAAACAAAGAAGGGACATGAGGTGGTGTGCAGAGAAGCAGCTGGCTAAGAATGCAGGAGAGGGATTTAACGGGAGGGAGAAAAGAAAGGCAAACGTTTCCCCCCACCCCAGCCATTTCTCTCTCTCTCTCTCTCTCTCTCTCTCTCTCTCTCTCCCACCCTCTCTCTCTCTCCCTCTCCCCCAGCAGCACCGGAGCACAGAGAGGAAATAGAAGGAACACAGTCTGCTTTCCTCTCTGCTTGCCTGGAGGGGAGGGGCTTTCCCTGCTCTTTGTTCCGTTTCAGCAAACACAGCAAGGAAACAGAGGAGGGTGGGCAGTAAGACCCTGAGGCAGAATGCAGGAAAGCAGCCACTTCCTCTTTTCAGATTTCCCTTCTCCGTGAAGTGCGATTTGATTTTTGCCTGATTTTTCGGCTCCAGGGACCACACATTCGCTCAATAACACGCACAGACATTTCCCCTTCCTTTTTAGGAGAAAAAATCTGCGTGTTATAGAGGGAAAAATACGGTAATGGTCAGGGGTCCCTTTAGTTTTTAAGCCTGTCCTGATTGGCATGCTGATCACAGACTCTGTCCAAACAACCCCTTTGAATGCAACAGGGCTTCCTATTTTTACTGCTATCAGTGGGAACAGTCAAACCATGAAGCCACTGATCAACCAGAGTTTCCTGTTTTGACCAAGCAGAGTTTGAAGTTAGCTTAATATCCCAGCTTATTCCAAAGCTGGCAGCTGCAGTTTCCTGGTTTGGGCAAAATGGAAAGTTTGTTAGCTATGGCTCATAAGAGATTGCCTGGTTTCATCACAGTTCACCATCAGGGCCGGCCCAATCATGAGGTAAGCTGGGACAATTAGGTCATGAGGCAGATGCAGGGAGAAATGGGACAAGCACATTCCCAGCTCCCCGTTTGCCTTGCTGCCAGTGCAGGACCACACCTGGTAAATTTGTGCAACTACCCATGCAGAGTCCGTCTCTCTTTCCCCTCTCTCACTAAAGGTTGGGTGGGGGTCCTTCCTGGAGTGATGAATTCTGGTTGTGGGGGCCAGGAGACTGCGGTGGCGGCTAGAGTTTTTGGTTTTAATCTTGGGTCAACTTAGGTTTTATCGTAACTTTGCTGCAGCAATGCATTAAAAACTGTTCCTATTTTTAACCCAGATTTTCAGGCTGTGATTCAGTCACCTGAACCTGGCCATTATCCTAATAAATCTTGCAACAACCTTGCAAAATAGGCCAGTGTTATTTAATGCAAGTACACATGGGATCGCTGAGGCTGCAAGACGTGCCAAGAGATTTTTACCTCAGTGGGGAGAAAAGAGCATTTTGGAAATGAAGGCAATTTAGAGGAGGAAAACGAGGATTGGTGGAAGATCACCTCTTCTGACGTAGCTTCTGCTCTGATAAAATTCAGAGTCACTTGCAGCTGTTTAAGTAAAGTAAGAACATCAGGAGATATGATCACAAACCTCCCATGTATAAGAAAGTTTGGTCTAGCAAGCCTTTTTAAAGTGGATTATAGAGAAAGTGCAGGAAGGAGGAATATTCACCACCAAAGCTAAACAGAACCTCCATGTCTAGAGGCACTGGACCTGTGACCTCCAGGTGCTGGAAACCCAGGTGAGAGGAGGGCACTTACCTTTCCCAGAAGCCCCTCAGTGTCTGGGAGCAGGGTCTGGTCTGTCCCCCCTGCTCTCCCACTGGGCCACCGACTGGCATCTGCAGCTCCCCTGAAGGAGAGGACACCATCCCCGGAGTGGGGAGGACTGTGAGCCTGTGGGCTTTCCCACCCTGAACGAGGGGGCTGCATCGTCTTCAGGAAATCCTGCTTCTGGGCCTCCCTGTGCTGCTGCGGCTGCCCCTCCTCTGCCTCCTGCTTAATTTGACATAAATCTGCCCGAGGCAGAAGATCCCTGATGGTCCCAACTTGGCCGGCAGGAGATTTCCTTCCTTTGCACTCCAGTCTCTCCCTTTGAATGAGTCTCCTGGGTCCCTGCTCTTCCATTTTTATGCCACCCTGTTGGAAAAGAAATAAACACAAAGTAAAATAAAACCCAAGAATAAAAACAAAAGCCCATTTTTTAACGATTAGCCAATTTTTGAAATATATTATTACTCTTTCTATTTCTGATGTTCAGGCTGTGAATGACAATCATTATGTCACCTAAACGGCTCCACCCAGGGACAAGGGGAAGTTATCCAAAGAAACATCAAGGTTTATGGAAGTACAAATAATATTTGGGGGTGGGGGAACCAAGGCAGAGAGGGGGGAATCCAAAAACAACCCATTGAGAGGACTGAGCATGTTCAGTGGACAGGGAATGCTGATCCTGGCTGCAACTTCTAGCATGGTGGAAAGGCAGCAACAGATCTTTGTATATGATTAAGGCTACAACAGACCCACCTGACATTTAAAGTACATGGCTTCACCCAAGAAATCCTGCCAGCTGCAGTTTGTTAGGGGTGTTGAGAACTCTAGCAATAAACTACAGGTCCTGTGGTTCTCTGGGGGAAGCCACGTGATTTAAATGTATGGTATCTGCACAGTCTAAGAAACAAACGGACAAAAGGAATATTGACCAACAAAATCAAAGAACTCACTCCAAAATATTTTAAATTTGTTGGTCATAAACTCTCTTGACTGAAGACACTCTAACTTGCAGTCCACTGGCTGCATACAGCTAGCCAAGCCTCAGGGTGTGTCCTGCTAGTCCCTGCCGTTTCCATCTCCTGATCTTCTAGGATGAAGATCTCTGTCTGTCCTGCAGAGAAAGATGCCTAAGGGGCCCTTAGAGAGATCTTTTCAACTCCAATTTCAGCACAAACCAGGACAGTGCTGAAATGGGGTAAAAGCCCTGCTCTGGAAATAAATGATCCCTCTGGCTGCTCTTTAAAGAGGATTTCTAAAGACCAATCTGAAGGGTCTTTTTTCCACAGATCTCATTGCTAATTCAGAAGGGTCTTCTTGTGCTCTTATTTCTCCTCCACCCCAGCACTGGGGTTGAGTGAAATGAATTGAAATGAAAGGAGTAATAATCTGAACATGAATAGCTATTTTCAATTTCGCCTTCCTCAGTCTTTTACAATACTGTCTTCAATGTTTTTATTATCATTAATTCATTTCCATATGCCACACTTCTGAAGAATCCTCCTTTCCTCTGCATTCTCAAAACTGTCATCCACTTCAAACCTCAGCCTTCATCTGAAAACTCTGCTGTATTACTGAGGAAGGTGGAAATAAAACAATTAATGAGACAGGTTTAAGCCTGTCTCACTTATTCACACGCAGACACAAGAGGTCACTAGCTTTGATAGATTGGGGAAAGATCAGATGCGTTCTCCGGGGAAAAGATCTATTAGCTGTTTTATTAGCCGTGACAGAACAACAGAGCCTCCATGTGTAGGCACAGTGTACCTTGATTTGGGGCAGGCAAAAGAAACCATTTCCTTGCTAAATGAATCTGATGGACATTATTGCCACAAGATGCGATGGTGGTGGCTATCAAAGGCGATCAGACCAATTTACGAAGGAAGGCGATAGGTTTATCAATGGCACTGGCAGAGGAAGGGGGGGCAGGAGTAGTGGCCTGCAAAGGGTGTCAGGGGGGCTGCAGAGTGAGAGGGGCACCTCCCTGCTGCACTGCTCTTCCTCTCCCCCCCCCCGCCTCCCCTTCACTCTCCGCCGTGGGGAGGACCGTCGAAATGGGCTGGGCTCCCTGATGAGGGACAGGGAGAGGGGCGGCAAAAGCCCCAGGTAGGCCGCTGATCCGTGAGCGACTATATGCATCGTCCACCGCGAAGCAGCAGCTGCCTTGGACCCCTCATTCTGCCCCTTGAGCTCAGGACTGAAGGGAGCAGCTCCCCAGGGTCTCCGGCAGGGTCCGTGCCAGCCTGAGCCAGAGATGTTTGCCCCTGTGCCATCCTGCAGATGCCCTGCCCCTGAGCTGCGCCCCTTCCCCTTCCTGCCCGGTTGGGGGGCGCCCTGCAGCCTCTGACTCCACTCGGGGCCTGATCCTGCCAGGCGCACGTGCTCTCCTCCCCCTCCTGCCCCCCCCCGCCTCCTGCACCTCGGACTCCTCGCTCCGTCCCTGCACCGGAATCCGGCTCCTCTCCGGGGAAACTCGCCAGGCCACGGGCCGCTGCTCCTCCGCTCTCCTCGGCGGGGGACAGGAAAGTGCAGCCGCTCTCGAGTCCCCCTGGCTGGCCCCGTTTCCTGCCTCTCCGAGCATCGGAGCTCGCTGGCTGTGGGTTGGGCCCTGGGAGGCTGCGAGGCTGGATGCGCCCCCTTGCGCTGTCCCTCAAAAATTATTGTATCATTGGAATCTACCTGGCATCTTCTCGGATATCCAGAATGTTGCACAAATAAGTCTCCTTGTGATCTGATGTGCAGTCACTGGTTTCCTTATCAGCAAATATTTTCAGAAAGCTGGGACGATGCCACCCTGCAGCCATAGCTGTCAATTTTCAGATTTGAAAATAAGGGATCAGCAGCCTCACCTGCCCCGGGGACAGTCTACAGGATATCTAACAATCCGGGATAGCAGCGGGAAATGGCGCTGGAATAAGGGAATTTCCCGCAAAAAAAGGGAAGATTGACAGCTATGCCTGCAGCCCGAATGGGTAGCTGGAGGAGGCAGTCCAGTTCCCAGCTCTGCTGGTTGGGATCATGCAATCACTTAGCTCCAGCAACCGACCTTTCCAAACCCTCCAACATGTCTCTGATGAAAATAGGAACATCCCATTCCATAAATATAATTTTCCTATTTATATACCGCACATCTTATTACATTGCCCCAGCCACTCTGGGAAGTTTCCAACATATATAAAAAACATAATAAAACATTAAACATTTTCAAACGTCCCTCTACAGGATTGTCTTCTCAGAGGCCCCGGGGGTCGGATAACTCCATTCCCTCCAGCATTTCTTCAATGAAAATAGGGAGACCCTAAGGAAAAGCGGGACATTCTGGGATCAAATCAGAAACCAGGATGGCATCTCTAAATCAGGGACATTCCTGGGAAATAGTGGCACTTGGAGGGTTTGTCTTTCCCTGCTTTATCATTCGCTGCCTCTGGTCTCCTGCATCCATTTAGCAGAGAAGGGGAGCGGTTTTGGCCTTCATACTTCTCCACCCCCACCCCACCCCCAATCTAACCCAAAACACACACACCATTTGGGAGTGAGGACCAAAAAATATAAAAATCATTTTATTATTTTATTACTTATTTTTGCAGTTCAATCTACTGTATCTATAAATTTTATTGTTTATAGCCAATGGCCACCACAATACAATATGAGCACAAATCACACAGCTGCAAAACAAAAGACATTGCATGCACCAGACCAGGATAAATCTATAGTGCCCAAAATTTATTTTCACGGTTGTTTCAATGGGAAGGATATAGGGCAGCAGAGTCCAGGTGGTGAGGTCCAGATTAGAGTTTCTATCATCCTTGACTGTCTGCCCTGCTGGCTGAAGCGGATGGGAAGTGGACAACAACATCTGGGGACACCTCAATGGTTATTCTGTGATATACAGAATCTACAAAGGATTAAGGCACTGATCCAGAAGAGAATGAACTGAGAAGAGGCCCCACTGAATTATCTTGGAGCAACTGTAACTGTAGTGTGTCAGTGTGATCTGTCTGAAGTGAAACAGAGGAAGATCACTATATAATAATAATAATTTATTATTTATACCCCGCCCATCTGGCTGAGTTTCCCCAGCCACTCTGGGCAGCTTCCAATCAAGTGTTAAAAACAGTACTGCATTAAATATTAAAAACTTCCCTAAACAGGGCTGCCTTCAGATGTCTTTTAAACATAGAATAGCTGCTTATTTCCTTCACATCTGAAGGGAGGGTGTTTCACAGGGTGGGCGCCACTACAGAGAAGGCCCCCTGTCTGGTTCCCTGTAACCTCACTTCTCGCAATGAGGGAACCACCAGAAGGCCCTCGGCGCTGGATCTCAGTGTCCGGGCTGAACGATGGGGGTGGAGATGCTCCTTCAGGTATACAGGACTGAGGCCGTTTAAGGCTTTAAATGTCAGCACCAACACTTTGAAGTGTGCTCGGAAACGTACTGGGAGCCAATGCAGATCTCTCAGGACCGGTGTTATGTGGTCCCGGCGGCCACTAAATGTTAATAAGCAGAAACCTGTGCAGAAACAGAGACAATACTGCTGATGTGAAAGAAAAATGTTTCATAACAAACTATAAGAGAATTCAAGGGAGAACGTGCCCGTGTTTGAATAAGCAGAAGATTGTACAGTGGTACCTCGGGTTACATACACTTCAGGTTACAGACTCCTCTTCTATTCTTCTCAGTTATATGATTATGAAAGTAATGTTCTTTTGAATAGCAAGAGTCTGGCCACTGTATAGTCTGTAAAAAGGAACTATCACCTAGAATAGCTATTTGGCTTCCTAACTATAAGCTACTCTGTTACTTTGGATATCATAAAAATTCAGAGACAGACAGACTTTAATGTTGTATACAGTGTAAGGCTGGGGAATTGAGAGGTGGGGAGAGCGAGCGGGGGGGGGAGGGGTAGTACACTTTCATTATTTTACGAAGTTCATATGCAAGGTGTTTGTGTCAGTGTGACATGGGTAGCTTCTCTTCCTATTCATTTATTTGTCGGGCCAGCCGTTACAAATGGCGCTTAATTCAGCATAAAATAAAGACGCAGAGAGCTAGCTTATTTCCTTGGACTGAGGGGCAGCTCTTTCAGACATCTTCTCCTCTCCAGTCCGGTCACTTTATTACCCTTTGTTCTCTCCAGCCGCATGGCTGCTTGCCAGTGTCTCATGTTACCTCATCTGGCCAAGCTTAAACCCACCCACACCCTATAGGGTCATCACTGCCCAGAGGAAACACAACTCCTTTTAAGGTCAATACAATTCTAATACATGATAAGGCACAGACATGCTGGTCACTGGGTCAGCAAGACACCAGGTGGCACTACAAACCTTTGCCAGGGCTTTCTGGCTCCCACCCTGGCTCCCACATGCCCTCTTTCTTTATATTTTAAGCATAATCATATATATCAGTACCAATGGCTTTGTCGAGCGCGAGAAGCGACTCTTTTGACACTGGAAGCGGGCCGTGGACTGGAGAACCATGCAGTACATACAGAAATTAAAGAATGAATACATTGTATATAGCAACACAAAAAGAATGAATACATTGTATATAGCAACACAAAATAATGCAAATAACTACTATAATAATCACTATAATCAATAAATGTCGAAGCCAACTTCCATCTGGAAGCTAAGAATATAAGAATTCTGATTCCATGCTGCATGGTAGGCTTCTTTTCTAGTTTATTAGCCATGCACTGGTATCGTTTCTATAGCACTGAGATTGGTCACTGTATGTTCCTGTAAGAGAACAAGAGCTATTAAACATGAATTTCAATGTATATTGACAGTTTGGATATATGCCCCATGATTCTTTCCCTCTTTTTAATTTGAAAATAACTGGGGGCAGGCATACATACCCAACATTTAGAAGCATGCAATAAACTAGTAAACGTAATCATATCTTGTACAAAAATATTATTCCTCCATATCTTATGATAATTTTCACCCGTAAAAGTCTTATTCAACAACACTGTTCTTATAGTTCGAGAGTGGCTGAGCCGTGAATACTGCCAGCCAGTGTAGGATTCAGGCAACTGCTGCTTGCCAGCCGATAAGGTGAAATATGGTGGTTTCACTGGACTGTGTCGTCTGCTTCTCTTCCTTGTATAACGGTGCAGCAAGGGATGGCAAGGAAATGGTTAGGAAGCACTTCCGCAGTTGAAGGGACTTGCCATGGCTGCACGCATCGAGCTAGAACCCATAAAGGCTTGTCCTCGACATCCACTGCCGTGTACCCTCGTCCCCACGTGATCAGCGGGACAGGTCCATGCCATGCGGGATCAGGCAAGCGTCTGTACACCACCAAGGGGTGGGGCAGTGCCTCCTCCTTCCTAAAATGCAATTCCGGGGAAGTATGGGTCCTAGTATGTGGATATAAGAGAATGTTAAGCACAAAAATAACTTGGTGAACAGCTGAAGGGATGAGTGCTGTTCGAATGCTTCGGCCGCCAAGCAGTTTTAGCAATAGTGTTTTGAACATCAGGTGCGCTCTTTCCACTATCGCTTGCCCTATGGAGTTAAAGTGTATACCATGAGTTAATTTCACATTCCACAACATACAAAATTCTGAAAATGTTTTAGAAATATACGCTGGACCATTATCAGTTTTGATACGCGTAGGTTTACCCATGACTTAGAAACAGCGGATAGTGTGCTGAAGTAAGGCTTGCAGGGCAAGAAACAAGGAAAACAAGTCAGAATCCAAGGAAGGAGTTATATAAGATATTGGTAAAATAGCAAAAAGCGATATACATACTGAGTATCCACAATAAGATTGAAAGAATGAGTAGGAAAGGATTGAAAGGCAAGAATCACAGCCGCTAGTGCAGCTGGCTGGGCAGAAGACTGTGGAGAGGTAAATAACTTTTTCTATTTTCCTCCCTCTTCCCATGTCACCCCCCCTCTTTTTTGTTCCATCCGTGAGAAGGGTTAGTGCAGAGGGGAGAGGTGTGAGAGATAAAGGGTTTGTCAAAACATAAGTGACTTGTGTCAGAAATGTCAAACGATCATCCTTTAGAGGATTAAAAATGATGACCTATAAAATCAGCCAAAACAATTTGCATGGCAGCATTTGTGATCAATAAATGCTGCTGTTCAGTCTGTGAAAATGGCATATAAATTGATGCAACATCAAAACTGCTCAAAGTTATTGCACGTGAACGTCCTTTGATAACAATTGTCTGATGTGGATTCATTTGCGGAATAAATGTTCTTCAAAGGGGTATGAGGTAAATGTAACCATTCTATAATGCAGATAGTCTTCTTCTTGTCCATCTGAGCATATAAATTTCCTGTTGGCAACAATGGTGTAGCAAATACTGCCAGATGCAGCTTGTGTTCAGCACCTCTAGGTGGCGCATGCGGAAAGGTTTCAATGCTTCATTCACAAAATTTTGGCAAAGTGTAGGGGAGTTCCGCATGCTGTTGTGGCAGAACAATCCACTGATATCGCTGGGTGGATTGCAATTTGTTATATACTGGCAATGTAAAAGCAAACTGTTCCTTTCTGCTGGATCCAGTGGGATAGAAATGTTTCAATGTGGCCAAAGTCAATTGTTCAGAAATAAGCTGTTCAGAAACGAGATGGTGCCATTGCTGCGGTTTTTTCTTTTGGTGGAGGCCACTGTTCTACCCACACTGAGGTATCAGTGATCTTGGTTTGCCATGCTGGAAACGCTGTATTGATAGCTACAGGTTGGTTTTTATCTTTCGCTGCTGCCAGCAATTGAGCCTTGTGGGTGGCTGTACCAACAGACTGGCAAATGCGTAGCATCGTAGCTGCATCAATGGCAGGAAGGTGTATTATCGGGCGCAACGCAACCTTACAATCCTCAGTGGCATTTTCAAAGGCCAATTGTTTGATAATTATTTGTTTGGCTTCAGGATTTTCAATTTGGCTACTCACTGCTGTAATCAGCCTGTCCATAAAGGAAGGATATGATTCTCTAGGTTCTGGGATTTTTCTCATTGCTTGTTTAGCAGCAAGAGCTGTATCCCTCAATAAGATCTGCAGCAGTGTGGCTTGTACTGAAGCCTGAGCATAGGGCTCACGCCCCATCATAGCATCCATCACATCTGCGAGGGTAGAGTTAGGATTATTTCCTCTGATTTGTTGCAGTAAAGCAGGAGCATAAACACCACAGGCAATTTCCCATTCGTGAGCAAATAATACACCAGCTGATGGGGGTAAAACTGTACGTGCCAAAGGCTTGATTTCATCTGGAGCCAAAAGCTGGGCTAATGTGGTTTCTGCTGGATCACCAGCAGGTGGCACAATAACAGGGAATGCCATAGTATCCTGAGTTAAGTTACAGGCAAATACTGCACGTTGCAAAGGGGTAGCTGCTTTTGCTGCTGCTGAAAGAGCAGGATCATTTCCAGCCAGACCACGGTATTTTTGCAGGATTGGGTCTTCTGGTGAGGAACTGCAGTCTGGAGGTTTGGGATCTGGGGCTGCAGCAGGCAAAGCAAGGGCTGGAACACATGGCAGGACAGCAGGTTGAATTAAGGAAGCTGAAGCTTGTGTTGGCAATGCAGCTATGGAGATATTTTTTGGTGATAAAGAATCCATAGCATATCGAACTTTGCACCATGCATTTAAATTCCGAACACCAATGCTGGGAAGCCCATGAAAATGTGTTCCAATTTCATCCCAATGTTTTAATTCCAAAGTTCCTTCTGCAGGAAACCAGGGGCAATGTTCATCAATTGCCAGAATGAGCTGTATCAAATCTCCCTCAGGAACTTCCAATTTGTTGCAGGAGAGGAGAAATTTTAAGTCTTTTAAAAATTTCTGTTGGGGAGTAGTCAAAGAGCTGCCCATTTTTCTAAAATCAATATTTAAGGGATCGACTAACCTTGGATCCGTAGATGAATAGCGCTTGCAACCTTTTCCAGACGAGGTAAGTCGATGAATATCCACTGCTTGGATCAAAAATCTTCTCACAGTCTGGCCCAGACTGTTTGCTTCAAATCTTGCTTCTTAGCTCTCTTTTAAAAACCTCAGTCGTATCTTTTATTCAGCCTCACACGGGGCACCACTTGTCGGGCCAGCCGTTACAAATGGCGCTTAATTCAGCATAAAATAAAGACGCAGAGAGCTAGCTTATTTCCTTGTACTGATGGAGCAGCTCTTTCAGACATCTTCTCCTCTCCAGTCCGGTCACTTTATTACCCTTTGTTCTCTCCAGCCGCATGGCTGCTTGCCAGTGTCTCATGTTACCTCATCTGGCCAAGCTTAAACCCACCCACACCCTATAGGGTCATCACTGCCCAGAGGAAACACAACTCCTTTTAAGGTCAATACAATTCTAATACATGATAAGGCACAGACATGCTGGTCACTGGGTCAGCAAGACACCAGGTGGCACTACAAACCTTTGCCAGGGCTTTCTGGCTCCCACCCTGGCTCCCACATTTATTAGTTTTCATTGGCAGTGAGAAAGATCGGGGGGCCCAGGGCACAGTTGGTTGCCTTCAGTTGACTGCAGTAAAGGTGGCGGAGGCTGAACCATTTTGAGGAAGAGATAGTTGTAATTCTTGGTTTGGTCCTTCAAGTAAAGGTAAAGGTAAAGGGACCCCTGACCATTAGACCCAATTGTAGACAACTCTGGGGTTGCGGCGTTCATCTCGCTTTACTGGCCGACGGAGCCGGCGTACAGCTTCCGGGTCATGTGGCCAGCATGACTAAGCTACTTCTGGTGAACCAAAGCAGCGCACAGAAACGCTGTTTACCTTCCCGCCGGAGCAGTACCTCCGGCGGGAAGGTAAATATCTTCTTAAATATAAATATTCTTAAATAAATATCTACTTGCACTTTGACGTGCTTTTGAACTGCTAGGTTGGCAGGAGCAGGGACCAAGCAACGGGAGCTCACTCCGTCACGGGGATTCAAACCACCGACCTTCTGATCGGCAAGCCCTAGGCTCTGTGGTCCCTTCAAGTACTTGTTGAAGTACTTGTTGAAGTACCCTTCCAAGTACTTGCTGTTAAAGTTGTTCCGTGGAATTCCTGATCTGGACCTTGTGTGGAAATGAATTCTCTCCATCACAAAAATAAGTTTTTTTTTTTATAATATTTTTATTCAAGAATTTTTCATACATAACATACATAAACATACAAAGACAAAAACAAAACAAACAACAAAAAAAACATGTACCATTTCATATCCTAATTTCTTATACCTTCCTTCCCCGACTTCCTCATGCCTCCCTTTTCTGTATTCCAAATTCTTATCAATTACTCAGCAAATCTTCCCTTATTTTAATTTAAGTTTAAGCTAACCTTCCTTATTCTCCTTGTCACAAAAATAAGTTTTGAAGCTTTACCGCAGAACAGTCTTAAACAGTCTAACAATAAAATAAACATGATAAAGTAACACGTTGCAAACAGTGTCCAGTCCTTTATGTAATTCAGTAAGCTTTCCTCTCTCTGGTCCCAGAGGGAGATCCTAAGCTTCTTCAACATTGCATGACTTATTTGCAACTGCTGCTGCTGCTTCTCCTAGCCATCTCTAGCAAGAACACACTGGCTTCTCAAGTTTAAGCTTCCTTCCGTGAGAGCTCTGCAGCTTATGCCTCCAGCGATGAGTTATGAGGAAAGATCCAGCCTCCTCTGAAGCTTTTGTCAGAGTGGAACCTCTTGCCTAAGTCTAAGAGAAACTTCCCTTTATAGTATTTTTATTACAATGCATTCAAGCACAGCATTATATGTACTTTAAACTTACTGTATAGCACTTGTTCCCTTCCAAGTAACAATGACACTTACAAACAGGTTGTCACTTTCTTTTTCTATGTTTGCTTCGTATGCCCCAATGTTCTCTCTCTTTCCCCTCAAATGCTCCAGGCGACCACAGATGAGTGTCTAAAGAGAAACCAAAAGCTCAGAGTTTGGGGGTGGGGTGAAACCTTGAATATCAGGTTGCCTCCTAGTCCCTGCTATTAGATTTCTATTTGGTAAGTGTTGTAGGAGTTTTAAGGTTTTTTAGCTGTATATTTAAAAAACAAGGCTCTTGTGAGATGTTTAATTATTTTGTTATTCTGACATTGCATTGCACAGGAGCACCTTTGCACAGCTGTTTGAATTTTTTATATGAAAAAAGAATAAGAATGCATTCTAAAGGGTTTCTTTAGAAGCAGAACAAGTATTTTATTTTTAATAACAGAGGAAATGATGCCCAATTCTTAGTGCTCATCCTGGCTTTAAGATTAGCAGTCACAAAAACCCTCACAAAAAGCTATGAAATGATTTTGTTAGCAAGATTCAAGGTTAATTCCTGCCTTGTATTCGTGGGCTGCCTCTTCCTTGAGAACCAAAATTTTAAAAGATGATGCTGTTAAGGTGCTACACTCATTATGCCAGCAACTTTGGAAAACTCAGCAGTGGCCAGAGGATTGGCGAAGGTCAGTCTACATCCCAATCCCAAAGAAGGGCAGTGCCAAAGAATGTTCCAACTACCACACAATTGCGCTCATTTCACACGCTAGCAAGGTTATGCTTAAAATTCTACAAGACAGGCTTAAGCAGTATGTGGACTGAGAACTCCCAGAAGTGTGGGGATTTGGATCCAGAAAAGGAGCAGACGGGGAAAGGTTAAGCAGAATCCCACCCACCCACTGCGCCACCCTTAGGTGTGCTCAGCCTTCGCCTGCTTCATGACTCCACCTAGCATGAGAAGGCAGGATGGAGCTCCAGGAAACAGGAAGTGGTCCTTCAACCAGCCAGGACATCTCAGCATCACAGACAGATCCAGTCTCCTGCTGTGGAGTCAAGAGTGGCCCTGGGATGACAGAGAGAGGAGGGGAAGGGGCCAGGGACAGAAGGAATGGCAGGGCTTCAGATGCTCCCTTGGACTCCTCCCCTGACACCAAGGGGAGCACCTCTTCTGGGGCTGAAAGCATTGGCGTGGTTTGATTTTATCAGCATTGCAAGTAAGCATAGAAGGAAAGGTAAAGAACACCTAAACAGTTTATTAAAGTATCTGTGATTTTTCCCCTGTGTGAGTTCGTTGATGTCTTCTAAGTGTTCCACTTTCACTGAAGCTCTTTCCACATTCAATACATTTAAATGGTTTCTCCCCTGTATGAGTTCGTTGGTGTCTTCTAAGTGATCCACTATCACTGAAGCTCTTTCCACATTCAATACATTTAAATGGTTTTTCCCCTGTGTGAGTTCGTTGGTGTATTCTAAGTGATCCACTATCACTGAAGCTCTTTCCACATTCCATACATTGAAATGGTTTCTCCCCTGTATGAGTTCGTTGGTGTATTCTAAGTATCCCACTTGTACTGAAGCTCTTTCCACATTCAACACATTTAAATGGTTTCTCCCCTGTATGAGTATGTTGGTGTATTCTAAGTGTATCATTTCGACTGAAGCTCTTTCCACATTCAATACTTTTAAATGGTTTCTCCCCTGTGTGAGTTCGTTGGTGTATTCTAAGTGCTCCACTTTCACTGAAGCTCTTTCCACATTCAAAACATTCAAATGGTTTCTCCCCTGTGTGAGTTAGTTGGTGTATTCTAAGGTCTCCACTTTCACTGAAGCTCTTTCCACATTCAAAACATTCAAATGGTTTCTCCCCTGTGTGAGTTCGTTGGTGTATTCCAAGTTTTCCACTTTCACTGAAGCTCTTTCCACATGCCGTACATTCAAATAGTTTCTCTCCTTTGTGACTTTTTTGTTGTATCCTCAATTTCTTTGTTTCCCCCCATAAATTCACATGTGGCTTCATAGAATTCTGACTTTCATCTTCCTCACCTGTTTGGGAGTCTGGGAGGAAAGAGAATCCTGTTAGACTTTCAAGAAAGACAAAAAGGGAACTGAATACATGTCAATCCCAATCTGTACCTTCTCTCATTTTAACACCTTCATTCTCCACTATCCTCTCTAGGTTCCAAATTTTACGAAAACTGATTAGATAGTGGCAAGAGCAACACATGATCACTCCATTCAAACTTAATAAAGCACCATCGTTTTATAATACAGATTGTCAGGGAACTGACATCGGAGCCAGAGGCAGAGGGAAGGCTCCAGAGGGATGCCAGAGAGGGTCCTAGTAGGGAGAGAGGCAGCCCATCTGCTGGGGAAGGAAATCAGCTTAACACCAGTGGTGAAGGGGGGCAGATGGGGGAATCGGAGAGGAGGCTCCAGGACTCTTCACCGGAGACCAGCGGGGAGAGCACAGGTACTCCGCTGCCCACATCCTCCCTGTGCAGAAGACTTCCACGCAGGGAGAGTAGGAGGAGACTTGGCGTCAAAGAACTTCTTTGCTGGAAGAAGTTCAAGAAACGCCCACTGACGGATTCTGCCAGCGACTGAGACAGCCACGGGTGAGAGGCTGTCCAGACAGAAAGGGTTCAACCAGGCAACCTAGCCAGGAGGGGCGGCAACTTACACACGAGCAACCCCTAGAACCATTACAGCAATCCGTCAGTCACCGACGTTGCTTGTGCGCAGCCCCAGAGAGGCAGCACGATGAGCCAAACCAGGGCAGCCGGAGAGACGGAGCAAGCAGCTGGAGTGCAAAGTCTGATAGAGAGGAACCGAGACTTGGAACAGCATTTAGCTCTCCTGACGGCGCGGCTGGACGAAAGACGGACTCAGGATGCACAGGTCAGACCCACCCCCATCGCAAGGAAGGTACTGGGGCTGGTACACAAGTTTGGGGGGATTACAATGCGTTCCGAACGGGACTATAATGCGTTCCGAACAGAAATAGAGTACGCTTTGGAACTGCAGCATAATGACTTTGCTGATGACGGGGAGAGGGTAGCCTACATTGTGGGGCATCTGGAGGATGGGGCACGGGAATGGATCAGGCCCCTAATGGCGACGCAAAATGATGCCTTGAAGGACCTTAAGAAATTCTTCCAGGCAATGAATGCGATGTACTCCAGTGAAGTGGAGCAAAGTGTGACTCGGCGGGAACTGATGGGGTGCAAGCAGGGGAGCCAGTCAGTTAGAGACTACTGGTCGCGCTTTGCGATGTTGATCCACCGGCTCGGGTGGGCTCTGGGCTCTGAACCGATTCAAATGTTGTTTGAGGAGGGGTTGTCCCCAACTGTGAAGGACGAACTGTCCCACGCACCCCGCCCACAGTTGATGGATCAGCTGACCAAGGCTGTGCTTGCGATTGGAGTGCGGCAGGAAGCGCGGGCTCAGGAGAAACGCAAAGTGAGAGGGGAACGTTGCCATGACTACCGCATTCCTGAAATACCGAGACAGCTTTCCCAGGTGGCTGAGCCAATGGAAATAGATGGCGCGCGCGCGAGGTTTCAAACTCCAGTGAAGGTCGCAAGAGGGAGGGGAAGGATTGGAAAAACACCAAGAAGTGTTTCCTCTGCCAAAGACCAGGACATTTTGCCAGGGTCTGCCCTCAAAGAAAGGCCTGGCAAGGGATGGTGGGGGCTGCTGGCTGCGAGGAGAAGGGGGAGGAAGGGCAGGCGCAGGGAAACAACAACGCCTGGCTGCCAACCAGCGGGGGCAGCAGCCAGGCCAGCAACTAATAGAAGTGCCCCAGCCTGACCCTCCCAGGGCAGCTATAGCCATAGAAGTGGTGCTAGAACTCCCGAATGGGCACCCAGTCAAAGTTGAGGGGCTGCTGGATTCGGGGAGCTCCTGCAATTTCTTCAGCAGGGACTTCGCTCTGGAGCACCAACTCCACCTGCTGCCCCTGGATTTTCCCTTGCAAGTGACCACCATAGATGGCAGGGAACTTCTGGGAGGGGAAGTGACGCACCAGACCCCGCCAATGCGAATGAGGGTTTCCAGGCACACGGAGACCATTGCCTTTCACGTGGCCACACTGGCAGGACCCCCAATAATACTGGGGATGAGCTGGCTGGCACTGCATGATCCAGTAGTGTCATGGCATCAGCGATCAGTCACCTTTGGGTCAGCTTACTGCTTGGAACACTGTCGGGGGGGGGAGAACCCAAGAATGAAAGTGGCCAGGGTGGCTGGGCTGGCGGTGGAAACGAAAGGGGAGGTGCCACCACAATATGCTGACCTGAAGGAAGTCTTCAGTGAGAAGGAGGCGGATAGACTACCCCCCATAGACCCTTTGACTGCCAAATCAACTTACTCCCAGGGGCTCAGCTGCCGGTGGGTAAGCTGTATGCCATGTCTGACCGGGAGATGCAGGAGTTGCGGCAGTTTATTGACAAGAACCTGAAGAGGGGGTTCATAAGGGAATCAAAGGCGGTGGGGGGCAGTCCAGTGTTCTTTGTGGACAAAAAGGAGACTAATCAGCCCAGATTAGTCGTAGATTACTGGGCCTTGAACCTGGTATCAGAACCTGTGACCTTCCCAATGCCCAGGATTGACGACATTTTAACGCGGGTGAGGCAGGGGAAATTTTTTTACCAAGCTAGACCTCAGGGGAGCGTACAATTTGATTAGGATAAGGGAGGGGGACGAATGGAAAACCACCATGTTCACCCCCCTGGGGGCTTTTGAGTACTTAGTCATGCCATTTGGATTACAATCGGGCTCCGCCTGCTTTCAAGCATTCATGCACCACGTGTTGGGGCCCCTGCTGTACAAGAACTCCGTAGCCTTTTTGGACGACGTCTTAATCTATTCGGACAATGAGAAGCAACATGTCAGAGACGTCAGGGAAGTGCTAAAGAGACTGCAAAAGCACCACTTGTGGGTCAAGCTGGAAAAATGCCAATTTCACGCCAGAGAGCTCGAGTTTCTGGGGTACAAGTTGTCAGACAAGGGCCTAGCTATGGACCCAAGCAAGTTGCAGGCAGTGCTGGAATGGAAGGCCCCCAAAACCCGGAAGGATGTGCAGAGGTTCCTAGGGTTCAGCAACTTCTACAGGAAGTTCATCAAGAACTTCGCCCACTTGACAGCGCCCATTACAGATTGTCTCTGTAGCAAAAAGAAGTTCGCCTGGACAGAAAGTGCCCAGCAATCCTTTGAAAGACTGAAGAAGGCGTTCGCTTCGGAAGAGCAGCTCCTGTACGTTGATCTGGAGAAGCCCATGAGGCTGGAGACCGACGCATCCGACCGAGCCATTGGAGCGGTACTTTTGCAGCCAGGGGCCAAGCAGGGCTGGAGGCCGTGTGCCTTTTTCTCGAGGAAGCTGAGCAAGTCGGAGCAAAACTATACGGTGTATGACCGCGAACTGCTTGCGATCTATGCAGCGTTTCGCCGATGGAGACATCTGTTGATAGGGGCGCAGCACAAGATCCAGGTTTGTACTGACCACAAGAACTTGGAATACTGGAGAACCGCGCGAGTACTCAACCAGAGACAGATTCGATGGGCACAGGAGTTCTCCAAGTTTTCCTTCAAGATCTTATACGTGCCGGGAGAGGAGAACGTAAGAGACGATGCTCTCTCCCAGAGGCCGGAGTACATGGAAGGAGAGGGACCGCCGGAGATCCGACACGTGTTCCCCGAGAACCGATGGGTGTGTGGGGGAGCGTTGGTTGGGAAACGAAAACTGGCCAGGCTTACTAGAAACAATGTGTTCACTCAAACGAAAATCAGGGAACTCCGGGACGGAAGGGAAAACCATGGAGGGTTTGAGGAAAAGGAAGGGCTACTGTACTATAAGGGGGCGCTGTATGTACCGGGGGAGACATTGAGGGGAAAGGTACTCAACTCCACGACAACCCAACAGCTGGGCACTTTGGACAGCACAAAACCATGCTGCTCGTCACCAGGCAGTTATGGTGGCCAAGGGTGAGGGAAGATGTACGGGAATATGTACGGGGGTGCGACCGCTGCCAGAGGGCAAAGGGGGAGAGGGCTGCCCCCGCAGGGTTACTGGAACCCTTACCCACGCCGGGAAGACCCTGGGAGGTGGTGTCCATTGATTTTATGACAGATTTGCCCAAGTCAAGGGGGAAGACAGCAGTCATGGTAGTAGTCGATCTACTGACGAAGATGTGCCATTTCATAGCTTGCTCACATGCGGTGACGGCAGAGGAGACAGCCAGGTTGTTTGTGGATCACATCTTCAGGCTGCATGGGACTCCCTCGAGGGTCATCTCGGATCACGGGAAACAATTTACTTCCCGGTTCTGGAGGAAGCTCATGAGCTTGCTGCAGGTCGAGGTGGGCTTCTCGACGGCGAGACACCCGGAAACCAACGGGCAAGCAGAAAGAGCGAACAGTATACTCCAGCAATACCTACGCTGCTGCGTCAGCGAGAGACAGAACTAGAGAAACTAGCGCTGGCTGAATTTGCGTACAATAACGCTGAACATGTGTCCACGGGAATGAGCCCGTTCATGGCCAATTATGGGTGTCACCCCAGGGCCTTCTGGGGAGGGGGGAGGAAGGATGGAGTGTACCTGCGGCAGAGCAGTTTGTGGAAGAAATGGAGGCCTTGCACCAGCAACTCAAGATGAACTTGGAGCGGGCCAAGGAAGTTTACAAGAGGCAGGCAGACAAGCACCGTCGGGAGGGGGAGGCCATATGGGTGGGAGACCGGGTGTGGTTGTTAACCCAAGGGTTACCCCTGAAGGGAAGGTGCAAGAAGTTGCAGCCAAGGAGGCTGGGACCTTTTGAGGTAACACAGCAGGTGAACCCTGTGGCATTCAAGCTCAAGTTGCCTGACAGCATGAAGATACACCTGGTGTTCCATAGGTCCCTACTCTCACCGTACAGGGAGGGGCGGGAATTTCCCGGGTGGGAGGCAGGAGTCACCACCCACCCGAGAGTAGAGGAGAGGGAACACCACAACCAAGCTACGGAAATACTCAATTCAAGGTGGCGAGGGCGTCCGGTGGAGTACTTGGTAGCTTGGGAGGGAGAACCCAGGTCAGAAAACACGTGGGTCCCCGCTGAGGCGATCAATGACGGGTATCTTGTGGAAGAATTCCACAGCCTGTTCCCAGATAAACCAGAACCACTAGCGAGATTCTGGGAGGAAGAATTTGGAACCACAGACGACGAAGAGGACTTTGTGGGTTTTCCTGCCTCCGAAGAGGAGGGAGGGGAGGCGTCAGAGGGAGAAGAATCAGACTGGGAGGCCCACCCCGCGGGAAGAGATCAGAGCGGGTGGGAAGCGGGTTTTGAATCCTCAGAGGATGGCAACAGCTCCTTCAGGGGATTCCCCGCATCGTCAGCTGAGGAAAGGGACGAGGTTGGATCAGAAGGTCGGGCCGGGGGTGGAGGGGGTCCTGGGGGGGGGGAGGTGGATGTCAGGGAACTGCCATCGGAGCCAGAGGCAGAGGGAAGGCTCCAGAGGGATGCCAGAGAGGGTCCCAGTAGGGAGAGAGGCAGCCCATCTGCTGGGGAAGGAAATCAGCGTAACACCAGTGGTGAAGGGGGGCAGATGGGGGAATCGGAGAGGAGGCTCCAGGACTCTTCACCGGAGACAAGCGGGGAGACCACGGGTACTCCGCTGCCCACACCTTCCCTGCACAGAAGAGTTCTGTGCAGGGAGAGTTGGAGACTTGGCGTCAAAGAACTTCTTTGCTGGAAGAAGTTCAAGAAACGCCCACTGACGGATTCTGCCAGCGACTGAGACAGCCACGGGTGAGAGGCTGTCCAGACAGAAAGGGTTCAACCAGGCAACCTAGCCAGGAGGGGCGGCAACTTACGCACGAGCAACCCCTAGAACCATTACACAGATCTGTGGTGGAAGTGGCTTATTAGACACATCTATTTTTTCTTTCTGAAGTGAAGAAATGATCTCAGGCTCAAGTAACAGTGTCTCCTTGTGAAATAAGTAAAATTTAAGTGCTACATGTAACTGTAAAAATATTGCAATATATTGGAACCTAAGAAGAGCCTGCTGGATCAGGCAAAGGCCCACCTAGTCCAGCATCCTCTTCTCACAGAGGCCAACCAGATACCTGTGGGAAACCGGCAAGCAGGACTGGAGCACAAGAGTCTTCTCTGCCTTTGTGTGCTTTCCAGAAACTAGTATTAAGAAGCATTGTTGCCTGGACCAGGGCAGAGCAGAGACGTCAGTCTTATCCTTTTCTTCAAACTATCCATGTTGCTGGCTGTCACTGTCTCCTGTAGGATATATTCCATAGATGAACTACGCTTCTGTTTATTCATCTTTTGCAGCCCTTAAAAGCTGAAAAATATATTATGGCCTAAGCTTTTGTGGGCTGCAGCCTGACAAAGTGGACTCTTGACCAGGAAAGCTGGTGCCACTATAAACTTTTATTATTATTTTTTTGTAAAATAATATTTTTATTAAGTTTAACAATAGAAAAATAGGACAATAAAAACACAGAAAAACAATATAAAACACAACAATACAAACTTTCACAATACATAAAATACACACATTTAACATGAGGGGAAAAAGAACAGTCAACACACAAAAAATAGAATAAGAAAAAACACAAATCACTCTTTTCTAATTATTTATCTTCAATTAACTTATTTTCCTGACTTCCTCACGCCTCCCTTTTTTATATCCCTTTTTAGCAATTAGTTCAGCAAATTCATATCCTACTACTTTGTCCTTATATATTTTACCTCCCAAATTTCAAATTTTTATCTCTTATTACTAGAACCCCTTCATTTTATTTCAATGTCATCAGCATTCATACATTTTACAATACTTCTGTAAATAAATTTTAAATTTCCTCCAATCTTCTTCCACCAACTCTTCTCCCTGGTCTCGGATTCTGCCAGTCATCTCAGCCATTTCCATATAGTCGATTACTTGCATCTGCCATTCTTCCAAGGTGGGTAATTCTTGTGTCTTCCAATACTTTGCAATGAGTATTCTTGCTGCTGCTGTAGCGTACATAAAAAAAGTTCTATCCTTCTTTAACACCAATTGGCCGACTATGCCCAGGAGAAAGGCCTCTGGTTTCTTCACGAAAGTATACTTAAATACCTTTTTTATTTCATTATAAATCATCTCCCAGAAAGCCTTAATCCTCGGGCACATCCACCAAAGGTGAAAGAATGTACCTTCAATTTCTTTACATTTCCAACATTTATTATCGGGCAAATGGTATATTTTTGCAAGCTTGACTGGGGTCATGTACCACCTATACATCATTTTCATAATATTTTCTCTTAAGGCATTACATGCCGTAAATTTACTCTCAGTGGCCCACAACTGCTCCCAGTCGGCAAACAAAATATTATGACCAATATCTTGTGCCCATTTAATCATAGCAGATTTTACCGTTTCTTCCTCAGTACTCCATTTCAACAGCAAATTATACATTCTTGATAATATCTTAGCATTGGGTTCTAACAATTCTGTTTCCAACTTTGATTTTTCCACCTGAAAACCAATTTTTTTGTCTTGGTTGTAAACCTCTCTTATTTGAAAATAATGTAACCAGTCTCGCACCTTCCCTTTGAGCTTCTCATAACTCTGCAATTTCAGCTTGTTACCATCCTGTTCCAAAATTTCACAATACTTTGGCCATTTTGCCTCCATATTAAGTTTTTTCATAGCTTTCGCTTCCATAGGTGATAACCACCTTGGGGTTTTGTTCTCCAAAAAGTCTTTATATCTTGTCCAGACATTAAATAGTGCTTTCCTGACAATATGGTTTTTGAATGCTTTATGCGCTTTAACCTTGCCATACCACAAATATGCATGCCACCCAAATACATTATCATAACCTTCAAGATCTAGGATGTCAGTGTTGTCAAGAAGTAGCCATTCCTTCAACCAGCAAAAAGCTGCTGATTCATAATAAAGTTTAAAGTCCGGCAGGGCAAACCCCCCTCTGTCTTTAGCATCAGTAAGTATCTTAAATTTTATTCTGGGCTTTTTGCCCTGCCAGACAAATCTAGAGATATCTCTTTGCCACCTCTTGAAACAGTCCATCTTGTCAATAATTTGTAATGATTGAAACAAAAACAACATTCTCGGCAATACATTCATCTTAATGACAGCAATCCGACCCAACAAGGAAAGCTTCAAATTCGACCAAATCTCTAAATCCTTCTTCACTTCTGACCAGCATTTCTCATAATTATCTTTAAATAAATTTGCATTCTTAGCAGTCATATTCACCCCCAAGTATTTTACCTTCTTTACTAATGTCAAATCTGTCTCTTTCTGAAACCTCTCTCTCTCCATTGGCGTCAAGTTTTTCTCCAAAACCTTAGTTTTTAACTTGTTTAACTTAAAGCCTGCCACATGACCAAACTCCTGGATTAATTCTAAAGCCCTTTTGGTACTAGGTACTGGCTCTTGTAATGTCAATACAAGATCATCTGCAAAGGCTTTAAGTTTATATTGTTTTGCTCCGACCTGAACACCATGAATCAGCTGGTCCCTTCTTATCATGTTTAGCAAAACCTCCAGGACCGAAATAAAGAGCAGTGGGGAAATTGGGCAGCCTTGTCGTGTCCCTTTCTCAATTTTAAATTCTTCTGTCACTATGTTATTAACTATAAGTTTAGCCTTTTGTTCAGAATAAATCGCACCTATACCATTTTCAAAATTTTGTCCAACCCCCATCCCCTGCAGATTTTTCTTCATAAAAATCCAAGAAATATTGTCAAAGGCTTTCTCCGCATCTACGAATATCAAAACCGCTTTTGTATTAATATTCACTTGTAACTTTTCCAAAAAGTTAATTACATTTCTCATATTATCAGACAAATGTCTACCAGGGAGAAAGCCAGCCTGGTCTTTATGTATCATTTCTGCTAAAACTTTTTTAAGTCTTTTAGCCAGAATATCAGCAAAAATGTTGTAATCCACATTAAGCAGGGATATGGGAGGATAGTTCTTAAGTTGTGTCTTCTCAGACTCAATTTTAGGTATAAGTGTGATGAAGGCTTCTTTCCACGACTCCGGCGCCTTTTTCCCTCCATGATTGCATTGCAAACCTCCTTTAGTGGTTGAATCAAATAGTCCTTCAGAGTTCTGTAATATTTGGAGGTTAATCCATCGGGCCCTGGAGATTTTCCCAGTTGCATAGTCTATATGGCACCTTCAACCTCTTGTTCTGATATTTTAGAATTCAGCAATAATTTATTTTCTTGAGAGATTTTTTGTATGAGAGATTATTTGTATGAGAGTATTTATTTATTTGTATTTAATTTGTTTCTCCTCCGTGTGAGTTCGTTGATGTATTCTAAGTGCTCCACTTTCATGGAAGCTCTTTCCACACTGCATACATTTAAATGGTTTCTCCCCTGTGTGAGTTTGTTGATGTATTTTAAGTTCTCCACTTCGACTGTAGCTCTTTCCACATTCCATACATTCAAATGGTTTCTCCCCTGTGTGAGTTTGTTGATGTCTTCTAAGTGCTCCACTTTCACGGAAGCTCTTTCCACACTGCATACATTTCAATGGTTTCTCCCCTGTGTGAGTTCGTTGGTGTATTCTAAGTGATCCACTCTCACTGAAGCTCTTTCCACATTCCATACATTTAAATGGTTTTTCCCCAGTGTGAGTTCGTTGGTGTATTTTAAGTTCTCCACTTCGACTGTAGCTCTTTCCACATTCCATACATTTAAATGGTTTCTCCCCTGTGTGAGTTCGTTGGTGTATTTTAAGTTCTCCACTTCGACTGTAGCTCTTTCCACATTCCATACATTTAAATGGTTTCTCCCCTGTGTGAGTTCGTTGATGTCTTCTAAGTGTCCCACTTCGACTGAAGCTCTTTCCACAACCCACACATTCAAATGGTTTCTCCCCTGTGTGAGTTTGTTGATGTCTTCTAAGTGCTCCACTTTCATGGAAGCTCTTTCCACACTGCATACATTTAAAAGGTTTCTCCCCTGTGTGAGTTCGTTGGTGTATTCTAAGTGATCCACTCTCACTGAAGCTCTTTCCACATTTTATACATTTAAATGGTTTTTCCCCAGTGTGAGTTCGTTGGTGTATTTTAAGTTCTCCACTTCGACTGTAGCTCTTTCCACATTCCATACATTTAAATGGTTTCTCCCCTGTGTGAGTTCGTTGGTGTATTCTAAGGCCTCCACTTTGACTGTAGCTCTTTCCACATTCAATACATTTAAATGGTTTCTCCCCTGTGTGAGTTTGTTGATGTCTTCTAAGTGATCCACTATCACTGAAGCTCTTTCCACATTCTATACATTTAAATGGTTTTTCCCCTGTATGAGTTCGTTGGTGTCTTCTAAGATGTCCACTTTCACTGAAGCTCTTTCCACATTCAATACATTTAAATGGTTTCTCTCCCGTGTGAGTACGTTGGTGTATTCTAAGTGATCCACTATCACTGAAGCTCTTACCGCACTCCATACATTTAAATGGTTTCTCCCCTGTGTGAGTTTGTTGGTGTATTCTAAGTGCTCCACTTTCACTGAAGCTCTTTCCACATTCTATACATTTAAATGGTTTTTCCCCAGTGTGAGTTCGTTGGTGTATTTTAAGTTCTCCACTTCGACTGTAGCTCTTTCCACATTCCATACATTTAAATGGTTTCTCCCCTGTGTGAGTTCGTTGGTGTATTCTAAGGCCTCCACTTTGACTGTAGCTCTTTCCACATTCAATACATTTAAATGGTTTCTCCCCTGTGTGAGTTTGTTGATGTCTTCTAAGTGATCCACTATCACTGAAGCTCTTTCCACATTCTATACATTTAAATGGTTTTTCCCCTGTATGAGTTCGTTGGTGTCTTCTAAGATGTCCACTTTCACTGAAGCTCTTTCCACATTCAATACATTTAAATGGTTTCTCTCCCGTGTGAGTACGTTGGTGTATTCTAAGTGATCAACTATCACTGAAGCTCTTACTGCACTCCATACATTTAAATGGTTTCTCACCCGTGTGAATTCGTTGGTGTATTCTAAGTGCTCCACTTTCACTGAAGCTCCTTCTACATTCAATACATTTAAATGGTTTCTCACCCGTGTGAATTCGTTGGTGTAATTTAAGTTTCCCACTTTCACTGAAGCTCTTTCCACACTCAAAACATTTAAATGGTTTCTCCCCTGTGTGAGTTTGTTGATGTATTCTAAGATGTCCACTTTGACTGAAGCTCTTTTCACATTCAATACATTCAAATGGTTTCTCCCCTGTGTGAGTACTTTGGTGTATTCTAAGATGTCCACTTTGACTGAAGCTCTTACCGCACTCCATACATTTAAATGGCTTCTCACCCGTGTGAGTTCGTTGATGTATTCTAAGTGCTTGACTATGACTAAAGCTCGTTCCACACTTCATACATTCAAATAGTTTCTCTCCTTTGTGAGTTTGTTGTTGTATCTTCAGTTTCTTTGTTCTTCCCAATGAATTGACAGGTGGCTCCATAGAATTCTGACTTTCATCTTCCTCACCTATTTGGGAGTCTGGGAGGAAAGAGAATCCTGTTAGACTTTCAAGAAAGACAAAAAAGGAATGGAACACATGTCAATTCCTATCTGCACCTTCTCTCATTTTAACACCGTCTCCAATCTCCACTGTCCTCTCTAGGGTCCAATTTTTTTGCAAAGCAGATGAGATAATGGCAACAGCAACACCTGAGCACTCCATTCACACTTAATAAAGCACCATCATTTTATAATACAAATCTATGGTGGAATTAGCTTATTAGACACATCTCTGTATTTTTCTTTTTCAAGTGAGGAAATGATCTCAGGCTCAAGTAACAGTGTCTCCTTTGTGAAATCAGTAAAACTTGAGTGCTACATGTAACTGTAAAAATATTGCAATATATTGGAACCTAAGAAGAGCCTGCTGGATCAGGCAAAGGCCCACCTAGTCCAGCATCCTCTTCTCACAGAGGCCAACCCGATGCCTGTGGGAAACCGGCAAGCAGGATTGGAGCACAAGAGTCTTCTCTGTCTTCGTGTGCTTTCCAGAAACTAGTATCAAGAAGGATTATTGCCTAGGACCACGAGGGCAGAGCAGAGACGTCAGTCTTATCTTTTCTTTCAAGCTATCCATGTCACTGGCTCTCACTGTCTCCTGTAGGATGGATTCCATAGATGAACTACGCTTCTGTTGATTCATCTTTTGCAGCCCTTAAAAGCTGATAAATGTATTATGGCTTAAGTTTTTGTGGGGTGCAGTCTGACAAAGTGGACTCTTGACCAGGAAAGCTGGTGCCTGTATAAACCTCTGAGTCTCTTTGTTGGCTTTGTGTACTTATTTTGAAATTTGCACCAAGGTTGTACCACAGTAGCTCCATGGAAGCTCAGGGACGGACAAAATTAGAGGGTGTCAGCTCCGTGAATCTCAAGCTTCTCGTGGCTCTGCTGACAGAGCCTGAGAACGCAAGAGATGTGATTCGGTTGGAATGTGAAGCAGGGGAGGAGCAGCCAAGCTGCAGCAGGAGCAAAGAACAAAGAGCAGGAAGGGGGGGTGACGGGGGGTGGGGGCACAGACTGTTATCTCCAGTTTGAGCTCTGACACAGAGCCCCCGAAATAGCCTGTCCAAAAAATCGTAGGCTCGAGAGAATCTGCGAGAAGAGGGGGAAAGAAAGCGAAAGTGAGGCCTTCTTTGCTGGAGGACTCGGCAACTGCAAGCTGGGATGAATAGGCCGAAGACTGAGCTCCACAGTGATTTATGAGTTTGAGCATTAAGCCTGAGATAATTATTACTGGAGTTGTTTCACGTCTGTGCGGGAGAACCAAGCCATTACACAGGGGCGCTATAAATTATTATCCCACTCACTCACTCACTCACTCTCACAACCCCAGTCTGTAAGATTGGCAATTTTGCACAATTTGCTTATAATACCAGACGCTCTTGGACTTTATATGCCCAATCCTAAGTGTAGACCCTCCAGCCCCAGGAATTGTGTATCATGATAACGGGTCCTTTGTCCCTTAAGCCCACCAAACTGGGGAGGTGCATGCATCTATTGTGTTTTGATGCTGGTGGAATGTATCTGACCCTGTCTATAACAAATAAGAGTAATAGGAACAATTTATGTACATTAATTATAAATAATTATGGGAAACATTTCCATTCCCCTTCACCCATTTTTCAGGATTGGTGTGCAACATCATTACCATCAATTATTCCTGCCGTGGAAATAACACCTAAGATTTCAAAGCCTGGAGGAAGAAAATCTGCCCCCACTACTTTAGGAAAAGGATTCAAGAAACAAAGAGCTGCTTTGGAGAAGGCTTCACCTCTTCCTTCTTAATGTCAGGAACTTCCTTCCATTTGTCTCCTCTCCATCTTTTCCTCTTTCTCCCTCCACCATCCATCTATCCCTGTCCCCATCTCCTCTCCCCTGGAACTCACCAGATTTCTCCAAGGGTCCTGGGAGAGAATGCTCAGAGGTTGTGGGGAGGGATGCGGGAGACAGCCTGACCAGGTCACCCGTCCATCTTCCTCCTTCCATCCTGGCCAGGGTTGCAGGTTCAGTCTCAGCTAGGTTAGCAGGTTCAGCTTCCTGAGGAGTGCAGAAGCCAGAGCAAGTTGCAGCTTCCTGGGAGGGAGGGAAGAAGAAGCCAAGGGAGTCTGAGAGCCCCTGCAGGGATTCTCCTGCCCAAGACATTCTGCTGCCCCTGGAGAAGCCCCAATTGGGCACCCCCTTCCCAAGAGCCCCCTCCCATTTTCAAACACCTTTGGCAATTCCTTTTACCTGCCTGTCCAACCTCCCTTCCTAAGGCTGGCATGGTATGCACATTAGTGGACTGAGTGTAGACCCCATAGAACTTAAGAGTTAATCTGCAAAGGACTGCTCTGAATACATGGGTTGCCCTTGCATGGAGAAGAAAGAATATTCACCACCATAGCTAAACAGAACCTCCATGTCTAGAGGCAGTGGACCTGTGACCTCCAGGTGCTGGAAACCCAGGTGAGAGGAGAGCACTTACCTTTCCCAGAAGTCCCTCAGTGTCTGGGAGCAGGGTCTGGTCTGTCCCCCCTGCTCTCCCACTGGGCCTCCGACTGGCATCTGCAGCTCCCCTGAAGGAGAGGACACCATCCCCGGAGTGGGGAGGACTGGGAGCCTGTGGGGTTTCCCACCCTGAACGAGGGGGCTGCATCGTCTTCAGGAAATCCTGCTTCTGGGCCTCCCAGTGCTGCTGCGGCTGCCCCTCCTCTGCCTCCTGCTTAATTTGACGTAAATCTGCTTGAGGTAGAAGATCCCTGATGGTCCCAACTTGGCCGGCAGGAGGTTTCCTTCCTTTGCACTCCAGTCTCTCCCTTTGAATGGGTCTCCTGGGTCTCTGCAATTCCATTTTTACGCCACCCTGCTGGAAAATAAATAAACACATCCCCTGATCTGATCATAGGATGAAGATCTCTGTCTGTCCTGGAGAGAATGGTGCCTAAAGGGCCCTTAGAGAGAACTTTTAAACTCCAATTTCACTACAAATCAGCACAGTGCTGAAATGGGGTAAAAGCTCTGCTCTAGAAATAAATGATCTCTCTGGCTGCTCTTTAAAGAGGATTTCTAAAGAACAATCAGAAAGGTCTTTTTTCCACAGATCTCATTGCTAATACAGTAGGGTCTTCTTGTGCTCTTATTTCTCCTCCACCCCAGCACTGGGGTTGGAAGGTCTAAACATGCTGATTGTGTTTGCAAGACTTGTATGTATGCTAGATGGCATGTCTGGTGATTGCGTGCAGCACCTCTGGTGTGTGTGCCTGTGACTTTATGGTCTGCATCTCTTTTCTGTGTGCGCATGCATGTGCATACATTGGCCACAAAGCTCACTGGAATGTGGCCTCCAGAATCAATGCAGCTTTAAGCCCATAAATGTTCCTCCTGCTCTATCAGAAAGAACAATCAAATCTGAGACTATCAAGAGGAGAGAACTCCTGGATCTACAGAATTAATGTTCTCAATATCCTATGGACACAAACTGCAATGAGATTTCCCTTTAATTGCTTTAAGATTTTTTCCCTTAAAAATATGAAGCAGTATATAAATGAAATGAGTAATAATCTGAACATGAATAGCTAATTTCAATTTTGCCTTCCTCAGTCTTTTACAATACTGTCTTCACCGTATTTATTATCATTAATTCATTTCCATATGCCACACTTCTTAAGAATCCTCCTTTCCTCTGCATTCTCAAAACTGTCACCCACTTCAACCCTCAGCCTTCATCTCAAAACTCTGCTGCCTTACTAAGGTGGAAATAAAACCATTAATGAAACAGGCTTAAGCCTCTCTCACTTATTTACACGCAGACACAAGAGGTCACTAACTTTGATAGCTTGGGAAAAGATCAGATGCGTTCTCCGAGAAATAGATCTATTAATGTTTTATTAGCCTTGACAGAACAACAGAACCTCCATGTGTAGGCAGAGTGTACCTTGATGAGGGGAAGACAAAAGAAGCCATTTCCTTGCTAAATGAATCTGATGGACATCATTGCCACAAGATGCGGTAATGGTGGTGGCAAAGAGAGCTTTCAAAGGCGATCAGACCAATTCACAAATGAGGGCGATAGATTTATCAATGGCACTGGCAGAGGAGGGGGGGGCAGGAGTAGTGGCCTGCAAAGGGTGTCAGGGGGGCTGCAGAGTGAGAGGGGCACCTCCCTGTTGCACTGCTCTTCCATTCCTCCCTGCCTCCCCATCCCTGTCCGCCGTGGGGAGGACCGTGGAAGAGGACGGGGCTCCCTGATGAGGGAGAGGGAGAGGGGCGGCAAAAGCCCCAGCTACGCCGCTGATCATCGGACGACTATATGCATCGTCCATCGCGAAGCAGCAGCTGCCTTGGACCCCTCATTCTGCCCCTTGAGCTCAGGACTGAAGGAAGCAGCTCCCCAGGGTCTCCGGCAGGGTCCGTGCCAGCCTGAGCCAGAGATGTTTGCCCCTGTGCCCTCCTGCAGATGCCCTGCCCCTCAGCTGCGCCCCTTCCCCTTCCTGCCCGGTTGGGGGGCGCCCTGCAGTCTCTGACTCCACTCGGGGCCTGATCCTGCCAGGCGCACGTGCTCTCCCCCTCCTCCTCCCGCTCCTGCCCCCCCCCCCGCCTCCTGCACCTCGGACTCCTCGCTCCGTCCCTGCACCGGAATCCGGCTCCACTCCGGGGAAACTCGCCAGGCCACGGGCCGCTGCTCCTCCGCTCTCCTCGGCGGGGGACAGGAAAGTGCAGCCGCTCTCGAG
Source organism: Podarcis raffonei (assembly GCF_027172205.1). Lineage (NCBI taxonomy): Eukaryota > Metazoa > Chordata > Lepidosauria > Squamata > Lacertidae > Podarcis > Podarcis raffonei. Next base: position 116,420,990 of record NC_070603.1, on the reverse strand, counting down.
TCCCCCTGGCTGGCCCCGTTTCCTGCCTCTCTGAGCATCGGAGTTCGCTGGCTGTGGGTTGGGCCCTGGGAGGCTGCAAGGCTGGATACGCCCCCTTGCAAGGCGAGGGCTGCGAGACCGCCCTGCTGCTTCCCCTGCCCTCGTATTTGCAGCCCGCTGCTTCTGATCCTCGAGGTTCTGCTCTTAGCTGTCGGGGCAAATGGATTAGCCCGATGAGATCTGGTCCATTCCTAGGTCTGGAGCAGCAGGGAACAAGCTTTTTGCACCCTTCTCTAGGGATGTTCACACGCCGCCATCTGTGTCCCCGTGTCCACAAATCACTGAGTTGTCTTATTGTCTTAGCTCAGTCGGTAGAGCGTGAGGTGCTTTATCTCAAGGTTGTGAGTTCGAGTCCCATGTAAGAAAAAGCGGAAATAAAGTGTAATGTTACCTTGAAATTGTGTACACAATAGTCCGATGGTTTTTAGAGAAACCCAAAAACTTCCCCTTTCTATACCCTTTTGTTGTCATCAAGCAGTTGGTCCCTTACCTTTTCCGCCCCCACATGGCCACAGTGATCCATACGACGGTCACCTCCAGGCTTGACTACTGTAATTTGCTCTACGTGGGGCTGCCCTTGAAGCTGTCCCAGAAACTCCAGCGGGTGCAGAATGCTGCAGCCAGGCTCCTCACGGGGTCTCTGCCATGGGAGCATATTCACCCAGTACTTTTCAAGCTGCACTGGCTCCTGGTGGAGTACAGGGTCAGATTTAAGGTGCTGCTTTTGACCTTTAAAGCCCTTCACGGCCTAGGACCCTCGTACCTACGGGACCGCCTCTCCCGGTATGCTCCACGGAGAGCCTCAAGGTCCATAAATAGCAACACCCTAGTGGTCCCGGGCCCTAAGGAAGATAGATTGGCTTCAACCAGAGCCCAGGGCCTTTTCAACTCTGGCTCCGGCCTGGTGGAACGCTCTGCCTCATGAGACCAGGGCCCTGCAGGATCTGATTTCTTTCCGCAGGGCCTGTAAGACAGAGTTGTTCCGCCTGGCCTTTGGCTTGGAGCCAAATTGATTCCCTCCCTCCCTCTCTTTCTTTTTTCTTTTCCTTCCTCTTCCTGCGATGAGGCTGTTGGGATACTGCCAGGGAGATAGAATCCATCTGAGCCCCCAGCTCGGTGCCGGACGATCCATCGACCTCCCTTAGTCACGCAGTATCTAGCAGTTATAGCGACACGAAGCCTCAAGAAAAGATAGCCACATTCTTGGACTTGTGCACACTCTATCAGCAGAATTCACATAACAGAAGTTGCACAGCATGAGAGCAGAACATGCATATTTACAGTTTATTAGGCGTTGGTCAGAACAAAGAAATCATGACCGTCTGCTCCGACTGCTCAGGCAAGACAGGCAAAAACGAAACGAACTTACAACATAAACATCCTGTGAGACAGGAACTTACGCAGGCTGTTATACAAACATCCTGCTCCCTTTTAAGGTGGAACGGAAATATCCTAACATCCTCCCCCTTTCCGTGTAACCTGTAGTACCTGTGGTTCAACCCAATTGCAACCTTTGTGCGTAAACCTTCAGTTGTTCTCTGTTAACAACCTTAGACAACAGATCAGCAGGAATTTCATTTCCTGGCATGTAGGACACCTGAATGAGTCCTTTCTGAATACACTCTCTTGCACGATGTAGCTTAATCTGCAAGTACTTGGTTCTTTGCTTGCAACTCTCTGAGTTCAGCAAAGCCAAACAAGATCTATTGTCTTGATACACTTGTATAGGACATTTCACAGAAACCCCAATGTCCTTAAACAGTTGCATCAACCATTCACAATCCATGAGTGAAAATGACAGAGCATTGAGTTCTGCTTCACAGGAACTTAGGCTAACTGTCGTCTGCTTTTTGCACAACCAGTCAAACAGGCAGTGGTTGTACATGTAGCATACTCCAGAAGTGCTTGTACCATCCATGGTGTCACTTCCAAAACTTGCATCTGCAAAGATTTCAAGACCTCCAGTCTTCTGACTGGTGAACCTCAGCCTGTAGTGCATAGTCCCTTTCAAATACCGGGCTATGCGCTTCAGAGCTTTCCAATCCTGAACAGTAGGATTGTTAGCATGTCTGCTAAGCAGGTTAGTGCTTACAGCAATGTCAGGTCTCGAACATCTAGCAATGAAATTCAACTTGCCTAGAATGCACCTGTACAGCGTTGTGTCAGAAAATGCTTCAGCAGTACTGTCTACCTGGTAACCTGTCACCATCGGTGTGTCTGCTGGGTTTGCATCAACCAAATTCAACCTGGTTAATACATCAGCAATTTTCTGTGTTTGGTGTACCAGAAAATTACCTGCTTGGTCTCTCTCCACCTGCAGAGAAAGATAGTTGGATACCTCACCAAGATCCTTCATGTCAAAGTGCTCCTTCAGCTGAGCTAGGGTGCTTTGGTAGAAAGCCTGATTCTTCCAAAACATCAGAAGATCATCAACAAAACATAAACAATACAGTTTGTTTTGCCCCTCCTCCTTGACAAACACACACGGATCAGCTTTGCCCTGGTGAAAACCTAGAGAAAGCAACGTTTCAGTGAGTTTTGTGTTCCAACACCTGGCACTCTGCTTGAGACCATATAAGGATTTCCGCAGTTTACAGACCATTCCCTTCTGTATCTGCATCCCGTCAGGTGGAAGCATGTACAGCTCCTCCCCCAAAATTCCGTACAAAAAAGCTGTATTAATGTCATGATGGGAAACATGCAGTTTCTCCTCCGCAGCGATCTTGAGCATCAGCCGAATGCTCTCATATTTGACCGTGGGTGAGTAGGTCTCGTGGTAATCCTGCCCTGGTACCTGTGAAAAACCTCTGGCAACCAATCTGGCTTTGTGTCTGACAACCTTGCCATTCTGATCTGTCTTGGCCTTGAAGACCCATTTGCTGCCAACCAGTCTCATCCCTGGGACTACCGGTACCAGCTCCCAAGTTTGGTTCCTGTTCAAGGAATCAACTTCAGCCTTCATGGCATTAAGCCAAGGCTCAGCATCTTTAGAGGTTAACTCCTGGACCTCTTTGAAGCTTGAAGGTTCCCACACCTTCTCTGAGCTACTAAGAACAGCAGTTGCCGTCTTAGCAAACTCATCAGCAAATCTCTTAGGAGGTTTGCCTTTGGTCGCCCTTTCAGACCTGCGAACCAGACGCAAGTCTTCTGGACTCATCTCCTCTTTCTTAGGAGAAAAGTGACCAATGGTGAACAGTGGTTCTTCCAGTTCATTGTCAGACTCATCAGATGGTCTGACTGAGGCCTTTGCGCTCTTGTAGTCTGCTGTGTCATCACTGTCACTGACAGCAGCAGCAGCGCCGCCCACTGAACTGGAATCCGAACTCTGATCATCATCATCATCATCCTCATCCTCAGTTTCCTCAGCTTTCTCAGCATGATCTGCTTTCTTCACATCACCTTCATCCTCCTCTGGGTAACTCTGGAAAATTCCCACATTTTCCCCCCATTTTGGGTTGTACTCAACACTCCTTGTGAACTTTATGGATTTAGAGTTAGTCATCCATACTCTGTATGCACCTTTTTCGTACCCCATGAACAAACCATGTGCCCCACGCTTCCCAAGCTTGTTGCTTTGTGGGGTGTGTACCCACATGTCAGAACCAAAGATTCTCAAGTGCTTGACATTAGGTTTCTTACCAAACATCTTCTCATAGGGAGTGCAGCCAATAGGTGATGACAGTCTCCTGTTAAAAGAATAAACAAAATTCGCCAGAGCCTCCCCCCAAAACTTCTCAGGGAGATTGGCATCATGCAACAAGGTTTTTATCCCTTGCAGCAACGTTTGATTTGCTCTCTCCGCAAGCCCATTCATCCATGGCGATCTAGGCGTTGACAAATCATGCTGGATTCCCTTCTCAGTCAGGAAAGCTTCAAACTGCTGAGAAGTGAATTCCCCGCCTCGATCAGTAAACAGACAACCAATACGTTTACCATGAGCATTCTCCAACCAAGCACAGAATGCCTTGAACTTAGGAAATGCTTGCGATTTCTGCTCGAGCATAAACACATGAATGTACCTGGAAAAAGAATCAATTAGAACCATGAAGTACCTTGCTCTACCCAAAGAGGGCGCTAGAGGACCTACCAGGTCTGCATGAACTAGCTGGTAGGGTTTGGAAGCCTGCCTGCTAGACTCCTTGCCTTTTGGAGCAACCTTCACCTTGTTCTCTGCACAAGATACACATTTCATGTGAAATTTGCAAGGTTTGATGTCCAAACCTTCAACCAACCCAGGCATCTTGGCTAGCGCTTGCCAAGAGAGGTGACAAAATCTGCGATGTGCATCGTGAATGCATCCTGCATGAAGAACCTTGTTAGTTTGTGCAACACAACAAGAATCAGCATTAGACACAGCAACATCATCATAAGTTAGACTGAACAAACCATCCACCAACTTTGCATGCCACATGTCCTCTTTGCCTTTTCTGATGACACAGACAGTCCTCTTGAAGGAAACCTCAAAACCACGCCCAGTCAGCTGTGGTACACTAATCAAATTGTCCGCAGCTCCTGGAACAAAAAGTACATTGCTAATGGTCGTATTCAGACTTGCAAGTTTCACAGTTCCAACTCCTGTAGCTTGCAAAGTCCTTCCATCAGCCAGCTGGACCTCTCCATCTTGAGGTGTGAAGGAGATAAACAGATGGCGGTCTTTGCTGAGATGGCGCGTGCAACCTGAGTCAATTACAAACCTGGCCTTGGCCTTGTTTCCCACCGGCGTGGGCTTTTGCAGCTTGCCTTTAGCCTTTGGTGAAGCTGTGCCAGCAAACATAGCCGTGTTTTCCACTGGCGAGGGCTTTTGCAACTTGCCCCCCTGCTCCTGGCCATCAGACGTGCCTTTAGCCTTTGGTGAAGCTGTGCCAGCAAACATAGCCGTGTTTTCCACTGGCGAGGGCTTTTGCAACTTGCCCCCCCGCTCCTGGCCATCAGACGTGCCTTTAGCCTTTGGTGGAGCTGTGCCAGCAAACATAGCCTTGTTTTCCACTGGCGTTCCACTCCCCTTCTGCTTCGGGCCATCTGCAGGCTTCTTGCTCTGTTTACATCTGGCCTTCCGGCCTCTGCATAGGCTCTGACCTTGGTTCTCACGAGAAACAGAGCTCTCAGCTGCCGACTCCTTGGCTCCCTCTGGAGGCTGGAATGCTGCCTGGGATGACATCACAGTCAGCTCCCCCTGCAGCTTGCAACCGGTGCCCTCGGCATCTCTGCATTCACTCGCATTCTGGGAAACAGCCAGGACCTCCGACGCAGTCAAACTCTGGGCTGGGATGACTGGCAGATGGGCTATCTTCAAAGCATTCCACATCTGACGTGCAGTCGTGTTGCCAGCTAGCGTAGCAATTTCCTCCAGAGAGACGGACAAGACTATTACGTCTATGGCTCTCGAATTCTGAGCCTGCCATTTCTCTGTCTGAGGATCTGGAGTGGCTTCAGAGACAGTATGCCAGACTCCAAACTGACGCAGCAAACTCTCACACCATTTTGCCCAGCTCTGATAATTGTCCCGATTTAACTTTGGACACTCAGCAGCTTCAGAGGCTTGGAAAAACTCCATTCCACCTCTTAACGTCAGCCGTGAGTCTTCTTCACTTCAGAGACTCCTTATCTTGGCACCCATAAATCACGAAGCCTGCTTGGCTCGGTTCCCAGGCCAATTAGGCCAGCCGGACATCAAAGAGGCTGCCGCGGCAACAGAAAAGCCTCTGCTTTCGCTTTTCCCACACATACCTCAGCAGTCTGTCGCAGTCTTACTCTCCTGCAAGTGCCGTGAATCTGGGCCCGAAACCTGTTGTTGGGATACTGCCAGGGAGATAGAATCCATCTGAGCCCCCAGCTCGGTGCCGGACGATCCATCGACCTCCCTTAGTCACGCAGTATCTAGCAGTTATAGCGACACGAAGCCTCAAGAAAAGATAGCCACATTCTTGGACTTGTGCACACTCTATCAGCAGAATTCACACAACAGAAGTTGCACAGCATGAGAGCAGAACATGCATATTTACAGTTTATTAGGCGTTGGTCAGAACAAAGAAATCATGACCGTCTGCTCCGACTGCTCAGGCAAGACAGGCAAAAACGAAACGAACTTACAACATAAACATCCTGTGAGACAGGAACTTACGCAGGCTGTTATACAAACATCCTGCTCCCTTTTAAGGTGGAACGGAAATATCCTAACAGAGGCTACATTTTAATATTTTAATGTTTCAATATTCTAATGTATTTTAATTTTGTTTTTAAGTTATAATCATTCAACTTGTTTTTATTATTGCTTGTTAGCCGCCCTGAGCCTGGCCTTGGCTGGGGAGGGCGGGGTATAAATTATTATTATTATTATTATTATAATTATTATTCTGTAATAAGTGGGTTTTGTTTGGAAAGCTGTCTCTCAAAATTTATTAGAACATTGGAATGTACCTGGCATTTTATAAGCTCTTCAGTATGTTGCACAAATAAGTCTCCTTGCGATCAGTATGCAGTCCCTGGTTTCCAAATCCTCTACAGGAAATCTTCCTGAAATACCATTTCATGAAGCTGGGACGATGCCACCCAGCTGCCTGAATGCCTAGCAGCTGGAGGAGGCAGTCCAGTTCCCAGCTCTGCTGGCCTAGGTCATCTGATCACTTAGCTCCAGCAACAGATGCCAGGGCTGGGCTCTGTTATCTTTCCATACCCTCCAACATCTCTCTGATGAAAATAGGGGTGTCCTGTTCCATAATGATAATTTTACTATTTATACCCCACACATCTTATTAGGTTGCCCCAGCCACTCCAGGCAGCTACCAACATATATAAAAACATAATAAAACATTTTTTAAAATCCCTATACAGGATTACCTTCAGACAACTTGGGGGTCACATAACCCCATACCCTCTGGCATCAAATCAGAAACTGACGACAGCTTCTGTAAATCAGGGACATCCCTGGAAGACAGTGGCACTTGGAGGGTCTGTCTTTCCCTGCTTTTTCCTTGGCTGTCTCTGGTCTCCTGCCTCCATTCAGCAGAGGAGGGAGCCTTCATACGGAGAAGGATCGGGGCCAACAGGGCATAGTTGGTGCCTTCAGATGACAGTAGTGAAGGGAGAACCATTTGGAGGAACAGAGTGTTGCAATTCTCAGAAAGGGATGGAAAGAGCACGGCTACATCGTGGTCTGGTTCTTCAGGTACTTGTTGTTCAAGTTGTTCCATGGAATTCCTGATCTGGACCTTGTGTGGAAATGAGTTCTCTCCATCACAAGAATAATTTTTGAAGCTTTACTGCAGAAGAGTCTTAAACAGTCTTACAATAAGATGAACATGATAAAGTAGCACTTGCAAACAATGTTCAGTCCTTTATGTAATCCTGTGAACAGTCTTACAATAAGATGAACATGATAAAGTAGCACTTGCAAACAATGTTCAGTCCTTTATGTAATCCTGTGAACTTTACTCTCTCTGGTCCCAGAGGGAGATCCTAAGCTTCTTCATCATTGCAGAACTTATTTGCAACTGCTGCTGCTTCTCCTAGCCATCTCCAACAAGCACCCGCTGACTTCTCAAGTTTAAGCTTCCTTCTGTTAGAGCTCTGCAGCTTCTGTTTCCAGCAATGAGTTATTAGGAAAGATACCAGCCTCCTCTGATGCTTTTGTCAGAGTGGAACCTCTGACTGGAACCTCTTGCCCAAAAGGTTCCACTCTTTCTTCTTCTATGTTTGCTTCATATGCCACAATGTTCTCTCTCTTTTTCTCAAATCTTCCAGGCGACCACAAATGAGTGTCTAAAGAGAAACCAAAAGCTCAGAGTTGGGATTGGGAGGGGGGCGTGAATATCAGGTTGCCTTGTAGTGCCTGGGGGCCCTGCTATTAGATTTGTATCTCGTAAATGTTGTAGGAGCTTTTAGGTTTTTTAGCTGTATATTTAAAAAACAAGGCTCTTGTGAGATGTTTAATTCTTTTGTTATTCTGACATTGCATTGTACAGAAGCAGGTTTGCACAGCTGTTAAAAATAGTGATTTTTAATATTAAAAAAGACTAAAAATGCATTCTAAAGGGTTTCTTTAGAAGCAGAACAAGCATTTTATTTTATTTTAAATAACAGAGGGATGAGGCCCAATTCTTAGTGCTCAACCCAGGTTAAACATTAGCAGCCACACCCTCACAAAAAGCTATGAAAGGATTTTGTTAGCAAGTGTCAAGGTGAATTCCTACCTTGTATTCCTGGGCTGCCTCTTCCTTGAGAACCACAGTTCTCACTAATAAGGGAGTCCTATGGACTAATAAGGGACGCGGGTGGCGCTGTGGGTAAAAGCCTCAGTGCCTAGGACCTGCCGATCGTATGATCGGCGGTTCGAATCCCCACGGCGGGGTGAGCTCCCGTCCTTCGGTCCCAGCACCTGCCCACCTAGCAGTTCGAAAGCATCCCAAAGTGCAAGTAGATAAATAGGTACCGCTTTATAGCGGGAAGGTAAATGGCGTTTCCGTGTGCTGCGTTGGTGCTGGCTCGCCAGAGCAGCTTCGTCACGCTGGCCACGTGACCCGGAAGTGTCTCCGGACAGCGCTGGCCCCCGGCCTCTTAAGTGAGATGGGCGCACAACCCTAGAGTTGGACACGACTGGCCCTTACGGGCAGGGGTACCTTTACCTTTACTAGCGGGAAGGTAAATGGCGTTTCCGTGTGTGGCTCTGGCTCGCTAGAGCAGCGATGTCACGCTGGCCACGTGACCCGGAAGTGTCTCCAGACAGCGCTGGCCCCCGGCCTCTTGAGTGAGATGGGCGCACAACCCTAGAGTCTGTCAAGACTGGCCCGTACGGGCAGGGGTACCTTTACCTTTACTATGCTGCCTATAGCCAGGCCTGGTCAGCAATGTGTCTGCAGCTCTTTGAGCCAGTTGAACTTTCTGAGCACTTTTCAAAGGCAGCCCCATGTAGAGCGTGTTACAGTGACCCCTACACAATGTGGCACCAGACTGACTCTTTGTGGGGGGGGGTAATTATCTGTTCTAAACGTGTTTGTGTTTGTGTGTGTGTGTGTGTGTGTGTGTGTGTGTAGTTTAAATTCTCTGAATGCTTGTTTTTTGAGAAGGGGCTCTTAGGGTCATGAAGCAATGCCTTTCAACACATCTCCATAACATTGATTGCGCCCTCACGCTGCTCCTTCTGGTGTGGGGATTTTGATGCAGAAAAGGAGCAGATGGGGAAAGGTTAAGCAGAATCCCACCCACCCACTGCGCCACCCTTAGGTGTGCTCAGCCTTCACCTGCTTCATGACTCCACCTTGCATGAGAAGGCAGGATGGAGCTCCAGGAAACAGGAAGTGGTCCTTCAACCAGCCAGGACATCTCAGCATCACAGACAGATCTAGTCTCCGGCTGGGGAGTCAAGAGTGGCCCTGGGATGGCAGAGAGAGGAGGGGAAGGGGCCAGGGACAAAAGGATGGTAGGCTCTAGATGCTCCCTTGGACACATTCCTTGACACTAAGGGGAGCTCCTCTTCTGGGGCTAAAAGCATCGCCGTGGAGGTTTCATTTTTGTCATGATTGCAAGGGAAGAAGAGAAGGTAAAACCACCCCCACCCCCACACACAAACACAAAGAACTGGATGAAAATAGCCCTGTCTGAGTGATTAGCTACTGGAGAGCATAATGTGGGTTTAGCTGTGATGCTCACCTGCCTCCCTGGATGAGTCTTTTCTTGGGGTCAGGGAGCTGGGGAGCAACATGAAGTTCCCAGCTTACATTTCCTTCTGGTCAGCTATTCCAGCTCTTGTCTCCTCCCCATTTCTTTATGGAGGGGCAAAGGCTATGCACTTTATATAGATGCAACTATAACCAACAACTGGTGTCTTCTGGGTGCACTGAGCTCCCTCCCCTCCCCCACCTTCTCTCCTCCAGATATAATACAGATTCCCTCAGCATCTTGCCCCACCCTCCAGAAGGCAAATATATCTGATTGTTTATTTAGGACATCATTATATTGTATGAAATACCGCCTTGTTTCTCTGAAGGGTAGACTTTTCATGAGCAGTGATAAATATGACATTAATTGGTTACTGAACAACAGCTTCTATGCTGTCAACATGAGCTTTGTCTGAGATTTCAGACTTTCATTCAAGAAAGATGCAGAAAATATTTTTTCCTTTTTGATTCTGGGCACTTGACTTCTCCCATCCTGCTACCATCATGGCAGACATTTGAGGGCGAGATCCAGAGAACTCCTCAGCAGCAGCAGCAACAGATGGAGCCCCCACAAATATTTGTCACATTTTAAAGGTTTTTTTAATTAAAAACAAACAAAAGGCTTTTCCTTAGCCTCTCATAGCCCTGACACTAGCTCTTGAAAAAGAGAGGGTTGCCAAACATCATGGCCCCCAAGAATGAAAACAAACACTTCCAAATTCTTTTCTGCACACCCAGAGACAGGGGTCAGCAACCTTTTAAAGTCGAGGGCCGGATCACTGTCCTCAAAGCTCGCTGCGGGACGGAGCGCACGTGCACATTCTCTCGTTACTACACGATCCAAAGATTAAACCAAAAAATAATAAAGTTCCAAAGGTCTCAGTTCTGCACCGGAACATATCTGTTCCGTTCTGAGACACCCTCCCAGGGTTCTGGGGTATGCGAAGCCTTGTTTCCCTGTTTTTAACTCCATTACCAAAAGAGTCTCCCCCTCCAAGATGGGAAAGCGGAGATCACGTATCCTTCTGCAGCGAGCGGTTCCTTATGCAGAAGGATGTATGTTCTCCGCTGTCCTGTATTGGAGGGGGAGAGGCTTTCGTTAGCAGAGTTAAAAACAGGGAAACAAGGCTTCGCACACCCCAGAACCCTGGGAGGGTGTCTCAGAATGGAACCACTCACTGCAGTGGCAGGAGCAGTGAGCCAGCTGAGGGCCGGAGAGGGGCTGCCTTCAATGGCGGCCGTCGAGCAATCACGCTGGCACAAACAAAGCCCAGGCTCTAGGAGGAGGAAGGGAGGAGGAAAGAACTCTGCAACCAATCAGAGGGAAACAATGCTGCTGGCACCAATCAAAGGCTAGTCCCCTTCCTCTGCAGGGCGGGGGAGAAACCAGAAGGGAGGGAGGAGGCGCCGCCATCAGGAAGAGAAAAAGAGAGAGAGAAATGGTGCAGACCAAACTATATGAATCAGAACCATGAGGCGATTTCTGGACCATCTGCGGGCTGGATCCAAACCCCATTTGGGCCAGAACTAGCCCACGGGCCTTAGGTTGTGGACCTCTGTTCAGAGACTTCACAGCCATCTTCACTTCACTCCTCAGTCCCTTTCACTAATCTCCCCTAGCCGTAATTCTTTCACACATTCCTTTAAAACATTTCTGTGAACTAAGAAACACAAAAAAACCACACCCTCACTGGTCACCTTCCACAGGTCAAAAGCCAATGCAGAAAATAATTAATAAAAACAGCTCAAAACAGGAACACGAGAGCACAGAAAAAAGGAGATGCGTTTTAAAAGCAAAGCCCCTTCCGGCCTGCCCAGGAGGTGGGGTTGCGGGCTTCACGCCCACCCCCACATGAGCGGGGGCTGGTTTCAGCCCCCCCCCCGCGAGAGCAGGGGAATCCCGGCCCCATCTTCCCCCCCATTTAGGGCCGGTGCAGAGGGGGCTCGCCCTCTCCCCCCCCCCCCGCTAGCCCCCACGGTTGTTTCCTGCATATCAGCTGTTCCTGTTTGTCCGAGATCTTATCTGTTGCCTGGAGCGTTCCTGCCTTGCTTCTTTGTTGCCTTTGTTCTTAGCGGCAGGGCACCTCGTGGAATATGCTGTAGCTTCACAGAAAAAGCTCCCTTTCTTTTACAGAGAATTTCCAGCATTCGCTGCTGGTGTTGCTTGATTTCTAAACTGCTTGATTTTCAGGAGTTGTTATCTCTAGTTTTGGAGCTGAAACCAATTTGGGGCTTTTCTCCTTCTGGGGGTTTCCCCTTTGCGCTCCATTCCAGCTGTTGCAGTTTAACACCGGAGCTGTAATTGAGCTAAAATCACTGTGTGCGTGTTTGTGTGCTTCCCTTCCAGCATCTCTTTCACGTCTACAGTTTTACAGGGACCTCTGTATGTTTCGGTGCAAGTTCCCTGCCCTCAGGAATTTGCCGTGCCTGCTTCTGCATGCCCCCTGCAGAGGAATTTATTCAGCTTGGTGGAGCTTTTCCTGGTGATCCGTTGCCTGCCCTCGGCTGCTGACTGCCTGTTCTGCAAGGAGCTCAAGGAAGAACGTTTGGCTCCTCTTCGTTATTTCCACGGCCGTTCGGAGGACGCAGTGCACCCATCCAATCAGGTTTTGCTGTTGCGGCTTCAGGTTTTAGCTAGGGGTTTGTGCAGGGGAGCGCGGTGCGGGCTGCGTTTTGTGCCGGTTGTGTTTCATTTTCCTGCCAGGGTGAGGGGCAGAATTTCTTGTTAAATAATCATTTCAGCAGCATTCTTGAGGGGGTGAGTGGCTTCCGCTGAGCAGGCTGTTTTATTTTCGCGTGGAAGTTTAGACCTGGAAAGCGTCAGAAACAGCTGCGCCGTTGCCAGGCAACCAGCGCGCCCCGGCCGCCATTTCATCCGCCCACGTGGCCTTCCGGGCGGCTGCCATTTTACTATAGGCATTCCACGTGGGAAGTAATTTTACAAACCCTCCCTTTTAAGCCTAACCGGAAAAACAAACAAACAAACCAACAAAACCACCAGGGGGATTATTAGGAATTTTTTCAGTGTTAAAGGGCTAGAGTGAAGTGTTTTCGCACGTGTTCATTGTCGCTAGGCAACTGGAACACATTACGGCCGCCATTTTGATTGCCCATGTGGCCTTGCGGCGGCAGCCATTTTAGGAGAGGCAAAACCACGTGGGAGCTATCTCCTTTTCGAGTGCCCCTCACTTTCTCATTGGTTTTAAATTCAAAAGCAATATAAACAAAGGAAATAAACTTAAGCAATATAACAAAGGATGATAGCGCAATTATTAAAAGAGCCTAGCTTAAATAAGAGCGCACAAGGGGCTGCAGGGAGCGCCTCCCCTTGGTGCATAAGCTTGTATAGAGCTGGCTACAGCATCTCTGGCTAGGCTGATCTTAGAATTAATATCCTCTAATTAATTTGACTGCTTTTGTTTATACTTACATTTAAATTAAATTGAAGCATTAGTGCACAGTATATTGGAATTCAAATTATTTCTTTCAGCTTGCAGTGCTCTGTGGAGCTGTGTCATTTACTCTCTGCCTAGGCATTAAGTTTTATAATTTGGTATAGTCAATTAATAGTTATAAGGAAAAAGAGATCCGGGTTTTATATCATTTGATTTATTAAAGGGCTTCTTCGCCTGCAATCTCTTGCGAGCTTTGCATACAGGTTTATAGGGAATCTAAAGTAAATAGCTCATGCCTCTTCTACGTTCATCTCTTTCTGGTATTTCATCTGTTGGTTTATAAGTATATATTTAATCTGGCAATTTAATCCATTTGGTTGATTTTGATAATAGTGCTTAAGGGCTCTTGGGAGCTTTGCTCTGCTTAGGTTTGTTGCATAAGTCAATTTATCATTTTTCACTGGTGTATTGCTGGGTTACAATTTATAATTCTACCTCTAGCTTGCTGCATAGCTGCTTACATTATCAAAGGTTCTCTTCTGTTTATTATAAACTCAGTATTCCTCAAAATACATTGCTTTGAGGTGTGGGCTGGTATTTTGGACTGCTATCCAGTGCAGATAATACTGAGCTACGGTGATATTGTTTGCAGCTAAATACAATCTGTTGGAGATTAGTTAGGCATCTTTGGGTCCTTTAAGCTTACCAGTGCAGACAATACTGAACTACCGTGATATTGATCGCTTTTCACGCATATAATCCAAGCTAGTTGGCATTGATTTTGGTGAACCAGGCTAATTAAGGGTATCAAACTATGTCTGCTCATGAGAACCAGCAAAATGCTGCGATATCTGGGGTGGCACAAGGGAACCAAGAGGGGCCTCAGGCCTTCGTAGTGCCCAGTAACCCACAGGCTTTGGCACAGTTTTTTCAATGCGTTTTAGACATTTTATAGGCAATATAGGCCCGCAGACCAGGTGCCAGCAGCACCTCTGGTGCTCACCCAAGAATGCATCCCGGATACGCCACCTAACGTTGTGGACCGCCCCGGCACCTCCGCGGCCATCGCGGCAGTGCTGAGAGCAGCCAATGATTCAACAGTGGGTCCTTTGTCCAAGATGGGTCAGGGTAGCCTCCTGTGCCCTGCAACCCACAGGCCTAGTCAGTGTTTCCTCTGCTTTTGAAACCTTTTACCAACAATTCAGGCCCATGGTCACTGCGGCCTCTTCCCTAATAGTGAGTACTTCCGTCCAGCAATGAGGAGCTCCCTTGCACTTTGGCCTCCTTATTTAGGGTTCCACATTCGGGTAGCAATCCATTTAAGCATCCTCACACACATAATTACAGTCTACGTGTCCCTGGGTTTCCAATGACAGATCCTCGGGAGGTAGGGCTCATGCTTGCAATTATAACCTTTCTGCCTCTCAGTATACCCCAGACTTTCCCAGTATTCTACAGGATTCACAACCTCAGCCTTTACTGCGGAAGGGGGCTCCAAAACATCATCGGATGATGAGACGCAGGGGCAACAGGAAGTGTCAGCGGCTGCAGAACAGCACCAGTCTCCAATGATGGGCAAGGGAGAAAGAAGTCTAAGTAAGAAGAAGCATTCGGCCAAGAAGAGCAAAAGAAGTAAGCCTTCTGATGCCGAGGACGATTCAGAAAAGCTTCCTGCTGCCCACCACCTGCTGGGTTCCAAGCGACCAGAATGACTGGATGGAGCATATGGGTCCCTATGTGGAAAAAGGAAAGTTGGAAAATGTGAAGCTAAGCAAGTCCCTCACCATGAGGTTTGCTGGGAGTACAACACGGGTGTGTGCCAGGGGCCAAATTGTAAGTATGCGCATGAATGTGTGAAGTGCATAGGTAACCACCCAGCGTCTTCATGTTTTAAAGGTAAACAGCCCTTTCCGGGCAGCAGGGGGCATTTCCACCAGGGGTCTTAAAAGCTCACAGACCCGCCAAAAAGAACAGTCACAAACTGGTATGAATTTGCCGCTTGACTGTGATGTTCTCTTCTGTTAAGCTCTCACCTCTTAGAACCCTTCTCAATAAATACCCTAAAATAGAGGCAGCAAAATACCCTGGGAAAGAGTTTCTCTTATGGCTTCAAGATCCTCGTTTCATTACCCCCTAACTCAGGGAAATCCCCCCCCCCCCAAATCAAAGAATCAGTTTGGGAAATGCCGGCTATTGCAAAAAAAGAAATTAAAGAAATTTCTGGCCAGGAGGGTGGCCGGCCCCTTCAGGGAGCCACCTATAGCGGGTTTACTCATTTCACCTTTAGGCATTGTCCCCCCATAGACTCCAGGAGAGTATCCTATGATCCACAACCTACCCTACCCTAGAGGTGGCTCAGTCAATGATGCAATACCACAGAAGCCTTGTTCTGTGAAATATGCCTCCTTTGATCAGGCTATAAAGCATATGCGCAGGTTCAGCAGGGGCGCGCTCTTGGCTAAGTGCGACATTGAGTCGACTTTCCGTCTCCTGCCAATTCACCCTGAGGAATTTCTATGGCTAGGTTTTCAGATTTGAGGGGGCTCATTCCATAGACAAATCTATGCCCTGCTCAGGGAAGTTTTTAGCTTGTGCAGCCTTTGAGTCATTTAGTGCAATTTTGGACTGGGCTCTTCGCTTTAGAACTGGTTCGGAAGGGGTGACCCATTACCTCGATAACTCTTCCCCCTCCATCATTAGTAATAGCCCTGATTGCGCTTCCCCTTTAGAGGCTTTCACCTCCCTGGCTGAGGAGCTTGGGGTACCTTTGGTGGCGGACAAAACAGAGGGTCCAGTTTTGATCATAACCTATTTTGGGTATTGAATTGGACACAATCGCACAGACATCCCGCCTACCTAGGGAGAGGCTAGCAGCACTTAAAAATTAATTCTGCAACTTCTTCCCCTCAAGAAGGTCACCCTTGGCCAGGGTAAATTCACGCTTCGGTCACCTCAACTTTGCATGCTGGGTAGTGTCCCCTGGCCGCCCCTTTTATGGGCGATTGGCTAAGCTGTCAGCGGGACTGCGCGCCCCGCAACACTGAGTGCGCCTCTCTAAAGTGGTCAAGTTGGGTTAAAGTTCATGGAAAAGTACAGTGGCATTTGTGTGCTGAAGAGTTCAGGAATCACCAGGTATGCTTCTGGACCGACAATCAAACGGTTGGCAGTGTCCTGTCATAACAATTATCGCACTCTCCTAGAGTGGCAAATCTGTCCCGGACCTTTGTCCTTTTGTGCTCAGAATTAAACATCTATTTCTCTACCAAATTTACCCCTGGGGTAAACAAGGGCATCACGGATGCCCAGGCGCAGCAAATTGCCACAGCCATTCCGGGAGCACCTTTGGAGCCTTGGGAACGTGATGTCCTGAAGGGAGTATTAGCTTCAGGAGCCCCGTCCACACTTAGATCTTATAAAGAGGCTTGGGTGGACTTTATGGAGTTTCAAGGCAAATTTATAAATTAATAATAATAATAATAATAAGAAGAAGAAGAAGAAGAAGAAGAAGAAGAAGAAGAAGAAGAAGAAGAAGAAGAAGAAGAAAGCTAGGCTTGACACACCTCAAGGCAAATTAAAAAATCCTAGGCTTGACACACCTCCTACCAAGGCTGAAGCTCTGCAATACTTGGTACATTGGAGGGTGCTGGGTCGTGCAGCAAAGACTCTTAAACATCCAGTAGGCGGCAATCTCCTTTTTCTGTAAGGTTGTTTAATCCAGAGACCCTGGTGTGGCCTTCTTAGTGTGAAGGGCACTGTAGGGCTGGCGCAGGCTGCAACCTCCTAAAAGTGATGGTAGAAGGCCCTTAACTTACGACATTCTATGCCAATTCCAAAATAAATAAGTAAATAAAAGTAAAATGATGATAATAATAATAATATTAATAATAATAAAAAAATAAAAATTAAGAAGTATCTGTTGGTCCGAGGACAAGGCCCAGTTATTTACAGCTGCATACCCCATTGCCTTTGGCGCTATGCGCAGTGGCGAAGTGGTTTGTAAGGGCCAACCAGATTCCGCTGCCCGGGGTAGTTTGAGAGACCTGACCTTGTTCAGATCCAATTTAGTCCTGCATGTCCAATGTTCCAAAACCGATCAGCAATAGAGGACACTAAACATTTCATGTACATGAGACCAACCGTCTCAGGTCCATTCCTCAAACATTGGGATGGCTCCGGCCTTGCGCGGCATCAGGCCACGCGCGTTACGCGAAGGGCGATTGCTGCCTGCGGTTTACCCTCAGCTGAATTCCACGCGCGTTATGCGAAGGGCGATTGCTGCCTGCGGTTTACCCTCAGCTGAATTCCACGTGCGTTATGCGAAGGGCAATTGCTGCCTACGGTTTACCCTCAGCTGAATTCGCGGTTAACTCCTTTAGGATTGGGGCCGCCGCCACAACAGTGCATTTGGGACTCTCAGCTGAAAGGATGAAGGACTTGGGGGCAGTGGAAGACTGATGCATTAAGGGAAGTCTGATGCATATAAAGGATATATTCATAAGACCTTGTGATTGTTCACAGTATACCTGACCTGGCTTTGTTACCTTCTTTTGCTTTCAGGTGACGTTGTGGTGCGTATTTGGAGTATAGGCCCTGAACCGTCCACTGGGATAGAAACCATGCCGTTAATGGGGACCTAGGGTGCAGGAGCTATGAGGGCGCGCATCTAGATAATCAGGCACAGCATTGGGCCAGGGTCCACGCCATCAATTCCGGTCTCGGGCTGCACCTTAACTACATCAATATATCTTGGATCTCTCAGAGGGAAATGCGCTGGACCGAAATGTTGCTCGCTATTAGGGCCAGAGCGGCAGCGGATGGCCCCCCAGATGCTTTAGTTATCCAATTAAGTGAAAATGAGTTAGCTTACAGAAAGGCAGTTGACTTGATGTGGCATATCTTTAGCGACTTTGAGGAACTTAAGGCCTCTTACCCAAACGTCACTATTATTTTTATTTGGGCCTCATTGATGGAGAGTCGGGTTTGGAGAGATTGCAGGTGCCCGATAGCCATAAATAGGGCTAGGAAAGCCTTGGATCGGGCAGTGGTGCGTAGAGTGGCGGCCCTGAGTGGGAGGGTCATTGACCACCCGGGCATACGTTTCAACTGTGAGGCCCTCTACCGGCTTGATGGCGTGCGTCTTTCGGATGCGGGAAATGATATTGGCTGATGGATATCGAAAATGGGATAAAGGATTGGTTTCAGGCATGAGAGTATTGGCAGCGAGCGATTGCTCGTGTGGCGGTTAGGCATTGGTAAGAAGGGATTAAGAGGATGTGTGTGTGTGGGAGGAACGCCATCACCTCCCCCCAGCGAGCGAAGGGTGGTCCGTTAAAGGACTCCGGGGGGCGTGGCCCTGTCCGAAGCCTATGGAGGTGTGGGCCAAAGGCACGCCCCAGAGCGGTGACCCGGGGGAGCTCCTAGTCGACGTGCCTCGGCAGGAGACTCCCCCGATATAGTGTTAACCCTTCCCCGTTTCTCCAGCAAATGGGCTGGAGCCGGATAGTCGCTAGGACCAATGCCTAAGCCAATGCCTCTCATTCCTGAATTCAATAAAGTTGTGGCCTAATTCGCCCATTTAACCTTAAATTATGGTGTCTTGTGTCTTTATTTATCTTGGTGGGGGGCGGGAACTCGCCACGCAATCCCAGATGAACATTTAACACAGAGACCTTTCATTCAGCTGGAAAATGCTATCAGTAAAAAGGTCTTCAATAGATTATGCAAAGTTCAAGTAATGAGTGCCTGGAATGCTGATCTACAAGATAAGGGCAGCCCATCATTTTGGCAGTGAAAGGCGGACCTGAAAACTCAACTGGAACTCAAGTGGAACTGGAAGCGTGGAAGGCATTTATTCTGGTAGTGAAGAACTTTTTTGGCAACAATAAGGCCAGAAACTACGCGGAATTTGTCAACATGCTGACTGCTTTCAGAAACCTGGGCTGCAACATGAGCGTCAAGATGCACTACCTATTTTCACATATGGACCGGTTTCCTGAGAACCTGGGTTCAATGAGTGACGAGCAGGGGGAGAGATTCCATCAGGACATGAAAGAGATGGAGACCAGGTATCAGGGTCGCTGGGACGCAGTCATGATGGCTGACTACTGTTGGACTCTGAAGAGAGACCTCCCTGCCGCTGAGCATTCCAGGAGTTCCAAGAAACGGAAGTTCAAGCCCTGAAGTTTGAAAAATGGTGAAGCAACATGCAATTTACGTGTACTTACCTTTATTAATGCCCACCATTCAGTTTACAGTAATCGATGTTTCTATCAGGTAATCAATATATGTTGTTGGAAAAACGTTTTTTTCTCTTAAAAACATATTTAGGATGATATGTGTTGACAAAAATCAGCTGATAATGCCACAAAAATGTAATTGATTTTGTCACAAGATCTGATTTTTTTCAGATCAACATAGCACAAAAAGCTGACCTGATGGAGAGAAGCAGTTGCCATTTCCTGATTCAGCAGTGCAAAAACACCCTAAATCAGTTGCAGAAATCTAGACAACATTCAAAAAGTAAAAAATTGTTGCCCAGTGTAATTGTTAGGGCAAATGAGGACAAGGAAACAGGCATAAAACATCCGAATAAAATACAAGATTAAACACAGATAATGGATGGATAAAAAACTAATAATTAAAACAGATGAGAGCTAAAAACCAACAAAGACTCGCAGATAACACAACTATAAGAGGCTACAGAGTAGAAGCCTCTTAAATAGAGGACACTCACAACGTTAAAAACTGCTGTGCAAATATGGTTAAAACAGACAGTTAAAACAATATACACCACTAAATTTAGAAACAATGTACAACAATAAACTGTCCCAGGGAGTTGACTCAGAATCACCCATGGAACAGTGTTTGGGGCTTTTCATGCCGGACTATTATGAATTGGGCGATGGACTGCACCTACAGATCTGTAGACAGAATCTGGTGACCATCCAGGTCATCTTCTGATCTTTGCCCAACAGCAAAAGGTCAAATTTTTGCTTTTGCGGGAGGTTGGCGAGCCTCACCAGCAGGGGATTCATGATCTTACTACGTGCCTCTTCATAAAAGGGACATCTAAAGAACAGGCTTCCTATCTCTCCCAATGGACAGGTGCAAAGTCTCTGAGCATACGGGACCCTTCTGAAGGCTTCATCCAGGACCGGCGAGGGAAGAGCCGAGCTTCTGGCGAGTGTAAAGGCCCTTCTTGCATCCCTAGATACGAGAAAGAAGAGATATGCTGCCGGTGCAGCTATATCTCTCTCGATTTCTCCAATTCTATAGTCGGGGCACCTTGCAGAGTCCTGCTGTCTCTCGGTGTCTAATATTCTTTGCCTGACCATAGCTTTTGCCTGGTCCAAGCCCAGACTTAGAAGGGCTTGAGGGGCAAAACCCAATTTCCGGAGGGTGTTCAGGACTGCAGTCTGCCAGCCCGACTGGAATTGGTCTCAGAGGATCAATGGGGCTATCCCTCGGGGGAGCAGGTTCAATGTCAGCCATTTGTAAATTGATGTTAGGCAGATGCTAGCCTCCACTCTCATCATCCCCGTTTCCAATCTAACCCATGCGTTTGAGACACATCTGGGGACCTGGAGGAGAGCTCTAAGAAGTCTGGATTGAACTCTCTCAAGTGGGGAGAGAGCAGTGGAAGGCGTGTCCAAAAGGAACCATAGAGGAGTTGTGCCAAAGTTTTGGCCTTGTATAATTTTAGAGCTGCGGGAACAAAGAAGCCCCCTTGTGCTCTGAAGAATTTAAGGATACAATTTGCATTTTTTTCCACTGAACTCCCGGTGGAGTTTATGTGCAATTTGTTGGTTCCTGAGGCCTGTACCACCATTCCTAGATACTTGTAGTTTGTGACTTGTTCTAATTTATGGCCTTGGAGTTCCCAGCTTCTAAGCTTTGGTTTTCCCCAAAAGCGAGTATCTTGGTCTTTTGATAGTTGATTTTGAGACGTTCAGATTCGCAGTATGCTGCGAGCTTTCTTAGTGCTCTTTTGAGTCCAATGGGGGTTCTAGATAGAATTACCGCATCATCGGCATATAGCAGGACCGAAATATGCCGATTTGCAAGCTTTTGGGGGGGGGTGGAGTTCTGAGTCATTGAGTGCAGATACTAAGTTTAGATAGAAATTAAATAGTAGAGGGGCCAATAGGCACCCTTGCCTGACTCCTTTGAAGGTTTTTATTGGGTCCGTTAGGTGTCCTAGGCGGCAGCACCTGACTCTAAGAGCCATGTTTGCGTGCAGTGCCTGAATTAGGAGCAGGAGCCTTCTATCTATATTGGTACCCTGTAGTCTGTCCCAGAGTCTGGTTCTGGAGACTGTATCAAATGCTGCTTTTAGGTCGACGAAGGCCACGTATAGTGAGGCCTGCCCTCCTGATTTGTATTTGTCGATGAGATGTTGTGACGTTAGACAATGATCTATCATGGACCTTCCGGGTCTGAAGCCCGCTTGTTCTATTGCCAGAATATCTTCATTCTCTAGCCATTCTGTAAACTTATTAAGGAGGTGCTTTGAGTAGAGTTTACTAATCACACTTAATAAGCTAATCGGCCTATAATTTCCTGGGTCCCCTCTGTTGCCCTTTTTATAGATTGGGACTATTATGGCTGTTCCCCATTCCCTTGGGATGCGGCCAGTGTCATCTATGTAAGTGAAGAGGGTGGCCAAGAAAGGTGCCCACCAATCCACCTGTGCTTTTATCACTTCTGGTGTAATGCCGTCTGAGCCTGGGGCTTTGACCGTTTTCAGTTGGTTTATATATGATTTCACTTCAGTTATTGAAACTGGAGGCCATTTAGCCAGTTGTTCTATATTATAATTCCGTAGTGGAGGTTCAGCATCCTCGTACAAAGATTGGAAGAATGAGACCCAAAGGCTAGGGGGAATTTGTGAGGTTAAAGGGAAAAAGCTTTATGGGTACCAGAAGCTACCAGATTCCAGAATAGTGTATGATCTTTTGCTTTTGCCGCACTAATTAATTCCAGCCAACATTTTCTGGTATAGGCATTCTTTTGGTGGAGTATTAGGTCTTTATACTCTTTTTTTAGGGCACGGACAGCAAGATAGGCTTGATATCTGATAGAATTTTCAGCTGTCAGGGCAGCTTTGTAAGCATTTTGAGGGCTTTCTTTGCCTCAAAGCAGGAATACCCTGTAATTTTCATTGTGTGTGTGTGTTAGCTGATGTCTTCTAAGGTGTTCATTTTTACTGAAGCTCTTTCCACACTCCATACATTTAAATGGCTTCTCCCCTGTGTGAGTTCGTTGGTGTATTCTAAGTTTCCAACTTGTACTGAAGCTTTTTCCACATTCAATACATTCAAATGCATTCTCCCCCGTATGAGTTTGTTGATGTATTCTAAGTGTTCCACTTTCACTGAAGCTCTTACCGCACTCCATACATTTAAATGGTTTCTCCCCTGTGTGAGTTCGTTGGTGTATTCTAAGTTTCTCACTTTCACTGAAGCTCTTACCGCACTCCATACATTTAAATGGTTTCTCACCCGTGTGAGTTCGTTGATGTATTCTAAGATATCCACTGTGACTAAAGCTCTTACCGCACTCCATACATTTAAATGGTTTCTCCCCCGTGTGAGTTCGTTGATGTATTCTAAGTTTCCCACTTTCACTGAAGATCTTTCTACATTCAATACATTTAAATGGTTTCTCCCCCGTGTGAGTTCGTTGATGTATTCTAAGATGTCCACTTTGACTGAAGCGCTTACCGCACTCCATACATTTAAATGGTTTCTCACCCGTGTGAGTTCGTTGATGTATTCTAAGATGTCCACTTTGACTGAAGCTCTTACCGCACTCCATACATTTAAACGGTTTCTCCCCCGTGTGAGTTCGTTGATGTATTCTAAGTTTCCCACTTTCACTGAAGATCTTTCTACATTCAATACATTTAAATGGTTTCTCCCCCGTGTGAGTTCGTTGATGTATTGTAAGTTCTCCATTCGTACTGAAGCTCTTACTGCACTCCATACATTTAAATGGTTTCTCCCCAGTGTGAGTTCGCTGATGACTTGTAAGTGCTCCATTCGTACTGAAGCTCTTTTCACACTCCATACATTTAAATGGTTTCTCACCCGTGTGAGTTCGTTGATGTATTCTAAGATATCCACTGTGACTAAAGCTCTTACCGCACTCCATACATTTAAATGGTTTCTCCCCCGTGTGAGTTCGTTGATGTATTCTAAGTTTCCCACTTTCACTGAAGATCTTTCTACATTCAATACATTTAAATGGTTTCTCCCCCGTGTGAGTTCGTTGATGTATTCTAAGGTGTCCATACTGAATGAAGCTCTTACCGCACTCCATACATTTAAATGGTTTCTCCCCTGTGTGAGTTCGTTGGTGTATTCTAAGTGATCCACTATCACTGAAGCTCTTACCGCACTCCATACATTTAAATGGTTTCTCACCCGTGTGAGTTCGTTGATGTATTCTAAGATATCCACTTTCACTGAAGCTCTTAACGCACTCCATACATTTAAATGGTTTCTCCCCAGTGTGAGTTCGCTGATGACTTGTAAGTGCTCCATTCGTACTGAAGCTCTTTTCACACTCGATACATTTAAATGGTTTCTCACCCGTGTGAGTTCGTTGATGTCTTCTAAGATGTCCACTTTGACTGAAGCTCTTACCGCACTCCATACATTTAAATGGTTTCTCCCCCGTGTGAGTTCGTTGATGTATTCTAAGATTTCCACTTTGACTGAAGCTCTTACCGCACTCCATACATTTAAATGGTTTCTCACCCGTGTGAGTTCGTTGATGTATTCTAAGTGCTTGACTATGACTAAAGCTCGTTCCACACTTCATACATTCAAATAGTATCTCTCCTTTGTGAGTTTGTTGTTGTATCCTCAGTTTCTTTCTTCCCAATAAATTCACATGTAGCTCCATAGAATTCTGACCTTCATCTTCCTCACCTGTTTGGGAGTCTGGGAGGAAAGAGAATCCTGTTAGACTTTCAGGAAAGACAAAAAAGGAATTGAACACCTGTCAATCCCAATCTGCACCTTCTCTCTTTTTCACTCCATTCTCCACTGTCCCCTCTATGTTCCAAATTTTTTGGAAAGCAGATGAGATAATGGCAAGAGCAACACATGATCACTGCATTCACACTTAATAAAGCACCATCATTTTATAATACAAATCTATGGCGGAATTAGCTTATTAGGCACATCTCTGTATTTTTCCTTTTCAAGTGAGGAAATGATCTCAGGCTCAAGTGACAGTGTCTCCATTGTGAAATAAGTAAAACTTAATTGCTACATGTAACTGTAAAAATATTGCAATATATTGGAACCTAAGAAGAGCCTGCTGGATCAGGCAAAGGCCCACCTAGTCCAGCATCCTCTTCTCACAGAGGCCAACCAGATGCCTGTGGGAAACCGGCAAGCAGGATTGGAGCACAAGAGTCTTCTCTGCTTTCCTGTGCTTTCCAGAAACTAGTATTAAGAAGCATTATTGCCTAGGACCGCGAGGGCAGAGCAGAGACGTCAGTCTTATCCTTTTTTCCAAGCTATCCAAGTTGCTGGCTGTCACTGTCTCCTGTAGGATGCATTCCATAGATGAACTATGCTTCTGTTGATTCATCTTTGCAGCCCTTAAAGGCTGATAAATGTTTTGTGGGCTGCAGTCTGACAAAGTGGAATTTTGAGTAGGATACGTGGTGCCACAGGGACGTGGGGACAGGTGAGGCTGCTGATCCCTTATTTTCAAATCTGAAAGTTGACAGCTATGAACCAGCATGTTTAGATCTTTCATCCCCAGTGCTGGGGTGGGAAAAAATAAGAGCACAAGAAGACCCTGCTGAATTAGCAATGAGATCCATGAAAAAAGACCCTTCTGATTGTTCTTTAGAAACCCTCTTTAAAGAGCAGCCAGTGGGATCATTTATCTCTAGATCAGGACTCCTATCCCATCTCAGCACTGTGCTGATTCCTGCTGAGATTGGAGTTAAAGGATCTCTCTAAGGGAACTTTAAGGGACGCGGGTGGCACTGTGGTCTAAACCACAGAGCCACGGCTTGCCGATCAGAAGGTCAGCGGTTCGAATCCCCGTGACAGGGTGAGCTCCCGTTGCTCGGTCCCTGCTCCTGCCAACCTAGCAGTTCGAAAGCATGTCAAAGTGCAAGTAGATAAATAGGTACCGCTCCGGCGGGAAGGTAAACGGCATTTCTGTACGCTGCTCTGGTTCACCAGAAGTGGCTTAGTCATGCTGTATGCCGGTCCCCTCAGCCAGCAAAGCGAGATGAGCGCCACAACCCCAGAGTCAGTCACGACTGGACCTAATGGTCAGGGGTCCCTTTACCTTTACCTGGTGCCACTATAAACCTCTGAGTCTCTTTGTTGGCCTGGTGTACTTATTTTGAAATTTGTACCAAGGTTGTACCACAGTAGCTCCATAGAAACTTAAAGGTAAAGGTAAAGGTACCTCTGCCCGTACGGGCCAGTCGTGTCCAACTCTAGGGTTGTGCGCCCATCTCACTTAAGAGGCCGGGGGCCAGCGCTGTCTGGAGACACTTCCGGGTCAGGTGGCCAGCGTGACGAAGCTGCTCTGGCGAGCCGGCACCAGCGCAGCACAGGGAAACGCCATTTACCTACCCGCTATAAAACGGTACCTATTTATCTACTGGCACTTAGGGCTGCTTTCGAACTGCTAGGTGGGCAGGAGCTGGTACCGAAAGACGGGAGCTCACCCCGCCGCGGGGATTCGAACCGCCGACCATGCGATCGGCAAGCCGTAATCGCTGAGGTTTTACCAACAGCGCCACCCGCGTCCCACCGCCACCCGCGTCCCACCCATAGAAGCTTAGGGACGGACAAAATTACAGGGGTGCTAGAAATTATTATCCCACTCACTCACTCTCACAAACAATCCCGGTATGTAAGATTGGCAAGTTTACACAATTTGCTTCTAATACCAGACGCTCTTGGACTTTATATGTCCAATCCTAAGTGTAGAGCCTCCAGCCACAGGAATTGTGTATCATGATAACGGGTCCTTTGTCCCTTAAGTCCACCAAACTGGGGAGCTGCATGCATTTATTTTGATGCTGGTGGAATGTATCACTCTGACCCTGTCTATAAAAAATAAGGGTAATAGATTAATTATAAATAATTATGGGAAGCATTTCCATTCCCCTTCACCTGTTTTTCAGGATTGGTGTGCCACATCATTATCATCAATATTCCTGCTGGGGAAATAACATCTAAGATTTAAAAGCCTGGAGGAAGAAAAGCTGCTTTGGAGAAGGCCTCACCCCTTCCTTCTTACGTTCAGGAACTTCCTTCCATTTGTCTCCACTCCATCTTTTCCCCTTTCTCCCTCCACCATCCATCTATCCATCCATCCATCCATCCATCCATCCATCTATCCCTGTCCCCATCTCCTCTCCCCTGGAACTCACCAGATTTCTCCAAGGGTCCTGGGAGGGAATGCTCAGAGGTTGTGGGGAGGGATGCGGGAGACAGCCTGACCAGGTCACCCGTCCATCTTCCTCCTTCCATCCTGGCCAGGGTTGCAGGTTCAGTCTCAGCTAGGTTTGCAGGTTCAGCTTCCTGAGGAGTGCAGAATCCAGAGCCAGTTGCAGCTTCCTGGGAGGGAGGGAAGAAGAAGCCAAGGGAGTCTGAGAGCCCCTGCAGGGATTCTCCTGCCCAAGACATTCTGCTGCCCCTGAAGAAGCCCCAATTGGGCACCCCTTCCCCAAGAGCCCCCACCCATTTTGAAACACCTTTGGCAATTCCTTTCACCTCCCTGTCCCACCTCCCTTCCTAAGGCTGGCATGGTATGCACATTAGCGGCTTGAGAGTAGCTCCCTTGGAATTTAAGAGTTAATCTGCAAAGAACTGCTCTGAATACATGGGTGGCCCTTGCATGGAGAAGAAGGAAGCCCCTTGCTTGCATCTGGACCCCCTGGGAGAGGCGGGGGATCGCCCACTGCTCCCTCTGCCCTCGCTGCCTCCTCCTCTGTCCTTCTGCCCTGCAAACACCCTTTGCTCTTGTTCCTCAGGGGAGAGAGGCGGCTGGTGGAAGGAGCCTTCAAACCCATCCGTTTCTTCCTCTGCTCCCCCTCCTGTCCTTTTGGGAAACAGGAACTTTGGTCAGGAGTAAACAACCTAGATGGCAAGTTTGCAAGAGAAGCACTTTAGAGCATTGCTTACTCCTACTATGTGTGTGTCTGTGTGTGTTTGGACCTAGAGGACAACATACATGTTTACACCAAGAGGGCAATTCTTTAAAACCGAAGGCCATTTCTACAAAATGGAAGACTTCCGAAGGCAGCCTTTTACAAGGAAATTTTTGATGGTTTTTATTTTGTTGGAAGCTACCCAGATGGGCAGAGGCAACCCAGTCAGATAGGCAGGATGCAAATAATAATAATAATAATAATAATAGTTTCCTAAGCCTGTCCTGGGACACGGGTGGCGCTGTGGGTTAAACCACAGAGCCTAGGACTTGCCGATCAGAAGGTTGGTGGTTCGAATCCCTGCGACGGGGTAAGCTCCCGTTGCTCGGTCCCAGCTCCTGCCAACCTAGCAGTTCGAAAGCACGTCAAAGTGCAAGTAGATAAATAGGTACAGCTCCGGCAGGAAGATAAAGGGCGTTCCCATGCACTGCTCTGGTTCACAAGAAGCGGCTTAGACATGCTGGCCACATGAACCGGAAGGTGTACGCCGGCTCCCTCGGCCAGTAAAGCGAGATGAGCGCTGCAACCCCAGAGTCGGTCACGACTGGACCTAATGGTCAGGGGTCCCTTTACCTTTTTAAGCCTGTCCTGCTAGGCATGCTGATCAGAGACTCTGTCCAAACAACCCCTTCGAATGCAACAGGGCTTCCTATTTTTACTGCTACAAGTGGGATCAGTCAAACCACGAAGCCACTGATCAACCAGAGTTTCCTGTTTTGACCAAGCACAGTTTGAAGTTAGATTAATATCCCAGCTTGTTCCAAAGCTGGCAGCTGTAGTTTCCTGGTTTGGGCAAAATGGAAAGTTTGTTAGTTATGGCTCATAAGAGAGTGCCTGGTTTCATCACAGTTCACCCTCAGGGCCGGCCCAATCATGAGGTAAGCTGGGACAATTAGGTCATGAGGCAGATGCAGGGAGAAATGGGACAAGCACATTCCCAGCTCCCCTGTTTGTTAGCCTTGTTGTCAGTGCAGGACCACAGCTGGTAAATTTGTGCAACTACCAATGTAGAGTCCTTTTCTTTTGCCCTCTCTCACTAAAGGTTGGGTGGGGGTCCTTCCTGGAGTGATGCATTCTGGTTGTGGGGGCCAGCAGACTGCAGTGGCGGCTAGAGTTTTTGGTTTTAAACTTGGGTCAACTTAGGTTTTATTGTAACTTTGCTGCAGCAATGCATTAAAAAGTGTTCCTATTTTTAACCCGGCTTTTCAGGCTGTGATTCAGTCATTTGAATCTGGCCATTATCTTAATAAATCTTGCAACAACCTTGCAAGGTAGGCCAGTCTTATTTAATGTGACTACACATGGGATTGCTGAGGCTGCAAGACGTGCCAAGATTTTTACCTCAGTGGGGAGAAAAGAGCATTTTGGAAATGGAGGCAATTTAGAGGAGGAAAACGGGGTTTGGTGGAAGGACCCCTCTTCTGACACAGCTTCTGCTCTGATAAAATTCAGAGTCACCTGCAGCTGTTTAAGTAAAGTAAGAATAGCAGGAGATATGATCGCAAACCTCCCATGTAGGTTTTGGTCCAGAAAGCCTTTTAAAGTGGATTAGAGAGAAAGTGCAGGGAGGAGGAATATTCACCACCAAAGCTAAACAGAACCTCCATGTCGAGAGGCAGTGGACCTGTGACCTCTAGGTGCTGGAAACCCAGGTGAGAGGGGGGCACTTACCTTTCCCAGAAGCCCCTCAGTGTCTGGGAGCAGGGTCTTGTCTGTCCCCCCTGCTCTCCCACTGGGCCACCGACTGGCATCTGCAGCTCCCCTGAAGGAGAGGACACCATCCCCAGAGTGGGGAGAACTGGGAGCCTGTGGGGTTTCCCACCCTAAACGAGGGGGCTGCATCGTCTTCAGGAAATCCTGCTTCTGGGCCTCCCAGTGCTGCTGCGGCTGCCCCTCCTCTGCCTCCTGCTTAATTTGACATAAATCTGCCCGAGGCAGAAGATCCCTGATGGCCCCAACTTGGCCGGCAGGAGGTTTCTTTCCTTTGCACTCCAGTCTCTCCCTTTGAATGGGTCTCCTGGGTCCCGGCTCTTCCATTTTTACACCACCCTGCTGGAAAAGAAATAAACACAAAGTAAAATAAAACCCAAGAATAAAAACAAAAGCAAATTTTAACCATTAGCCAGTTTTTGAAATATATTATTACTCTTTCTATTTCTGATGTTCAGGATGTGAATGACAATCATTATGTCACCCAAACGGCTCCACCCAGGGACGAGGGGAAGTTATCCAAAGACTGGGGGAAACATCAAGGTTTATGGAAGTACAAATAATATTTGGGGGGGGATGACCAAGGCAGTGGAAGGAAATCCAAAAACAACCCAGTGAGAGGACTGAGCATGTTCAGTGGACAGGGAATGCTGATCCTGGCTGCAACTTATAGCATGTTGGAAAGGCAGCAACAGGGTTGTCTTTGTATACAGTGGCGTAGCGTGGGGGGTGCCAGGGGTGCCGGCCGCACCGGGCGCAACATCGGGGGGGGGGGGCGTGAGTCCAGAGGGAAGGGACAAGTTCCTTCCTCCGCCGGGCTCCCCGCCGCCACCGCCAGCCTTGCGCCCTAGCGCGCGCGCGCCCCCTGCCGCCGCTGCTGCGGCTGCGCTCCACTCACTGCTCGCAGGAGGAGCAGCCGCTGCAGCAGCGCCGACGCCACCACCAACGCCTGGCCGGGCACGGGCAGCCTCTGCACCCCGACGCCGCCATCCCCTCGGCCCAGCCACAGGCGGCTGCTTCTGCCGACTGGGAGGGAGGAGAGCTCCGAGGGGCCTCGCCGCGCCCTGCGCTCCCCAAAACCCTCTGAGAGGAAGCCGGCGGGCGGGCGAGGGTCTCCCGGCAGAAGGGGGCGCCGCTGGCTCCGGCTCTCAGCGCAAGTCTCAGCTGCGGGGGGGGGGGGCGGTCGAGGACGGAGTGCAGCTGGAAGCCCCCGGACCTGGCCGGGAGGAGGAGAGGCGCTTGCCAAGCCCGGATCTGGAGCGCCTCGGAGCGTGGGCTCCACCTACAGCCCACGGAGAGGAGGGGGCGGGGAGGCGCCCGAGGGAAGGGGGCTTCGGCTGCCTCGGCCTGCGGGGGCTCCGCAAATAATAAATTTAATAAATTCCTGCTGAGCCTTTGGGGGGGGTCTTTGGCTCCTTCGCTCACCCCCAGCCCCAGTGGCGTAGCATGGGGGTGCAGGGGGGGCCGGCCGCAACATCTGGGGGGCGCGCTCGCACTCGAGTGCTAAAATCCACGGGTTAGGGGGCGCAAATTACTTGCCTTGCCCCGGGTGCTGACAACCCACGCTACGCCACTGACTGAACCTAACGGTCAGGGGTCCCTTTATGAGATCTGGTCCATTCCTAGCCCTGGAGGAGCAGCAGGAAACAAGTCTTTGCACCCTTCTCTAGGGGTCTTCACACGCCACCATCGGTGTCCCTGCGCCCACAAGTCGCTGAGCTGTCCTAGCTCAGTCGGTAGAGCATGAGATGAATAATCTCCTGGTTGTGGGTTCAAGCCCCATGTGAGATAAAGTGGAAATAAAGTGTAATGTTACCTTGAAATTGTGTACACAGTATTCCAATGGTTAAACACACACACACACAATTTCCCCCTTCTATACCCTTTGGTTTTCTTCTCTAATAAGTGGGGGGGGTTTTTTTAGAAAGCTGTATCTCACATCAAAATTTATTACATCATTGGAATATAAGCTATCCAGGGTGTTGCACTATTAAGTCTCCTTGTGATCAGGTGTTCAGTCACTGATTTCTAAATCCTCCTCAAGAAATATTCCTGAAATACCCTTTCATGAAGCTGGGACGATGCCACCCTGCAGCCCAAATGCCTGGCTGGAGGAGGCAGTCCAGTTCCCAGCTCTGCTGGCTGGGGTCATGCAATCACTTAGCTCCAGCAACAGATGCCAGGATCAGGCTCTGTTATCTTTCCATACCCTCTATCATTTCTCTGATAGGGACAGCCCATTCTATAATGATTATTTTACTATTTATAACCCACACATCTTATTAGGTTGCCCTAGCACTCTGGGCAGCTTCCAAAATATATAAAAACATAAAACATTTTAAAACGTTCCTATACAGGATTGCCTCCAGATGGCTTGGGGGTTGGATAACTGCATACCCCCAGAATTTCTCCAATGATAAAAGGGACATCCAAAGGAGAAGCGGGACATTCTGGGATCAAATCAGGGACAAATAGTGGCACTTGGATGGTCTGTCTTTCCCTGCTTTTTCCTTTGCTGCCTCTGGTCTCCTGCCTCTGTTCAGCAGAGGAGGGGAGGGGTTTTGGCCTTCATACTCCTCCCCCACCCCACCCCCCAAAAAACCAAAAGCTCAAGGGGACACACACATACCTTTATCGAGTGAGGACCAAAAATCTCCAACCTTTTATTATTTTATTACTTATTTTCACAGTTTAATCAATCAGTTAGTTTTATTGTTTATAGCCAATGGCCACCACAATGCAATAGGAGCACAGATCACACAGCTGCAAAACAAAAGACATTGCATGCACCAGACCAGAACAAATGTATAGTGTCTAAAATTTATTTTTATGGTTCTTTCAATGGGAAGGATATAGGGCAGCATAGTCCAGGTGGTGAGCTCCATATTACAGCTTCCATCATCCTTGACCAGGGGTCCCCAAACTTTTAAAACGGGGGCCGGTTCACTGCCCCTCTGACTCTGTTGTGGGCCAGACTATAATTTGGAAAAAATATGAATGAATTCCTATGCGCACAGCAGGGAAAACAATACAATATTTAAAATCAAGAACGTCCTTAATCTACATAAATTTATAAGTATTTCAGTGGGAAGTATGGGCCTGTTTTTGGCTAATGAGATGGTCAATATCACTAATGCTTGTCCCTACAACCCGGCCTACACATGGATCTCCCTCACCCCCATGGCCCAGTCTACATGTGGGCCTTCCATGCCCCCATCCCCACAACCCAGCTTATGCATGTCTCCCTAACCCCCTTCCCCATGACCCAGCCTATGCAAGTGCTTCCCTAACCGATCCACTGGCTTCTCAAGTTTAAGCTTCCTTCTGTGAGAGCTCTGCAGCTTCTGTTTCCGGAGATGAGTTATTGGGAAAAATCACAGACTCCTCTGATGCTTTTGTCAGTGGAACCTCTTGTCTAAGAGAAACCTCACTTTTTAGCTTTTTAATTACAATGCATTCAAGCATTAACCAGACTGGGATAGCAGGTTTGTTAGTTTTTGAATGTCTGATGTAGATTTTTTCAATTTGGTTGTTCTGTATGGGACAATGACAATAAAGATTCGTATCGTATCGTATTGATGAATGTGATCCCATGGCAAGGACCCCATAAGGAGCCTCGCCGTGGCATTCTGCACCCGCTGGAGTTCCTGGGTCTGATTGTTTGTTTAGGACATCATTATATTGTAGGAAATACCGCCTTGTGTCTTTGAAGGGTAGACTCTTTTCATCAGCAGTGATAAATATGACATTAATTGGTTAATGAGCAACAGTTTCAATGCTGTCAACATGAACTCTGTCTGAGGTTTCAAACATACCCATTTCGTTCAAGAAAGATGCAGGAAATACTTTTCCTTTTTGATTCTGGGCACTTGACTTCTCCCATCCTGCTACCATCAAGGCAGACATTTGGGGCTGAGATCCAGAGAACCCCTCAGCAGCAGCAGCAACAGATGCAGCCCCCACAAACATTTGTCACACTTTGAAGGGTTTTTTTTATTAAAAACAAACAAAAGGCTTCTCAATCAATAGATTTTATTGCATTAGCCGTGTGGCCATAGCATGATATACATAGAAATAACAACATAAAATGGGGGTGGGGAGGTAAAGGTAGATATCGTCCTGGGCGAATACTTAAAGGGAGGAAAAAAAAAAAAAAGAAATAACAGAAGCAACAGGGGATTTAAAACATCGAGTGACCGATAGTACAAAAACAAAAAGACAAAAAACTGCTGAGGCTGGGGGAGGAACGTTAAGGGGTCCTTCAGCTCCTCAGATTTGTCCTAGCTCCATTGTCCTTGTACAATAAAGCTGCTTGGAACTTCGTTCGATTGTGCAGCGTATCGACTGCAGCTGTGGTGTTAAAAAGAAGTTAGTGCCGCTTTCCTCTTCCTCACACTGAGCAGGAAGTTAGCTGTCATCTCGGTGACAAACAAAAGGCTTCTCCTTAGCCTCTCATAGCCCTGAAGTTAGCTCTTGAAAAAGAGAGGATTGCCAAACATCATGGCCCCCAAGAATGAAAACAAACACTTCCAAATTCTTTTTTGCACACCCAGAGACAGGGGTCAGCAACCTTTTAAAGTCGAGGGCCGGATCACTGTCCTCAAACCTCGCTGCAGGACGGAGCGCACGTGCACATTCTCTCGTTACTACATGATCCAAAGATTAAACCAAAAAATAATAAAGTTCCGAAGGTCTCAGTTCTGCGCCGCAGCGAGTGGTTCCGTTCTGAGACACTCTCCCCGGGTTCTGGGGTGTGCGAAGCCTTGTTTCCCTGTTTTTAACTCCATTACCAAAAGCATGTTCCCCTCCAAGATGGGAATGCGGAGAACACGCATCCTTCTGCAGCGAGCGGTTCCTTATGCCGCTCCTTATGCATGTACAACGCTCTCCTGTATTGGAGGGGGAGACGCTTTCGGAAGCAGAGTTAAAAACAGGTAAACAAGGCTTCATACACCCCAGAACCCTGGGACGGTGTCTCAGAACAGAACCACTTCCTGCGGCGGCAGGAGCAGTGAGCCAGTTGAGGGCCGGAGAGGGGCTGCCTTCAATGGCGGCCGTCGAGCAATCACGCTGGCACAAACAAAGCCCAGGCTCTAGGAGGAGGGAGGGAGGAGGAAAGAAATCTGCAACCAATCAGAGGGAAACGATGCTGCTGGCACCAATCAAAGGCTGGCCCCCTTCCTCTGCAGGGCGGGGGAGAAACCAGAAGGGAGGGAGGAGGCGCCGCCGTCAGGAAGAGAAAAAGAGAGAGAGAAATGGTGCAGACCAAACTATATGAATCAGAACCATGAAGCGATTTCTGGACCTTCTGTGGGACTGATCCAGAACCCATTCGGGCCGGAACCAGCCCATGGCCCTTAGGTTGCTGACCCCTGTCCAGAGACTTCACAGCCATCTTCGCTTCCTAGGAACTCTGGGAACTGTAGTTCTGGGAGGAACCTCTTAGAAGTTTCTGAGCCTCCTCAGCCAACTACAATTGGACATCCTGAGACTACAATTCCCAGAAAAGCTGGACCAAGGCCTTTAGCCACAGCCCTGACCAAATAACGGACCTCCCTCTTCTCTCCCTCTCCACCTCCCACATTCACAACAAATCAGTCTCCCACTCCTCAGTCCCTTTCACTCATCTCCCCTAGCCCTAATTCTTCCACATTCCTTTAAAACATTTCTGTGAACTAAGGAACACAATAAACACCCTCACTGGTCACCTTCCACAGGTCAAAAGCCAATGCAGAAAATATTTAATAAAAACAGCTCAAAACAGGAACACAAGAGCACAGAAAATAGATGAGTTTCAAAAGCAATCTCAAATGAACATTTAACACAGGGACCTTTCATTCAGCTGGAAAATGCTATCAGTAAAAAGGTCTTCAATGGGCTATGCAAAGTTCAAGTAATGAGCGCCTGGAATGCTGATCTACAAGACAAGGGCAGCCCATCATTTTGGAAGTGAAAGGCGGACCTGAAAACTCAACAGCTTCAACACACACCTTGAGCATTGCAGATTCACACTCTCTCCCTGTTTATCTAGCAAAAAGTTGTCACTTATTTTGTACATTTAGTATATATGACCTTCATTACTTTTATACATACAAATGCGTATACAAATTTAAGTACAAACACTAAAACATCATTCCATGCACTTACAACTGATTTCTCCCTTTATGAGTTTCTTGATGTAAGTAGTGAACCCTGAGTGGAAAACTCCATACATTTATATCGTTTCCCTAGTGTGAATTTGCTAATGAATATTAAGGTCTCCACTCCCTCTGAAGCCCTTTCGACATTCAATACACCTGTAGTTTTCATCGTGTGTGTATTAGCTGATGTCTTCTAAGGTGTCCAATTTGACTGAAGCTCTTACCGCACTCCATACATTTAAATGGTTTCTCCCCTGTATGACTTCGCTGATGACTTTTAAGTGTCCCACTTCGACTGAAGCTCTTTCCACATTCAATACATTTAAATGGTTTCTCCCCAGTGTGAGTTCGTTGGTGTATTCTAAGTGTTCGACTTTCATTGAAGCTCTTTCCACATTCAAAACATTCAAATCATTTCTTCCCCGTATGAGTCCTCAGAGGAGAGAGGCAGATTAAGCCTTCAAACCCATCCGTTTTCTCCTCTGCTCCCCCTCCTCTCCTTTTGGGAAACAGGAACTTTGGTCAGGAGTAAACAACTTAGATGGCAAGTTTGCAAGGTAAGCACTTTAGAGCACTGCTTGCTCCTACTATGTGTGCGTCTGTGTGTGTTTGGACCTAGAGGACAACATACATGTTTACACCATGTGATTCCTTAAAGAGGGCAATTCTTTAAAACGGAAGGCCATTTCTACAAAATGGAAGACTTCCGATGGCAGCCTTTTACAAGGCAATTTTTGATGGTTTTTATTTTGTTGGAAGCTACCCAGATGGGCAGAGGCAACCCAGTCAGATAGGCAGGATGCAAGTAATAATAATAATAATAATAATAATAATAATAATTGCTTCCTAAGCCTGTCCTGGGACACGGGTGGCGCTGTGGGTTAAACCACAGAGCCTAGGACTTGGCGATCAGAAGGTCGGTGGTTCAAATGCCCGCGACAGGGTTGAGCTCCCGTTGCTCGGTCCCTGCTTCCTGCCAACCTAGCAGTTCAAAAGTACGACAAAGTGCAAGTAGATAAATAGGTCTTCCCGCTCCGGCGGGAAGGTAAACGGTGTTCCCATGCACTGCTCTGGTTCGCAAGAAGCGGTTTAGTCATGCTGGCCACATGACCCGGAAGGTGTACGCCGGCTCCCTCGGCCAGTAAAGCGAGATGAGCGCTGCAACCCCAGAGTCGGTCACGACTGGACCTAATGGTCAGGGGTCCCTTTACCTTTTTAAGCCTGTTCTGCTAGGCATGCTGATCAGAGACTCTGTCCAAACAACCCCTTCGAATGCAACAGGGCTTCCTATTTTTACTGCTATCAGTGGGAACAGTCAAACCACGAAGCCACTGATCAGCCAGAGTTTCCTGTTTTGACCAAGCACAGTTTGAAGTTAGCTTAATATCCCAGCTTGTTCCAAAGCTGGCAGCTGTAGTTTCCTGGTTTGGGCAAAATGGAAAGTTTGTTAGTTATGGCTTATAAGAGACTGCCTGGTTTCATCACAGTTCACCCTCAGGGCCGGCCCAATCATGAGGTAAGCTGGGACAATTAGGTCAGGAGGGAGGTGCAGGGGGAGATGGCAAGAGCACATTCCCAGCTCCCGTTTGTTAGCCTTGCTGTCAGTGCAGGACCACAGCTGGTAAATTCGTGCAACTACCCATTTAGAGTCCTTCTCTTTTCCCCTCTCTCACAAAAGGGTGGGTGAGAGTCCTTCCTGGAGTGATGCATTCTGGTTGTGGGGGCCGGGAGACTGGGGTGGTGGCTAGAGTTTTTTGTTTTAAACTTGGGTCAACTTAGGCTTCAGCGTAACTTTGCTGCAGCAATGCATTAAAAACTGTGCTTATTTACTGTAACCCAGCTTTTCAGGCTGTGATTCAGTGATCTGAACCTGGCCATTATCTAAATAGATATTTCAACAACCTTGCAAGGTAGGCCAGTCTTTTTTTATATATATATAAAATATTTATTAAAGTTTTCCATTTTATACAAACAAAAAAAGAAGACATAAAGAAAAGAAAAAATATTAAAAACACAAAATTTTCAAAGCCTAATTTCAAAACCATAGTTCCTTGACTTCCTCATACCTCCCCTTCTTGTTTTCTAGTTCAAATTATTTATCCAGCAAATCCTAATCTCTTAGTTTCACAATTAGCTAACACCTTATTTTCAACTTCTTAAATTATTATAACTTAAACATTATTTAAACAAAAGAAAAAAAGAAAAACATTTCTTCCATATTCTTTTACCATAACAGCTAAAGACCACTTAGTTTCAATCCAACCCCCTTCAACATTCAATAATATTACAGTGTTTCTTTAAGTAGTCCTTAAATTTCTTCCAATCTTCTTCTGCCGACGCTTCTCCCTGGTCGCGGATTCTGCCAGTCCCATACAGTCAATCAGCTTCATCTGCCATTCTTCCAGAGTGGGTAGGTCTTGCGTCTTCCAGTGCTTTGCTATAAGTATTCTTGCTGCTGTTGTTGCATACATAAAAAAAGTTCTGTCCTTCTTTGGCACCAATTGGCTGACTATGCCCAAGAGAAAGGCCTCTGGTTTCTTCAGAAAGGTATATTTAAATACCTTTTTCATTTCATTATAAATCATCTCCCAGAAAGCCTTAACCTTTGGGCACGTCCACCAAAGGTGAAAGAATGTACCTTCAGTCTCCTTACATTTCCAACATTTCTTATCGGGCAAGTGATAAATTTTAGCAAGCTTGACTGGTGTCATGTACCACCTATATATCATTTTCATAATATTCTCTCTCAAGGCATTACATGCCGTAAATTTCATACCGGTGGTCCACAACTGTTCCCAGTCAGCAAACATAATGTCATGACCAATGTCCTGTGCCCATTTAATCATTGCAGATTTAACCGTTTCATCCTGCGTATTCCACTGCAACAGCAAGTTATACATTTTTGACAAGATCTTAGTTTTACGTTCTAGCACTTCTGTTTCTAATTTAGATTTTTCCACCTGGAAGCCAATTTTCTTGTCCAGATTGTAAGCCTCCATTATCTGATAATAATGTAGCCAGTCCTGCACTTTGTTTTTTAGTTTCTCAAAACTCTGTAGTTTCAACCTGAACAAGTCTCCTTCTTGTTCTAAAATTTCCCAATATTTCGGCCAGTTGGCCTCCATATTGAGCTTTTTCTGAGCTTTCGCTTCCATTGGCGACAACCACCTTGGGGTTTTATTTTCCAATAAATCCTTATATCTAATCCAGACATTAAACAGAGATCTCCTAACAATATGATTTTTAAACGCTTTGTGTGCTTTAACCTTGTCATACCACAAATATGCATGCCACCCAAAAACATTGTTAAAACTTTCTAAGTCCAAAATGTCTGTGTTCTCAAGAAGCAACCACTCTTTCAGCCAGCAAAACGCTGCTGACTCATAATAAAGTTTAAAGTCTGGCAGGGCAAATCCACCCCTTTCTTTTGCATCAGTTAAAATCTTAAATTTTATCCTGGGCTTCTTGCCCTGCCAGACAAATTTAGAAATATCTTTCTGCCACTTCTTGAAACAGTCCATCTTGTCCACAATTTGCAATGTTTGAAACAAAAACAACATTCTAGGCAATACATTCATCTTTATAGCTGCAATTCGACCCAACAAGGAAAGCTTCAGATTAGACCAAATTTCTAGATCCTTTTTCACTTCTGTCCAACATTTTTCATAATTATCCTTGAACAAATTCCCATTTTTAGCTGTCATATTAATCCCCAGGTATTTCACTTTCTTCACAACAGTTAAGCCTGTTTCATTCTGGAACTTCTCTCTTTCAAACAATGTTAAGTTTTTCTCTAAAACCTTAGTTTTTGACTTATTCTGTTTAAATCCTGCCACCTGACCAAACTCTTGAATTAATTCTAGAACTCTTTTAGTACTAGATTCTGGCTCCTGTAATGTCAAGACTAGGTCATCTGCAAATGCTCTCAATTTATACTGTTTGACTCCAAACTGAATACCTTTAACCAGCCGGTCCCTTCTGATCATGTTCAGCAAAACCTCCAGGACCGATATAAAAAGTAATGGGGAAATTGGGCACCCTTGTCGTGTCCCTTTTTCTATCTTAAATTGTTCCGTAACCACATTATTTACAATTAATTTAGCCTTTTGTTCAGAATATATTGCACCTATACCATTTTCAAAACCTTGGCCTACCCCCATACCCTGTAGGTTCTTTTTCATAAAACTCCAAGAAATGTTGTCAAAGGCTTTCTCCACGACCACAAATATCAAAACCGCTTTAGTATTTATGTTCACTTCTAACTTTTCCAAAATGTCAATTACATTCCTCAAGTTATCAGATAGGTGTCTTCCCGGTAGAAAGTCCGCTTGGTCCTTATGAATCTCTTCAATCAATACTGTCAGGGAACTGACATCAGAGATCAACGGAGAGGGAAGTCGCTCCGAGGATGCAGGGGAGGGAACCAGCAAGGAGAGAGGGAGAGCTTCCGCTGGGGAAGGAAACCAAGGTGACACCAGGAAGAAAGGGGAGGCTGAGAGTACTTCGGAGGGAAGGCTCCGAGACTCTTCCAGTGAGATCAGTGGGGAGAGCGCAGGACCTCCGCTTGGCACGCCTACTCTGCGCAGAAGGCTTCCGCGCAGAGAAGCTAGGCGGAGACTGGCTGTCAAGGAATTTTTATGTTGGAAGAAGTTCAGGAAACACCCACTGACGGATTCTGCCAGTGATTAAGACAGTCGCGTTGCAAGGCGCTGTCAAACCAGGGAAAGTTTGAGCTATATAACCTGCTTGGAGCAGTTTGGAGTTTTACGCATGAGCAACACCATTTCCCATTACAGCAATCCGTCAGTCGTCTGAGTTGCTCGTGCACAGAGAAACAGGGGCAGCATCATGAGTCAAACTGGAGGAGCCGGCGCCGGAGAACAGGGGGGCAGAGGAGGACCTACTCTCGAGGAGAGAAACAGAGAGTTGGAGCAGCAACTTGCCCTACTAGCGGCGCGGCTGGATGAAAGGCGCACTCAGGATGCCCAGGGGAAGCCCACACCCATCGCAAGGAAGGTACCGGGACTAGTGCAGAAGTTTGGGGGCAATCCCAGAGACTATAATGCATTTAAGACAGAAGTGCAGTATGCGCTGGACCTGCAATACGAGGACTTTGTAGACGATGCAGGGAGGGTAGCCTTCGTGGTGGGGCATCTGGAAGGGCACGCCAGAGATTGGATCCGACCCTTGATGGCGTCGGAGAATGCTGCCTTGAAGGATTTGAGAAAATTTTTTAGCGCCATGGACCATATGTTCTCGAGTGATGTGGAGCAGAGCGTGACCCGCAAAGAACTGATGGGGTGCAAACAAGGGAACCAATCAGTGAGAGAGTACTGGTCACGATTTGCGATGCTGATTCATAGACTTGGGTGGGAACTTGGTTCTGCGCCAGTGCAAATGTTATTTGAGAAAGGATTATCCCCTTGCGTAAAAGATGAACTCTCCCGCGCGCCCCGTCCGGAATTGATGGACCAGCTGACCAAGATGGCGTTGGCGGTGGGAGTACGCCAAGAGGCGCGCGCTCTAGAAAGGCGGGAAGGGAGAGCAGAGCGTTGGTATGACAACCGCATTCCGGACGTGCCTGAGCAACCCGCGCCGCCCGCGTAACCAATGGAGATTGGAGGAGCGCGCGCGCGCGGGGTTTCAAACTCCAGCGAGGTTTGCAAGAAGGAGGGGAAAACGACTAAGAAATGCTTTCTCTGCCAGCAGCCGGGACATTTTGCCAGAGTCTGCCCGCAGAAGAAGGCGTGGCAAGGAATGGTGGGGGCAGTGGAGGGGGAGGAGGAAAGAAATAAAGAGCAGGGAAACGGGAATGCCTGTCTGCCCGAGAGTGGGCACAGCAGCCAGGCGAGCAACCAGTAAAGGTGCCCAAACCAGACCCTCCCCGAGCTGCCATAGCCATAGAGGTGATACTAGAACTCCCTAACGGACACCCAATTAAGGTGAAGGCGTTGCTGGATTCAGGCAGCTCTTGTAACTTTTTTAGCAGGGATTTTGCACTAGAGCACCAGCTCCAAGTAGTGCCTCTAGAACACCCCCTGCAAGTAACGACCATTGATGGTAGAGAACTTCTGGGGGGGGAAGTGACCCACCAGACCCCCCCCCATGAAAATGAGGGTTGCCAGACACACTGAGACAATTGCCTTTCATGTAGCCACACTAGCAGGACCACCAATCATACTGGGAATGAGTTGGCTGGCACTGCACGACCCAGTGGTGGGATGGCACCAGCGGACAGTCACCTTTGGATCTGCTTACTGCGTGGAGCACTGCCATGGAGGGGAGACCCAAAGGATGGCAGTAGCAAGGGTGGCAGGGATGGCGGTAGGAGAAAAGGGGAGAATACCAGTTCAGTACGCAGATCTGGAAGAAGTCTTCAGTGAGAAGGAGGCTGATAAACTACCCCCTCACAGGCCCTTTGACTGTCAGATCAACCTACTCCCAGGGGCTCAGCTGCCTGTGGGTAAGCTGTACGCCATGTCGGACAGGGAGATGCAGGAGTTGCGGAACTTTATTGACAAGAACCTGAAGAGGGGTTTCATACGAGAATCAAGGGCGGTGGGGGGCAGTCCAGTGTTCTTTGTGGACAAGAAGGACTCTAAAGAGCCCAGGTTGGTCGTTGACTACCGGAGGTTGAACCTGGTGTCGGAACCAGTGACATTTCCAATGCCCAGAATTGATGACATTTTGGCCAGAGTAAGGAAAGGGAAGGTCTTTACCAAGTTGGACCTTCGGGGGGCGTACAATTTGATAAGGATGAGGGAGGGGGATGAATGGAAAACCACCATGTTCACCCCTCTGGGGGCCTTTGAGTACTTAGTTATACCCTTCGGATTACAATCAGGCTCAAGCACATTTCAAGCCTTCATGCACCACGTGCTGGGGTCCCTACTGTACAAGAATTGCGTAGCTTTCTTGGACGACGTGCTAATCTACTCGGAGAACGAAGAGCAGCATATAAAGGACGTCAGGGAAGTCCTGAAAAGGCTGCAGGAGCACCAGTTGTGGGTCAAACTGGAGAAATGCCAATTCCATGCCCGAGAGGTGGAGTTCCTGGGTTACAGGTTGTCTGACAAAGGCTTAGCCATGGACCCAGGCAAGGTGCAAGCGGTGCTAGAATGGAGGACCCCCAAGAACCGGAAGGACGTGCAGAGGTTCCTGGGGTTTGGCAACTTCTATAGGAAGTTCATCAAGAACTTCGCCCACTTAACAGCACCCATAACCGATTGCCTCAGCAGCAAGAAGAAGTTTGAGTGGACGGAAGAGGCTCAGCAGTCCTTTGAAAAGCTAAAGAGGGCGTTCGCTTCGGAAGAGCAACTCTTACATGTGGATCTGCAGAAACCGATGAGGCTGGAGACAGACGCGTCAGACAGAGCGGTGGGAGCGGTATTGCTCCAGCAGGGAAATCGGGGAGAGTGGAAGCCGTGCGCCTTTTTCTCAAGGAAGCTGAACAAGTCAGAACAAAACTACACGGTGTACGACAGGGAACTGCTGGCCATTCATGAGGCTTTTCGCCGCTGGAGACATTTTCTAATAGGTGCACAGCACAAAATCCAGGTGTGCACGGATCATAAGAACCTGGAATATTGGAGGACTGCGCGAGTCCTGAACCAAAGACAGGTGCGGTGGGCACAGGAGTTTTCCAAGTTTTGTTTTGAAATTAGGTACGTGCCGGGGAGGGAAAACGTCAGAGCAGACGCTCTCTCTCGCAAACCGGAGTACTTGGAAGGAGAGGAAGTACCAGAAGTACGTCATGTCATACCCGAGGACCGGTGGGTGTGTGGGGGAGTGTTGGTAGGGAAACAAGAACTAGCCGGTTTAACGAGGGATGACCAGTACGCCCAAACCAAGATCAGGGAGATTCGAGATGCCGAAAATCAGAGGGGTTTTGAGGTTAAGGAGGGGGCTTTGTACTATAAGGGTGCGTTGTACATACCGGAAGGAGACTTGAGGAGAAGAATACTCAAACAACTGCATGACAACCCCACGGCGGGACATTTCGGTCAACACAAAACCATGTTGCTTGTCACCAGGCAGTTCTGGTGGCCAAGGGTAAGGGAGGATGTGCGGGAATACGTACGGGGGTGCGAGTGCTGCCAGCGAGCTAAAGGGGAGAGGGCAGCACCCGCGGGGTTACTGGAACCCTTGCCCACACCAGAAAGACCATGGGAAGGGGTATCAATTGATTTTATGACTGATTTACCCAAGTCCAGGGGGAAAACAGCAGTCATGGTGGTAGTTGACTTGATGACCAAAATGTGCCATTTTATTGCTTGCTCGCATGCAGTGACTGCAGAGGAAACAGCTAGGCTGTTTGTAGATCACGTCTTCAGGTTGCATGGTGCCCCCTTGAGGATTTTATCCGACAGAGGCCGCCAATTTACTTCCAGATTCTGGAGGAAGCGTATGAGTCTGCTGGAAGTTGAAGTTAGTTTCTCGACGGCCAGACACCCAGAGACCAACGGACAAGCAGAAAGAGCTAATAGCATACTTCAACAGTATCTACGCTTCTACGTCAACGAAAGGGAGAACGATTGGGTGGACAAACTAGCGCTGGCTGAATTTGCATACAATAATGTGGAACATGTGTCCACGGGGATGAGTCCATTCATGGCCAATTACGGGTGTCATCCCAGGGCCTTCCCAGGGGAGGAGGGGGGAAGGTGGAGTGTACCGGCAGCCGAACAATTTGTGGAAGAAATGCAGGCTTTACACCAACAACTTAAGGTTAACCTGGAGCGGGCGAAGGAAGCGTACAAGAGGCAGGCAGACAAGCACCGCAGAGAAGGGGAAACTATAAGAGTGGGGGACCAGGTGTGGTTGTCTACCCAAGGGTTACCGTTCAAAGGGGGGTGTAAGAAACTATGGCCAAGGCGATTGGGACCTTTCGAGGTCACACAACAGGTTAATCCTGTGACCTTTAGACTCAAATTGCCCACCAACATGAAACTGCACCCGGTGTTCCACCGGTCCTTACTCTCACCGTACAGGGAAGGATC
Organism: Podarcis raffonei; assembly: GCF_027172205.1. Classification (NCBI taxonomy): domain Eukaryota; kingdom Metazoa; phylum Chordata; class Lepidosauria; order Squamata; family Lacertidae; genus Podarcis; species Podarcis raffonei. Next base: position 116,376,854 of record NC_070603.1, on the reverse strand, counting down.
TATGGGACAAGAAAGAGAAGCTCCCAAGCATCCCCGGGTAGAGGAAAGGGAACTCAGTGGTCATGCAGCTGAAATTCTCGATTCCAGGTGGAGAGGGAGGAGGGTGGAATATTTGGTGGCGTGGGAGGGGGAACCCAAATCAGAGAACACGTGGGTTCCGGCAGAAGAGATCAGGGATGAGTATCTGCAGGAGGAATTTCACCGCAGGTTTCCAAGGAAGCCTAAGCCCTTAGGGAGGTTCTGGGAGGAGCAATTTGGTGACACGGAGGATGAAGAAGAGTTTGTGGGATTTCCCGCCTCAGAAGAGGAGGAAGGGGAGAGATCCGAGGAAGAGGAATCTGACTGGGGAGATTGGGCTGAGGAAAGAGAGAACAGCAGGTGGAGAGCGGTGCTGGAATCATCTGAGGAGGAGGATAGCTCCTTCTGGGGCTTTCCCGCTTCACAGTCCCCGGGACGGGAGGGGGAGGGGGAGGGGCCTGGGAGGGAGGTGGATGTCAGGGAACTGACATCAGAGATCAACGGAGAGGGAAGTCGCTCCGAGGATGCAGGGGAGGGAACCAGCAAGGAGAGAGGGAGAGCTTCCGCTGGGGAAGGAAACCAAGGTGACACCAGGAAGAAAGGGGAGGCTGAGAGTACTTCGGAGGGAAGGCTCCGAGACTCTTCCAGTGAGATCAGTGGGGAGAGCGCAGGACCTCCGCTTGGCACGCCTACTCTGCGCAGAAGGCTTCCGCGCAGAGAAGCTAGGCGGAGACTGGCTGTCAAGGAATTTTTATGTTGGAAGAAGTTCAGGAAACACCCACTGACGGATTCTGCCAGTGATTAAGACAGTCGCGTTGCAAGGCGCTGTCAAACCAGGGAAAGTTTGAGCTATATAACCTGCTTGGAGCAGTTTGGAGTTTTACGCATGAGCAACACCATTTCCCATTACAAATACTCTTTTCAGTCTCTTGGCCAAAATATCAGCAAAAATTTTGTAATCCACATTTAATAAGGATATGGGACGGTAGTTCTTAAGTTGAGTCTTTTCAGTCTCTGTTTTCGGTATAAGTGTAATATAGGCCTCTTTCCACGTTTTTGGTGCCCCTTTCCCTTCCAAAATTTCATTGCAGACCTCCTTCAGAGGTTGAATTAGCCAGTCCTTCAAAGATCTGTAATATCTGGAAGTCAGCCCATCTGGTGTCGGAGATTTGCCCAGCTGCATATTTAGAATGGCACCTTCTATCTCTTGGTCAGAAATTTTACAGTTCAACAATACTTTACTTTCTTGTGAATTTTTTTGTAATCCATTTGTTTTTAAAAATTCATCAATACCCCTTTCATTCTGTGGCCCTTGTGCATATAATTGTTTAAAATACTTCTGGAAGCAATTTCTAATCTCATTTGGATTATGTATGTCTTTTCCTTCTACTTCCAAATTTGTAATGGTGTTTAGTTTTTGTCTTTTTTTCAGTTGCCAAGCCAGTAATTTCCCACATTTGTCTGCCGATTCAAATGTCTTCTGTCTCATCTGTTTGATTTTCCATTCTATTTCCTGGTTCATCAGTTCCATATATTGTATTTGATAAACCTTTATTTCTCTTAAAATCTCCTGTGACTTTGGCTTGGCTCTCAATTTTTTCTCACCTTCTCTTATTTTCTCCAAAATTTTATCTTTTTTCTCATTTTGCCTTCTCTTTTTCAATGCATTCTGTTGTATCAAAAACCCTCTCATCACAGCTTTACTTGCGTCCCAGATTACTCTTTTTTCCACATTTGTTGCCAAGTTTATTTCAAAATAGTCTCTTAAAGTCTTTTGGGCCTTGTTGTACACTTCTTCATCTCTGAATAAGGTGTCATTCATCCTCCATCTAAAGGTGCCGGTTGTTGTTTGTTTCATCTCCATCTTTACAGCATTATGGTCAGAGCAAGTTTTAGGGCAGATCTCCACTTTTTTTATCTTCGGTGCCATTCCTCTAGTAATCCAAATTTGGTCAATTCTGGTCCATGTCATCTTGGCTTCAGAGAAAAAAGTTCCCTCTCTCCCCAGGGGGTTCTTAATTCTCCAAATATCAGTCAAGTCCATGTTATCAGTCATTTCAAAGAAAGTTTTTGGTAGTCTACCATCTTTGGTGACTACCTGTTTTTGCGCCTTGTCCATATTAGTAGATACAACTCCATTCATATCTCCCATCAAAATTATATTGTAGTCCATAAAGTCCATAAGCGTCTCATGCAACTTCTTGAAGAAATCAGATTTCCCCTCATTCGGTGCATACACCCCTACTATCAAAAATTTCTCTCCTTGAGACTGAATTTCAATTGCCAAATATCTTCCTTGCTCATCTTTAAAAATAAATTTCAGTAAAAGTTTCTCCTTTGCATATATCACCACTCCTCTCTTTTTAACTTTGTCAGACGAAATAAACTCTTGTCCTAATATTGATAAGTATTTTCCTGTGTAGCCTCATTACATGTGTTTCCTGTAAGCAAAGCAAATCCAATTGTTCTTTTCTTAATATGTGAAAGACAGCTTTTCTCTTTCTAGGGGAATTCAGTCTGTTACAATCCCAGCTTAAAAGTTGCAGAGACATGGTTGGTTATTTAGGTTTCCCTCCCACTGCACCAAGTTGTTGTTCTTCTTCTGTCAGTGGCTTGTCTTTCCCTGAACCAGGGAATCCAAATGATAAATTTGCTATGTCCAAAATTCCTTTTCCTAACGCCGATGGGTCCTCTCCAGACTCCACTTCCTTCTGTAGATCCTCTTCGTAGTCTTTCAAAAACTTGTCCTTGTCATTTACTGTCCTTATTCTTATTTTTTTCCCTCTGAATTTAAAAGACAGACCCTGGGGAAATTCCCACCTGAAAAGTATTTTATTTCTCCTCAGCAAAACAACCAAATCTCTGTAGTAGGCCCTTACGTCCAAAATATGTTTAGGTATATCCTTGAAAATTTCCACAAAGGCGTCTTCAATTTCCAGAGTTCTTTGGTAATGCAGGTTCAGAATTTTGTCCCTTTCATCCTTTGTTCTTAAAGTAATCAAACAGTCTCTTGCTTTATTCTTTCCTTGTCTTCTACCAAGTCTAAATGCGCTCACTATCTTGAATTCTTCCTCCCCTGGGTCTTGCTGCCAAAATTGTAACAGTTCCTTTGTGAGAAAGTCTACCAAGTTATCTTTCTCGCTTTCTGGTACGCCTCTTAGTCTTAAATTCCTCTCCTTCCTTTGTAACTCTATCATAGACAATGTCAGGTCGTGCTCTTCTAATTTCTTATATACCGGTGGTATCCTCTCTTGGGTAGCGGTTGCAATATCCTTAGCTTCCTCCGCTAGCTTTCTAGTTGAGGCCGATTCCTCCAATAGTTTTTCAATAGACTGTGTATTAGAGTTCACCTTTTTTCCCAATTCATTGATATTTGAAGTGTTCAGGTCAATTTTTGCTGAGGCCTCAGCTACTTGTTTATTTGTCTCAGCCACTTGTTTATTTGTCTCTGCCACTTGTCTATTTGTCTCTGCAACCTGATTGGCTAATTTCTCCAAAGATGCATCTATCCTGCCTAATGCTTGAGCCAATAACTCTTCAGCTGACATAGCTTTTGTTTTTGCCTGTGAGGCAGCAACTCCTGCTGTACCCGCTACCCCAGCTGTTGAGGCCCTTCTCTGATGTATAGTGTCAGTCTTGTATTGTCTACCAGACCTGGTGGTTTTTTCCTGTGTCAGCTCTATCTTCCCTTTTCCATCTGCCATAACACTCTCATTCACAACCCAAGGTCAGTCCCACGCCTAGGAAGTTTGTTTTAAGAAGGAATTTTCCACAGCTTGGTTACTTGACTCAGATGTTATTGCAACATGGTACCTCTAGGGGACACATTCCAGCTTCATTTTGCAACTTTTAAACAAATAAAGTCCTAATAGGTCCCCAATAACTAAAGTCCAATTTTCAAAGTCTTAAAAAGTTACTTTAGTTTCCAATATAATTCTAAACAAAGTATCCTTTACAGAGTTGAATCAAAACTTTTTTACTTTTACCCTTGCAGTTTGACAGTTCTTCCCACTGGTCAGCTTCCCTGTCAAAGGCAGTCTGTTTCCAGGTTTTAAAGTCGGCAAATATACTTTTAATCTCCCTTTTTGCAGGACAGGTGTCTCTTAAATCACTCCCCCCTGTCCCTGCAAGCAGAGGGGCGAATTTCCTTTTTGGTGCTGGATTTTAATCCTTTCAGAAACGTCTTTCTCAGTCAAAGCTTTGAAGTCTCTTTGCTTTGATCTCTTAACAGTCCGGGAAGGCAGACTTCCTGTTTTTACCTTTCCCGTTTCGGTGCCAAATTCTTTATAAATTTATTCCAATTAGCTCTTCAAATCCTACTCACGGGTAATTCTTTTTTAGTGTCCAATTTTCCAGCGAAGAAATCAGCGCTCTCCGACCCTGGCTGTGCGGCTTCGCTTCGCGGAGACGGTTGTGTAGACGGCTCTCAGCTCTGCGCCGCTCTCCCCCGGTCTGTTCAGGAGCCTTTAAAAAGGCTCCTTCGCAGCGGAGGGGGGCACAAATGGAGCCCGCCGAGCCTCCGGTTCACAGGCTTCCCCGCCTGTGACTTTTTCGGGTCCCCGCTTTGCCGTAGCGGTGGAACCCAGCTCCGCAAAAGCCGATTGCCTCCAGAGCTCAGAGGCAATCCGCCATTTTGGTCGCTGGCGCTGACCGGAAGTCGGTAGGCCAGTCTTATTTAATGCAACTACACTTGGGATTGCTGAGGCTGCAGGACATACCAAGATTTTTACCTCAGTGGGGAGAAAAGAGCATTTTGGAAATGGAGGCAATTTAGAGGAGGAAAACGGGGGTTGGTGGAAGGTCACCTCTTCTGACACAGCTTCTGCTCTGATAAAATTCAGAGTCATCTGCAGCTGTTTAGGTAAAGTAAGAATAGCAGGAGATATGATCACAATGTCAGCATCGCCCTTGAGCCAGTGACACCAACTGGACTCATCCACTTCAGCCCCGACTGGGCTAGGCGAGCTGGGTAGCACTTCCAGAGACCACCTTCTGCACAGGAACAGGTCAAAGTGCTGTGGACTCACAGCTTAGAGTTGTGAGCACCGGATTCACTTCCACAAGACAGTCGTCGCACAGCAGAGTATAGCAGAGTATAGCAGAGTATAGCAGAGTATAGCAGAGTATAGCAGAGCATAAACGACTCGGAGAGCAGCTCCGTAGAATATGTTCTTTATTCTGTCTACAACTATAATACACAACCATATACAGAGCTAAATGAGGTCTAAACTGAAAATGAATGCTGAACTGCACTGAGAGCCTGCAGCTGCTCTTAGCAGCAACCTTAACTATACACACGATCTCTAACACTCAGTCTCTCTCTCTCCAACACACTGAATGACACTTTGATGTGAGGCTGGAGCGGAATAAGTAGAGAGCAGAAAACCGCCCCTCCTCTCTGAAGAATCAGCAGAGAACATCAGGAGATTCTTGGATATTGGAGGGGTGAAATCTCCTCATCCTCCCCCATTTCATCTGACCATTCAAGAATCTAAACATAACTGTAACTTACGCACACACTCCAAAAGTTGTCCTCTGCTTATAACTTTTGTTAACACATTTGCAGGTATCTCTTTTCCCCTTTATCTAAGACACTTTTATCACATCATTAAACAGTTACTGCAACCATTAGGGAAAGAGTTAAAACACAAACCTCAATCTGTAGTTTAAACAAAATACACACTGTGAATACACTAATGAATAAGCAGCTTCTAGAAAAATCTTCATACACATTTTTTTCTCCCAGATACAAATTAACATTGCTAATTAGGCAGATTTGAACAAACCACTTTTGTACTCAAACACATGCTTGCTCCTTCAATCCTGATCCTTTTAACGTATTACACATGAACCACTTAAGGTCAGGTAAGGAAATAAATAAAGTGTTTTGTGCTATTACTGTCGGCACATTTCATGCTTGGTTCAAAAACCGCACCAGAGTTGCTTGTGACCGCAGCCCTAGCGAACTCTTCAGAAAACCTTTTCGGTGGTACACCCTTGGTTGTTCTCTCGGATCTGCGCAGAACTCTCTGATCTTCTTGTTCTGGTGCTTCCTCCTCTTTGGGAGAATGGGGAGCTAAAGTATATGAAGCTGCTAAGTCTTAATCTGCGTCAGACTCACTTGAGGCTTTGGGCTCTGATAATCTGTGCCATCATCTGAATCTACATCGGCATCAGAATTATCGTCAGCTACAACAGCACTTGCCTCCCTCTTAACTGTCTTTGCCCCCTTTGCACCATCATCACAAATGGGAAGGCTCTGAAAAATGCCAACTTTGTCCCATTTCGGATTGTCATCAATACTCCTGGTCAGCCTTATGGTTTTCGTGTCTGTGATGAGGACACGATAAGATCCTTTCTCATATCCTACGAAAACACCATGTTCTCCACGCTTACTCAGTTTGTCACCCTGCGAGGTGTGCACCCAAACCTCCGACCCAAAATTTTTTAAATGCTTTACATTCGGCTTCCTCTTGTGAAGCATTTCATACGGGGTGCAATTTACAGGGAATGATACCTCCTGTTAAACACGTGACAGAAAAACAAAAGAGCTTCGGCCCAAAAGGGATTGGCCAGCCCCGAATCATGCAACAGTGTTCTGATTCCTTGCTGCAGGGTCTGGTTTACTCTCTCACATAAACCATTCTGCCAGGGTGATCTGGGCGTGGCAGTCCTATGCTCAATGCCCTGTTCAGAAAGAAAACTCTCAAACTCTTCTGAACAAAACTCACCTCCCCTGTCACTGAAAAGACAACGTACATTCTCATTATGTACATTCCTGAGCCATTTACAAAACTGACAAAACTTGGTAAAGGCTTCGGACTTTTTCTGCAACATATAGACCCATTCATATCTTGAATAGGAGTCTATCAACACCATAAAAAACCTTGAATTGCCTCTAGAGAGCGCTAGAGGCCCCACTAAGTCTGCATGAATGACTTCGTATGGTTTCTTGGCCTCTCTCCCAGACTCTGTACCTTTGGGAGCTTGCCTTGCCTTATTCTCAGCACAAGAAACACATTTCATGTGGTAGGGACATTCCTTCAACTTCATTCCCTCAACCATAATAGGCATTTTTGCCACAGCCTGGAAATTCAAATGACCATAAACACAGTGGTAATAATGAATACATTGGTCATGCAACTTCTCATTCTTATCAACTGATAAATTGCAACACTCTTTCTCAGTTGCTTCTGCAGTACCTGTAACAAAAGGCAATTGGTGCAAACCATTAACACATTTTGCATACAGAATGAGCTTGCCATCTTGACGAATTTCACAACGAGATCTAGCAAAAACCACCTTAAACCCCTGGGACACACTCAACAGATTGTCCTGAATATGAGGAGCATACTGGACATTCTTAATTGTTGCATTCAGGCTCTTTAAAAACACAGTTCCCTTAGCCAAACTCCTGAGAACAGTCCCATCTGCTTGATGAATTTCTTTCTCTTGCTTCTCAAGCTGAACAAAGAGACTTTCATCGTTGGTCACGTGGTTGGAACAGCCAGAGTCAACTACAAAGAAACTCCGCCCACGTTGATTGGAACAGCGAGAGATCAAAGCCTTTGAAGTAGCAGGTGCTTGGGGATTTCGTCCTCCTCCCCCTCTGCCTTTGAAGCTTCCCTTCTTCTTTGAAGATCTCTTGCTGCACTGGAAACTCAAATGGCCTTGTACTCCACACAAAAAGCACCGCCGCAACTTTAGTGCTTTAACAGCAGTTTCACTTTCACTTTCCCTGCTGAAGACTCAGGCACATTTTCAAGCACATTTTTAACAGCACAGTCCCGGCTTTCTCTAACAGCCTGTCTGCGATCCCACTCATTCAAGAGCACGCTAGACACATAATCTTCCGTTAGCCGGTCTGAAGGCATCGTAGAAATCTGGGCAGCTACTCCATCGTAAGACTCATCTAGGCTGTTTATCATCAGCATTGCAAACACAGCCTCTGAAATAGCCTGGTCTTGCTGAACAAGGTCCTGTCTGAGACGCTTTAACTGAGATAGATGGCTAGGCAAATCACCACCTTTCTCCAACTGCAGCCTGCACAGCTTCTTGAAGAAAATCACACTGGAACCAGCATTCTGCCTCAAATGCATATCTCTCAGCTTATGCCAAACAGCTCGTGCAGTCTCTTGACCCTCTAAATTCACCAACAAGTGGTCTGCAACACTCAAAACAATTGTCCCTTGGGCTTTCATGTCTGCAGCATGCCACTCAGGCCAGTCATCATCATCCTTATCGGGAGGGTCATCTTCTATAGTGTGAAATAGCTTTTCCCTTTGTAAAAGCGCTTTCATCTTGACCTGCCATACTGCATAGGTTTCAGGCATGAGGAGAGGAAAGGACAGAGCCATCTGGCCAGAATGTGCACAGGCCATGTCTGCTATTACTTAAAGCAAGATAAAGCCTTGGACTCCTTCAGCTACTCTCTCTCCCACTCAGAGCACAATTAACAGGCAAACAGGGATGCTATCTTCTTCTCTTTGCAGTCAGCAACATACCACCATAAATCAAGCAGCAGCAACAGCAACAGCAGCAGCTTAAACACTCTGCTCCGAAACAGCTCTGCTTCTGGGCACCGCAAATCAGTCCAGCATGCAGCGTCCATTCCGCTGTCCGGCAATCAGCAACAGAAACCTCTGGCGACTGGGACTACTGGAACGACTGGTCAGACGACTGGGACAACGACTGGGCCCATAACCGATGTCAGCATCGCCCTTGAGCCAGTGCCACCAACTGGACTCATCCACCTCAGCCCCGACTGGGCTAGGCGAGCTGGGTAGCACTTCCAGAGACCACCTTCTGCACAGGAACAGGTCAAAGTGCTGTGGACTCACAGCTTAGAGTTGTGAGCACCGGATTCACTCCAACAAGAAGACAGTCATGGCACAGCAGAGTATAGCAGAGCATAAAAGACTTGGAGAGCAGCTCTGTAGAATATCTTCTTTATTCTATCTACAACTATAATACACAACTATATACAGAGCTAAATGAGGTCTAAACTGAAAATGAATGCTGAACTGCACTGAGTGCCTGCAGCTGCTCTTAGCAGCAACCTTATCTATACACACGATCTCTAACACTCAGTCCCTCTCTCTCCGACACACTGAATGACACTTTGATGTGAGGCTGGAGCGGAATAAGTAGAGAGCAGAAAACCGCCCCTCCTCTCTGAAGAATCAGTAGAGAACATCAGGAGATTCTTGGGTATGGGAGGGGTGACATCTCCTCACACAAACCTCCCATGTAAGGTTTGGTCTAGCAAGCCTTTTAAAAGTGGATTAGAGAGACCCCATGGACCAGAGCACGCCAGGCACTCCTATCTTCCACTGCCTCCCACAGCTTGGTCAAAGTCATGCTCGTAGCTTCAAGAACACTGTCCAACCATCTCGTTCTCTGTCGTCCCCTTCTCCTTGGGCCCTCCATCTTTCCCAACAACAGGGACTTTTCCAGGGAGTCTTCTCTTCTCATGAGGTGGCCAAAGTATTGGAGCTTCAGCTTAAGAATCTGTCCTTCCAGTAAGCACTCAGGGCTGATTTCCTTAAGAATGGAGAGGTTTGATCTTCTTGCAGTCCATGTAACAATCAAGAGCCTCCTCCAACACCATAATTCAAACGCATAAATTATTCGGCGATCAGTCTTCTTTATGGTCCAGCTCCCACTTCCATACATCACTAAATTCATATATACGTGTATACAAATTTAAGTACAAACAATAAAATATCATTACATGTATTTACAACTGATTTGCCCCTTATGAGTTTCTTGATGTAAGTAGTGAACCCTGAGTGAAAAACTCCATACATTAATATTGTTTGCCTAGTGCGAATTTGCTAATGAATATTAAGGTCTCCGCTCCCTCTGAAGCCCTTTCGACATTCAATACACCTGTAGTTTTCATCATGTGTGAGTTAGCTGATGTCTTCTAAGGTGTCCACTTTGACTGAAGCTCTTTCCACATTCAATACATTTAAATGGTTTCTCCCCCATGTGAGTTTGTTGATGTCTTCTAAGGTATCCACTTTGACTGAAGCTCTTACCGCACTCCATACATTTAAATGGTTTCTCCCCTGTATGACTTCGCTGATGACTTTTAAGTGCCCCACTTCGACTGAAGCTCTTTCCACAATCCACACATTTAAATGGTTTCTCCCCTGTGTGAGTTCGTTGGTGTATTCTAAATGATTCACTATAACTGAAGCTCTTTCCACATTCAATACATTTAAATGGTTTTCCCTCGTGTGAATTCGTTCATGTAGTCTAAGTTTTCCATTAACACTGAAGCTCTTTCCACACTCAAAACATTCAAATGCTTTCTCCCCTGTGTGAGTTCGTTGGTGTATTCTAAGTGCTCCACTTTCACTGAAGCTCTTTCCACATTCAATACATTCAAATGGTTTCTCCCCTGTGTGAGTTCGTTGGTGTATTCTAAGTGCTCCACTTTCACTGAAGCTCTTTCCACATTCAATACACTTAAATGGTTTCTCCCCTGTGTGAGTTCGTTGGTGTATTCTAAGTTTCCCACTTTCACTGAAGCTCTTTCCACACTCAAAACATTCAAATGGTTTCTCCCCTGTGTGAGTTCTTTGATGTATTCTAAGTGCTCCACTTTCACTGAAGCTCTTTCCACATTCAATACATTTAAATGGTTTCTCCCCCGTGTGAGTTCGTTGATGTATTCTAAGATGTCCACTTTGACTGAAGCTCTTACCGCACTCCATACATTTAAATGGTTTCTCACCCGTGTGAGTTCGTTGATGTCTTCTAAGATGTCCACTTTGACTGAAGCTCTTACCGCACTCCATACATTTAAACGGTTTCTCACCCGTGTGAGTTCGTTGATGTCTTCTAAGTTTCCCACTTTCACTGAAGATCTTTCTACATTCAATACATTTAAATGGTTTCTCCCCCGTGTGAGTTCGTTGGTGTATTCTAAGTGCTCCACTTTTGCTGAAGCTCTTTCTACATTCAATACATTTAAATGGTTTTTCCCCTGTGTGAGTTCGTTGGTGTATTCTAAGTTTCTCACTTTCACTGAAGCTCTTTCCACATTCAGGACATCTAAATGGTTTCTCACCTGTGTGAGTTCGTTGATGTCTTTTAAGGTGTTCATATCGACTGAAGCTCTTTCCACATTCAATACATTTAAATGGTTTCTCTCCTGTGTGAGTTCGTTGGTGTATTCTAAGTGCTCCACTTTTTCTGAAACTCTTTCCACATACAATACATCTAAATGGTTTCTCCCCCTTGTGAGTTCGTTGATGTCTTCTAAGTTTTCCACTTTCATTGAAGCTCTTTCCACATTCCATACATTTAAATGGTTTCTCCCCTGTGTGAGTTTGTTGGTGTATTCTAAATGATTCACTATAACTGAAGCTCTTTCCACATTCAATACATTTAAATGGTTTTTCCCCCGTGTGAATTCGTTGGTGTATTCTAAGTTTTCCACTTTCACTGAAGCTCTTTCCACACTCAAAACATTCAAATGGTTTCTCCCCTGTGTGAGTTCGTTGATGTCTTCTAAGTGTTCCACTTCGACTGAAGCTCTTTCCACATTCAATACATTTAAATGGTTTCTCCCCCGTGTGAGTTCGTTGGTGTATTCTAAGTGTTCGACTTTCATTGAAGCTCTTTCCACATTCCACACATTCAAATAGTTTCTCTCCTTTGTGAGTTTGTTGATGTATCCTCAGACTTCCACTGTGATAAAAGCACATCCCACATTCCATACATTTAAACTGTTTCCTTGTTCTTCCCAATGAATTCACATGTGGCTCCATAGAATTCTGACTTTCATCTTCCTCACCTGTTTGGGAGTCTGGGAGGAAAGAGAATCCTGTTAGACTTTCAAGAAAGACAAAAAGGGAACTGAACACGTCAATCCCAATCTGTACGTTCTCTCATTTTAACACCTTCATTCTCCACTATCCTCTCGAGGTTCCAAATTTTACGAAAGCTGATGAGACAGTGGCAAGAGCAGCACGTGATCACTCTATTCAAACTTAATAAAGCACCATCATTTTATAATACAGATCTATGGAGGAATTGGCTTATTAGACACATCTATTTTTTCTTTCTGAAGTAAAGAAATGATCTCAGGCTCAAGTAACAGTATTTCCCTTGTGAAATAAATAAAACTTAAGTGCTACATGTAAATATTGCAATATATTGGAACCTAAGAAGAGCCTGCTGGATCAGGCAAAGGCCCACCTAGTCCAGCATCCTCTTCTCAGAGTCCAACCACATGCTTGTGGGAAACCGGCAAGCAGGATTGGAGCGCAAGAGTCTTTTCTGCCTTCGTGTGCTTTCCAGAAACTAGTATTAAGAAGCATTATTGCCTAGGATTGCGAGGGCAGAGCAGAGACGTCAGTCTTATCCTTTTTTTTCAAGCTATCCAAGTTGCTGGCCATCACTGTCTCCTGTAGGATAGATTCCATAGATGAACTATGCTTCTATTTATTCATCTTTGCAGCCCTTAAAAGCTGATAAATGTATTATGGCCTAAGCTTTTGTGGGCTGCAGTCTGACAAAGTGGACTCTTGACCAGGAAAGCTGGTGCCACTATAAATGTCTGAGTCTCTTTGTTGGCTTTGTGTACTTATTTTGAAATTTGCACCAAGGTTGTACCACAGTAGCTCCATGGAAGCTTAGGGACGGACAAAATTACAGGGTGTCAGCTCTGAATCTCAAGCCTCTCGTGCCTCCGCTGACAGAGCCTGAGAACGCAAGAGATGTGATTCGGTTGGAATGTGAAGCAGGGGAGGAGCAGCCAAGCTGCAGCAGGAGCAAAGAACAAAGAGCAGGAAGATGGGGTGCCGGGGGGGGGACAGACCGTTATCTCCAGTTTGAGGTCTGACACAGAGACCCCAGAAATAGCCTGTCCAAAAAATCGTAGGCTCGAGAGAATCTGTGAGAAGAGGGGAAAAGAAAGCGAAAGTGGGGGCTTCTTTGCTGGAGGACTTGGCAACTGCAAGCTGAGATGAACAGGCTGAAGACTGAGCTCCACAGTGATTTATGAGTTTGAGCAATAAACCTGAGATAATTACTACTGGAGTTGTCTAGCGTCTGTGCGGGAGAACCAAGCCATTACACAGGGGCGCTATAAATTATTATCCCACCCACTCACTCTCACAAACAACCCCCGTTTGTAAGATTGGCAAGTTTACACAATTTGCTTATAATACCATCCGCTCTTTGACTTTATATGCCCAATCCTAAGTGTAGACCCTCCAGCCCCAGGAATTGTGTATCATGATAACGGGTCCTTTGTCCCTTAAGCCCACTGTCAGGGAACTGCCATCGGAAGAACGGGAGGTGAAAGGGCTCACAGAGGTTGGGAGAGACTTATCAGCTGAGGAGGGAACCAGCAGGGGGAGAGAAGGAGCTCCAAGGGAAAGTGAGTCGGAGGGATGGCTCAGAGACACTTCCAGCGAAAACAGTGGGGAGGTTTCAGGACCTCCTATAGGGACACCCACTCCTCGCCGGAAACTGTCGCGCCGAGAGTCCAGAAGGCACGTTTCCGTTAAGGAGCTTTTATGCTGGAAGAAATTCCGTAAACGCCCACTGTCGGATTCTACCAGCGACTGACGGAGCTATGCTTAAGGAGCTCCGTTACAGACAGAGGTTTGTGGACTTAGCCAAACTCTGAGGGACTTGGAATTTCACGCACAAGCAGCTCATCATCCCATCACACCCATCAAACTGGGAAGGTGCATGCATTTATTGTGTTTTGATGCTGGTGGAATGTATCATTCTGACCCTGTCTATAAAAAATAAGAGTAACAGAAACAATTTAAATGCATTAATTATAAATAGTTATGGGAAGCATTTCCATTCCCCTTCACCCATTTTTCAGGATTGGTGTGCAACATCATTATCATCAATTATTCCTGCCGTGGAAATAACACCTAAGATTTCAAAGCCTGGAGGAAGAAAATCTGCCCTCATTACTTTAGGAAAAGGATTCAAGAAACAAAGAGCTGCTTCGGAGAAGGCCTCACCCCTTCCTTCTTCCTGTCAGGAACTTCCTTCCATTTGTCTCCTCTTCATCTTTTCCTCTTTCTCCCTCCACCATCCATCTATCCCTGTCCCCATCTCCTCTCCCCTGGAACTCACCAGATTTCTCCAAGGGTCCTGGGAGGGAATGCTCAGAGGTTGTGGGGAGGGATGCGGGAGAGAGCCTGACCAGGTCAACCGTCCATCTTCCTCCTTCCATCCTGGCCAGGGTTGCAGGTTCAGTCACAGCTAGGTTTGCAGGTTCAGCTTCCTGAGGAGCGCAGAATCCAGAGCAAGTTGCAGCTTCCTGGGAGGGAGGGAAGAAGAAGCCAAGGGAGTCTGAGAGTCCCTGCAGGGATTCTCCTGCCCAAGACATTCTGCTGCCCCTGGAGAAGCCCCAATTGGGCACCCCCTAGTGGAAAAAACCGCTATTTGTATCCTTAAATTCTTCAGAGCACAAGGGGGTTTCTTCATTGCCGCAGCTCCAAAATTACACAAGGCCAAAACTTTGGCACAACTCCTCTATGGTTCTTTTTGGGCCCGCCTTCCTCTGCTTTCTCCCCACTTGAGAGAGTTCAATCCAGACTTCTTAGACCTCTCCTCCAAGTCCCCAGATGTGTCTCAAACGCATGGGTTAGATTGGAAACGGGGGTGATGAGAGTGGAGGCTAGCATCTGCCTAATAGCAATCTACAAATGGCTGACATTGAACCTGCTCCCCCGAGGGATAGCCCCATTGATCCTCTGTGACCAATTCCAGTCGGGCTGGCAGACTGCAGTCCTGAACACCCTCCGGAAACTGGGTTTTGCCCCTCAAGCCCTTCTAAGTCTGGGCTTGGGCCAGGCAAAAGCTACGGTCAGGAAAAGAATATTAGACACTGAGAGACAGCAGGACTGTGCGAGGTGCCCCAACTATAGAATTGGAGAAATCGAGAGAGATATAGCCGCACCGGCAGCATATCTCTTCTTTCTCGTATCTAGGGATGCAAGAACGGCCTTTACACTCGCCAGAAGCTCAGCTCTTCCCTCGCCGGTCCTGGATGGAGTCTTTAGAAGGGTCCTGTATGCTCAGAGACTTTGCACCTGTCCATTGGGAGAGATAGGAAGCCCAGAACACTTGTTCTTTAAATGTCCCTTTTATGAAGAGGCACGTAGTACTGGTGAGGCTAGCCGACCTCCCGCAAAAGCAAAAAATTGACCTTTTGCTGTTAGGCAAAGATCAGAAGATGACCTAGATGGTCGCCAGATTCTGTGTACAGATCTGTAGGCGCAGACCATCGCCCAACTCAAAATAGTCCGACATGAAAAGCCCCAAACACGGTTCCATGGGTGACTCTGAGTCAACTCCCTGGGACAGTTTATTGTTGTACATTGCTTCTAAATTTAGTGTTGAACATTGTTTTAATTGTCTGTTTTAACCATATTAGCACAGCAGTTTTTAACGTTGTGAGTGTCCTCTATTTAAGAGGCTTCTACTCTGCAGTCTCTTATAGTTGTTTTAACTGCGAGTCTTTTAGTTCTTATGCTCTTACAGTTGTTTTAACTGTCTTTGTTTGTTTTTAGTTCTTATCTGTTTTAATTATCAGTTTTTTTATCCATCCATTATCCGTGTTTAATCTTGTATTTTATTTAGATGTTTTATCCTATGCGTTTCCATGTCCTAATATTCTCTAACAATTATTGGTTTAAAAAATCCTAACTGCTATTTTATCTATATGCTTTTTTAATCCTGGTCTGTGACCGTAATAAAGTTCATTCACAAGCGGGCACCCCCTTCCCAAGAGCCTCCACCCATTTTCAAACACCTTTGGCAATTCCTTTCACCTGCCTGTCCCACCTCCCTTCCTAAGGCTGGCATGGTATGCACATTAGTGGCCTGAGAGGAGATCCCTTGGAAGTTAAGAGTTAATTTGCAAAGGACTGCTCTGAATACATGGGTGGCCCTTGCATGGAGAAGAAGGAAGCCCCTTGCTTGCATCTGGACCCCCTGGGAGAGGCGGGGGATCCGCCCACTGCTCCCTCTTCCCTCACTGCCTCCTCCTCTGTCCTCCTGCCCTGCAAACACCCTTTGCTCTTGTTCCTCATGGGAGAGAGGCGGCTGAGGGAAAGAGCCTTCAAACCATCCGTTTCCTCCTCTGCTCCCCCTCCTGTCCTTTAGGGAAACAGGAGCTTTGGTCAGGAGTAAACAACTTAGATGGCAAGTTCGCAAGATAAGCACTTTAAAGCACTGCTTGTTCCTACTATGTGTGTGTCTGTGTGTGTTTGGGCGTAGAGGACAACATACATGTTTACACCACGTGATTCCTTAAAGAGGGCAATTCTTTAAAACCGAAGGCCATTTCTACAAAATGGAAGACTTCCGAAGGCAGCCTTTTACAAGGAAATTTTTGATGTTTTTATTTTGTTGGAAGCTACCCAGATGGGCAGAGGCAACCCAGTCAGATAGGCAGGATGAAAGTAATAATAATAATAATAATAGTAATAATAATAATAATAATAGATTTCTAAGCCTGTACTGGGATGCGAGTGGCGCTGTGAGTTAAACCACAGAGCCTAGGATCTGCCGATCAGAAGGCTGGCAGTTCAAATCCCCGCGACGGGGTGACCTCACATTGCTCGGTCCCTGCTCCTGCCAACCTAGCAGTTCGAAAGCACGTCAAAGTGCAAGTAGATAGATAGGCACCGCTCCGGCGGGAAGGTAAACGGCGTTTCCGTGCGCTGCTCTGCTTCGCAAGAAGCGGCTTAGTCATGCTGGCCACATGACCTGGAAGGGGTACGCCGGCACCCTCGGCCAGTAAAGCGAGATGAGTGCCACAACCCCAGAGTCGGTCACAACTGGACGTAATGGTCAGGGGTTCCTTTACCTTTTTAAGCCTGTTCTGCTAGGCATGCTGATCAGAGACTCTGTCCAAACAACCCCTTTGAATGCAACAGGACTTCCTATTTTTACTGCTATCAGGGGATCAGTCAAACCACAAAGCCACTGATCAGCCAGAGTTTCCTGTTTTCACCAAGCACAGTTTGAGTTTCCTGTTTTCACCAAGCTTAATATCCCAGCTTATTCCAAAGCTGGCAGCTGTAGTTTCCTGGTTTGGGCAAAATGGAAAGTTTGTTGGTTATGGCTCATAAGAGACTGCCTGGTTTCATCACAGTTCCCCATCAGGGCCGGCCCAATCATGAGGTAAGGTGGGACAATTAGGTCAGGAGGCAGATGCAGGGAGATACGGGACCAGCACATTCCCAGCTCCCCTGTTTGTTAGCCTCGCTGCCAGTGCAGGACCACAGCTGGTAAATTTGTGCAACTACCCATGCGGAGTCCTTTTCTTTTGCCCTCTCACACTAAAGGTTGGGTGGGAGTCCTCCCTGGAGTGATGCATTCTGGCTGTGGGGGCAAGGAGATTGTGGTGGCGGCTAGAGTTTTTTGTTTTAAACTTGGGTCAACTTAGGCTTTAGCATAACTTTGCTGCAGCAATGCATTACAAACTGTTCCTATTTTTAACCCAGCTTTTCAGGCTGTGATTTAGTCATCTGAACCTGGCCATTATCTTAATAAATATTGCAACAACCTTGCAAGGTAGGCCAGTGTTATTCTATTTGAACTGCACATGGCAGTGCTGAGGCTGCAAGACGTGCCAAGATTTTTACCCCAGTGGGGAGCAAAAAGAGCATTTTGGAAATGGAGGAAATTTAGAGGAGGAAAAAGGGGGTTGGTGGAAAGACCCCTCTTCTGACGTAGCTTCTGCTCTGATGAAATTCAGAGTGCCCTGTGGTTGCTTTATTAAAGTAATAACATCAGGAGATATGATCGCAAACCTCCAATGTGTAAGAAAGTTTGGTCTAGCAAGCCTTTTAAAAGTGGATTAGAGAGGAAGTGCAGGGAGGAGGAATATTCACCACCATAGCTAAACAGAACCTCCATGTCGAGAGGCAGCGGACCTGTGACCTCCAGGTCCTGGAAACCCAGGTGAGAGGAGGGCACTTACCTTTCCCAGAAGCCCCTCAGTGTCTGGGAGCAGGGTCTGGTCTGTCCCCCCTGCTCTCCCACTGGGCCACCGACTGGCATCCGCAGCTCCCCTGAAGGAGAGGACACCATCCCCGGAGTGGGGAGAACTGGGAGCCTTTGGGGTTTCCCACCCTGAACGAGGGGGCTGCATCGTCTTCAGGAAATCCTGCTTCTGGGCCTCCCAGTGCTGCTGCGGCTGCCCCTCCTCTGCCTCCTGCTTAATCTGACATAAATCTGCTTGAGGTAGAAGATCCCTGATGGTCCCAACTTGGCCGGCAGGAGGTTTCCTTCCTTTGCACTCCAGTCTCTCCCTTTGAATGGGTCTCCTGGGTCCCTGCTCTTCCATTTTTACGCCACCCTGCTGCAAAGAAATAAACACAAAGTAAAATAAAACCCAAGAATAAAAACAAAAGCACATTTTTTAACCATTAACCAGTTTTTGAAATATATTATTACTCTTTCTATTTCTGATGCTCAGGCTGTGAATGACAATCATTATGTCACCCAAACGACTCCACCCAGGGACGAGGGGAAGTTAACCAAATACTGGGGGAAACGGTTTATGGAAGTATAAATAATATTTGGGGGTGGGGGAACCAAGGCAGTGGAAGGAAATCCAAAAACAACCCAGTGAGAGGGCTGAGCATGTTCAGTGGACAGGGAATGCTGATCCTGGCTGCAACTTCTAGCATGTTGGAAAGGCAGCAACAGATCTTTGTATATGATTAAGGCTGCAACAGACCCACCTAACATTTAAAGTACATGACTTCACCCAAGAAATCCTGCGAGCTGCAGTTTGTTAGGGGTGTTGAGAACTGTAGCAATAAACTACAGGTCCTGTGGTTCTCTGGGGAAGCCACGTTCTTTAAATGTATGGTATCTGCACAGCCTAAGAAACAAACAGGCAAAAGGAATATTGGCCAACAAAATCAAACAACCCACTTCATGTGTCCTGCTAGTCCCTGCCGTTTCCATCTCCTGATCTGATCATAGGATGAAGATCTCTGTCTGTCCTGGAGAGAAAGATGCCTAAGGGGCCCTTAGAGAGATCTTTTCAACTCCAATTTCAGCACAAACAAGCACAGTGCTGAAATGGGGTAAAAGCCCTGATCTGGAAATAAATTATCCCTCTGGCTGCTCTTTAAAGAGGATTTCTAAAGAACAATCTGAAGGGTCTTTTTTCCACAGATCTCCTTGCTAATTCAGCAGAGTCTTCTTGTGCTCTAATCCCTTGACAGATTAGAGAACTGGGCCAAAACAAACAAGATGAATTTTAACAGGGAGAAATGTAAAGTATTGCACTTGGGCAAAAAAAATGAGAGGCACAAATACAAGATGGGTGACACCTGGCTTGAGAGCACTACATGTGAAAAGGATCTAGGAGTCTTGGTTGACCACAAACTTGACATGAGCCAACAGTGTGACGCGGCAGCTAAAAAAGCCAATGCAATTCTGGGCTGCATCAATAGGAGTATAGCATCTAGATCAAGGGAAGTAATAGTGCCACTGTATTCTGCTCTGGTCAGACCTCACCTGGAGTACTGTGTCCAGTTCTGGGCACCACAGTTCAAGAAGGACATTGACAAACTGGAACGTGTCCAGAGGAGGGCAACCAAAATGGTCAAAGGCCTGGAAACGATGCCTTATGAGGAACGGCTAAGGGAGCTGGGCATGTTTAGCCTGGAGAAGAGGAGGTTAAGGGGTGATATGATAGCCATGTTCAAATATATAAAAGGATGTCACATAGAGGAGGGAGAAAGGTTGTTTTCTGCTGCTCCAGAGAAGCGGACACGGAGCAATGGATCCAAACTACAAGAAAGAAGATTCCACCTAAACATTAGGAAGAACTTCCTGACAGTAAGAGCTGTTCGACAGTGGAATTTGCTGCCAAGGAGTGTGGTAGAGTCTCCTTCTTTGGAGGTCTTTAAGCAGAGGCTTGACAACCATATGTCAGGAGTGCTCTGATGGTGTTTCCTGCTTGGCAGGGGGTTGGACTCGATGGCCCTTGTGGTCTCTTCCAACTCTATGATTCTATGATTCTATGATTCTAATTTTTCCCCACCCCAGAACTGGGGTTGGGAGGTCTAAACATGCTGATTGTGTTTGCAAGACTTGTATGTATTCTAGATGGCATGTCTGGTGAGTGTGTGCAGCACCTCTGGCGTGTGTGCATGTGACTTTATGGTCTGCATCTCTTTTCTGTGTGTGCATGCATGTGCATACATTGGCCATAAAGCTCACTGGAATGTGGCCTCCAGAATCAATGCAGCTTTAAGCCCATAAATGTTCCGTTCCTCCTGTTCTATCAGAAAGGACAATCAAATCTGAGACTATCAGGAGGAGAGAACTGGATCTACAGAGTTAATGCTCTCAACATCCTATGGACACAAACAGCAATGAGATTTTCCATTAATTGTTTTGAGATTTTTTTCCTTAAAAATATGAAGCAGTATAGAAATGAAATGAGTAATAATCTGAACATGAATAATCTGAATATAGAATCCTCCTTTCCTCTGCCTTGTCAAATCTGGCACTCACTTCAACCCTCAGCCTTCATTTGCCTTACTGAGGAAGGTGGAAATAAAACAATTAATGAAACCAGGCTTAAGCCTGTCTCACTTATTTACACGCAGACACAAGAGGTCACTAGCTTTGACAGCTTGGGAAAAGATCAGATGCATTCTCTGGAGTATAGATCTATCAGCTGTTTTAATTGCCGTGACAGATCAACAGAACCTCCATGTGTAGGCACAGTGTACCTTGATTTGGGGCAGGCAAAAGAAGCCATTTCCTTGCGAAATGAATCTGATGGACATCATTGCCACAAGATGCGGTGATGGTGGTGGCAAAGAGAGCTTTCAAAGGCGATCAGACTAATTCACCAAGGAGGGCGATAGGTTTATCAATGGCACTGGCAGAGGAGGGGGGGCAGGAGTAGTGGCCTGCAAAGGGTGTCAGGGGGCTGCAGGGTGAGAGGGACACCTCCCTGCTGCACTGCTCTTCCATTCCCCCCCCCCCGCCTCCCCTTCCCTCTCCGCCGTGGGGAGGACCGTGGAAGAGGACGGGGCTCCCTGCTGAGGGACGGGAGAGGGGCGCCAAAAGCCCCAGCTACGCCGCTGATCCGTGAGCGACTATATGCATCGTCCACCGCGAAGCAGCAGCTGCCTTGGACCCCTCATTCTGCCCCTTGAGCTCAGGACTGAAGGAAGCAGCTCCCCAGGGTCTCCGGCAGGGTCCGTGCCAGCCTGAGCCAGAGATGTTTGCCCCTGTGCCCTCCTGCAGATGCCCTGCCCCTGAGCTGCGCCCCTTCCCCTTCCTGCCCGGTTGGGGGGCGCCCTGCAGCCTCTGACTCCACTCGGGGCCTGATCCTGCCAGGCGCACGTGCTCTCCTCCTCCTCCCCCCCCCGCCTCCTGCACCTGGGACTCCTCGCTCCGTCCCTGCACCGGAATCCGGCTCCTCTCCGGGGAAACTCGCCAGGCCACGGCCCGCTGCTCCTCCGCTCTCCTCGGCGGGGGACAGGAAAGTGCAGCCGCTCTCGAGTCCCCCTGGCTGGCCCCGTTTCCTGCCTCTCTGAGCATCGGAGCTCGCTGGCTGTGGGTTGGGCCCTGGGAGGCTGCGAGGCTGGATGCGCCCCCTTGCGCTGTCCCTCAAAATTTATTGTATCATTGGAATCTACCTGGCATCTTATATGCTATCCAGAATGTTGCACAAATAAGTCTCCTTGTGATCTGATGTGCAGTCCCTGGTTTCCTCATCAGTAAATATTTTCAGAAAGCTGGGACGATGCCACCCTGCAGCCATAGCTGTCAACTTTCAGATTTGAAAATAAGGGATCAGCAGCCTCACCTGTCCCGGGGACAGTCTACTCTACAGGATATCTAACAATCCGGGATAGCAGCGGGAAATGGCGCTGGAATAAGGGAATTTCCCGCAAAAAAAGGGAAGGTTGACAGCTATGCCTGCAGCCCGAATGGGTAGCTGGAGGAGGCAGTCCAGTTCCCAGCTCTGCTGGTTGGGATCATGCAATCACTTAGCTCCAGCAACCGACCTTTCCAAACCCTCCAACATTTCTCTGATGAAAATAGGAACATCCCATTCCATAAATATAATTTTCCTATTTATACACCGCACATCTTATTCCGTTGCCCCAGCCACTCTGGGAAGTTTCCAGCATATATAAAAAACATAATAAAACATTAAACATTAAAAAACTTTCCTATACAGGATTGCCTTCAGAGGGCCGGGGGTTGGATAACTCCATTCTCTAATTCTAAACAGTGGCACTTGGAGGGTTTCTCTTTCCCTGCTTTTTCATGCACTGCCTCCGGTCTCCTGCATCAATTTAGCAGAGGAGGGGAGCGTTTTTGGCTTTCATACTTCTCCACTCCCCACCCCCAATATAACCAAAAGCACAATATAACCAAAAACACAAACACCATTTGGGAGTGAGGACCAAAAAAATAAAAACGTTTTATATATTTTATTACTTATTTTTGCATTTCAATCTGGCCGCTGTAGGTGGGGAGAGCGAGCGGGGGGAGGGGTAGTACACTTTCATTATTTTACAAAGTTCATATGCAAGGTGTTTGTGTCAGTGTGACATGGGTAGCTTCTCTTCCTATTCATTTATTAGTTTTCATTGGCAGTGAGAAAGATCGAGGGCCCCAGGGCACAGTTGGTTGCCTTCAGTAAAGGTGGCGGAGGCTGAACCATTTTAAGGAACAGATTGTTGTAATTCTTGGAAAGGGATGGAAAAGAGCACAGCTACATCGTGGTTTGGTCCTTCAAGTAAAGGTAAAGGTAAAGGTATCCCTGACCATTAGGTCCAGTTGCGGACAACTCTGGGGTTGCGGCGCTCATCTCGCTTTACTCGCCGAGGGAGCCGTTTACCTTCCCGCCAGAGTGGTACCTATTTATCTACTTGCACTTTGATGTTCTTTCGAACTGCTAGGTTGGCAGGAGCAGGGACCGAGCAACGGGAGCTCCCCCCGTCGCGGGGATTCAGACCACCAACCTTCTGATCGGCAAGCCCTAGGCTCTGTGGTTTAACACACAGCGCCACCCGTGTCCCTTCAAGTACTTGTTGAAGTACTTGTTGAAGTAACCTTCAAGTACTTGTTGTTAAAGTTGTTCCATGGAATTCCTGATCTGGACCTTGTGTGGAAATGAATTCTCTCCATAACAAAAATAAGTTTTGAAGCCTTACTGCAGAACAGTCTTAAACAGTCTAACAATAAGATAAGCATGATAAAGTAGCACGTTGCAAACAATGTTCAGTCCTTTATGTAATTCAGTAAGCTTTCCTATCCCTGGTCCCAGAGGGAGATCCTAAGCTTCTTCAACATTGCATGACTTATTTGCAACTGCTGCTGCTGCTTCTCCTAGCCATCTCCAACAAGCACCCACTGGCTTCTCAAGTTTAAGCTTGAGAACACATTTCCCCTTACTTTTTAGGAGGGGAAAAGTGAGTCTTATAGAGCAAAAAATACGGTAACTTCGCTGAGCTGTCAAGTTGAAAGGATACATTCAGGCATAATATCTGTAACATTTAATAACTTCACCTTCTTCTGGCGCAGCTGCCCTTGGAACTTCTCGTACTGAATGTGCTTCGTCCTGTGGTGCCTCTGCAGGTGGGCCTTCTTCAGGACGGAGAGGGCCTCACCACAAATGAGGCACACGGGCATGCCTTTCAGCTCCACAAAGAAATAGTCATGTGTCCATCTTTTTTGAAAATGCGGCACTCCAAATCTATCTTCCTCTTCTTGTGGAAACATTGATTGTGTCCAGAAACAGACAATTAGGCAGATGGAGCTGTTCTCATATGGGAGTCCTATGCTGCCTATAGCCAGCCCTGGTCAGTAATGTGTCTGCAGCTCTTTGAGCCATTGAAGTTTCTGAGCTCTTTTCAAAGGCAGCCCCAGGTAGAGTGTGTTAAAGTAACTCCTACGCAATGTGGCACCAGACTGCTTTCTTTTTTTGTAATTATCTGTTTGTTTTAAATTCTGTAGCTTAAATTCTCTTGATGCTTCTTTTTTTGAGAAGGGCCTCTTATGGTCACAAAGCAATGATTTTCAGTGCAGCTCCATAACACTGATTGCGCCCTCACACTGCCCCTTTTTGTGTGGGGATTTGGATCCAGAAAAGGAGCAGACGGGGAAAGGTTATGCAGAATACACCCCCCATGTTGCCCTTAGGTGTGCTCAGCCTTCACCTGCTTCATGACTCCACCTTGCATGAGAAGGCAGGATGGAGCTCCAGGAAACAGGAAGTGGTCCTTCAACCAGCCAGGACATCTCACCATCACAGACAGATCCAGTCTCCTGCTGGGGAGTCAAGAGTGGCCCTGGGATGGCAGAGAGAGGAGGGGAAGGGGCCAGGGACAGAAGGAATGGCAGGGCTTCAGATGCTCCCTTGGACCCCTCCCCTGACACCAAGGGGAGCTCCTCTTCTGGGGCTGAAAGGATTGGCGTGGTTTGATTTTATCAGTATTGCAAGGAAGCATAGAAGGAAAGGTAAAAAACACCTATGCGGTTTATTAAAGTTTATTAAAGTATCTGTGGTTTTTCCCCTGTGTGAGTTCGTTGATGTATTCTAAGTGCAACATATTGACTGTAGCTCTTTCCACATTCAATACATTTAAACGGTTTCTCCCCCGTGTGAGTTCGTTGATGTATTCTAAGGTATCCATTTTGACTGTAGCTCTTTCAACATTCAATACATTTATATGGTTTTTCCCCTGTGTGAGTTCGTTGGTGTATTCAAAGTGATCCACTATCACTGAAACTCTTTCCACATTCCATACATTTAAATGGTTTCTCCCCCGTGTGAGTTCGTTGGTGTCTTCTAAGTGCCCCACTTCGACTGAAGCTCTTTCCACATTCCATACATTGAAATGGTTTCTCCCGTGTGAGTTCGTTGGTGTCTTCTAAGTGATCCACTATCACTGAAACTCTTTCCACATTCAATACATTTAAATGGTTTCTCTCCTGTATGAATTCGTCGGTGTACTCTAAGTGCTCCACTTTTGCTGAAACTCTTTCCACATGCAATACATTTAAATGGTTTCTCCCCCGTATGAGTTCGTTGATGTATTCTAAGGTATCCATTTTCACTGTAGCTCTTTCCACATTCAATACATTTATATGGTTTATCCCCTGTGTGTTTGTTGGTGTACTCTAAGGGCTCCACTTTTGCTGAAGTTCTTTCCACATTCAATACATTTAAATGGTTTCTCCCCCGTGTGAGTTCGTTGATGTATTCTAAGGTATCCACTGTCACTGAAGCTCTTTCCACATTCAAAACATTCAAATTGTTTATCTCCTTTGTGAGTTTGTTGTTGTATCCTCAATTTCTTTGTTTTTCCCCATAAATTCACATGTGTCTCCATAGAATTCTGACTTTCATCTTCCTCACCTGTTTGGGAGTCTGGGAGGAAAGAGAATCCTGTTAGACTTTCAAGAAAGACAAAAAGGGAACTGAACACATGTCAATTCCAATCTGCACCTTCTCTCATTGTAACATCTTCATTCTCCACTGTCGCTCTAGGTTCCAAATTTTTTGCAAAGCAGATGAGATAATGGCAAGAGCAACACATGATCAGTCCATTCACACTTAATAAAGCAGCATCGTTTTATAATACAGATCTATGGTGGAATTGTCTTATTAGACACATCTATTTTTTCTTTCTCAGGCTCAAGTAACAGTGTCTCCTTTGTGAAATAAGTAAAATTTAAGTGCTACATGTAACTGTAGAAATATTGCAATATATTGGAACCTAAGAAGAGCCTGCTGGATCAGGCAAAGGCCCACCTAGTCCAGCATCCTCTTCTCACAGAGGCCAACCAGATGCCTGTGGGAAACCGGCAAGCAGGATTGGAGCACAAGAGTCTTCTCTGCCTTCGTGTGCTTTCCAGAAACTAGTATCAAGAAGCGTTATTGCCTAGACCACGAGGGCAGAGGAGAGACATCAGTCTTATCCTTTTCTTCAAGCTATCCATGTTGCTGGCTGTCACTGTCTCCTGTAGGATGGATTCCATAGATGAACTATGCTTCTGTTTATTCATCTTTTGCTGCCCTTAAAAGCTGATAAATGTATTATGGCCTAAACTTTTGTGGGCTGCAGTCTGACAAAGTGGACTCTTGACCAGAAAAGCTGGTGCCGCTATAAACTTTTAATTGGTTTCTCCCCCGTGTGAGTTCGTTGATGTCTTCTAAATGATCCACCATCACTGAAGCTCTTTCTACAATCCACACATTCAAATGGTTTCTCCCCCGTGTGAGTTCGTAGATGTATTCTAAGTGCTCCACTTTTATGGAAGCTCTTTCCACATTCCATACATTTAAATGGTTTTTCCCCTGTGTGAGTTCGTTGGTGTATTCTAAGTTCTCCACTTTGGCTGTAGCTCTTTCCACATTCAATACATTTAAATGGTTTCTCCCCTGTGTGAGTTTGTTGATGTCTTCTAAGTGTCCCACTTCGACTGAAGCTCTTTCCACAATCCACACATTCAAATGGTTTCTCCCCTATGTGAGTTTGTTGATGTCTTCTAAGTGCTCCACTTTCATGGAAGCTCTTTCCACACTGCATACATTTAAATGGTTTCTCCCCTGTGTGAGTTCGTTGGTGTATTCTAAGTGATCCACTATCACTGAAGCTCTTTCCACATTCCATACATTTAAATGGTTTTTCCCCAGTGTGAGTTCGTTGGTGTATTTTAAGTTCTCCACTTCGACTGTAGCTCTTTCCACATTCCATACATTTAAATGGTTTCTCCCCTGTGTGAGTTCGTTGATGTCTTCTAAGTGATCCACTATCACTGAAGCTCTTTCCACATTCTATACATTTAAATGGTTTCTCCCCTGTGTGTGTTTGTTGATGTCTTCTAAGTGATCCACTATCACTGAAGCTCTTTCCACATTCTATACATTTAAATGGTTTCTCTCCTGTGTGAGTTCGTTGATGTCTTCTAAGTGCTCCGTTGTTACTGAAACTCTTTCCACATTCAATACATTTAAATGGTTTCTCTCCCGTGTGAGTACGTTGGTGTATTCTAAGTGATCCACTATCACTGAAGCTCTTACCGCACTCCATACATTTAAATGGTTTCTCACCTGTGTGAATTCGTTGGTGTATTCTAAGTGCTCCACTTTCACTGAAGCTCTTTCCACATTCAATACATTTCAATGGTTTATCCTCCGTGTGTATTCGTAGATGACTTCTAAGTGTTCCACTTCGACTGAAGCACTTACTGCACTCCATACATTTAAATGGTTTCTCACCCGTGTGAATTCGTTGGTGTATTCTAAGTGCTCCACTTTCACTGAAGCTCCTTCTACATTCAATACATTTAAATGGTTTCTCACCCGTGTGAATTCGTTGGTGTAATTTAAGTTTCCCACTTTCACTGAAGCTCTTTCCACACTCAAAACATTTAAATGGTTTCTCCCCTGTGTGAGTTTGTTGATGTATTCTAAGATGTCCACTTTGACTGAAGCTCTTACCACACTCCATACATTTAAATGGTTTCTCACCCGTGTGAGTTCGCTGATGTATTCTAAGTTTCCCAGTGGTACTGAAGCTCTTTTCACATTCAATACATTCAAATGGTTTCTCCCCTGTGTGAGTACGTTGGTGTATTCTAAGATGTCCACTTCCACTGAAACTCTTACCACACTCCATACATTTAAATGGTTTCTCACCCGTGTGAGTTCGTTGATGTATTCTAAGTGCATGACTATGACTAAAGCTCGTTCCGCACTTCATACATTCAAATAGTTTCTCTTCTTTGTGAGTTTGTTGCTGTATCCTCAGTTTCTTTGTTCTTCCCAATGAATTGACAGGTGGCTCCATAGAATTCTCACCTTCATCTTCCTCACCTGTTTGGGAGTCTGGGAGGAAAGAGAATCCTGTTAGACTTTCAAGAAAGACCAAAAAGGAACTGAACACACGTCAATCCCTATCTGCACCTTCTCTCATGTTAACACCGTCTCCAATCTCCACTGTCCTCTGTAGGTTCCAATTTTTTTGCAAAGCAGATGAGATAATGGCAACAGCCACACCTGAGCACTCCATTCACACTTAATAAAGCACCATCATTTTATAATACAAATCTATGGTGGAATTAGCTTATTAGACACATCTCTGTATTTTTCTTTTTCAAGTGAGGAAATAATCTCATTCTCGAGTAACAGTATCTCCTTTGTGAAATCAGTAAAACTTAAGTGCTACATGTAACTGTAGAAATATTGCAATATATTGGAACCTAAGAAGAGCCTGCTGGATCAGGCAAAGGCCCACCTAGTCCAGCATCCTCTTCTCACAGAGGCCAACCAGATGCCTGTGGGAAACCGGCAAGCAGGATTGGAGCACAAGAGTCTTCTCTGCCTTCGTGTGCTTTCCAGAAATTAGTATCAAGAAGGATTATTGCCTAGGACCGCGAGGGCAGAGCAGAGACGTCAGTCATATCTTTTCTTTCAAGCTATCCATGTTGCTGGCTCTCACTGTCTCCTGTAGGATGGATTCCATAGATGAACTATGCTTCTGTTGATTCATCTTTTGCAGCCCTTAAAAGCTGATAAATGTATTATGGCTTAAGCTTTTGTGGGGTGCAGTCTGACAAAGTGGACTCTTGACCAGGAAAGCTGGTGCCTGTATAAACCTCTGAGTCTCTTTGTTGGCTTTGTGTACCTATTTTCAAATTTGCACCAAGGTTGTACCACAGTATCTTCATGAAAGCTTAGGGACGGACAAAATTACAGGGTGTCAGCTCTGTGAATCTCAAGCCTCTCGTGCCTCCGATGACAGAGCCTGAGAATGCAAGAGATGGGATTCGGTTGGAATGTGAAGCAGGGGAGGAGCAGCCAAGCTGCAGCAGGAGCAAAGAACAAAGAGCAGGAAGAGGGGGTGCTGGGGGGGGCACAGACCGTTAGCTCCAGTTTGAGCTCTGACACAGAGACCCCGGAAATAGCCTGTCCAAAAAATCGTAGGCTCGAGAGAATGTGCGAGAAGAGGGGAAAAGAAAGCGAAAGTGGGGGCTTCTTTGCTGGAGGACTCGGCAACTGCAAGCTGGGATGAACAGGCCGAAGACTGAGCTCCTCAGTGATTTATGAGTTTGAGCATTAAGCCTGAGATAATTACTACTGGAGTTGTCTCGCGTCTGTGCAGGAGAACCAAGCCATTACACAGGGGCACTAAAATTATTATCCCACTCACGCACTCACTCACTCACTCCCACAAACAACCCCAGTCTGTAAGATTGGCAATTTTGCACAATTTGCTTATAATACCAGACGCTCTTGGACTTTATATGCCCAATCCTAAGTGTAGACCCTCCAGCCCCAGGAATTGTGTATCATGATAACGGGTCCTTTGTCCCTTAAGCCCACCAAACTGGGGAGGTGCATTCATTTCTTGTGTTTTGATGCTGGTGGAATGTATCACTCTGACACTGTCTATAACAAATAAGAGTAATAGGAACAATTTATGTACATTAATTATAAATAATTATGGGAAACATTTCCATTCCCCTTCACCCATTTTTCAGGATTGGTGTGCAACATCATTACTATCAATTATTCCTGCCGTGGAAATAACACCTAAGATTTCAAAGCCTGGAGGAAGAAAATCTGCCCCCACTACTTTAGGAAAAGGATTCAAGAAACAAAGAGCTGCTTCGGAGAAGGCCTCACTCTTTCCTTCTTAATGTCAGGAACTTCCTTCCATTTGTCTCCTCTCCATCTTTTCCTCTTTCTCCCTCCACCTTCCATCTATCCCTGTCCCCATCTGCTCTCCCCTGGAACTCACCAGATTTCTCCAAGGGTCCTGGGAGGGAATGCTCAGAGGTTGTGGGGAGGGATGCGGGAGACAGCCTGACCAGGTCAACTGTCCATCTTCCTCCTTCCATCCTGGCCAGGGTTGCAGGTTCAGTCTCGGCTTGGTTTGCACGTTCAGCTTCCTGAGGAGCCCAGAATCCAGAGCAAGTTGCAGCTTCCTGGGAGGGAGGGAAGAAGAAGCCAAGGGAGTCTGAGAGCCCCTGCAGGGATTCTCCTGCCCAAGACATTCTGCTGCCCCTGGAGAAGCCCCAATTGGGCACCCCCTTCCCAAGAGCCCCCATCCATTTTCAAACACCTTTGGCAATTCCTTTCACCTGCCTGTCCCACCTCCCTTCCTAAGGCTGGCATGGTATGCACATTAGTGGCCTGAGAGTAGACCCCATAGAACTTAAGAGTTAATCTGCAAAGGACTGCTTTGAATACATGGGTTGCCCTTGCATGGATGAAAGAATATTCATCACCATAGGTAAACAGAACCTCCATGTCGAGAGGCAGTGGACCTGTGACCTCCAGGTCCTGGAAACCCAGGTGAGAGGAGGGCACTTACCTTTCCCAGAAGTCCCTCAGTGTCTGGGAGCAGGGTCTGGTCTGTCCCCCCTGCTCTCCCATTGGGCCTCCGACTGGCATCCGCAGCTCCCCTGAAGGAGAGGACACCATCCCCGGAGTGGGGAGGACTGGGAGCCTGTGGGGTTTCCCACTTTGAACGAGGGGGTTGCATCGTCTTCAGGAAATCCTGCTTCTGGGCCTCCCAGTGCTGTTGCGGCTGCCCCTCCTCTGCCTCCTGCTTAATTTGATGTAAATCTGCTTGAGGTAGAAGATCCCTGATGGTCCCAACTTGGCCGGCAGGAGGTTTCCTTCCTTTGCACTCCAGTCTCTCCCTTTGAATGGGTCTCCTGGGTCTCTGCTCTTCCATTTTTACGCCACCCTGCTGGAAAAGAAATAAACACATCTCCTGATCTGATCATAGGATGAAGATATCTGTCTGTCCTGGAGAGAATGGTGCCTAAAGGGCCCTTAGAGAGAACTTTTAAACTCCAATTTCAGCACAAACAAGCACAGTGCTGAAATGGGGTAAAAGCCCTGATCTGGAAATAAATGATCCCTCTGGCTGCTCTTTAAAGAGGATTTCTAAAGAACAATCTGAAGGGTCTTTTTTCCACAGATCTCCTTGCTAATTCAGCAGAGTCTTCTTGTGCTCTTATTTTTCCCCACCCCAGAACTGGGGTTGGAAGGTCTAAACATGCTGATTGTGTTTGCAAGACTTGTATGTATGCTAGATGGCATGTCTGGTGAGTGTGTGCGGCACCTCTGGCATGTGTGCCTGTGACTTTATGGTCTGCATCTCTTTTCTGTGTGCGCATGCATGTGCATACATTGGCCACAAAGCTCACTGGAATGTGGCCTCCAGAATCAATGCAGCTTTAAGCCGATAAATGTTCCTCCTGCTCTATCACAAAGAACAATCAAATCTGAGACTATCAAGAGGAGAGAACTCCTGGATCTACAGAGTTAATATTCTCAACATCCTATGGACACAAACTGCAATGAGATTTCCCTTTAATTGCTTTGAGAATTTTTCCCTTAAAAATATGAAGCAGTATATAAATGAAATGAGTAATAATCTGAACATGAATAGCTAATTTCAATTTTGCATTCCTCAGTCTTTTACAATACTGTCTTCAACGTATTTATTATCATTAATTCATTTCCATATGCCACACTTCTTAAGAATCCTCCTTTCCTCTGCATTCTCAAAACTGTCACCCACTTCAACCCTCAGCCTTCATCTCAAAACTCTGCTGCCTTACTAAGGTGGAAATAAAACCTTTCATGAAACAGGCTTAAGCCTGTCTCACTTATTTACACGCAGACACAAGAGGTCACTAACTTTGATAGCTTGGGAAAAGATCAGATGCGTTCTCCGGGAAATAGATCTATTAGATGTTTTATTAGCCTTGACAGAACAACAGAACCTCCATGTGTAGGCAGAGTGTACCTTGATGTGGGGAAGACAAAAGTAGCCATTTCCTTGCTAAATGAATCTGATGGACATCATTGCCACAAGATGCGGTAATGGTGGTGGCAAAGAGAGTTTTCAAAGGCGATCAGACCAATTCACAAATGAGGGCGCTAGATTTATCAATGGCACTGGCAGAGGAAGGGGGGCAGGGGTAGTGGTCTGCAAAGGGTGTCAGGGGGCACAGTAAGAGCCCCCCCCGTGCTGCACTGCTCTTCCATTCCCCCCTGCCTCCCCTTCCCTCTCCCCCGTGGGGAGGACCGTCGAAATGGCCTGCAAAGGGTGTCAGGGGGCTGCAGGGTGAGAGGGACACCTCCCTGTTGCACTGCTCTTCCATTCCCCCTGCCTCCCCTTCTCTGTCCGCCGTGGGGAGGACCGTGGAAGAGGACGGGGCTCCCTGCTGAGGGACAGGGAAAGGGGCGGCAAAAGCCCCAGCTACGCCGCTGATCCGTGAGCGACTATATGCATCGTCCATCGCGAAGCAGCAGCTGCCTTGGACCCCTCATTCTGCCCCTTGAGCTCAGGACTGAAAGGACGCCCTGCAGCCTCTGACTCCACTCGGGGCCTGATCCTGCCAGGCGCACGTGCTCTCCTCCTCCTCCCCCTCCTGCCCCCCCCCTCCTCCTGCACCTCGGACTCCTCGCTCCGTCCCTGCACCGGAATCCGGCTCCTCTCCGGGGAAACTCGCCAGGCCACGGCCCGCTGCTCCTCCGCTCTCCTCGGCGGGGGACAGGAAAGTGCAGCCGCTCTCGAGTCCCCCTGGCTGGCCCCGTTTCCTGCCTCTCTGAGCATCGGAGTTCGCTGGCTGTGGGTTGGGCCCTGGGAGGCTGCAAGGCTGGATGCGCCCCCTTGCAAGGCGAGGGCTGCGAGACCGCCCTGCTGCTTCCCCTGCCCTCGTATTTGCAGCCCGCTGCTTCTGATCCTGGAGGTTCTGCTCTTAGCTGTCGGGGCAAATGGATTAGCTCTATGAGATCTGTCCATTCCTAGCTCTGGAGCAGCAGGGAACAAGCTTTTTGCACCCTTCTCTAGGGATGTCCACACGCCACCATCTGTGTCCCCGTGTACACAAATCACTGAGTTGTCTTATTGTCTTAACTCAGTCGGTAGAGCGTGAGGTGCTTTATCTCAAGGTTGTGAGTTCGAGTCCCATGTGAGAAAAAGTGGAAATAAAGTGTAATGTTACCTTGAAATTGTGTACACAATAGTCCGATGGTTTTTAGAGAAACCCAAAAACTTCCCCTTTCTATACCCTTTCGTTGTCATCAAGCAGTTGGTCCCTTACCTTTCCCGCCCCGACCTGGCCACAGTGATCCATGCGACGGTCACCTCCAGGCTTGACTACTGTAATTCGCTCTACGCGGGGCTGCCCTTGAAGCTGTCCCAGAAACTCCAGCGGGTACAGAATGCTGCAGCGAGGCTGCTCACGGGGTCTCTGCCATGGGAGCATATTCACCCAGTGCTTTTCAAGCTGCACTGGCTCCCGGTGGAGTACAGGGTCAGATTTAAGGTGCTGCTTTTGACCTTTAAAGCCTTTCACGGCCTAGGACCCTCGTACCTACTGGACCGCCTCTCCTGGTATGCTCCACGGAGAGCCTCAAGGTCCATAAATAGCAACACCCTAGTGGTCCCGGGCCCTAAGGAAGTTAGATTGGCTTCAACCAGAGCCCAGCGCCTTTTCAACTCTGGCTCTGGCCTGGTGGAACGCTCTGCCTCATGAGACCAGGGCCCTGCAGGATCTGATTTCTTTCCTCAGGGCCTGTTAAACAGAGTTGTTCCGCCTGGCCTTTGGCTTGGAGCCAAATTGATTCCCTCCCTCCCTCTCTTTCTTTTTTCTTTTCCTTTCTCTTCCTGCGATGAGGCTACATTTTAATATTTTAATGTTTCAATATTCTAATGTATTTTAATTTTGTTTTTAAGTTGTAATCATTCAACTTGTTTTTATTATTGCTTGTTAGCCGCCCTGAGCCCGGCCTTGGCTGGGGAGGGTGGGGTATAAATAATAATGATGATAATAATAATAATAATAATAATTATTATTATTATTATTATTATTATTATTCTGTAATAAGTGGGTTTTATTTGGAAAGCTGTCTCTCAAAATTTATTAGAACACTGGAATGTACCTGGCATTTTATAAGCTCTTCAGTATGTTGCACAAATAATTCTCCTTGCGATCAGTATGCAGTCTCTGGTTTCCAAATCCTCCAGAGGAAATATTCCTGAAATACCATTTCATGAAGCTGGGACGATGCCACCCAGCTGCCTGAATGCCTAGCAGCTGGAGGAGGCAGTCCAGTTCCCAGCTCTGCTGGCCTAGGTCATGTGATCACTTAGCTCCAGCAACAGATGCCAGGGCTGGGCTCTGTTATCTTTCCATACCCTCCAACATCTCTCTGATGAAAAGGGGCCAGGGACAAAAGGGTGGTAGGCTCTAGACCCCTTGGACCCCTTCCTTGACACCAAGGGGAGCTCCTCTTCTGGGGCTAAAAGCATTGCCGTGGAGGTTTCGTTTTTGTCATGATTGCAAGGGAAGAAGGGAGGGTAACCCCCCCAACACAAAGAACTGAATGAAAATAGCCCTGTCTGAGTGAATAGCTACTGTAGAGCATAATGTGGGTTTAGCTGTGATGCTCACCTGCCTCCCTGAATGAGTCTTTTCTTGGGGTCAGGGAGCTGGGGAGAACATGAAGTTCCCAGGTTACATTTCCTTCTGGTCAGCTATTCCAGCTCTTGTCTCCTCCCCATTTCTTTATGGAGGGGCAAAGGCTATGCACTTTGTATTGATGCAACTATAACCAACAACTGGTGTCTTCTGGGTGCACTGAGCTCCTCCCCCCCGCCTTCTCTCCTCCAGATATAATACAGATTCCATCCGCATCTTGCCCCACCCTCCAGAAGGCAAATATATCCGATTGTTTATTTAGGACATCATTATATTGTATGAAATATCGCCTTGTTTCTCTGAAGGGTAGACTTTTCATGAGCAGTGATAAATATGACATTAATTGGTTACTGAACAACAGCTTCTATGCTGTCAACATGAGCTTTGTCTGAGGTTTCAGACATATACATTTCCTTCAAGAAAGATGCAGAAAATACTTTTCCTTTTTGATTCTGGGCACTTGACTTCTCCCATCCTGCTACCATCATGGCAGACATTTGGGGGTGAGATCCAGGGCCCCCTCAGCAGCAGGCAGCAACAGATGGAGCCCCCACAAACATTTGTCACATTTTGAAGGGTTTTTTTTATTAAAAACAAACAAAAGGCTTTTCCTTAGCGTCTCATAGCCCTGAAGTTAGCTCTTGAAAAAGAGAGGGTTGCCAAATAGCATGGCCTCCAAGAATGAAAACAAACACTTCCAAATTCTTTTTTGGAAGAATTTGCAATGCTTTTGCAAAGTTTTTTGCAGATAAAATCGCTCAGATTCAGAAGGAGTTAGACTCCACCGTGGGAGCAGGGCCAGGGCGGGAGAGTGCTAGAGTTCTGTCTGGTCTTGTTACATGGGATCAATTCCAATCTGTTACCTCCGAGGATGTGGACAGGCTGCTTGGACAAGTGAAACCGACCTCCTGTCTCCTTGCCCATCCTGGCTGATAAAAGCAAGCCGGGAAGGGCTGGGCGATGGGCTCTGCGGGGTGGTGAATGCTTCCCTCTGTGAGGGAGCCTTCCCAGACCCGCTGAAAGAGGCGGTCATTAAACCGCTTCTTAAAAAAACATCTTTAGACCCGGCCAATTTGGCCAATAATCGCCCAGTCTCAAATCTGCCATTCTTGGGCAAGGTGATTGAGCGGGTGGTTGCTGAACAACTCCAAGCACGCCTGGAGGAAACGGACCATTTGGATCCCTTCCAATCAGGATTCAGGCCTCACCATGGGACTGAAACTGCCTTGGTCGCGCTGGTTGATGATCTCCGGCGGGCTAGGGACAAAGGTGAGAGCTGTTTCCTAGTTCTGCTGGATCTCTCAGCGGCCTTTGACACCATCGACCATAACATCCTTCTGGACCGTCTAGAGGGGCTGGGAGCTGGGGGCACTGTCATACAGTGGTTCCGCTCCTTCCTCCTGGGCCATGTCCAGAAAGTGGTGGGAGGGGGATGAGTGTTCAGACCCCTGGGCTCTCACTTGTGGGGTGCCTCAGGGTTCTGTCCTCTCCCCCATGCTTTTTATATCTATATGAAGCCGCTGGGAGAGATCATCAGGGGGTTTGGACTGGGTGTTCATCAGTATGCAGATGACACCCAGCTCTACCTCTCCTTTAAATCAGAACCAGTGAAGGCGGTGAAGGTCCTGTGTGAGTGCCTGGAGGCGGTTGGAGGATGGATGGCGGCTAACAGATTGAGGTTGAATCCTGACAAGACAGAAGTACTGTTTTTGGGGGACAGGGAGCGGGTTGGTGTGGGGGATTCCCTGGTCTTGAATGGGGTAACTGTGCCCCTGAAGGACCAGGTGCGCAGCCTGGGAGTCATTTTGGACTCACAGCTGTCCATGGAGGCGCAGGTTAACTCTGTGTCCAGGGCAGCTGTCTACCAGCTCCACCTGGTACGCAGGCTAAGACCCTACCTGCCCGCGAACTGTCTCGCCAGAGTGGTGCATGCTCTAGTTATCTCACGCTTGGACTACTGCAATGCGCTCTACGTGGGGCTACCTTTGAATGTGACCCGGAAACTGCAATTAATCCAGAATGCGGCAGCTAGACTGGTGACTGGGAGTGGCCGCCGGGACCACATAACACCGGTTCTGAGAGATCTGCATTGGCTCCCAGTACGTTTCCGAGCACGATTCAAAGTGTTGGTGCTGACCTTTAAAGCCCTAAACGGCCTCGGTCCTGTATACCTGAAGGAGCGTCTCCACCCCCATCGTTCAGCCCGGACACTGAGATCCAGCGCCGAGGGCCTTCTGGCGGTTCCCTCATTGCGAGAAGTGAGGCTACAGGGGACCAGACAGAGGGCCTTCTCGGTAGTGGCGCCCGCCCTGTGGAACGCCCTCCCATCAGATGTCAAAGAGAAAAATAATTACCTGACATTCAGAAGACATCTTAAGGCAGCCCTGTTCAGGGAAGTTTTTAATATGTAACGCTGTACTGTTTTTAACACTGATTGGGAGCCGCCCAGAGTGGCTGGGGAAACTCAGCCAGATGGGCGGGGTATAAATAATAAAAAATTATTATTATTATTATTATTATTATTATTATTATTATTATTATTATTATTTTGCACACCCAGAGACAGGGGTCAGCAACCTTATAAAGTCGAGGGCCGGATCGCTATCCTCAAACCTTGCAGCAGGACGGAGCTCATTACTACACGATCCAAAGATTGCACCAAAAAACAATAATAAAGTTCCAGAGGTCCCAGTTCTGCACTGCAGCATATCTGTTCCGTTCTGAGACACCCTCCCAGGGTTCTGGGGTGTGCGAAGCCTTGTTTCCCTGTTTTTAACTCCATTACCAAAAGCGTCTCCCCCTCCAAGATGGGAAAGTGGAGAACACGTATCCTTCTGCAGCGAGGGGGAGAGGTTTTCGGTAGCAGAGTTAAAAACAGGGAAACAAGGCTTCATACACCCCAGAACCCGGGGAGGGTGTCTCAGAACGGAACCACTCGCTGCAGCGGCAGGAGCAGTGAGCCAGTTGAGGGCTGGAGAGGGGCTGCCTTAAATGGCAGCCATCGAGTAATCACGCTGGCACAAACAAAGCCCAGGCCCTAGGCTCTAGGAGGAGAGAGGGAGGAGGAAAGAACTCTGCAACCAATCAGAGGGAAACAATGCTGCTGGCACCAATCAAAGGCTAGCCCCCTTCCTCCACAGGGTGGGGGAGAAGCCAGAAGAAGGGAGGGAGGGGTGCCGCTGTCAGGAAGAGAGGAAAAAATGGTCCAGCCCGAAGTATATGAATCAGAACCATGAGGCGATTTCTGGACCATCTGCAGGCTGGATCCGAACCCCATTTGGGCCGGAACTAGCCCGCGGCCCTTAGGTTGTGGACCTCTGTTCAGAGACTTCACAGCCATCTTCACTTCACTCCTCAGTCCCTTTCATTAATCTCCCCTAGCCGTAATTCTTTCACACATTCCTTTAAAACATTTCTGTGAACTAAGAAACACAAAAAAACACCCTCACTGGTCACCTTCCACAGATCAAAAGCCAATGCAGAAAATATTTAATAAAAACAGCTCAAAACAGGAACACAAGAGCACAGAAAAAAGGAGATGAGTTTTAAAAGCAATACCACATGGACCTTTCATTCAGCTGGAAAATGCTATCAGTAAAAAGGTCTTCAATAGATTATGCAAAGTTCAAGTAATGAGTGCCTGGAATGCTGATCTACAAGATAAGGGCAGCCCATCATTTAGGCAGTGAAAAGCGGACCTGAAAACTCAAGTGGAACTGGAAGCGTGGAAGGCATTTATTCTGGTAGTGAAGAACTTTTTTGGCAACAATAAGGCCAGAAACTACGCAGAACTTGTCAACAACATGCTGACTGCTTTCAGAAACCTGGGCTGCAATATGAGCGTCAAGATGCACTACCTATTTTCACATATGGACTGGTTTCCTGATAACCTGGATTCAATGAGTGACGAGCAGGGGGAGAGATTCCATCAGGACATGAAAGAGATGGAGACCAGGTATCAGGGTCGCTGGGACGCAGTCATGATGGCTGACTACTGTTGGACTCTGAAGAGAGACCTCCCTGCCGCTGAGCATTCCAGGAGTTCCAAGAAATGGAAGTTCAAGCCCTGAAGTTTGAAAAATGGTGAAACAACATGCAATTTACGTATAATACCAACCTAGCAGTTCGAAAGCACCCCCGGGTGCAAGTAGATAAATAGGGACCGCTTACTAGCGGGAAGGTAAACAGCGTTTCCGTGTGCGGCTCTGGCTCGCCAGAGCAGCGATGTCACGCTGGCCACGTGACCCGGAAGTGTCTCCGGACAGCGCTGGCCCCCGGCCTCTTGAGTGAGATGGGCGCACAACCCTAGATTCTGTCAAGACTGGCCCGTACGGGCAGGGGTACCTTCACCTTTTTACCTTTATCAATGCCCACCATTCAGTTTACAGTAATCGATGTTTCTATCAGGTAATCAATATATGTTGTTGGAAAAACATTTTTATCTCTTAAAATCATATATAGGATGATATGTGTTGACAAAAATCAGCTGATAATGCCACAAAAATGTAATTGATTTTGTCACAAGATCTGATTTTTTTCAAATCAACATAGCACAAAACCTGACCTGATGGAGAGAAACGGATGCCATTTCCTGATTCAGCAGTGCAAAAACACCCTAAATCAGTTGTAGAAATCTAGACAACATTCAAAAAGTAAAAAATTGTTGCCCAGTGTAATTGTTAGGGCAATTTGCTAATCACACTTAATAAGTAAAACTTAAGTGCTACATTTAACTGTAAAAATATTGCAATATATTGGAACCTAAGAAGAGCCTTCTGGATCAGGCAAAGGCCCACCTAGTCCAGCATCCTCTTCTCACAGAGGCCAACCAGATGCCTGTGGGAAACCGGCAAGCAGGATTGGAGCACAAGAGTCTCCTCTGCCTTCCTGTGCTTTCCAGAAACTAGTATCAAGAAGCATTATTGCCTAGGACCGCGAGGGCAGAGCAGAGACGTCAGTCTTATCCTTTTTTTCAAGCTATCCAAGTTGCTGGCCATCACTGTCTCCTGTAGGATGGATTCCATAGATGAACAACGCTTCTGTTTTTTCATCTTTTGCAGCCCTTAAAAGCCGATAAATGTATTATGGCCTAAACTTTTGTGGGCTGCAGTCTGACAAAGTGGAATTTTGAGTAGGATACGTGGTGCCACAGGGACGTGGGGACAGTTGAGGCTGCTGATCCCTTATTTTCAAATCTGAAAGTTGACAGCTATGAACCAGCATGCTTAGACATTCCAACCCCAGTGCTGGGGTGGGGAAAAATAAGAGCACAAGACTACCCTGCTGAATTAGCAATGAGATCTATGAGAAAATACCCTTCTGATTGTTCTTTAGAAATGTTTCTTTAGAAAAGAGCAGCCGGTGGGGTCATTTATCTCCAGATCAGGACTTCCATCCCATCTTAGCACTGTGCTGATTCCTGCTGTGATTGGAGTTAAAGGATCTCTCTAAGGGCTCTTTAAGGGACACAGGTGGTGCTGTGGAATAAACCACAGAGCCACGGCTTGCCGATCAGAAGGTCGGCGGTTCAAATCCCCGCAACGGGTGAGCTCCCATTGCTTGGTCCTAGCTCCTGCCAACCTAGCAGTTCGAAAGCACATCAAAGTGCAAGTAGATAAATAGGTACCGTTCCGGCGGGAAGGTAAACGGCGTTTCCGTGCGCTGCTCTGGTTCACCAGAAGTAGCTTGGCCATGCTGGCCACATGACCTGGAAGCTGTACGCCGGCTCCCTCAGCCAGTAAAGCGAGATGAGCGCCGCAACCCCAGAGTCAGTCACGACTGGACCTTATGGTCAGGGGTCCCTTTACCTTTACCTGGTGCCACTATTGTAGGAATCAAGCCTTG
Source organism: Podarcis raffonei (assembly GCF_027172205.1). Classification (NCBI taxonomy): domain Eukaryota; kingdom Metazoa; phylum Chordata; class Lepidosauria; order Squamata; family Lacertidae; genus Podarcis; species Podarcis raffonei. The sequence continues at coordinate 116,336,480 of NC_070603.1, read as the reverse complement.
TCAGAGGAATTGGCCACTCTCCAGGCATCCGGCTTGAGTTCCTTGTTGACCTCCCCGTCTGCGACTCCCGGCAAGATCAGGCGAGGTCTCAATCGGTGATCCTCCTCTAACGTGAGAAGAACACACCACTCCTCCCCTGCCATCCCCAGGGAAGGGAGAGAGACAGACAGAAATGTATTTACATGCCTTTATTTCTGTCTTTCCAGCAGTACAGAGAAACGTGTCTGCACTCTCTTAACACCAACAGCAGAGAGGGAATAACTCCTCCCCTGCACTTCCAGTACAGGTCAGATGACACTCTGAGCTAACATCCGGTGCTCAGTACATTGAATAGACTGTTCCTTTGTTCCCACGGAACAGTCCCAAACATCAACATCCTGTTTGGCTTTCCAGCCATCTGGAGCTCGCTGCTGCATTGCTCCTTTTTCGTAACAACTATAAACTTCTGAGTCTCTTTGTTGGCTTTGTGTACTTAATTTGAAATTTGTGCCAAGGTTGTACCACAGTATCTCCATAGAAGCTTAGGGACGGACAAAATTACAGGGGTGCTATAAATTATTATCCCACTCATTCACTCTCACAAACAACCCCAGTCTGTAAGATTGGCAAGTTTACACAATTTGTTTATAATACCAGACACTCTTGTACTTTATATGTCCAATCCTAAGTGTAGAGCCTTTGTCCCTTAAGCCCACCAAACTGGGGAGGTGCATGCATTTAATGTGTTTTGATGCTGTCTGTAAAAGCCTGACCCTGTCTATAAAAAATAAAGGTAATAGAAATAATTTAAATATATGAATTATAAATAACTATGGGAAGCATATAAGCATATACACCTAAGATTTCAAAGCCTGGAGGAAGAAAATCTGCCCCCACTACTTTAGGAAAAGGATTCAAGAAACAAAGAGCTGCTTCGGAGAAGGCCTCACCCCTTCCTTCTTCCTGTCAGGAACTTCCTTCCATTTGTCTCCTCTTCATCTTTTCCGCTTTCTCCCTCCACCTTCCATCTATCCCTGTCCCCATCTCCTCTCCCCTGGAACTCACCAGATTTCTCCAAGGGCCCTGGGAGGGAATGCTCAGAGGTTGTGGGGAGGGATGCGGAAGACAGCCTGACCAGGTCACCCGTCCATCTTCCTCCTTCCATCCTGGCCAGGGTTGCAGGTTCAGTCTCAGCTAGGTTTGCAGGTTCACCTTCCTGAGGAGCGCAGAATCCAGAGCAAGTTGCAGCTTCCTGGGAGGAAGGGAAGAAGCCAAGGGAGTCTGAGAGCCCCTGCAGGGATTCTCCTGCCCAAGACATTCTGCTGCCCCTGGAGAAACCCCAATTGGGCACCCCCTTCCCAAGAGCCTCCACCCACTTTGGCAATTCCTTTCATCACCTCCCTTCGTTTTCTATTTTTTTTATTCAATCTTTATTGGTTTAAAATCCACACACACACACACACACAAAACGAAAGCTTAAAAAAAGGGAAAAGAAAATGAAACAAAAAAGCACAATACATCTCTTACAAAAAGAAATAGAACCATACACCACAAACGTACAAAATTATTCCAGCCGTCAACTTCCAACTTCCTTGATATAAGTTATTTTCTTAATCAGGTAAAGGTACACCTGACCGTTAGGTCCAGTCGCAGATGACTCTGGGGTTGCGATGCTCATCTCGCTTTACTGGCCGAGGGAGCTGGCGTTTGTCCACACTCAGCTTCTGGGTCATGTGGCCAGCATGACTAAGCCGCTTCTGGTGAACCAGAGCAGCGCACGTAAATGCCGTTTACCCTCCTGCCAGAGTAGTACCTATTTATCTACTTGCACTTTTGAAGTGCTTTCGAACTGCTAAGTTTGCAATTTTCTTAATTACTTGCCTCTATTTTTCAACAACAACAGAATGGGAAGAACCAGAGATCTGTTCAAGAAAATTGGAGATATGAAAGGAACATTTCATTCTAAGATTACCATAATAAAGGACAAAAGTGGTAAGGACCTAACAGAAGAAGAAATTAAGAAGAGGTGGCAAGAATACACAGAGGAATTATACCAGAAAGATATGGATGGCTCGTTCACCCCAGGTAGTGTGGTTGCTGACATTGAGCCAGACATCCTGGAGAGTGAAGTCAAATGGGCCTTAGAAAGCACTGCAAATAACAAGGCCAGTGGAAGTGAGGGTATTCCAGCTGAACTATTTAAAATTTTATAAGATGGTGCTATTAAGGTGCTACACTCAATATGCCAGCAAGTTTGGAAAACCCAGCAGTGGCCAGAGGATTGGAGAAGATCAGTCTACATCCCAATCCCAAAGAAGGGCAGTGCCAAAGAATGCTCCAACTACCGCACAATTGCACTCATTTCACACGCTAGCAAGGTTATGCTTAAAATTCTGCAAGGAAGGCTCAAGCAGTATGTGGACTGAGAACTCCCAGAAGTGCAAGCAGGATTTAGAAGAAGCAGAGGAACCAGAGACCAAATTGCAAACATGCGCTGGATTATGGAGAAAGCTAGAGAGTTCCAGAAAGACATCTACTTCTGCTTCATTGACTATGCAAAAGCCTTTGACTGTGTGGACCACAGCAAACTATGGCAAGTTCTTAAAGAAATGGGAGTGCCTGATCACCTCATCTGTCTCCGGAGAAATTTCTATGTGGGACAAGAAACTACAGTTAGAACTGGACATCAAAAAAACGAAGATGATGGCCACTGGTCCCATCACCTCCTGGCAAATAGAAGAGGAAGAAACAGAGGCAGTGAGAGATTTTACTTTCTTGGGCTCCATAATCACTGCAGATGGTGACAGCAGCCATGAAATTAAAAGACGCCTGCTTCTTGGGAGAAAAGCAATGAGAAACCTAGACAGCATCTTAAAAAGTAGAGAAATCACCTCGCCAACAAAGGTCCGTATAGTAAAAGCTATGGTTTTCCTAGTAGTGATGTATGGAAGTGAGAGGTGGACCATAAAGAAGGCTGATCGCCAAAGAATTGATGCTTTTTAATTATGGTGCTGGAGGAGACTCTTGAGAGTCCCATGGACTGCAAGAAGATCAAACCTCTCCATTCTGAAGGAAATCAGGCCTGAGTGCTCAGTGGAAGGACAGATCGTGAAGCTGAGGCTCCAATACTTTGGCCACCTCATGAGAAGAGAAGACTCCCTGGAAAAGACCCTGATGTTGGGAAAGATGGAGGGCACAAGGAGAAGGGGACGACAGAGGATGAGATGGTTGGATAGTGTTCTCAAAGCTACCAGCATGAGTTTGACCAAACTGCGGGAGGCAGTGGAAGACAGAAGTGTCTGGCGTGCTCTGGTCCATGGGGTCACGAAGAGTCGGACATGACTAAACGACAACAACAATTTTTCAATAAACTTTATCTTTATTAAATCTTGTCTGAATTCTTTATACCTTATTCAATTCCTAGAGTTATTCAAAGCATTTTAAAGTTTTTATATGGGGACACTGTTCTTTTAAATATTGTCTATAGATCTCCCATTCCCATTTAAACTTTTGGGTTGATCGATCTCGGATCTTTTCTGTCAGCTATGCTATTTCTATATATTGAAGGATTTCTACTTGTCACTCCTCTTTTGATGGAATTTTATCTCCTTTCTATCCCTTGGCAATCAGCATCCTCACTGCAGTTGCTGCATACAAAAAGACCCCTTCCCAAGAGCCCCTGCCCATTTTCAAACACCTTTGCCAATTTCTTTCACCTGCCTGTCCCACCTCCCTTCCTAAGGCTGGCATGGTATGCACATTAGTGGCCTGAGAGTAGATCCCTTGGAACTTAAGAGTTAACCTGCAAAGGACTGCTCTGAATACATGGGTGGCCCTTGCATGGAGAAGAAGGAAGCCCCTTGCTTGCATCTGGACCCCCTGGGACAGGCGGGGGATCTGCTCCCTCTGCCCTCGCTGCCTCCTCCTCTGTCCTCCTGCCCTGCAAACACCCTTTGCTCTTGTTCCTCAGGGGAGAGAGGCAGAAAGAGCCTTCAAACCCATCCATTTCCTCCTCTGCAGCCCAGTGAGAGGGGAAGGAGTGGTTCACTTCAGATACACACATGGTAAACACTAGGATTGTGAATGAACACATCCTCTGTCTTCCATGCGGTGGGAGTGGGGGGGTTAAAAGTGGTGAGGAGACCCCCCCCTCCAATCCTTTTGAAAAAAAAGTTTTGGTCAGGAGTAAACAACTTAGATGGCAAGTTCACAAGAGAAGCACTTTGGAGCACTGCTTGCTCTTACTATCGCTGTTCGGTGTGTGTTTGAACCTAGAGGACAACATACACGTTTACACCATGTGATTTCTTAAAGAGGGCACTTCTTTAAAACCTATTTTTACTGTTATTCTTTACATTTCTATACTGCCCTTCCTCCAAAGATCACAGGGCAGCATACAATAGAAAAACACAGAGATGCATAGCAGAGTAAGAAATAAAAACGACAACCCTCCCGCCCCCCAATCCAGTTGTGAAGTCCATAGATTGTTTAATGAGCCAAACGCCTGGGAGAAGAGAAAGGCTTTTGCCTGTTGCGGAAGGAAGGAAGGAAGGAAGGAAGGAAGGAAGCCGGACACTGAGGCCCTCCTGCGAGAAGCCTTCTGCTGGGGTATAGATATTAAAAATAATACTATTATTAAGGCGATCCTGGCCAGCAATGCCCACCCCTCTCCCCTTTCCCACCTACTTCCCTCCACCCCCTTTGCACCAGATCCCTGCAGGAGGAAGCTTCTCCCCCCCCCCCTTCAAGGCCCCCTTTAAGAAAACAGCTCCCTTTCCTCCCTTCTCTTCTCCCCGCCCGGATCTTGTGCAGGGCCGCCTCTCCCCGTCCCGGGGCTTCTCATCCTGGACCCCCTCGCAAAGCCCCTTCCCTCCTTCCCCGCCATTGGCTTTGCACTCACCCGACATCCTGGGCAGCGGGGGCGGGAATGGGAGCCCCCGCGTGGGAGGCAGGGCGTGAGGGCGCTTAATTAGGAGGCTTGATTAGGAAGAAGCCCCCTCATCCGCCTCCGCACGATGCAGCCCCGCTTCCCGCCTCCTTCCCTCCCTCCTTTGCAAGCTCCGATTTTATCTCTGCTGGTGAAGCCGGAAGTGGAGGCAACTCTGAGGAGGACGGAGAAGTTTCTCTCCACGCTCAGCCTCTTGTCTGTTATTTGATAACTGGGGGGAGAAAAACCTTGTAGCACCCAACCAATGGGAAGACGAGGGAGGGAACGTGTGCATAGCTCTTGCAAGAATATATTGTCGTCACTGCTTCACCAGTTTTGTTCAGATTGCATTTTGAGGAGCAAGTTCAAGGGTCTTGTTATAGGAAAATCCCTGGGCTCACCTGGATTACCAAACAAAGACACCAACCAGGAATATAGGAGCAAACAGCAGCCAGGAGGCCTGATCTTTATTTTTAAAAAACTATTGCAACAGGACTTCCACCCACCACCAGGAAGAAAGCCCAGAACAAAGTATGGCTCCCACTTTGATCAGTTTTACAGAGATACCCACAACACCCCTAAAATTACATCATGGATACATTACAAATTACATCACAATTGGGGGGGCGTGTCTGGCGACAGAAACCTCAGTATCAGGGCTTGCCCCCACCCTTCGACTGACCTCCACCATACACTCATCAAGTGATGCAAAAGAGGTATTTACATGTCCCAGTTTCCCAGCCAAGTTAATCACACCCTTTTGTCTTGATCTGGGTTTGCTATTGTTTCTGGAATGGCTTACCTGTCCCGTACTCAGGTATCAGGATGCCAGAGATTATATCACTCAGGCAGAGGGGCTGCTGAGTACATGGACTCACACTATAGAGATTATGGCTGCCCTCACTCATGTTCCAAGCTCCTCCCTTGGCAGCCATTTCCTTCCTGAACAGAACAACGTTGGAATGGTGTAAATCGGACACTCAAGTGATTCTATATGAATTTCTGAAGTTTTCCCAGTGAGCCAGTTCATAGATACAGTGGTACTTCAGGTTACATACGCTTCAGGTTACATACACTTCAGGTTACAGACTCCGCTAACCCAGAAATAGTACCTCGGGTTAAGAACTTTGCTTCAGGATGAGAACAGAAATTGTGCTCCGGCGGCACAGCGGTCCCATTAGCTAAAGTGGTGCTTCAGGTTAAGAACAGTTTCAGGTTAGGAACGGACCTCCGGAACGAATTAAGTACCTAACCCGAGGTACCACTGTACATTTATCAGTGAATTGTTATGTGCAGCAGAGTCCCTTTGAATAGATAGGGAAAACTGTAATGAAGTGTTTTGTGGGGACATTTGCAGAAGTGATTGTGTTGATTTTGGTAGTCGGTGTGTGTGTGTGTGTGTGTGTGTGTGTGTGTATGATGTCTGCTGAAGGGGCAACACTCTCTGGCTTATTGCACATTCATTACACACAGTGTCTTTTGCAGTGTCCTGTATTCTCCTCACAGACACAGAGACACAGGAACATTGAACAGGCACTTGCAGCAGCAGCAGCTGCCGGACAGACTAATTGCCAAAGAATTCCTCACATGCAACCCCTCCCATGAATCTTTTGGGGGGGAACCATGTACTTTCAATACGTGAGGAATGTACACTACAGATGTGAAATATTCTTCGTGGGAAGTACTGAGAAAAAGTGGAGGGCAATTTTAATTTGTAAGGACAGAGGGGGAGTGCTTTGCTTCGTTTTCTGTCGTGAAAAATAAAGCAATAAATTTAAGAAGCAACCCCTTTTTTTCAGTGCTTGCTTTTAAAGCAATAAAGGTCCAGGTACTCACCATGGAATTGTTACAGTAAGTGCCATACTTTGAACAGTTGGGGAATGTTGCGGATGTTTGAGTACTCACAGAATAAAGCCCCACTTTTTTTCCAAACACCATAATTGTACAGGGGGTGGAAGACGATTGGCTCTGTCCAGTAATACCTGTATGCAGCTGTTATAATAAAAATACTGCTCCGTTTCCCTTATCTAAAAGCCCATATAGAGTCCTTAAGTAGGTTCTCTATCAGTAGGAGAAAATAACAGAGGCTGCTATGAGAATTATAAGGTCTAAGATATAAAAGAAATGTTCATAATTGTACCAGGCAAACAAATACATAAATATATATAACAGACATTTAATTCCAGCAAGCTGGTCTCTGACCATAAAAATAAATGATTGTTATTATTATTATTCTTAAAAACAGAGGCCAGCCGGAGAATATTGAGAAGCAAAGCAGCTAGTAAGTATGATCTTCATTAAACTGTTGCAACAGGGTTCCCCACACCCCACATGCAGGGAGGGAGGAGAGGAACCTAGAACAATGGTGTGCAAGCTCTTATATAGACATTCAAAAATTGCCTCCTCTGTACCTCAAGACTACCCCCCAAAACATCATTCATATATCATAGAAGGGGCGGTGTACAGCAGAAAACCTGTCTGCCAGGATATCTGATAATGGTCACTGATTGCTTTTACCTGGGCATCCTGGCCATTTTTTCCTGATGGTTAATACTTTAGTTCCTGAATCCAGCTCACAGGCTCACCCTGTTCATACACAGATACGCTCTTAAGACAGGATTTGTTTTCAAAACACCGCTGCACAGCCAACTCCCCAGCTCTTGCTGTAAATAGAGGGTCTTTATATGATACCTGGGGGCCCTGCAACACAGCCGGTCAGAACAGAAAAGGGAGGGGTGTGGAGGGGGGTGTCTCCCAGAAGAGAAGCGGCTCTGGCCCAGCAGAAGCCCACCCTCCCCTCCCTCTCGGCAGCCTGACCAAGAGGGCAAGTTGAGGTTGAGTGCAGTGCGCAACGTGAGGGAAGGCAAGAGGGTGCATGGGTCTCTCTCTGTGTGTGAGTGGGTATCCAAGTGGAGGGATGGTGGAGGGAGCCAGCCCAGCACCAGGCTTCAGAGGTTCCTTTCGTTAGTGGAATGAGAGGGTTGCTGCCTCTGCCGCTGCTGCCGCCATCACATCACACGAAGGCAGCAAAGGCAGCAGCTGGCAGCTGTCCGGGTTTGGTTCAGCACAGCCGCTGGCCTCGTTGCCTGTCTGCCTCCCTGCACAGGCAGGTGGGTGGGATGTGTATGAGACCCAGACGAGCTGGGCAGAGGGACACTGCTTGGGGCATTTCCCGCAGGGCCACCCTTTTTAAAAATATTTTTATTCTTTATTTTATTTATTTTGTAAAATATATTTCACAATTACCACATTTAAATTTCGAAATGAAAAAAGATTCTTCTTTGAGGGATAACTTACCTTATGGACAATTTTTACGCCTTAAAAGAAATTCCTCTTTTAACCACGATTTTTATAATAGTGCAGATATCCTAGCTCATTCTCTTTGTTCCAGAGAATATCCTTCTACCATTGTTAACAGATCCAAAATTAAATCCCTCACAAAGGATCAAACATTTCTTCTCAGTCCCACTACCACCTCACGTTCTCAAAACCGCATCACGGGATCATTAGAATACACCTCTCATGCGGATAGAATCATCAGAATAATACGCAAACATTGGCATGTATTCTGGAACATACCAGGGTGTAATGAATTTCCTCTGATAGGCCTGAGGCGGACCAAATCCATTTAAGATATTTTAGTAGATACAGGCATAAATTCTGAAAAAATCATTCCTCGCACCATTAGCACTTCCGGCCCCACTGGACATCATAGATGTGGTAGATGCTCATCTTGCCCATTTGCCTTACAGACGAAAGAAATTTAGGATGAGAAAATGAACTTCAGATTATTATTTGTCATTTTAGTACCTGTCAAACCAAAGATGTAGTCTACCTGATTCGATGTCCTTGTAATTTATTGTATATAGGCTCTACCCCTCGAGCTGTGGGGGTTCGGATAGATGAACACCGATCGCGTATTCGTAATGCTAATTTGGAGGCACCTCTGGGAGAACATTTTGTTTCTCACAATCATTCAGATATGGATCTATTATTTACAGTTTTATGGGTGAACCAGAAGGCAATTAGCATTAGAAAAGATTATGAGTGACAGTTACGGCAGCAAGAAACAAGGTTTATTTTCATGTTTAAAACCATTTATCCAGGGGGTCCCAACTCTGAGTTAGACCTTAATTGTTTCGTTCGATTATTTGTATTTTGTCTGTAACTTTACACTGCTCCTTTAATCCCAACCTCCTTGTATTTGTATTGTTACTTTGCACTGTTACGGAAAATTCCGGGTGCGAGTCGGCTCAGCCTCCCGGCTCGTCGGACTAAGTCCGCGGGTCCTAGCGGAAAAATGAGCTCAGCCGGACACAGGAGCAAGATGCGGAGATCCAAGGTTTATTGCGCAACAGGTTCAAGGCAAGATTGAACAGCGAGAAAGGGGTGACACCAACTTTTAAAAGTTCCCTCCAAGTCCCAGAATACAGTGCAAGAAACGTCATGAATACATTATGGGAAGGTTGGGTTTGACAACTTACATCATGAATATGTTACGGAAAGGTGGGGTTACACACATTAGCATTTCAGGGAAGGGAGGGGTAGTGTGCGGAGTAAGAGATATACATAGATAAGCACTTCCTGAGTACCGGTGATGATAAAACAATAGTCCAGATATGCACCGTCTGCCACCTGGCATTGCCCGGAGGAAGGGTTTGGCAGAACGATCTGACAGGATTAGGGTCTTCCTGAGTACGTGACTTGCCGCTCAGGGGATTATGGAAGCAAGTGGGGTGTCGTAGAGTCCTGAAAAGGCTGAGTCGATTGACACCAGAACGAAGGAAATCGGTGCTACGGTTGATTTTATATGATTTTTAGAAGTTTTAGCTCATTTCAAGTCCATTCTGACAGTATTAATCAAAGTCGGAAGTGAATAGATACATTGTTGCAGTTCTTGATACTGTCAGGGGTCCAGGAGTTTCAATTCCATTGTTGGATGGATACATTGTTGCAACTTGGGTTTCAGTTCCATTGTTCCCCCAGCGGGGAGCTGTCAGCAACTTGTCAAGAGGTTAAATGAGGCGTGCAGAGTTGGCTGAGCTACCTCTGCATGGCAAATGCACGGTGCTGATTGGCCAAAGCGCGGCCATTATAGTCAATGGGGATACAATCTGATACGGTCTACCCATGTTAGAAATGGAGCGAGAGGGAAGCTTTAAGAAAGATGGTGGGCTTATTTCGCCCGTATAGAGAGAGGGAAAAAAGTCCTTTATTACAGGACTAGGGTGCAGTGTGGTGCTTGTGCAACAGTGTGGGGTTTGAGGGGTTGGGGAACCGTCGAGGTCATCGCCTCGGGTCCACTGGTGCTGGTGGAGGGGCCGAGAAGGTACCCCCCCCTCCTTCCGTATCAGTCCCCCATTCGGAGATAGATTTGCATTAAAGTTCTGTAAGAACTTGCAAATCCTTTCTCCGCACCCTATATTTCTGTGATCTCATATTCACCTTCTCCCAGGTGTCTCATCTGCACATATTCAGGGAAGTCAGGGGCGCTGTGTGAACGGGAATAGGCTCGGAAGGAAAGAGGGGCAGATGGTCTAGGGCAGCGAAAGAGAGAACAGCAAGGTGTCACACAGTGGATAGCGCAGCAGAGTATTCAGATAGAAAAGACAACGATAAGGACAGTAATAAGTATAACCTTGAGTAATTGTCGGAGCCATCCAAGCTTCGGTAGCCATCCCCATAGGTCTAGATCGGATAGTCCCTCATGCTGTATGTCGTTCAGTCTTCCTGCTAGTTCATGGATATTATTCAAATGTCCGGTGATATTTAAAGATTGGTCAGTCACATATGTGCAGCATTCGGTACCTATTAAGGCACACGTCCCTCCCTGGCTGGATAACAGAAAATCTGTCGCAATTCTGGTCTGTAAACTTAGCTGTCTTACCTCAGACAGTTCCGTCACGAGGGAGTCTATAATTTGGGTTGCCTCCTGCATGAATTTGAGAAGGATGTCGGTGAGTCGGAGAATGTCCACATGGTTAGATCCTGCTCCATAAGCGGGAAAGAGGGCTCTGCCTACCGTCTCCCCATTGGCAGCAACATCTGACAGGTCTGACAGCTCCTTTTGGTCTCTCTTGTTCCGTTGCCTCCCGGGGGGTAGATGTGGAACGACTCTGATTCCGGGAACAATGTACCCGACAAAGCAGGATCCCGACATATGCGGGCTTACCCAAGTGTATGCGCGGTGTCCACATACCCAGAATAAGCCGCTGAGGTATGATTCCATCCTCCCGGAGGCAAAAGCTTGCAGCAGCATAGAATCCGTTGGCTGGGGTTTCCATTGGGGGGGGTGTCCGACTACAATGGCCCAAGCACTAGTGAGGTTTGGGAAGGTGTGGGAGCCAGTGGTGTCGGCAACGGTGACTTCGCCGGTGGGTAGGATTTCCAAGTTGGAACTACATGTGCTGGATCCGATGAAGGTCCCGTCTCCGGTGAAGCAACGACAGAGGGGTCCCCTCGTGGGGCCGGTGAGATACAGGTATTGGTGTGTCAAGTTCAATGCGGTTAGGTTCCAGGACGTGACGTCTCCGGAACGGAACTGTTCCAAGGTTACTGGCATTGGGACCAGGGGTAAGCTTTGTTGGAGGTGGCTGGGCGCATGGGCGCAGATCCAACAGTCAGGGTAGGGTGCTTCCTTTGCCACCTGACTGAGGAGTTTGATGTAGGAGTTTTGTTCCCAGGATGAGAGGAGGTCTTCTCCGGGGATGGAGGAGTCTGTGCCGAGTCGCCGGGGTGCGGTACCTACTGGGTGAAGGGGGTCGGTAGTGTTGAGGAGTCGCCTGTCTTTGGCGATGCCCCCGCACCTCAGTGGTCCGACATTGTCCCAGGTGGGGGAGCGTGAAGGATGCACGGGGTGGTGCCATCCTTCCAGGTATTCGGCTCCCTTCCATTCATGGGTGATTCCAAGGTTCCACAAGCAACAGAACCGCCTCAGGCAAAGTCCCTGGAGTTGAGATTTCCGAGGTCCTGGGGTCATAAGGAGGCATTGGAATCCGAAAATCAAATTCTTGGAGGGATGGTTCGAGTCCGTGTATGCCGGTGAAGCTCCCCGTACCTTGCTTTCGGTCCAATTAGGGCTCCGCGTGACCTCCCCATTTTCGTAAAGAAGGTATGTCCCGTTATAGCACTGCAGTCGATAAAACGAGTGATCGAGCGTGAGGGCAGCTGACCCGATGCGGTGTAAGTCTTTATCTCGGATGAAGAGTTCCCAATATTCATTGTTCGTGAGCCGGGGTACGAGCGAATGGCGCAGAAGGGTCCGGGATTCCGGGAGACAGAAGTCAAAGTCCCCCATTCGGTCCGGGTTAGACTTTCCCCCGGTCTCGACCTTGTGATAGTCCAGGAAATGATAATCTGTTTGTAGCCCGGTGCAGTGGTCTGATGAGAGAGACGACGTTCTGGTCAGGGTGGCGAGGAGAAGGAGGGAGAGGATCAGATTCATAGTTGGGTCGCAGTCACACGGGGTTAAAGGAAGGAGGCGATCTACGGGGTTGTCAAGGTAAGCTGCGAGGTGAACTGTCAAAGTGAGCTGTCAAACTGGCTGTCAGAGCGAGCTGTCAAAGTGGTTGTCAAAGCGAGCTGTCAAAATCAACGGAAGTCTATGGAGCTGTCAAAGTGGTTGTCAAAGCGAGCTGTCAAAATCAACGGAAGTCTATGGAGCTGTCAAAGTGGCTGTCAAAGCGAGCTGTCAAAATCAACGGAAGTCTATGGAGCTGTCAAAGTGGCTGTCAAAGCGAGCCGTCAAACTCGTTTAAAGCGGAGTTTGACGGCGTTGGTGTCCGGGATGATCTCGGAAGTCCAGCTGGGTGTAGTGGCGTCCGGTCCGGTCTGTTGAGCCCGACCTTGGCCCCGATCTGGTCCGGTCTGTTGAGCCCGACCTTGGCCCCGATCTGGTCCGGTCTGTTGAGCCTGACCTTGGCCCCGATCCGGTCCGGTCTGTTGAGCCCGACCTTGGCCCCGATCTGGTCCGGTCTGTTGAGCCCGACCTTGGCCCCGATCCGGTCCGGTCTGTTGGTCTTCGTCGTCGATGTATGAAGTTGGCGAAGCGGGCGGAGTCGAAAAGGTGAAGTCGTCGTCACCGAAGTCTTCTTCCGACTCTGGAGGGGGGGGTGCCGACTTGCACCTTGTGTGATGTAGCCAGGAGTTTTTCTCACCTACTTTCACGGCGGTTGGTGACGTCAGTAGGATTTGGTAGGGACCTTCCCACGCAGGTTGAAGGGGTTCCTTTTGATAGACCTTGACGAGGATCCAGTCACCTGGATGGAACGAGTGGGCTTCGACGTCGATGGGCAGGTTCTGTCCCTCGAGGGCCGCGTACTGGTGGAGACGCTGTAGCTGTGTCTGAAGCTGAATGACATAATTAGTGAGTTCTGCCTCCCCTAGTTCGAGTTCAGAGAGGGGAAAGATAGCGTTTTAGACGGGAGGAGGTCTCCCAAATAAGATTTCGTATGGAGATAGTTTCAGTGGTCCAGTAGGAGCACTCCTTATATTATGAAGAACTAGTGGGAGTGCATTTACCCATTTCAGTCCAGTGAGTTTACAGAGTTTTCCTAGTTGTATTTTAATTTCCTGGTTCATGCGCTCTACTTGACCAGAAGACTGAGGGTGGTAGGGTGTGTGGAGATCCCATTTTATTTGTAGAGCTCTCGCCACTAATTGCACTACTTGAGCAGTGAAGTGGGTCCCTCTGTCACTGTCTAGGCGACGGGGAATGCCAAACCGAGGAATGATGTCTTGTAGGAGGGCTCTGGCTACTACAGAAGCGGTGGGCTTCCTACAGGGGAATCCCTCTACCCAGGAGGAGAGCTTATCCACTATGATCAAGGCATGTTTGAAGCCCTGGCAGTGTGGTAGGTCGATAAAGTCCAATTGCAGGCTTTCAAAGGGGACGAATGCCCACGGCCTGGCTCCCGGTGGCGTTCGGGGTTGTCGCTTGGGGTTAAAGGAGTTGCAAGTGGTGCAGTTCTTTGATGCGGCGGTGGCTGCGACTGCAAGTCCCGGAGCGTACCAGGACCTCTTAACATGCTCTATCAGCCTTCCCTTTCCCCAGTGTGTTCGTTGGTGGAGGACCCTCACCAATTTTGGAACCCAGGATTTTGGAAGGACGGTCCTGCCATCGGGGAGGACCCACACACCATCTTGCTCAAATGCACCCACGGAACGCCAGAGGGTCTTTTCTTCTTCAGGGGTTTCTTTGTAAATTTGAGTGGGATCTATGTTGGCTGGGATTTGTAGGGCTTGAAATTCGGACTCGTTGTTCGGAGGGCAGAGTGCAGCCGACTGAGCCGCCTTATCAGCCCGTCTGTTACCCCTTGATACTGGGTCCCTGCCCCGGGTGTGTGCTTTGCAATGCACGACTGCGATCGCGGCAGGTAAGTGGATGGCAGTCAGGAGCCTTTCTACTAGGGCAGCATGTGAAATTTTAGAACCAGCTGCCGTCAGGAAGCCTCTTTGTAGCCAGATTTGGCCAGTAGTATGTACCAATCCAAAGCAGTATTTACTGTCGGTATAGATGGTAGCCCGCTTGCCTTCGCTGATCTCACAGGCACGTATGAGTGCTATTAATTCTGCAGCTTGAGCACTATACTGTGGGTTAATTGGGTTGGATTCTAGGATTTCAAAATCAGTGACCACGGCGTATCCCGTTTTCCTCTCCCCCTCCACAACTTTTGAACTTCCGTCTGTGTACAGTATTAGGTCTGGGTTTTCCAAAGGTAGATGATCTAAGTCTTCCCTGGGTCTCTCTGCTTGTCGAACTATGGTGGCGCAGTCGTGGTGTGGGGTTCCATCATCAGGGAGAGGCAGAAGGGTAGCTGGGTTAAGGGAGTTGACTCGCTTTATGGTGACGTTTGAGGGTGTTAATAGGAGGGCTTCATACTTGTTTAGTCGGGAGTTGGAAAAGTGATGGCAGCCTCTCAAAGTTAGGAGGGTGGAGACAGAGTGGGGAACATGGATGATGATTTCATGTCCCAAGACAGTCTCTTGAGCCTTTTCAAGGAGGACTGCTGTGGCGGCTATGGCCCTTAGGCAGCTCACTGCCCCTTTTGCAGTGGTGTCTAATTGTAGACTATAGTATGCCACAGGTCTCTCTTGGTCTCGGAAAGGCTGAGTCAGTACCCCTGAGGCTACCCCCATTTGTTCATGGATAAACAAGTTGAAGGGGATTCTGTAGTCAGGTAAACCTAGGGCGGGGGCAGATCTTAGTTCTCTCTTTAGTCGCTCGAAAGATTTATAGGCTTCTTCTTCCCATATTAAGATGTCCGGGTGGTCTTGGCGGGTCATGGCGGACAGGGGCTTCGTTATTTCACTGTAACCTGCGATCCAGGCCCTGCAGAAGCCAGCCATGCCCAAAAATCCCCGCAACTGTCGCTTAGTTTTTGGGAGGGGAATTTTTGTCACTGCTTCTATCCTGTCAGTGGCTAAGCTTCGGGTGCCTACTCCTAAGATGTGCCCGAGGTACTTTACTTCTTGTTTACAGTATTGTAATTTCTTCGGTGACACCTTATGCCCCTTCCGGGCTAGTTCAGCAAGGAGGTGCTTGGTGTCAGTTTTACACGCTTCCTCACTAGTAGAACAGAGGAGCAGATCGTCTACGTAAAGCAAGAGGGAGGAGCCAGCAGGGAGGTGTACATCTTGCAGATCTTGATGCAATATGGCTGAAAAGATCGCGGGTGACTCCACGTACCCCTGGGGTAACCTAGTCCAGGTTAATTGACTAGGCCCCCAGGTGAAGGCGAAGAGGAATTGACTGGCAGGGTCCAAGGGTATGCTAAAGAAGGCGGAGCATAGGTCCGCAGCGGTGTACCATTTAGTCTCTGCTGGTATGGCGTTCAGGAGGGAATTTGGGTTGCCCACCACTGGGTGGCGGGGTATGACAAACTGGTTCACCAGTCTGAGGTCTTGGACAAAGCGGTATCGGACTGGGGCTCCTTCTGCCGCCGGTTTCTTTACTGGGAGCACTGGGGTATTGCATGGAGACGCGCATGGAACCAAGATCCCCTTTTCGAGGAAGTCCTCTATCATGGGTGTTAGTCCCTCAATGGCTTCCTTGGGTAGAGGATATTGTTTTGTGCACGGGAAAGGTAAATCAGTTTTGTAGGTGATTTTTACGGGAGTTGCTGATAGCAGGAGACCCACTGAAGTTGACTCAGTGCCCCATAGAGAGGAGGGTAGGTCGTCCAATTCAGGGGGGAGCTCTGGGGATGGGCTGCCTGCTTTTTCTTCTGCTATTATTCCCTGGAATGCGGGGATGGATTCCTCAGGCATGTGTAGGTAGATACCCTCCTTGGAACATTTAATGGTCGCATTTAATTTGCAAAGCAAGTCCCTTCCGAGGAGGTTTACAGGGCTGCTGGTTAGGAGGAAGGTATGTTCAGCGAGCAGGGGTCCGAGGGTAACTTTAGATGGACGTGAAAGTGGACAAGTGCGGGGTATCCCATCCAGTCCCATAACTTTTCTGGTCTCTGAACCCGGTTCCAAATGGCTATTCGTTAAGGTGGAATATGTGGCTCCAGTATCTAGGAGGCATTGATAGGGGTGGCCGTCAATCTCTATGGTGCAAAACGGGTCTTCGGAAGATAAAGTTAGGATCGGACATATAGTTTGAGTTTGGTTGGGATCCCCTTTTAATTGTCAATAAGTTTCTCGATCGTCCGGAGGAGGTTGGTTAGGGGGGTGCAAGGGGGGTGCGGTGGCGTTTGTCCAAGGGTGAGTGGGTGAAATTATTGCGGGCATTTGGGTCCTCGGTCCTGGTAGGGGTCGTTGGGTTTGAGCAGGTACATTTGGAGGCGTCGGTTGGTTGAAGAGGGCGGAGGAGGTTGTATGAGGGGTATAGGTGGTGGGTGTGGGGTTCCCATATCCGTGGGCCGTGTTAGGATGCGGGGCGCCATAGGCCATGTTATTGAGGTAGGGGCAAAACCTTTTTATGTGCCCTTCTTCTTGACAATAGAAGCATCCTCCAGTAGTGGGTCCCCACGGTCTAAGGGGATTTGGAGGTCCTCCTCCCCGGACCCCCCTTCCTCGACTGAAACCTCTGCCTCTGGTGGAATGCGGTTCCATACTAAGGGCAAGGATCTGCTCAACTTCTGGTTTGGGGTCCTTTCTTTTCCTCTCATCTCGAGAATTATAGACAGATTTTGCAATCGAGAGGATTTCACTGACGCTTTTTCCGTCATACCCTATTTGTAGGTTCAGAGCCTTTCTAATGTCAGGGCAGGCTTGATCTTTAAAGAAGCCTTTCACTATAACTTCGTGCTGGGGGTTATCTGGATCAATCCCTCCCCAGGTCTTGATGGCTGATACCAGCCTGGTATAATAATCGGACGGGTGTTCATTCGTCCCTTGTAGTACAGTCTGGACTTTTGTCCAGTTGACGGTACGCTGCCCAGCAGCCTTAATGCCGTCTAAGATCGCTTTCTTAAATAACTTCAAACACCAGATCCCATCTGTGGTATTATAGTCCCAGGCCCGTTCGACGCGTAGGCATTGAGCCGTGAGTGCTGTCACACCTTCTGGCCGCCCCGCCTGGTAGTCTGGGAGTTCAATTACTTCCGCAGCCTTGGCTAGGATATCTGCCTTTTCGGCCTCGTTAAAAAGGGCGTTTAGGAGAACGTGGACGTCCGGCCAGGTTGGGTTATGGGTTGAGAAAATAGCGCTGACCTGGCGGTGGCATTTGTCCGGGTCGTCTCTTAGAGATGGCATTTGATTTGACCAGGTTACCAGGTCTGCCGTGTAGAACGGTTGGTGGGTATATACCATCCGAGGGGGTCCGTTTGGCTGTAGAGGTGGGATTGGCAGGGCCCTTAGGGGCATCTGGGTGACTATAGCATCTGCGTCCCGTGACGTTCCCGGGGTCTCTTTGGGTTTCTCTGCAAGACTAGAGTCCCCTATGGTAGTATTCCTTTTGTCTCTAATTCGTAATCTCTGTTTTATGCCCCCCCATGCTTCTGGTTCTCCTGCTCCTTCATCGCTATCCGAATTCTCATTTGGGGCGGGTGGAGTACTCTCCCTATAATAGAAGGGGATGAGCATTCGTTCCATATGGTCATCTGCAGAATGCCCTTCGTATGGGGGGGGGGTAGAGGTTGTCTTCCAGGATTTAAGATTGGCAGTTGATAATTCGTAGCTTCCTTCGGAACTTTGAGTAGTCCTCTGACCGTCTCGAAGGTGGCTAGGTATTCTAGCTGACGGGGCTTCTCCTCCGTCAGATACTTTCTGAGAAATCGTAGGCGATCTTCATTAAAAGAGCCTCCCTTTGGCCAACGTAACTCAGGTCTCGCGGAGGCTGTGCCTGAAGGCCAGGTTTCGTTACAAAGGTCCTCTAACTTCTGCCTCGATAGCAATTTATGCCCGGGGATAGCCTTCCAATACGAGATGACAAATTCGAGAGGGGAGTCGGGGTCTCTCTGGGATTCAGATGGCTTTCTGGAAGCCTTCTTCCCAGAGTGAGCCCGCTCATGTTTGGAAGCTTGGGTACCCATTTTAGATTCACACAGGAGCAAGATGCGGAGATCCAAGGTTTATTGCGCAACAGGTTCAAGGCAAGATTGAACAGCGAGAAAGGGGTGACACCAACTTTTAAAAGTTCCCTCCAAGTCCCAGAATACAGTGCAAGAAACGTCATGAATACATTATGGGAAGGTTGGGTTTGACAACTTACATCATGAATATGTTACGGAAAGGTGGGGTTACACACATTAGCATTTCAGGGAAGGGAGGGGTAGTGTGCGGAGTAAGAGATATACATAGATAAGCACTTCCTGAGTACCGGTGATAGTCCAGATATGCACCGTCTGCCACCTGGCATTGCCCGGAGGAAGGGTTTGGCAGAACGATCTGACAGGATTAGGGTCTTCCTGAGTACGTGACTTGCCGCTCAGGGGATTATGGAAGCAAGTGGGGTGTCGTAGAGTCCTGAAAAGGCTGAGTCGATTGACACCAGAACGAAGGAAATCGGTGCTACGGTTGATTTTATATGATTTTTAGAAGTTTTAGCTCATTTCAAGTCCATTCTGACAGTATTAATCAAAGTCGGAAGTGAATAGATACATTGTTGCAGTTCTTGATACTGTCAGGGGTCCAGGAGTTTCAATTCCATTGTTGGATGGATACATTGTTGCAACTTGGGTTTCAGTTCCATTGTTCCCCCAGCGGGGAGCTGTCAGCAACTTGTCAAGAGGTTAAATGAGGCGTGCAGAGTTGGCTGAGCTACCTCTGCACGGCAAATGCACGGTGCTGATTGGCCAAAGCGCGGCCATTATAGTCAATGGGGATACAATCTGATACGGTCTACCCATGTTAGAAATGGAGCGAGAGGGAAGCTTTAAGAAAGATGGTGGGCTTATTTCGCCCGTATAGAGAGAGGGAAAAAAGTCCTTTATTACAGGACTAGGGTGCAGTGTGGTGCTTGTGCAACAGTGTGGGGTTTGAGGGGTTGGGGAACCGTCGAGGTCATCGCCTCGGGTCCACTGGTGCTGGTGGAGGGGCCGAGAAGGTACCCCCCCTCCTTCCGTATCAGCACTGTATCTTTAAACTCAACCTCCTTGTTATTAGCACCACCTGGAGTTGGCTTTATATGTTTTTCAAAAAATATTGTTAGTAGCAGTGACTACAGTATTACATGAGCACTGTTCCATAGCATTTGATATTTTCATTTACATACATTCATTCGAAATAAGATGGGGTATGTACTCTTTTTCATTACTGTTTGTATTATAGTTTATAATTTTTGTAAAGTGGTATGTCATGCAGGTCATCGCCTGCAAAATTTTATTTTCAGTTTATGAAGCAATTCTATATCCTCCCACCACACTGACAAAGAATTATATGAAACAATAGTCAATATCCGGAACACTGTTCAGTGTTGGACATCATATTTGCTGAACACACAAAGCTTCACAGCTTGTCTTTCATCGTACAAAGTCTGGTACCTCACTTCATTTAAAGATTTCCAGAGACTTTGAGACTAAAGATTTCATTTTGTACTTGTTAGGCTTTGAAGGAATTCTATCAAGATTGTCCATTGCGTATATACACGGTCATCGTGCTTCCTAGACATTGCTGATGTGAGCTTAGGGGTGACAGCGGCCACAGTGCTGAAAAGTCCAAATAAATGGGCAGTCGCAGATCATGAACCTGACTTTCCTCCAACTTCCAAAACAAAATGGGAGGAAAAAAGCTTTCAGGTTTGAAGGTGGCATGCTAGTCTGGTTTGCTAAACCAAAACTAAGCCAAAATTTAGCTTAGTAAGTGTGAGGCAAAATACAGGGCAGTAAAGCAAGGAACAGGGTGGTGAATCCAGGGCAGGGCAGGGAGGGGGGTTGGTGGACAGTTGGTTTTCTTTTTCCACCTGGTACTGAAGTGACTTCAAAACAATCCATTCCAATCTCCTGCAGCCTCACAGGATGGGCCCCCTGGAATTTGTCACACATGCACGCACGCACCCAGATACTCATGAATCTGTCAGTCTGTCTGTGCTTGCCTACCCAGAGTTTGAATGCAGGACTTTTCACACACACACACACACACACACACACACACACACACACAGACACACACACACACACACACACAGACACACACCCTTTCAAACACAGGTGCTTGGAGAGGATCCCTAATTTGGCAGAGAGAGGGGGGGTGGGATAGATCTGAAACACTGGACAAAACTATCAATACAGGACATGGCATTTTTGTATTAGGCAAAGCAGGACTTTATAGGTGATAACCAGCACATTGTGTCCAGAAACAGACAATTAGGCAGATGGAGCTGTTCTAATATGGGAGTCCTATGCTGCCTATAGCCAGCCCTGGTCAGCAGTGTGTCTGCAGCTCTTTGAGCCAGTTGAACTTTCTGAGCACTTTTCAAAGGCAGCCCCATGTAGTGTGTTACACTGACCCCTACACAATGTGGCACCAGACTGCCTCTTTGGGGGGGGGGGTAATTATCTGTTCTAAACGTGTGTGTGTGTGTGTGTGTGTGTGTGTGTGTGTGTAGTTTAAATTCCCTGAATGCTTGTTTTTTGAGAAGGGGCTCTTAGGGTCATGAAGCAATGCCTTTCAACACATCTCCATAACATCACTGATTCTGCCCTCACACTGCCCTATTGTGTGTGGATTTTGATCCAGACGGGGAAAGATACAGCAGAATCCACCCATCTCTCTATGTTGCCCTTAGGTGTGCTCAGCCTTCACCCCCCCCCCATTTCTTTATGGAGGGGCAAAGGCTATGCACTTTGTATAGACGCAACTACAACCAACAACTGGCGTCTTCTGGGTGCACTGAGCTCCCCCCCCGCCTTCTCTCCTCCAGATGTAATACAGATTCCCTCCGCATCTTTCCCACCTTCCAGAAGGCACATATATAATAATAATAAATTTTATTTATACCCCGCCCTCCCGGGAGGCTAACACCAGTAAAATTACAATAAAAACATAATACGGAAAAAACCCAATTCAAAATACAAGTTGAAATACAATTTAAAATGCAGTCTCATTTTAAAAGTAGCCCATAGATCAAAACCATAAGGGGAGGGAAACATAAGGGTCAGACTGAGTCCAAACCAAAGGCCAGGCGGAACAGCTCTGTCTTGCAGGCCCTGCAGAAAGATGCCAATAATAATAATAATAATAATTTATTATTTATACCCCACCCATCTGGCTGGGCTTCCCCAGCCACTCTGGGCGGCTTCCAACAAAGTATTAAAATACCGTAATACATCAAACATTAAAAGCTTCCCTAAACAGGGCTGCCTTCAGATGTCTTCTAAAAGTCTGGTAGTTGTTGCTCTCTGACAGCTGGTGGGAGGATGTTCCACAGGGATGGCGCCACTACCGAGAAGGCCCTCTGTCTGGTTCCCTTTAACTTGGCCTCTCGCAGTGAGGGAACCGCCAAAAGGCCCTCAGCGCTGGACCTCAGTGTCCGGGTAGAACGATGGGGGTGGAGACACTTTTTCAGGGCCCTTGTCCCTTGTGACAGAGCGTTCCACCAAGTCAGGGCCAGTACAGAAAAGGCCCTGGCCCTAGTTCAGACCAATCTAACCACCTTGTGACTTGGGACCTCCAAAGTGTTGTCATTTGTGGACCTTAAAGTCATAGAATCATAGAATCATAGAGTTGGAATAGACCACAAGGGCCATCGAGTCCAACCCCCTGCCAAGCAGGAAACACCATCAGAGCACTCCTGAGATATGGTTGTCAAGCCTCTGCTTAAAGACCTCCAAAGAAGGAGACTCCACCACACTCCTTGGCAGCAAATTCCACTGTCGAACAGCTCTTACTGTCAGGAAGTTCTTCCTAATGTTTAGGTGGAATCTTCTTTCTTGTAGTTTGGATCCATTGCTCCGTGTCCGCTTCTCTGGAGCAGCAGAAAACAACCTTTCTCCCTCCTCTATATGGCATCCTTTTATATATTTGAACATGGCTATCATATCACCCCTTAACCTCCTCTTCTCCAGGCTAAACATGCCCAGCTCCCTTAGTCGTGCCTCATAAGGCATCGTTTCCAGGCCTTTGACCATTTTGGTTGCCCTCCTCTGGACACGTTCCAGTTTGTCAGTGTCCTTCTTGAACTGTGGTGCCCAGAACTGGACACAGTACTCCAGGTGAGGTCTGACCAGAGCAGAATACCGTGGCACTATTACTTCCCTTGATCTAGATGCTATACTCCTATTGATGCAGCCCAGAGTTGCATTGGCTTTTTTAGCTGCCGCGTCACACTGTTGGCTCATGTCAAGTTTGTGGTCAACCAAGACTCCTAGATCCTTTTCACATGTAGTGCTCTCAAGCCAGGTGTCACCCATCTTGTATTTGTGCCTCTCATTTTTTTTGCCCAAGTGCAATACTTTACATTTCTCCCTGTTAAAGTTCATCTTGTTTGTTTTGGCCCAGTTCTCTAATCTGTCAAGGTCGTTTTGAAGTGTGATCCTGTCCTTTGGGATCACACTTCCTCCGTGGGGCATACCAGGAGAGGCGGTCCCCTAGGTACGTGGGTCCTAGGCCGCATAGGGCTTTACAGGTCAAAACCAGCACCTTAAACCTGACCCTGTACTCCACCAGGAGCCAGTACTGTTGGTAAAGCACTGGATGAAACTGAAAAACAGTTTCTATCCAAATGCGATTTTGGTTTTAAACGCAATGTAAGGTAGTCTCTAGGTGACTTAATTATGGGAATCAGTGTTTCTAGGGGGTTAACCAGGCTGGGATGGCAGGTTTGTTGGTTTTGGAATGTCTGATGTAGATTTTTTCAATTTGGTTGTTCTGTATGGGACAATGACAATAAAGATTATCGTATTGTATTGTATTGATGAATGTGATCCCATGGCATTCTGCGCCTGCTGGAGTTTCTGGGTCTGATTGTTTGTTTAGGACATCATTATATTGTATGAAATGCCGCTTGTTTCTTTGAAGGGTAGACTCTTTTCATCAGCAGTGATAAATATGACATTAATTGGTTAATGAGCAACAGCTTCAATGCTGTCAACATGAACTCTGTCTGAGGTTTCAGAAATACCCATTTCCTTCAAGAAAGAAAATACAGGAAATAATTTCCTTTTTGATTCTGGGCACTTGACTTCTCCCATCCTGCTACCATCAAGGCAGACATTTCGGGCTGAGATCCAGAGAACCCCTCAGCAACAGCAGCAACAGGTGGAGCCCCCACAAACATTTGTCACATTTTGAAGGTTTTTTTAATTAAAAACAAACAAAAGGCTTTTCCTTAGCCTCTCATAGCCCTGACGTTAGCTCTTGAAAAAGAGAGGGTTACCAAACATCATGGCCCCCAAGAATGAAAACAAACACTTCCAAATTCTTTTTTGCACACCCAGAGACAGGGGTCAGCAACCTTTTAAAGTCGAGGGCCGGATCACCGTCCTCAAACCTTGCAGCAGGACGGAGCATGCGCGCGCATTCTCTCGTTACTGCACGATCCAAAGATTGCACCAAAAACCAATAATAAAGTTCCGAAGGTCTCAGTTCTGCGCCGTAGCATATCTGTTCTGTTCTGAGACACACTCCCAGGGTTCTGGGGTGTGCGAAGCCTTGTTTCCCTGTTTTTAACTCCGCTACCGAATGCAGCGAGCGGTTCCTTCTGCAAGACGCGTGTTCTCCGCTCTCCCGTCCTGGAGGGGGAGAGGCTTTCGGTAGCAGAGTTAAAAACCAGGAAACAAGGCTTCATACACCCCAGAACCCTGGGAGGGTGTCTCATAACGGAACCACTCACTGCAGCGGCAGGAGCAGCGGGCCAGGGGAGGGTCTGCCTTCAATGGCGGCCGTCGAGCAATCATGCTGGCACAAACAAAGCCCAGGCCTTTTCCTCTGGGCTCTAGGAGGAGGGAGGAGGAAATAAATCTGCAGCCAATCAGAGGGAAACAATGCTGCCCGCACCAATCAAAGTCTAGCCCCCTTCCTCCAAAGGGCGGGGAGAAACCAGAAGCCAAAAGAAGGGAGGGAGGTGTGCCGCCATCAGGAAGAGAGAGAAAAAAGTGGTGCAGCCTGAACTATATGAATCAGAACCATGAGGCAATTTCTGGACCTCCCGCGGGCCGGATCCAGAACCCATTTGGGCCGGAACCAGCCCGTGGGCCTTAGGTTGTGGACCTCTGTCCAGAGACTTCACAGCCATCTTCACTTCACTCCTGTTCCTTTCACTAATCTCCCCTAGCCCTAATTCTTTCACACATTCCTTTAAAACATTCCTTTAAAACTAAGAAACACAAAAAACCACACCCTCACTGGTCACCTTCCACAGGTCAAAAGCCATTGCACAAAATATTTAATAAAAACAGCTCCAAGCAGGTACACAAGAGCACAGAAAAAAGGAGATGAGTTTCAAAACAATCCGAAATGAACATTTAACACAGAGACCTTTTCATTCAGCTGGAAAATGCTATCAGTAAAAAGCTCTTCAATAGATTATGCAAAGTTCAAGTAATGAGTGCCTGGAATGCTGATCTACAAGACAAGGGCAGTCCATCATTTGGGCAGTGAAAGGCGGACCTGAAAACTCAACAGCTTCAACACACACCTTGAGCATTGCAGATTCACACTCTCTCCCTGTTTATCTAGCAAAAAGTTGCCACTTACTTTGTACATTTAGTGTATGTGACCTTCATTACTTTAATACATATATATGTGTATACAAATTTAAGTACAAACACTAAAACATCATTCCATGCATTTACAACTGATTTCCCCCTTTATGAGTTTCTTGATGTAAGTAGTGAACCCTGAGTTGAAAACTCTATACATTTATATCATTTCCCCCATGTGAATTTACTAATGAATATTAAGGTCTCCACTCCCTCTGAAACCCTTTCCACAGTCAGTACACCTGTAGTTTTCATTGTGTATGAGTTAGCTGATGTCTTCTAAGGCGTCCATTTTTGCTGAAGATCATTCCACACTCCATACATTTAAATGGCTTCTCCCTTGTGTGAGTTCGTTGATGTATTCTAAGTTTCCCACCTTCACTGAAGCTTTTTCCACATTCAATACATTTAAATGGTTTCTCTCCTGTGTGAGTTCGTTGATGTATTCTAAGATATCCACTTCGACTGAAGCTCTTTCCACAATCCACACATTCAAATGGTTTCTCCCCCGTGTGAGTTCGTTGATGTATTCTAAGATATCCACTTTCACTGAAGCTCTTTCTACATTCAATACATTTAAAGGGTTTCTCCCCCGTGTGAGTTCGTTGATGTATTCTAAGTGTTCCATTCCTACTGAAGCTTTTTCCACATTCAATACATTCAAATGGTTTTTCCTCTGTGTGAGTTCGCTGATGTATTCTAAGGTGTCCATATTGACTGAAGCTCTTTCTACATTCAATACATTTAAATGGTTTATCTGTATGTATTTGTTGATGTCTTCTAAGTGTTCCACTACGACTGAAGCTCTTTCCACATTCAATACATTTAAATGGTTTCTCCCCCGTGTGAGTTCGTTGGTGTCTTCTAAGTTTCCCACTTTCACTGAAGCTCTTTCCACATTCAGTACATTCAAATGGTTTCTCCCCTGTATGAGTTCGTTGATGTATTCTAAGATATCCACTTTGACTAAAGCTCTTACCGCACTCCATACATTTAAATTGTTTCTCCCCCATGTGAGTTCGTTGATGTATTCTAAGATTTCGACTTCTACTGAAGCTTTTTCCACATTCAATACATTCAAATGGTTTCTCCCCGGTGTGAGTTTGTTGATGTAATCTAAGTGCCCTACTTCGACTGAAGCTCTTATAGCACTCCCTACATTCAAATGGTTTCTCCCCCATGTGAGTTCGTTGGTGTATTCTAAGTGCTTCATCTTTACTGAAGCTCTTTCTACATTCAATACATTTAAATGGTTTCTCCACGTGAATTCGTTGATGTTTTCTAAGTCTATCACTTCGACTGAAGCTCTTTCCACAATCCATGCATTTAAATGGTTTCTCCCCCGTGTGAGCTCGTTCATGTCTTCTAAGTGCCCCACTTCGACTGTAGCTCTTTCCACATTCCATACATTCAAATGGTTTCTCCCCTGTGTGAGTTCGTTGATGTATTCTAAGTGCTTGACTATGACTAAAGTTTGTTCCACACTTCATACATTGAAATAGTTTCTCTCCTTTGTGAGTTTGTTGATGTATCCTTAGACTTCCACTGTGATAAAAGCACATCCCACATTCCATACATTTAAACTGTTTCTTTGTTCTTCCCAATGAATTCACAGGTGGCTCCATAGATATCTGACCTTCATCTTCCTCACCTTTTTGGGAGTCAGGGAGGAAAGAGAATCCTGTTAGACTTTCAAGAAAGACAAAAAGGGAACTGAACACCTGTCAATCCCAATCTGCACCTTCTCTCATTGTAACATCTTCATTCTCCACTGTCCTCTCTAGGTTTCATATTTTTTGAAAAGCAGATGAGATAATGGCAGGAGCAACACATGATCACTCCATTCACACTTAATAAAGCACCATCATTTTATAATACAGATCTATGGTGGAACTGGCTTATTAGACACATCTATTTTTTCTTTCTGAAGTGAAGAAATGATCTCAGGCTCAAGTAACAGTGTCTCCATTGTGAAATAAATAAAACTTAAGTGCTACATGTACCTGTAAAAATATTGCAATATATTGGAACCTAAGAAGAGCCTGCTGGATCAGGCAAAGGCCCACCTAGTCCAGCATCCTCTTCTCACAGAGGCCAACCAGATGCCTGTGGGAAACCGGCAAGCAGGATTGGAGCACAAGAGTCTTCTCTGCCTTCGTGTGCTTTCCAGAAACTAGTATCAAGAAGCGTTATTGCCTAGGACCACGAGGGCAGAGCAGAGACGTCAGTCTTATCCTTTTTTTCAAGCTATCCAAGTTGCTATCCCTCACTGTCTCCTGTAGGATGGATTCCATAGATGAACAATGCTTCTGTTGATTCATCTTTGCAGCCCTTAAAGGCTGATAGATGTATATGGCCTAAGCTTTTGTGGGCTGCAGTCTGACAAAGTGGACTCTTGACCAGGAAAGCTGGTGCCACTATAAACTTCTGAGTCTCTTTGTTGGCTTTGTGTACTTATTTTGAAATTTGTACCAAGGTTGTACCATAGTATCTCCATGTAAGCTTAGGGACGGACAAAATTACAGGGTGGTATAAATTATTATCCCACTCACTCTAACACACAATCCCAGTCTGTAAGATTGTCAAGTTTACACAATTTGCTTCTTCTTCTATGGCGATCATTAGTAACCGAGTAAATAATACTGACCACTGTTGGTCTTCATATGTCCAATCCTAAGTGTAAAGCCTCCAGCCACAGGAATTGTGTATCATGATAACGGGTCCTTTGTCCCCTAAGCCCACCAAACTGGGGAGGTGCTTACATTTATTGTATTTTGATGCTGGTGAAATGTATCACTCTGACCCTGTCTACAACAAATAAAAGTAACAGAAACAATTTAAATACATTAATTATAAATAATTATGGGAAGCATTTCCATCCCCCTTCACCGATTTCTCAGGATTGGTGTGCAACATCATTATCATCAATTATTCCTGCCGTGGAAATAACACCTAAGATTTCAAAGCCTGGAGGAAGAAAATCTGCCCCAACTACTTTATGAAAAGGATTCAAGAAACAAAGAGCTGCTTCGGAGAAGGCCTCACCCCTTCCTTCTTCCTGTCAGGAACTTCCTTCCATTTGTCTCCTCTCCATCTTTTCCTCTTTCTCCCTCCACCATCCATCTATCCCTGTCCCCATCTCCTCTCCCCTGGAACTCACCAGATTTCTCCAAGGGTCCTGGGAGGGAATGCTCAGAGGTTGTGGGGAGGGATGCGGGAGACAGCCTGACCAGGTCAACCGTCCATCTTCCTCCTTCCATCCTGGCCAGGGTTGCAGGTTCAGTCTCAGCTAGGTTTGCAGGTTCAGCTTCCTGAAGAGCGCAGAATCCAGAGCAAGTTGCAGCTTCCTGGGAGGGAGGGAAGAAGAAGCCAAGGGAGTCTGAGAGCCCCTGCAGGGATTCTCCTGCCCAAGACATTCTGCTGCTCCTGGAGAAGCGCCAATTGGGCACCCCCTTCCCAAGAGCCCCCACGCATTTTCAAACACATTTGGCAATTCCTTTCACCTGCTTGTCCCATCTCCCTTCCTAAGGCTGGCACGGTATGCACATTAGTGGCCTGAGCGTTGATCCCATAGAACTTAAGAGTTAATTTGCAAAGGACTGCTCTGAATACATGGGTGGCCCTTGCATGGAGAAGAAGGAAGCCCCTTGCTTGCATCAGAACCCCCTGGGAGAGGCGGTGGATCCGCCCACTGCTCCCTCTGCCCTCGCTGTCTCCTCCTCTGTCCTCCTGCCCTGCAAACACCCTTTGCTCTTGTTCCTCAGGGGAGAGAGGCGGCTGATGGAAAGAGCCTTCAAACCCATCCGTTTCCTCCTCTGCTCCCCCTCCTGTCCTTTAGGGAAACAGGAACTTTGGTCAGGAGTAAACAACTTAGATGGCAAGTTTGCAAGAGAAGCACTTTAAAGCACTGCTTGCTCCTACTATGTGTGTATCTGTGTGTGTTTGGACGTAGAGGACAGCATACATGTTTACACCACGTGATTCCTTAAAGAGGGCAATTCTTTAAAACTGAAGGCCATTTCTACGAAATGGAAGACTTCTGAAGGCAGCCTTTTACAAGGAAATTTTTGATGGTTTTTATTTTGTTGGAAGCTACCCAGATGGGCTGAGGCAACCCAGTCAGATAGGGAGGATGCAAGTAACAACAACAACAACAACAACAATAATAGCTTCCTAAGCCTGTCCTGGGACACGAGTGGCGCTGTGAGTTAAACCACAGAGCCTAGTATTTGCCGATCAGAAGGCTGGCAGTTCAAATCCCTGCGACGGGGTGAGCTCCAATTGTTCGGTCCCTGCTCCTGCCAACCTAGCAGTTCGAAAGCACGTCAAAGTGCAAGTAGATAAATAGGGACCGCTCCGGCGGGAAGGTAAACAGCGTTTCCGTGCGCTGCTCTGCTTCGCAAGAAGCGGCTTAGTCATGCTGGCCACATGACCTGGAAGGGGTACGCCGGCACCCTCGGCCAGTAAAGCGAGATGAGTGCCACAACCCCAGAGTCGGTCACGACTAGACCTAATGGTCAGGGGTCCCTTTACCTTTTTAAGCCTGTCCTGCTAGGCATGCTGATCAGAGACTCTGTCCAAATAACCCCTTCGAACGCAACAGGGCTTCCTATTTTTACTGCTATCAGTGGGATCAGTCAAACCACAAAGCTACTGATCAGCCAGAGTTTTCTGTTTTCACCAAGCACAGTTTGAAGTTAGCTTAATATCCCAGCTTATTCCAAAGCTGGCAGCTGTAGTTTCCTGGTTTGGGCAAAATGGAAAGTTTGTTAGTTATGGCTCATAAGAGACTGTCTGGTTTCATCACAGTTCCCCATCAGGGCCGGCCCAATCATGAGGTAAGGTGGGACAATTAGGTCAGGAGGCAGATGCAGGGAGATACGGGACCAGCACATTCCCAGCTCCCCTGTTTGTTAGCCTCACTGCCAGTGCAGGACCACAGCTGGTAAATTTGTGCAACTACCCATGCGGAGTCCTTTTCTTTTGCCCTCTCAACTAAAAGTTGGGTGGGAGTCCTTCCTGGAGTGATGCATTCTGGCTGTGGGGACGAGGAGACTGTGGTGGCGGCTAGAGTTTTTTGTTTTAAATTTGGGTCAACTTAGGCTTTAGCATAACTTTGCTGCAGCAATGCATTACAAACTGTTCCTATTTTTAACCCAGCTTTTCAGGCTGTGATTTAGTCATCTGAACCTGGCCATTATCTTAATAAATCTTGCAACAACCTTGCAAGGTAGGCCAGTGTTATTCTATTTGAACTGCACATGGCAGTGCTGAGGCTGCAAGACGTGCCAAGATTTCTACCCCAGTGGGGAGCAAAAAGAGCATTTTGGAAATGGAGGAAATTTAGAGGAGGAAAAAGGGGGATGGTGGAAGGACCCCTCTTCTGACATAGCTTCTGCTCTGATGAAATTCAGAGTCCCCTGTGGTTGCTTTATTAAAGTAACAACATCAGGAGATATGGTCACAAACCTCCCATGTGTAAGAAACTTTGGTCTAGCAAGCCTTTTTAAATGGATTATAGAGAAAGTGCAGGGAGGAGGAATATTCACCACCAAAGCTAAACAGAACCTCCATGTAGAGAGGCAGTGGACCTGTGACCTCCAGGTGCTGAAAACCCAGGTGAGAGGAGGGCACTTACCTTTCCCAGAAGCCCCTCAGTGTCTGGGAGCAGGGTCTGGTCTGTCCCCCCTGCTCTCCCACTGGGCCACCGACTGGCATCCGCAGCTCCCCTGAAGGAGAGGACACCATCCCCAGAGTGGGGAGAACTGGGAGCCTGTGGGGTTTCCCACCCTAAACGAGGGGGCTGCATCGTCTTCAGGAAATTCTGCTTCTGGGCCTCCCAGTGCTGCTGCGGCTGCCCCTCCTCTGCCTCCTGCTTAATTTGACATAAATCTGCCCGAGGCAGAAGATCCCTTGTGGTCCCAACTTGGCCGGCAGGAGGTTTCTTTCCTTTCCACTCCAGTCTCTCCCTTTGAATGGGTCTCCTGGGTCCCTGCTCTTCCATTTTTACGCCACCCTGCTGGAAAAGAAATAAACAAAAAGTAAAATAAAACTCAAGAATAAAAACAAAAGCACATTTTAACCATTAGCCAGTTTTTGAAATATATTATTACTCTTTCTATTTCTGATGTTCAGGATGTGAATGACAATCATTATGTCACCCAGATGACTCCACCCAGGGACGAGGGGAAGTTATCCAAAGACTGGGGGAAACATCAAGGTTTATGGAAGTACAAATAATATTTGGGGGTGGGGGAACCAAGGCAGTGGAAGGAAATCCAAAAACAACCCAGTGAGAGGACTGAGCATGTTCAGTGGACAGGGAATGCTGATCCTGGCTGCAACTTCTAGCATGTTGGAAAGGCAGCAACAGATCTTTGTATATGATTAAGGCTGCAACAGACCCACCTAACATTGAAAGTACATGACTTCACCCAAGAAATCCTGTGAGCTACAGTTTGTTAGGGGTGTTGAGAACTTTAGCAATAAACTACAGGTCCTGTGGTTCTCTGGGGGAAGCCACGTTCTTTAAATGTATGGGATCTGCACAGCCTAAGAAACTAACAAAAGGAATATTGAACAACAAAATCAAACAACCCACTCCAAAATATTTTATATTTGATGGTCACAGACTCTCTTGACTGAAGACATTCTAACTGGCATTCCACTGGCTGCATATGGCTTGCCAAGCCTCAGGGTGTGTCCTGCTAATCCCTGCCGTTTCCATCTCCTGATCTGATCATTGGATGAAGATCTCTGTCTGTCCTGGAGAGAAAGATGCCTAAGGGGCCCTTAGAGAGATCTTTTAAACTCCAATTTCAGCACAAACCAGCACAGTGCTGAAATGGGGTAAAAGCCCTGATCTGGAAATAAATGGTCCCTCTGGCTGCTCTTTTAAGAGGATTTCTAAAGAACAATCAGAAGGGTGTTTTTTCCACAGATCTCATTGCTAATTCAGCAGGGTCTTCTTGTGCTCTTATATCTCCTCCACCCCAGCACTGGGGTTGGAAGGTCTAAACATGTTGTTTGTGTTTGCAAGACTTGTATGTATGCTAGATGGCATGTCTGGTGAGTGTGTGCAGCACCTCTGGCGTGTATGCATGTGACTTTATAGTCTGCATCTCTTTTCAGTGTGTGCATGCATGTGCATACATTAGCCACAAAGCTCACTGGAATGTGGCCTCCAGAATCAATGCAGCTTTAAGCCCATAAATGTTTCGTTCCTCCTGCTCTATCAGAAAGAACAATCAAATCTGAGACTATCAGGAGGAGAGAACTGGATCTACAGAGTTAATGTTCTCAACATCCTATGGACACAAATTGCAATGAGATTTCTCTCTAATTACTAATTAGATTTTTTTTCTTAAAAATATGAAGCAGTATAGAAATGAAAGGAGTAATAATCTGAACATGAATAGCTAATTTCAATTTCGCCTTCCTCAGTCTTTAACAATACTGTCTTCAATGTTTTTATTATCATTAATTCATTTCCATATGCCACACTTCTTAAGAATCCTCTTTTCCTCTGCATTCTCAAAACTGTCACCCACTTCAACCCTCAGCCTTCATCTGAAAACTCTGCTGCCTTACTGAGGAAGGTGGAAATAAAACAATTAATGAGACAGGTTTAAGCCTGTCTCACTTATTCACACGCAGACACAAGAGGTCACTAGCTTTGATAGTTTGGGGAAAGATCAGATGCATTCTCCGGGGAAAAGATCTATTAGCTGTTTTATTAGCAGTGACAGAACAACAGAACCTCCATGTGTAGGCACAGTGTACCTTGATTTGGGGCAGGCAAAAGAAACCATTTCCTTGCTAAATGAATCTGATGGACATCATTGC
Organism: Podarcis raffonei; assembly: GCF_027172205.1. Classification (NCBI taxonomy): domain Eukaryota; kingdom Metazoa; phylum Chordata; class Lepidosauria; order Squamata; family Lacertidae; genus Podarcis; species Podarcis raffonei. Next base: position 116,303,642 of record NC_070603.1, on the reverse strand, counting down.
CACAAGATGCGACGATGGTGGTGGCTAAGAGAGCTTTAAAAGGCGATCAGACCAATTCACGAAGGAAGGCGATAGGTTTATCAATGGCACTGGCAGAGGAAGGGGGGGCAGGAGTAGTGGCCTGCAAAGGGTGTCAGGGGGGCTGCAGAGTGAGAGGGGCACCTCCCTGCTGCACTGCTCTTCCTCTCCCCCCCCCCGCCTCCCCTTCACTCTCCGCCGTGGGGAGGACCGTCGAAATGGGCTGGGCTCCCTGCTGAGGGACAGGGAGAGGGGCGGCAAAAGCCCCAGGTAGGCCGCTGATCCGTGAGCGACTATATGCAGCCTCCATCGCGAAGCAGAAGCTGCCTTGGACCCCTCATTCTGCCCCTTGAGCTCAGGACTGAAGGGAGCAGCTCCCCAGGGTCTCCGGCAGGGTCCGTGCCAGCCTGAGCCAGAGATGTTTGCCCCTGTGCCCTCCTGCAGATGCCCTGCCCCTCAGCTGCGCCCCTTCCCCTTCCTGCCCGGTTGGGGGGCGCCCTGCAGCCTCTGACTCCACTCGGGGCCTGATCCTGCCAGGCCCACGTGCTCTCCTCCCCCTCCCCCCCCCGCCTCCCGCACCTCGGACTCCTCGCTCCGTCCCTGCACCGGAATCCGGCTCCTCTCCGGGGAAACTCGCCAGGCCACGGCCCGCTGCTCCTCCGCTCTCCTCGGCGGGGGACAGGAAAGTGCAGCCGCTCTCGAGTCCCCCTGGCTGGCCCCGTTTCCTGCCTCTCTGAGCATCGGAGCTCGCTGGCTGTGGGTTGGGCCCTGGGAGGCTGCGAGGCTGTCCCTCAAAATTTATTTCTCTGATGAAAATAGGAACATCCCATTCCATAAATATAATTTTATTATTTATGCACCGCACATCTTATTACGCTGCCCCAGCCACTCTGGGCAGTTTCCAACATATATAAAAAACATAACAAAACATTAAACATTAAAAAACTTTTCTATACAGGATTCAAATTGCAAACATGCGCTGGATTATGGAGAAAGCTAGAGAGTTCCAGAAAGACATCTACTTCTGCTTCATTGACTATGCAAAAGCCTTTGACTGTGTCGACCACAGCAAACTATGGCAAGTTCTTAAAGAAATGGGAGTGCCTGATCACCTCATCTGTCTCCTGAGAAATCTCTATGTGGGACAAGAAGCTACAGTTAGAACTGGATATGGAACAACTGATTGGTTCAAAATTGGGAAAGGCGTACGACAAGGCTGTATTTTGTCTCCCTGCTTATTTAATTTATACGCAGAATACATCATGCGAAAGGCTGGGCTGGATGAATCCCAAGCTGGAATTAAGATTGCCGGAAGAAATATCAACAACCTCAGATATGCAGATGACACAACCTTGATGGCAGAAAGTGAGGAGGAATTAAAGAACCTTTTAATGAGGGTGAAAGAGGAGAGCGCAAAATATGGTCTGAGGCTCAACATCAAAAAAACGAAGACCATGGCCACTGGTCCCATCACCTCCTGGCAAATAGAAGGGGAAGTGAAATATACTCAGAGTCGCAAAGTGATTTCATGCTCTTTATTCAGCTCATAGTGGTGAGGAGGAATGAATGAATGTCCCCTCAAAGTATCTGCTTTATATACATTATTTACACAATGGGCTGCACATGATTGGCTAATTCCGGAATTCTACTGTAAGCCAATCAGCTTGTGGATTCACTTCAATCTGGAGCATGATTGGGTGGTTCCTTCCAACCAATCATACTGCTGCATTGTTCTAGGACCAATCAGACTGCTGCATTCTGAATCCTATTGTTCTAGGACTAATCAGACTGCTGCCTTTTGGATCCTATTGTTCTAGGACCAATCAGACTGCTGCAGTTTGGAGCCTATTCAACTCAGTACATAACACCCCTCCCCTCTAAGTTCCCGTCCTGCCCGGGAGGTCGCATTCATAGTCCTCGAGGTACGCTGGCGGCCTACGTGTGCGTTGCGGCCTGGGGTGTTCCCTGGTCCGGGGTTCAGGTTCTGGCTCGTGTTCCAAGGATGCTGGCTGTGATGGGGCTGTCTGGTCTGGCGCAACCGGCTCGCTCAGTCGTGGTTCTGGTTCCGGTGTCCTTTCGGCCTCGCAGGTCCTCTCTGTATTTACTGATTCTGCCTCTCCTGCTGGCCCCTCGTGCTCTATGGGCCTCACTGCCCCTCTGTTCCCTTGGGACTCCTCTGACCTTTCCTCCTCCTGGTTTTCTCCCAGGAATCGTCGCCGTATCTGGTCGCAGTGGCGGCGCCAGCATTGCCCCCCATCTGTTAGCACCTCGTACGACACGGGGCCAGTGACCCTGGTGACTGTGGCGGGTACCCATGCTGGGCCTGCCCCAAAATTCTTTGCGTACACTGGGTCCTGGGCCTCGAAGGTCCGGGGGTTCCTGCCTTCCCCCACCACTACCTCATCCTGAGCTCTATCGGGGTGAAGGCGGTCCAATCTGATTGCAAGGCGCCGACCCATTAGTAGTTCAGCGGGGCTCCGGCCAGTTGTTGAGCTGGGGGTGCTGTGCTGTGCTAGAAGGAATGTGGCAAGGCGGTACTCCCAATCCCCTTGCGTCACGCGGCGAAGGGTGTCCTTGGTGGTCCGCACCATGCGTTCTGCTTGGCCATTGGTGGCAGGATGGAATGGCGCCGAACAGATGTGGCGGATGGCGTTTTGCGCTGTGAAGGTTTGGAATTCTCCTGACGTAAATGCAGTCCCGTTGTCTGAGACGAGAGTGTCAGGGAGCCCGTGGGTTGCAAACAGCCTGCGTAGTACCCGGATGGCTGCGGACGTAGAAGTGGACGGTACCAGTGCGACTTCCAGCCATTTGGTGTAGGAGTCCACCACTATGAAGAATGTTTTCCCCTGAAAGGGGCCAGCGAAGTCCACATGCAGGCGTGACCATGGTGCTCGGGCGGACTCCCAGGACTGGACTGGGGCCCTTGGGGGATCTGGGCGGGATTCTTGGCAGGCCTGGCAGTGTTTGACCCAGGCCTCTATCTCTCCGTCGATCCCCGGCCACCACACATAACTCCTGGCAAGGGCCTTCATTCTTACTACCCCTGGGTGTGTCTCGTGTAGGGCTGTGAGGACCCTTTTGCGGAGGGGCTGGGGAACAACGACCCTGCTTCCCCATAACAGGCACCCCTTGTGGGCCGACAGTTCATGTTTGCGGGTTGTGTAGCCGGCGAATTCTGGCCCGGGGCTGCTGCTGGGCCATCCCCTCCACACCCAGTCCAGGACCCGGGAGATGACCCTATCTTTCTTGGAATGGTGTGCAACTTCTTGTGCCTGAATGGGGCGGTCGGGAAGCAGCTCCAGGCTCATAACCTCTTGTGCAGGTGCTGGGTCGGGGCCTGTTTCCGGTAGTGGTAGCCTGCTGAGGGCATCCGCATGGCCCATCGCCTTCCCCGGACGGTGAATCAGTGCATACTGGTAGCTGGCAAGGAAAATTGACCACCTGAGGACGCGAGGAGACAGCACTTGGGGGGTCTGCTTTTCAGGGGCAAATAAGCCAAGCAACGGCTTGTGGTCAGTCACCACGGTGAAGGGCCGCCCGTACAAGAAATCATGGAATTTTTTTACTCCCTTCACGATTGCCAGACCCTCCTTGTCGATTTGCGAGTAGTTCCGCTCGGTTGCGTTGAGTGTCTGGGAAAAGTATGCCACCGGTACCTCTCTTCCATCCGGGAGTTGGTGTCCCAGGACAGCGCCAATTCCATAGGGCGAGGCATCGCATGCTAGCACCACCGGCAGCCTCTCGTCGAAGTGTGCCAAGACCGAGTTTGAGACAAGCAAGTCCTTGACTGCCTGGAATGCGGCCTCCTGGCGCTGGCCCCACACCCAAGGGGCCCGCTTGTCCAGGAGTCTGTGTAGGGGCTCTGCTACCGCCGCCTTGTGGGGAAGGAAGGAATGGTAAAAGTTCAATAGTCCCAAGAAGGCCTGAAGTTCAGTCTTGTTCTTGGGCGCTGGGGCATCACAAATGGCCCGTACCTTGTCCCCAGTCGGGTGGACCCCTTCTGCGTCCACCATAAATCCCAGAAAGTCCACCTGAGGCACTCCTAGTAGACATTTTTCCCGCTTCACCTTGAGACCCGCCGTCTGGAAACGGTGCAGAACGGTGCGGAGGCGGTCCTCAAACTCCTCTGGTGTGGGCCCGGCAATCAACACATCATCGAAGAAGGGGGTGACGCCAGGAATCCCTTTAAGTAGAGAGTCCATTAGATTCTGGAATATGCCTGGTGCCACGCTGACACCGAATTGCAGCCGCTTTACCCTGAATGCTCCTCTGTGCGTCACAATCGTCTGTGCCTCTGCTGTGGCCTCATCTACTGGCAGCTGTTGATATGCTTGGGCCAAGTCCAGCTTGCCAAAAATTTTCGACCCAGCCAGGGTGGCAAGAACATGGCTGACCACTGGCACTGGGTATGCATGGGCCGTGAGGGCCTTGTTTATGGTACATTTGTAGTCTGCGCAGATGCGGACTGAACCATTAGGCTTGACGGGCGTGACGATTGGGGTTTCCCAGGGGGCATTAGGCACCGGCTCCAGCACTCCTTGCTCCACGAGCCGGTCCAATTCCTCGTCTATACGGGGTTTCAGGGCGAACGGGACCCGGCGGGCCTTGAGCCTGACCGGTCGTACTGCGGGGTCAAGCTGTAGAGCAATGGGGGGGCCCGTATACTGTCCCAATTTCCCATCGAAAACCCCCGGAAATTCCTTGCATATGGCGTCCACGTCCACTTGTAAGCTAGTGTGGTTCACCCCGGTGACGGCTAGCCCCAGTGGTCCAAACCATGCCAATCCCAGTAAGCTAATGTAGGGGCCCTTGACCACAAGCAAGTCCAGTTGCCGCGTCCGCCCTCGGTATTGCACCCTGAAGGTCCCCACCCCCATTGTGGGGACCTTACGTTTTTGGAAGTCCCGGAGGGTGAATGGGGCCGGCCTGAGTTTGGGACCCCCAGTAGGACACAGTTTCCTTAAGGTCCTTGCCGAGATTATGGATAGAGTTGAACCCGTGTCAAGCTCCATGCGGCATGGGGCCCCCTCTATCTGTACGTCAACATAAATTTTCTCTACGTTGGGGTGGGGCAACTGGTATACCTGGAAGTCCGTGAGCTCTGTCGAGTTGCCTTGGTGCGTTGGGCCCCGGGACCTGGGGCTCTTGGATTGGTCATCTGATGCCTGGCGTCGGGTGGGCCGAGCCCGACACACCCGGGCGATGTGTCCCAATTTTCTGCACTGCCTGCACTCTGCGTTGCGGAAACGGCAGGTCCTCCTCTCGTGACTTTCTCCACAGCTTGCGCAGCTCCCTCCTTCTCGTCGAGGCAGCTGTGGTATGTGGGCTGCTTGAGTGCGCTGCTGTACTCGGTGCACCTCCTCCCTGTCGGATCCTGAGTCGTCGGTGAGGTCTTCGTGGTGGACCCTCGGTTGGGACAGCTGGCTCGGCCGTGCCTCTTGCGTCGACCTCTCGGCAGCTTCCGTTGCCAGGGCCTCCTCCAGAGCGACCTGGAACGTTAGGTCCTTCTTAGCGTAGAGGCGTCGTTGCAGCTTCTCATCCTTCAGGCCACCGACGAGGCGGTCACGAAGCATGTTCTCCAGCTCTGAGAAGTTGCAGAACCGGGCGGCTTGGCGGAGAGAGGTCACAAACCCAGTTATGGTTTCCCCAGGGGCTTGCCGCTTTGCGTAGAAGGCATTTCGACGAGCCACCACTGAGGGCTGTGGCGAAAAGTGCCCCTTCAGCTGTTCCATTATTGTTTTGTATGGAACAGTAGCGACGTCTTCAGGCGCAAGGAGGGCCCGGGCGATTTCAAACGTCTCCTCTCCGCAGACGCTGAAGAATATCGCCCTCTTCTTGGCGTCTTCTTCGTCGGTGACCCCTTTGGCTTCTAGGAGGAAGGTGAAACGGGAGGCGTACGCTTCCCAGTCTCCCGATGCTGGGTTGAACGGCGAGAAGCTGTTGTCGGTTGCCATTCTGAGTTCCTTGTGTCCCGGAGCTGAAGCCTGGATACACGGTGCGAGGCAGCGGTGCGGCAGGTGGCGGTGCTGCGGTGCTGTGTGTGGCAGTCAGCTCAGCGGGATCCCACCTTCGTCGCCAGTGAAATATACTCAGAGTCGCAAAGTGATTTCATGCTCTTTATTCAGCTCATAGTGGTGAGGAGGAATGAATGAATGTCCCCTCAAAGTATCTGCTTTATATACATTATTTACACAATGGGCTGCACATGATTGGCTAATTCCGGAATTCTACTGTAAGCCAATCAGCTTGTGGATTCACTTCAATCTGGAGCATGATTGGGTGGTTCCTTCCAACCAATCATACTGCTGCATTGTTCTAGGACCAATCAGACTGCTGCATTCTGAATCCTATTGTTCTAGGACTAATCAGACTGCTGCCTTTTGGATCCTATTGTTCTAGGACCAATCAGACTGCTGCAGTTTGGAGCCTATTCAACTCAGTACATAACAGGAAGAAATGGAGGCAGTGAGAGATTTTACTTTCTTGGGCTCCATGATCACTGCAGATGGTGACAGCAGCCACGAAATTAAAAGACGCCTGCTTCTTGGGAGAAGGGCAATGACAGGCCTAGACAGCATCTTGAGAAGTAGAGACGTCACCTTGCCAACAAAGGTCCGTATAGTTAAAGCCATGGTTTTCCCAGTAGTGATGTATGGAAGTGAGAGCTGGACCATAAAGAAGGCTGATCGCCGAAGAATTGATGCTTTTGAATTATGGTGCTGGAGAAGACTCTTGAGAGTCCCATGGACTGCAAGAAGATCAAACGCATCCATTCTTAATGAAATCAGCCCTGAGTGCTCACTGGAAGGACAGATCGTGAAGCTGAGGCTCCAGTACTTTGGCCACCTCATGAGAAGAGAAGACTCCCTGGAGAAGACACTGATGCTGGGAAAGATGGAGGGCACAAGGAGAAGGGGGCGACAGAGGATGAGATGGTTGGATAGTGTTTTCGAGGTTACCAGCATGAGTTTGACCAAACTGCGGGAGGTAGTGGAGGACAGAGGTGCCTGGCGTGCTCTGGTCCATGGGGTCACGAAGAGTCGGACACGACTAAACGACTAAACAACAACAACATACAGGATTGCCTTCTCAGAGGGCCTGGGGGTCGCATAATTCCATTCCCTCCAGCATTTCTTCAATGAAAATAGGGAGACCCTAAGGAAAAGCGGGACATTCTGGGATCAAATCAGAAACCAGGATGGCATCTCTAAATCAGGGACATTCCTGGGAAATAGTGGCACTTGGAGGGTTTGTCTTTCCCTGCTTTATCATTCGCTGCCTCTGGTCTCCTGCATCCATTTAGCAGAGAAGGGGAGCGGTTTTGGCCTTCATACTTCTCCACCCCCACCCCACCCCCAATCTAACCCAAAACACACACACCATTTGGGAGTGAGGACCAAAAAATATAAAAATCATTTTATTATTTTATTACTTATTTTTGCAGTTCAATCTACTGTATCTATAAATTTTATTGTTTATAGCCAATGGCCACCACAATACAATATGAGCACAAATCACACAGCTGCAAAACAAAAGACATTGCATGCACCAGACCAGGATAAATCTATAGAGTCCAAAATTTATTTTCACATTTGTTTCAATAGGAAGGATATAGGGCAGCAGAGTCCAGGTGGTGAGGTCCAGATTAGAGTTTCTATCATCCTTGACTGTCTGCCCTGCTGGCTGAAGCGGAGGCGAACTGGACAACAACATCTGGGGACATCTCAATGACTATTCTGTGATATACAAAATCTTCAAAGGATTAAGGCACTGATCCAGAAGAGAATGAACTGAGAAGAGGCCCCACTGAATTATCTGAAGTGAAACAGAGGAAGATCATTATATAATAATAATAATAATAATCTATTATTTATACCTCGCCCATCTGGCTGAGTTTCCCCAGCCACTCTGGGCACCTTCCAATGAAGTGTTAAAAACAGTACAGCATTAAATATTAAAAACTTCCCTAAACAGGGCTGCCTTCAGATGTCTTTTAAAGATAGGATAGCTGCTTATTTCCTTCACATCTGAAGGTGTTGGCTTCCTAACTATAAGCTACTCTGTTTGGATATCATAAAAATTCACAGACAGACAGACTTTAATGTTGTATACAGTGTAAGGTTGGGGAATTGAGAGGTGGGGAGAGCAAGCGGGGGGGGAGGGGTAGTACACTTTCATTATTTTACAAAGTTCATATGCAAAGTGTTTGTGTCAGTGTGACATGGGTAGGTTCTCTTCCTTTTCATTTATTAGTTTTCATTGGCAGTGAGAAAGATTGGGGGGCCCAGGGCATAGTTGGTTGCCATCAGTTGACTGCAGTAAAGGTGTGGAGGCTGAACCATTTTGAGGAAGAGATTGTTTTTTAAAAAAAATATTTTATTAAGGATTTTCTTGTTTTACAGAAGAGTAGTGCCTCGTATTTTTTTTTCATGTAACATTTTTATAAATCCGTTTCATTTGTTGAGGCATTAGAGATTGTTGTAATTCTTGGTTTGGTCCTTCAAGTAAAGGTAAAGGTAAAGGGACCCCTGACCATTAGACCCAGTTGTAGACAACTCTGGGGTTGTGGCACTCATCTCGCTTTACTCGCCGAGGGAGCCGGCGTACAGCTTCCGGGTCATGTGGCCAGCATGACTAAGCTACTTCTGGTGAACCAGAGCAGCGCACAGAAACACCGTTTACCTTCCCGCCGGAGCGGTACCTATTTATCTACTTGCACTTTGATGTGCTTTTGAACTGCTAGGTTGGCAGGAGCAGGGACCGAGCAACGGGAGCTCACCCCGTCGCGGTGATTCAAACCACGACCTTCTGATCGCCAAGCCCTAGGCTCTGTGGTTTAACAAACAGCACCACCCGCGTCCCTTCAAGTACTTGTTGAAGTACCGTATTTTTTGCACCATAGCACTCACTTTTTTCCTCCTAGAAAGTAAGGGGAAATGTCTGTGCGTGTTATGGAGGGAATGCCTACGGGTGGCATGCCTACGGATTTTCCTCCTCTAAAAACTACGTGCGTGTTATGGTCGGGTGCGTGTTATAGAGTGAAAAATACGGTACTTGTTGAAGTACCCTTCAAGTACTTGCTGTTAAAGTTGTTCCGTGGAATTCCTGATCTGGACCTTGTGTGGAAATGAATTCTCTCCATCACAAAAATAAGTTTTGAAGCTTTACCGCAGAGCAGTCTTAAACAGTCTAACAATAAGATAAGCATGATAAAGTAGCACATTGCAAACAATGTTCAGTCCTTTATGTAATTCAGTCAGCTTTCCTCTCTCTGGTCCCAGAGGGAGATCCTAAGCTTCTTCAACATTGCATGACATATTTGCAACTGCTGCTGCTGCTGCTTCTCCTAGCCATCTCTAGCAAGAACACACTGGCTTCTCAAGTTTAAGCTTCCTTCCGTGAGAGCTCTGCAGCTTATGCCTCCAGCGATGAGTTATGAGGAAAAATCCAGCCTCCTCTTTTTTTTTTTTAAATTATGTTTATTAAATTTTCAAAAAAAAGTATAAAAGAAAAACAGAAAAGAAAAAAAGAAAAAAAGAAAAAAAAGAAAGAAAAAAAGAAAAGAAGAAAAAACAACAGTTGAAAAAAAATTACCTTAATTACATTCCATATCCAATTTCCTTGACTTCCCCACACCTGCCCTTCTTGTATTCCAATTCCAATTTTCAGCTCAGCAATTTTTATCCCCCTCACTTTACCTTATTTCCTCTAATTCAATTTACTTAATCAATTTTAACTTCTAAACCTCAATCTTTATATTTCAAAACTTATTCTTAAAATACTTTTCCTAAATTCCCCCAGGTATTTAATTAACCTATTTTAACTTAAAAATCTCAGTCTTTATACACCAACACTTATTCTTAACAATCTTTTGCTAAGGTCGGCCCCAAATCTCTCCCCAAAATCCCCATTTTTATGTTAGTGGCAAAAACCAACTTAATTAAAACAGAATTATATTTTTACACCCTTTGGATTCCCGAAGCCCTACCACCCCCTTTCCCGGTTTCGATCCCCAACCAAAGTCCATCAGTCCGTCCGAAATCAGCCTGGCGATCTCACATCCGAGGCACTTAACCCTCTCTCAATTTCTCTCTGCCGGTTTTCTTGATAGTCCTTTATTTTAAATTCCGAATCTCGAAGAGGCTCTGTTCCAGTAAAGTCCGTATTTCTTCCGGCCAGACCTCCATATTTAACAATGGAGCCAAAATCTTGTTTCTTACTTCTCATAAGTCCAAATGTCCCAAAGGCTCCAAATTCTACATTGGCCATATTTATATTCCATATGTCTTCAGATCCCCATAAGAGGAGATCTCTCCAATTTCCATTCTTCACTTCCAACCAAGCTTTCATCGTCATGTTCTTATTTTCCATTATTTCCAACTTAACAGGCCTCTGGCTCTCTTTAGTCTGCAACATCACAGCGCCTCCTTCTTTCTCATGTTCCTCTTTAAACGGCACCTCAAATGACACAGATTCTTTCTCCTGTTTGGCTGTAAGGATTTTTGGATCAGCCACAACACTTCCCTGTTCATCTGCAGGAGCTTGAATCATATCCTTTCCAGGTTCAGCAATTTTATTTACTGTTCCCTTCATTGTTATTACATTCATAGTCAAAACATTTGTCTGCTCCTGTAGTTTTCCCAAGAGACGGAAGGTCTTTTCCAGTTCAGCCAGTATTTTTCCACTTACAGCCATTTTTGTAATGTCCTGAACCCCCTCTAGAGGGATTCTAGTTACTTAATGACAAATTAACCTTTTCTTCTTTATTTTTAACAATTTGTTACCAAATCGTATCAAATGTAACCAGCAAAGACAGCAGAGACACAGTTCTCCTTTTTCCCCCCAACTTTGACAGCTAGTTTGACAGCTGTCAAAATCTATAAACCTCTTCCGCAGGCTCTCTCCCCGATCGCTCCCGGGTTTTGGGGGAGGGGTGAATTCCATTCTCAATGTTAGCTCTTATCCTCCAGCACAGTCACTTAAATTGGCCCAATATAAAGTTAATTGCTCTTTTCCACAAAAAGAAAGGCATTCTCACAACCTTAGTAATAAAATCCTTGCTTTACGATGTTTACAAGGCGGGTAGGCTGACTTCCTTTTAAACACCTTGCCCGATTGTGCCGAATTCCCAGAAATAAATTTCCCTTTTAAGTCCAATTACCGTGTTACTCACGGGTCGTTACTTTGGATCCAAATGTTCAAAGGAAGAAGTTAGCGCTCTCCATCCATGGCATGCGGCTTCACTCAGCAGGGGAAGCAGTCGAACTCTCAGCACCACGCCACTCCCGTCCCCCGTTCCGAAGCCTTTAAAAAGGCTTCTTTGCGGGTCGGGGGGGCGCAAATGGTGCCCACCGAGTCACCAGGTCCACAGGCTTCAGCGCCTGTGGTTTCTAAGGGTCCCCGCATCGCCGCCGCGGCAGGACCCGACCCCTGTTGAGCAGATTCCCTCCGGAGCTCGGAGGGAATCCGCCATTAGACGATGGCGCCAACCCGGAAGTCGATCCAGCCTCCTCTGAGGCTTCTGTCAGAGTGGAACCTCTTGCCTAAGTCTAAGAGAAACTTCCCTTTATAGTATTTTTATTACAATGCATTCAAGCACAGCATTATATGTACATTAAACTTATAACACTTGTTCCCTTCCAAGTAACAATGACACAAACAGGTTGTCACTTTCTTTTTCTATGTTTGCTTCGTATGCCAGAATGTTCTCTCTCTTTCCCCTCAAATGCTCCAGGCGACCACAGATGAGTGTCTAAAGAGAAACCAAAAGCTCAGAGTTTGGGGTGGGGTGAAGCCTTGAATATCAGGTTGCCTCCTAGTCCCTGCTTTTAGATTTGTATTTGGTAAGTGTTGTAGGAGTTTTAAGGTTTTTTAGCTGTATATTTAAAAAACAAGGCTCTTATGAGATGTTTCATTATTTTGTTATTCTGACATTGCATTGCACAGGAGCACCTTTGCACAGCTGTTTGATTTTTTTAATAAAAAAATAAGAATGCATTCTAAAGGGTTTCTTTAGAAGTGGAACAAGTATTTTATTTTATTTTTTATAACAGAGGAAATGATGCCCAATTCTTAGTGCTCATCCTGGCTTTAAGATTAGCAGTCACACTCTCACAAAAAGCTATGAAAGGATTTTGTTAGCAAGATTCAAGGTTAATTCCTGCCTTATTTTCCAGGGCTGCTTCTTCCTTGAAAACCAAAATTTTAAAATATGATGCTGTTAATGTGCTACACTCAATATGCCAGCAACTTTGTAAAACTCAGCAGTGGCCAGAGGATTGGAGAAAGTCAGTCTGCATCCCAATCCCAAAGAAGGGCAGTGCCAAAGAATGTTCCAACTTCCGCACAATTGCGCTCATTTCACACGCTAGCAAGGTTATGCTTAAAATTCTACAAGGCAGGCTTAAGCAGTATGTGGACTGAGAACTCCCAGAAGTGCAAGCTGGATTTCGAAGGGGCAGAGGAACCAGAGACCAAATTGCAAACATGCTGGATTATGGAGAAAGCTAGAGAGTTCCAGAAAGACATCTACTTCTGCTTCATTGACTACGCAAATGCACTTGACTGTGTCGACCACAGCAAACTATGGCAAGTTCTTAAAGAAATGGGAGTGCCTGATCACCTCATCTGTCTCCTGTGTGTTACAGAAAAATCTAGGTGTGAGGCTGCTCAGCCACCCAGCTCGTCGGGCGGAGCCTGTGGGTCCCTTGCGGAATAAAGGAAGGAGTCCAGCCATCAACTGGAGCAAATAGCTGTAGACCAAAGTTTATTGCGCAACAGGCTGAAAGAGGAATTTTGAACCCCGAGCATGGGGTGACAAAGACTTTTAAAACTTCCCCACGATATCCCAGAATACTGTTTGTAGAGCATCATTGCTATATCATTGTTACATCACTGACATGTCACAAAAGGGGAGGTGTAGACAGGGGTTACACTAGTTTAACCTTGGCAAACATGTCCACACAAGTCCTTGGTACAAGATTAGCATAAGCAGACATGTCAGGGCAAGACTCCGGTATAAGATTAGCATAGGCCAACACCTCTGAAGTCCCATCACCCAAAGTACAATAGAACTTCCTTTGCATGTCTGGCCCCTTGGCAAGTTTGGTGATGGGATTATGTGGCAGTCCAGCTGTTCCAGGTGGCGTAGTTTAGCATAAAATAAAGACGCAGAAAAGCAACAATATTTCCATGGATGGAGGGCAGCTCATTTCAGACATCATCTCCCTCTCCGGTCCGTTTTATTATCCTTTGTTCTCTCCAGCCGCATGGCTGCATCCCAGTGTCTCATGTTACCTCATCTGGTCATGGCTTAAACCCACCCACACCATATAGGGTCATCACTCCCCAGAGGAAACACAACTCCTTTTAAGGTCAATACAATTCTAATACATGGTAAGGCACAGACATGCTGGTCACCAAGGTCAGCAAGGCACCAGGTGGCGCTACAAGCCTTTGCCATGACTTCCTGGCTCCCACATGCCCTCTTTCTTTATATTTTAATCAGAATCATATATATCAGTACCAATACGGTTATATCGAGAGCGATAGGCGACTCTTGTGAGACCGGAAGCGGGCCGCGGACTGGAGAACCATGTAGTACATACAGAAATTAAAGAAGGAATACATTGTATACAGCAACACAAAATAATGCAAATAACTACTATAATAATCACTATAATCAATAAATGTCGAAGCCAACTTCCATCTGGAAGCCAAGAATATAACCATGCCCATGGATCAATGGAAGGAGGGGGGGCAAACGGATTGTGGGCTACCATGGTTTCCATATGGTCGATCGTCGCAGATATGCTGACATTATTATCAGGAATAAACATACAACAATGAGAATGAACAAGTGCAGAAACTCCTCCTTTTGAGGCTAAAATCACATCCAAAGCAAAGCGATTCTGTAAAACCACTTCTCTCTTTTTTATTTTTTTTTATTTTTTTAAAATATTTTTATTAAACAGTTTTTATAATCACACAAACAATACATAATACATAACAACAACAAATACATAAACAAACAATAACAAAAACAAAACAAGAAAAACAAGTACCATTTCATATCCTAATTTCTTAAACCTTTCTTCCTCGACTTCCTCATGCCTCCCTTTCCTGTATTCCAAATTCTAATCAATTACTCAGCAAATCTTCCCTTATTTTACTTTAAATTTAAGCTAATCTTCCTTATTCTCCTTGTCTTAACCATTGCTAATAGTAACCATTTACTTTCCAGTCCAACATCATTCTAACTTTCATTAATTTTGTAATATTTCTTTAGATAGTCCTTAAACTTTTTCCATTCTTCTTCCGCTGCTTCTCTTCCCTGGTTTCGGATTCTGCTCGTCATTTCTGCCAAGCCCATGTAGTCCATCACCTTCATCTGCCTGTAAAACCACTTCTCTCATTGCAGACAACTCCTGGTTGAGTTTCCTCAAAGCTTTTATGGTATCATTGAATAATCCTTCAGTCCAATTTGCTAGCCGATGGAGGTCCCTATAGTTCATTGCTGCACCCACTGAGGGCAGCAAGGCCCGAGAGACCTGGGTACCGATATATTAATTTATGGGTGAATTAACCTCCCGACGATTCCGTAGTCTAAGAGAAGATGGTAACTTATCAACCTTATACAACAACGGAACCACGAGACCCAATGTACATGTGCCTGTGAGGTTTCGAGGAATGGCTTTGTATGCTTTTTTGCCACAAAGCAACCATAACTCTCTTTGGAGTATATAGATGATATTACTACTCTGTTGGGACCAACTAAAGGCTTCAGTAAATAAGGAACTGATATGAAATTGCTCATCTGTGGCATTTGCTAAGCCAGGGATAGCAGAATTCAGACTCCAATTTGCATGGTAGGTTTCTTTCCTAGTTTTTAGCCATGCACTGGTATCGCTTCTATAGCACTGAGATTGGTCACTGTATGTTCCTGTAAGAGAACAAGAGCTATTAAACATGAATTTCAATGTATATTGACAGTTTGGATATATGCCCCATGATTCTTCCCCCTCCTTAATTTGAAAACAAATGGGGGCAGGCTCATGGAGGGTCAATTGTACTGGAGGCCAAAAAGTTTGCTTAGGGGATATGATATTAGTAAATTGAAAAGATCCATTAACAGGCACACCATGAAGCATTATGCCTGAATGTCTGGCAAAGGGCGGCATGTGCATACATAACCAACATTTAGAAGCATGCAATAAACTAGTAAACTTAATCATATCTTGTACAAAAATATTATTCCTCCATATCTTATGATAATTTTCACCCCTAAAAGTCTTATTCAACAACACTGTTCTTCTAGTTCGAGAGTGGCTGAGCCGTGGATACTGCCAGCCAGAGTAGGATTCAGGCGACAGCTGCTTGCCAGCCGATAAGGTGAAATATGGTGGTTTCAACTGGTCTGTGTCATCTGCTTCTCTTCCTTGTATAACGGTGCAGCAAAAGATGGCAAGGCAAATGGTTAGGAAGGCACTTCCGCAGTTGAAGGGACTCGCCATGGCCGCACGCATCGAGCTGGAACCCACAAAGGCTTGTCCTCGATGTCCACTGCCGCGTACCCTCGTCCCCACGTGATCAGCGGGACAGGTCCATGCCACGCGGGATCAGGCAAGTGTCGGTACACCACCAAGGGGCGGGGGAGTGCCTCCTCCTTCCTAAAATGCAATTCCGCGGGAGTATGGGTCCTATTATGTGGATATAAAAGATGGTTAAGCACAAAAAGAACTTGGTGAACTGCCGAAGGGATGTCTGCTGTTGGTATGCTTCGGCCGCCAAGCTGTTTAAGCAATAGTGTTTTGAACGTCAGGTGCGCCCTTTCCACTATCGCTTGCCCTGTGGAGTTAAAGGGTATACCATGAGTTAATTTCACATTCCACAACATACAAAATTCCGAAAATGTTTTAGAAATATATGCTGGACCATTATCAGTTTTGATGCGCGCAGGTTTACCCATGACTGAGAAACAGCGGATAGTGTGCTGAATGACATGCCGAGCTGTTTCCCCCCTCATGGGCGTAGCCCATATGAATCCAGAGTGGGTGTCCACCGTGAGGTGAACCTTGGAGAGTGGAGCCAACACAGGTGTGTGTGTGACATCCATCTGCCAACATGCCAATGCAGACGTGCCCCTAGGATTGACAGCATCAAAAGGAATGGCCAGCTGAGATTTAGAACAAGAAGCACATTGGGACACAATATCCCTAGCTTGGGCCAAAGGAATAGAAAACTGCTTAGCCAATGCTTTCGCAGGGAGATGAAAGGTGTTATGACATAGTATAGGATCAGAAAAGAGAGAAAAGGCAGAAATGTTCTTCAGAGCTGAATCTGCTCTTGAATTTCCCTCTGCTAAATACCCTGGGTGTGATGTGTGGGAGCGAAGATGTGCAACATAATAAGGGAACTCTCTGTGCTGAAGTAAGGCCTGCAGGGCAAGAAACAAGGAAAACAAGTCAGAATCCAAGGAAGGAGTTATATAAGATATTGGTAAAATAGCAAAAAGGCGATATACATACTGAGTATCCACAATAAGATTGAAAGGTTGAGTAGGAAAGGATTGAAAGGCAAGAATCACAGCCGCTAGCTCAGCTCGCTGGGCAGAAGACTGTGGAGGGGTAAATAAACATTTCCATTTTCCTCCCTCCTCCCACGTCACTACTCCCCTACTTCTTGTTCCATCCGTGAAGAAGGTTAGCGCTGAGGGGAGAGGTGTGAGAGACAAGGGGGTAGCCAAAACATAGGTGACCTGTGTCAGAAATGTCAAACGGTCATTCTTTGGAGGATTAAAAATGATGATACCTATAAAATCAGCCAAAGCAATTTGCACGGCAGCATTTGTGATCAATAAATGCTGCTGTTCAGTCTGTGAAAAAGGCAAATAAATTGATGCAACATCAAAACCGCTCAAAGCTATAGCACGTTAACGTCCTTTGATAACAATGTCTGATGTGGATTCAATTACGGAATAAATGTTCTTCGGAGGGGTATGAGGTAAATGTAACCATTCTATAATGCAGATAGTCTTCTTCTTGTCCGTCTGAGCATATAAAATTCCTGTTGGCAACAATGGTGTAGCAAATACGGCCAGGTGCAGCTCGTGTGCAGAGGCCTCTGTGATCCTGTCCACGAGAACAGATCGCAGGTGCTGATTTACAGTTTGTAATGCAGTGATCATTGCCGAAGTGACCTGGATTACATCTGCTGGATCCTTGTGTCCTGCGAGCACTGAAAACAATGGTGATAATGTGCTGGTAGGTAATGCAAGGAAAGAGCGAGCCCAATTCAAATGCCCAAGAAGTTGTTGTAATTGCACAAGCTTCATGTTTGAAGGGATAGTCAGTTGGGGAACAATAGGCAGCGCTGCTTGTGCAGAGACTTTATGTCCCAGGTAGGTGGCGGGCAACGTCAATTGAATTTTTTCAGGTGCTACGTAGAGTCCCGCTTCTGCTAATGTGGCAGAAAGTTCTTGAAAAATGCCAGGCGGGAGTTCCTTAGCAGCGATTAAAATGTCATCCATGAAATGATAACATATGACCTCTAGGTGGCGCCTGCGGAAAGGTTTCAATGCTTCATCCACAAAATGTTGGCAAAGTGTAGGGGAGTTCCGCATGCCTTGTGGCAGAACAAACCACTGATATCGCTGGGTGGGCTGCGAATTGTTATATACTGGCAATGTAAAAGCAAACCGTTCCCTGTCTGCTGGATCCAGTGGGATAGAAAAAAAACAGTCCTTTAAATCAAGCACAGCCAACTGATATTCTCGTGGGAGCATATTTGGATTTGGCATGCCAGGTTGTAAAGTTCCCATTGGCTGTATCTGTTGATTAATTCTCCTCATATCCTGTAAAAGACGCCATCTGCCTGATTTTTTCTTAATAACAAAAATTGGGGAGTTCCAGGGAGATGAGGACGGTTCAATGTGGCCAAGAGTCAATTGTTCAGAGATAAGCTGGGCCGCCGCTGCTAATTTTTCTTTTGGTAGAGGCCATTGTTCTACCCATACTGGGGTAGTGGTGATCCATCGTAACGGCAGTGCGGTGCGTGGAAGTGCAGGGGCGGCCCTTAGAATAAATTTGACTCCAATTTGGGGTCTGCAATAGCCAAAATATCGCGCCCCCATAAGGAGACTGGAATGTCCATTATTAATGGATAGAGGGTGATCTGAACCCCGCTATCGCTTTGGATGAGTATTGGGTGGAGACTGCGCCGTGCCTGTGATTCACCTCCCACACCAATAACTTGTGAGGCTGGACAGGTGGGCCAACTGGATGGCCAAGCAGATTTTGCCACGACTGTTACATCCGCCCCCGTGTCCAGAACTCCCACAATGCGCCGACCTCCCACTGTCAGAGACACAGAAGGGCGTGAGGCTGTGATGCTCATGGCTGCTGCAATTAGGGGTAGTTGTTCGGATGGGGGGGAAATGATAATCATCGCCACTGAAGTATTTGACTGTATTCTGCATGGACGATCCGCATATAGCGTGATCTCAGGGAAATTCACATATGGTCCGTGTGTTAGCATCGGTACCGCATGAATTCCTGTTGCTTGTGCTGATAATAAAGGCAATACCAGACAAGTGGCATGATTGTCTAACCCTGCTTCAGTGAGAACATGAGTCTTTAAAGGGCAGAAAGGCAAATGGAATTCCACGTCCTGAGTCAGGCGAAGTTGTGGTGCTGTTTCCCTGGACTCTGGGGGGTCCCCTATTGATTTGTCTGGGCCCGGGGTGGGCCCTGCTGCCGGTTTCCCTGCTGTTGTCCTTGCTGATTTCAGGCAGTGTGCTGACCCTGCTGTTGGTTTTGAGGAAGCGATCTGCATTGATTGGCCCAATGAAAGCCTTTTTTGCAGATTGGACATTTGGTAGAAGGACGCCTTGGCTGTTGCGTGGATCTACATTGTGCCTTAAAATGTCCTGGTTTGCCACACTGGAAACAAGTTTTATCAATGGTTACAGGCTGGTTTTTATTTAGCGCTGCTGCCAGCAAATGGGCCTTGTGGGTGGCTGTACCAACAGACTGACAAATGCGAAGCATGGCTGCTGTGTCTGTGGCAGGATTGTGTATTATCGGGCGCAACGCAACCTTACAATCCTCATTTGCATTTTCAAAGGCCAATTGTTTGATAATTATTTGTTTGGCTTCAGGATTTTCAATTTGTCTACTCACTGCTGTAATCAGCCTGTCCATAAAGGAAGAATATGATTCTCTAGGTTCTTGTCTGATTGAACCCCACCTAGACTGAATACTGGTGGGTTCCGGGATTTTTCTCATTGCTTGTTGAGCAGCAAGAGCAGTATCCCTCAATAAGATCTGCAGCAGTGTGGCTTGTACTGAAGCCTGAGCAAAGGGGCCACGCCCCATCATGGCATCTATGATATCTGCGAGGGTAATATTTGGATTATTTCCTCTGATTTGTTGTAACAAGGCTGGAGCATAACCACGGCAGGCAGTTTCCCATTCGTGAGCAAATAATACACCAGCTGATGGGGGTAAAACTGTACGTGCCAAAAGCTTGATGTCATCTGGAACCAAAAGCTGGGCTAATGTGGTTTCCAAAAGAGCTTGTGTAAAAGGAGCTTGCAGTCCATTTGTCCTAACTGACAATTGGAGCTCTTTCAAGATTTTAAAGTCAAAAGGTTGGTGCTGGGCTTGTGTTCCTGCTGGAGCACCAGCAGGGGGCACAATAACAGGGAATGCCATAGTATCCTGAGATAAGGAACAGGCAAGGACTGCACGTTGAAAAGGGGTAGCTGGTTCTGCTGCTGCTGCTGAAAGAGCAGGGTCATTTCCAGCCAGACCACGGTATTTTTGCAGGATTGGGTCCTCTGGTGAGGAACTGTAGTCCGGAGGTTTGGGGTCTGGGGCTGCAGGCAAAGCAAGAGCTGGAACACATGGCAGGACAGCAGGCTGAATTAAAGAAGCTGAAGGTTGTATTGGCAATGCAGCCATGGAGATATTTTTTGGTGATAAAGAACCCATAGCATATCGAACCTTGCACCATGCACTTAAAATCCGAACACCAATGCTGGGATGCCCATGAAAATGTGTTCCAATCTTATCCCAATGTTTTAATTCCCAAGTCCCATCTGCAGGAAACCAGGGACAATGCTCATCAATTGCCAGAATGAGCTGTATCAAATCACCCTCAGGAACTTCCAATTTGTTGGAGGAGAAATTTTAAGTCTTTTAAAAATTTCTGTTGGGGAGTAGTCAAAGAGCTGCCCATTTTTCTAAAATCAATATAAAAAGAAAGAGAAAAGGGATCGGTCTCACCTGGATCTTTTTAAAAGATGATTCAGCGCTGTGAAACCCTTGCCGGGCGTAATGAGCCGATGATATCCACTGCTTGGATCGAAAATCCTCTCACAGTGTCTTTTAAAATCCTCTTAGTCTGCCTCAGACTGTTTGCTTCAAGTTGCTTCTTTTTTCTCTTTTAAAACCCTCAGCCGTATTCTTTTATTCAGCCTCACACGGGGCACCACTTGTGGCAGTCCAGCTGTTCCAGGTGGTGTAGTTTAGCATAAAATAAAGACGCAGAAAAGCAACAATATTTCCATGGACGGAGGGCAGCTCATTTCAGACATCTTCTCCCTCTCCGGTCCGTTTTATTATCCTTTGTTCTCTCCAGCCGCATGGCTGCATCCCAGTGTCTCATGTTACCTCATCTGGTCATGGCTTAAACCCACCCACACCATATAGGGTCATCACTGCCCAGAGGAAACACAACTCCTTTTAAGGTCAATACAATTCTAATACATGGTAAGGCACAGACATGCTGGTCACCGAGGTCAGCAAGGCACCAGGTGGCGCTACAAGCCTTTGCCATGACTTCCTGGCTCCCACAGGATTAGGCTTTCCTTGGCCCAGGTCAGCAATTGTCACCCCTGGACACTTCCTGGAGTCCTTTTTCAAGGGGAAAATAGCTTTGGAATGGAGGAAACTGGCAAAGGAATTGATTTTATATTATTTTTAAAGCTAGGTAACTTCCCTGAGCTGTCAAGTTGAAAGGATACATTCAGGCATAATATTTGTAACATTTAACAACTTTAAAGATGTGCTCACTCCCCCCCCCCAAATTTCCATAACATGAGAAATCTCTATGTGGGACAAGAAGCTACAGTTAGAACTGGATATGGAATAACTGATTGGTTCAAAATTCGGATAGAGTATGACAAGGCTGTATATTGTCTCCCCGCTTATTTAATTTATATGCGGAATTCAACATGCGAAAGGCTGGAGTGGATGAATCCCAAGCCAGAATTAAGATTGCTGGAAGAAATATCAACAACCTCAGTTATGCAGATGCCACAACCTAGATGGCAGAAAGGGAGGAGGAATTAAAGAACCTCTTAATGAGAGTGAAAAAGGAGAGCGCAAAATTTGGTCTGAAGCTCATCATCATAAAAACGAAGATCATGGCCACTGGTCCCATCACCTCCTGGCAAATAGAAGGGGAAGAAATGGAGGCAGTGAGAGATTTTACTTTCTTGGGCTCCATAATCACTGCAGATGGTGACAGCAGCCACAAAATTAAAAAGTGCCTGCTTCTTGGGAGAAAAGCAATGACAAACCTAGACAGCATCTTAAAAAGCAGAGACATCACCTTGCCAACAAAGGTACGTATAGTAAAAGCTATGGTTTTCCCAGTAGTGATGTATGGAAGTGAGAGCTGGACCATAAAGAAGGCTGATCGCCAAAGAATTGATGCTTTTGAATTATGGTGCTGGAGGAGACTCTTGAGAGTCCCATGGACTTCAAGAAGATCAAACCTCTCCATTCTGAAGGAAATCAGGCCTGAGTGCTCAGTGGAAGGACAGATCGTGAAGCTGAGGCTCCAATACTTTGGCCACCTCATGAGAAGAGAAGACTCCCTGGAAAAGACCCTGAAGTTGGGAAAGATGGAGGGCACAAGGAGAAGGGGACGACAGAGGACGAAATGGTTGGACAGTGTTCTCAAAGCTACCAGCATTAGTTTGACCAAGCTGCGGGAGGCAGTGGAAGACAGGAGTGCCTGGTGTGCTCTGGTCCATGGGGTCACGAAGAGTCGGACACAACTAAATAACTAAACAACAACAAACTTGCCAATTGAACCTTATATTGGCCCGTTTGACAAGACCAGCTGCCATGTTTGAGTTGTTGTTTGTTTTTTTGGGGGGGAGGCTTAAGCATCATTTTGGGAGGCAGCAAACGGTGAGCTTTAAGAACTGTGGAGTCTGTTATCTGTCACACGAGAAACAAGGCCTGATTCCCGCCCCCACCCCTTAATCCTCTCCAGCTATTTGCTGATCCATCAACCCTGATGGAGCTCAATATATTCCTAGTTCCCCGAATTCCTGTCAAAACTGTCCCAAGGTGGTGTCAACCATAAAATTTCCCTACTATTTTGAACACATCTGACAAATTGATTCAAATCAACATTCATAAGCATGGAAACAAAAATGTTGATGCTCCCCTAAGTTTCCCTGGTTGTCCACTTCCAATCTCAGCTCTTGGCAGACTGTTTCTGAACTGGGAGGCAATGGCTGGTTCCTGTCACCTGACAGCTGGAGGTTTCCAGAGAGAGAGTGCAGACTGCTGAGGAACCAGATGCTGAGACTTCAGCTAGAGTTCAACAACACAGGTGCTTGCTGTATGCAATTTGGAGACAAAGAATCCTTTATTTTCAGTCAGATTCAGAACTATTTCATGTCCTCTTACCCATGAATTACAATTCTGTTCCACACTCCCCTCATCAAGCCCACCACAAGATATATTGCTTTAACGCACACAGCAACCCTGTGAGGGTGGTTTCGCATAAAGCTTTAAGTCACCCAATCAGCTTCACAATTGAGGAGGGATTTGAATTGTCCCCGGCATTTGTGGACCTAGATCCTTGGACTCCAGTTCCCATGAGCCCCAGCCAGCGTGGCCAATGGCTAAAGAAGATGTGAGTTGCAATATCACATCATCTGGAGGGGCCACAGGTTGCCCAACAGGTCCATTTTCAGCGCCTTGACCTTCTCCTGGCGCAGCTGCCCTTGGAACTCCTCGTACTGAATGTGCTTCGTCCTGTAGTGCCTCTGCAGGTTGGCCTTCTTCAGGACGGAGAGGGCCTCACCACAAATGAGGCTCAAGGGAATGCCTTTCAGCTCCAGAAAGAAATAGTCGGGTGTCCATCTTTTTTGAAAATGCGGCACTCCAAATCTATCTTCCTCTTCTTGTGGACACATTGATTGTGTCCAGAAACAGACAAATTAGGCAGATGGAGCTGTTCTAATATGAGAGTCCTATGCTGCCTATACTTGGTCAGTAATGTGTCTGCATCTCTTTGAGCCACTGAAGTTTCTGAGCTCTTTTCAAAGGCAGCCCCAGGTACAGTGTGCTAAAGTAACTCCTACGCAATGTGGTGCCAGACTGCTTTCTTTTTTTGTAATTATCTGTTTGTTTTAAATTCTGTAGCTTAAATTCTCTTGATGGTTGTTTTTTTGAGAAGGGCCTCTTACAGTCACAAAGCAATGATTTTCAGTGCTGCTCAATAACACTGATTGCGCCCTCACACTGCCCCTTTTTGTGTGGGGATTTGGATCCAGAAAAGGAGCAGACAGGGAAAGGTTAAGCAGAATCCCTCCCACCCCCCGCACCACCCTTAGGTGTGCTCAGCCTTTGCCTGCTTCATGACTCCACCTTGCATGAGAAAGAAGGATGGAGCTGCAGGAAACAGGAAGTGGTCCTTCAACCGGCCAGGACATCTCATCATCACATACAGATCCAGTCTCCTGCTGGGGAGTCAAGAGTGGCCCTGGGATGGCAGAGAGAGGAGGGGAAGGGCCCAGCGACAGAAGGAATGGCAGGGCTCCAGATGCTCCCTTGGACCCCTTCCCTGACACCAAGGAGAGCTCCTCTTCTGGGGCTGAAAGCATTGGCGTGGTTTGATTTTGTCAGTATTGCAAGGAAGCATAGAAGGAAAGGTAAAAAACACCTATGCGGTTTATTAAAGTATCTGTGATTTTCCCCCTGTGTGAGTTCGTTGATGTCTTCTAAGTGCTCTACTTTCACTGAAGTTCTTTCCACATTCAATACATTTAAATGGTTTCTCCCCTGTATGAGTTCGTTGGTGTATTCTAAGTGATCCCCTATCACTGAAGCTCTTTTCACATTCCATACATTGAAATGGTTTCTCCCCCGTGTGACTTTGTTGGTGTCTTCTAAGTTTCCCACTTGTACTGAAGCTCTTTCCACATTCAATACATTTAAATGGTTTTTCCCCTGTGTGAGTTCGTTGGTGTATTCTAAGTGATCCACTATCACTGAAGCTCTTTCCACATTCAATACATTTAAATGGTTTTTCCCCTGTGTGAGTTCGTTGGTGTATTCTAAGTGATCCACTATCACTGAAGCTCTTTCCACATACAGTACATTTAAATGGTTTCTCCCCTGTGTGAGTTCGTTGGTGTATTCTAAGTGATCCCCTATCACTGAAGCTCTTTCCACATTCCATACATTGAAATGGTTTCTCCCCTGTGTGAGTTCGTTGGTGTATTCTAAGTTTCCCACTTGTACTGAAGCTCTTTCCACATTCAATACATTTAAATGGTTTTTCCCTTGTATGAGTTCGTTGGTGTATTCTAAGTGTATCATTTCGACTGAAGCTCTTTCCACATTCAATACATCTAAATGGTTTCCCCCCTGTGTGAGTTCGTTGGTGTACTCTAAGTTTCCCACTTGTACTGAAGCTCTTTCCACATTCAATACATTTAAATGGTTACTCCCCTGTGTGAGTTCGTTGGTGTATTCTAAGTGTTTGACTTTCACTGAAGCTCTTTCCACATCCAAAACATTCAAATCCTTTGTGAGTTTTTTGTTGTATCCTCAATTTCTTTGTTTTCCCCCATAAATTCACATGTGGCTCCATAGAATTCTGACCTTCATCTTCCTCACCTGTTTGGGAGTCTGGGAGGAAAGAGATTCCTGTTAGACTTTCAAGAAAGACAAAAAGGGAACTGAACACCTGTCAATCCCAATCTGCACCTTCTCTCATTGTAACACCTTCATTCTCCACTATCCTCTCTAGGTTCCAAATTTTACGAAAGCTGATGAGATAGTGGCAAGAGTAACACGTGACCACTCCATTCAAACTTAATAAATCAGCATCATTTTATAATACAGATCTATGGTGGAATTGGCTTATTAGACACATCTATTTTGTCTTTCTGAAGTGAAGAAATGATCTCAGGCTCAAGTAACAGTATCCCCCTTGTGAAATAAATAAAACTTAAGGGCTACATGTAACTGTAAAAATATTGCACTATATTGGAACCTAAGAAGAGCCTTCTGGATCAGGCAAAGGCCCACCTAGTCCAGCATCCTCTTCTCACAGAGGCCAACCAGATGCCTGTGGGAAACTGGCAAGCAGGATTGGAGCACAAGAGTCTTCTCTGCCTTCGTGTGCTTTCCAGAAACTAGTATCAAGAAGCATTATTGCCTAGACCACGAGGGCAGAGCAGAGACGTCAGTCTTATCCTTTTTTTCAAGCTATCCATGTTGCTATCCGTCACTGTCTCCTGTAGGATGGATTCCATAAATGAACTATGCTTCTGTTTTTTCATCTTTGCAGCCCTTAAAAGCTGATAAATGTATTATGGCCTAAGCTTTTGCGGGCTGCAGTCTGACAAAGTGGACTCTTGACCAGGAAAGCTGGTGCCACTATAAACCTGAGTCTCTTTGTTGGCTTTGTGTACTTATTTTGAAATTTGCACCAAGGTTATACCACAGTAGCTCCATGGAAGCTCAGGGACGGACAGAATTAGAGGGTGTCAGCTCCGTGAATCTCAAGCCTCTCGTGCCTCCGCTGACAGAGCCTGAGAACGCAAGAGATGTGATTCGGTTGGAATGTGAAGCAGGGGAGGAGCAGCCAAGCTGCAGCAGGAGCAAAGAACAAAGAGCAGGAAGAGGGGGTGCCGGGGGGGGGCACAGACTGTTATCTCCAGTTTGAGCTCTGACACAGAGACCCCGGAAATAGCCTGTCCAAAAAATCGTAGGCTCGAGAGAATCTGCTAGAAGAGGGGGAAAGAAAGCGAAAGTGGGGTGGGGGCTTCTTTGCTGGAGGACTCAGCAACTGCAAGCTGGGATGAACAGGCCGAAGACTGAGCTCCACAGTGATTTATGAGTTTGAGCAATAAACCTGAGATAATTACTACTGGAGTTGTCTCGCGTCTGTGCGGGAGAACCAAGCAATTACACAGGGGCGCTATAAATTATTATCCCGCTCACTCACTCTCACAAACAACCTGTCTGTAAGATTGGCAAGTTTATTCCAGACACTCTTGGACTTAATATACCCAATCCTAAGTGTAGAGCCTCCAGCCACAGGAATTGTGTATCATGATAACGGGTCCTTTGTCCCTTAAGCCCACCAAACTGGGGAGGTGCATGCATCTATTGTGTTTTAATGCTGGTAGAATGTATCGTTCTGACGCTGTCTATAAAAAATAAGAGGAACAGAAACAATTTTAATACATTAATTATAAATAATTATGGGAAGCATTTCCGTTCCCCTTCACCCATTTTTCAGGATTGGTGTGCAACATCATTACCATCAATTATTCCTGCCATGGAAATAACACCTAAGATTTCAAAGCCTGGCGGAAGAAAATCTGCCCCCACTACTTTAGGAAAAGGATTCAAGAAACAAAGAGCTGCTTCGGAGAAGGCCTCACCCCTTCCTTCTTCCTGTCAGGAGCTTCCTTCCATTTGTCTCCTCTCCATCTTTTCCTCTTTCTCCCTCCACCACCCATCTATCCCTGTCCCCATCTCCTCTCCCCTGGAACTCACCAGATTTCTCCAAGGGTCCTGGGAGGGAATGCTCAGAGGTTGTGGGGAGGGATGCGGGAGACATCCTGACCAGGTCACCCATCCATCTTCCTCCTTCCATCCTGGCCAGGGTTGCAGGTTCAGTCTCAGCTAGGTTTGCAGGTTCAGCTTCCTGAGGAGCGCAGAATCCAGAGCAAGTTGCAGCTTCCTGGGAGGGAGGGAAGAAGAAGCCAAGGGAGTCTGAGAGCCCCTGCAGGGATTCTCCTGCCCAAGACATTCTGCTGCCCCTGGAGAAGCCCCAACTGGGCACCCCCTTCCCAAGAGCCTCCACCCATTTTCAAACAGTTTTGGCAATTCCTTTCACCTGCCTGTCCCACCTCCCTTCCTGAGAGTAGATCTCAAGAGTTGTTTACACCACGTGATCCCTTAAAGAGGGCAATTCTTTAAAACTGAAGGCCATTTCTACAAAATGGAAGACTTCCGAAGGCAGCCTTTTACAAGGAAATTTTTGATGGTTTTTATTTTGTTGGAAGCTACCCAGATGGGCAGAGGCAACCCAGTCAGATAGGCAGGATGCAAGTAATAATAATAATAATAATAATAATAATAGTTTCCTGTCCTGGGACAGGATGTCCTGGGACGCCAGTGGTGCTGTGGGTTAAACCATAGAGCTTAGGACTTGCCGATAAGAAGGTCGGTGGTTCGATTCCCCACAACGGGGTCAGCTCCCATTGCTCAGTCCCTGCTCCTGCCAACCTAGCAGTTCGAAAGCACGTCAAAGTGCAAGCAGATAAATAGGTACCGCTCCGGCGGGAAGGTAAACGGCGTTTCCGTGCGCTGCTCTCCTTCGCAAGAAGTGGCTTAGTCATGCTGGCTACATGACCTGGAAGGTGTACGCTGGCTCCCTCAGCCAATAAAGCGAGATGAGCGTCACAACCCCAGAGTCAGTCACGACTGGACCTAATGGTCAGGGGTCCCTTTACCTTTTTAATCCTGACCTGCTAGGCATGCTGATCAGAGACTCTGTCCAAACAACCCCTTCGAATGCAACAGGGCTTCCTATTTTTACTGCTATCAGTGGGAACAGTCAAACCACGAAGCCACTGATCAACCAGAATTTCCTGTTTTTACCAAGTACAGTTTGAAGTTAGCTTAATATCCCAGCTTATTCCAAAGCTGGCGGCCGTAGTTTCCTGGTTTGGGCAAAATGGAAAGTTTGTTAGTTATGGCTCATAAGAGACTGCCTGGTTTAATCACAGTTCACCATCAGGACTGGCCCAATCATGAGGTAAGGTGGGACAATTAGGTCAGGAGCAGATGCAGGGAGAGATGGGACAAGCACATTCCCAGCTCCCCTGTTTGTTAGCCTTGCTGTCAGTGCAGGACCACAGCTGGTAAATTTGTGCAACTACCCATTTAGAGTCCTTTTCTTTTGCCCTCTCTCACTAAAGGTTGGGTGGGGGTCCTTCCTGGAGTGATGCATTCTGGTTGTGGGGGCCAGGAGACTGCGGTGGCGGCTAGAGTTTTTGGTTTTAAACTTGGGTCAACTTAGGTTTTATCGGAACTTTGCTGCAGCAATGCATTAAAAACTGTTCCTATTTTTAACCCAGCTTTTCAGGCTGTGATTTAGTCATCTGAACCTGGCCATTATCTAAATAGATATTTCAACAACCTTGCAAGGTAGGCCAGTCTTATTTAATGTGACTACACATGGGATTGCTGAGGCTGCAGGTCGTACCAAGATTTTTACCTCAGTGGGGAGAAAAGAGCATTTTGCAAATGGAGGCAATTTAGAGGAGGAAAATGGGGGTTGGTGGAAGGTCACCTCTTCTCACACAGCTTCTGCTCTGATGAAATTCAGAGCCACCTGCAGCTGTTTAGGTAAAGTAAGAGCAGAAGGAGATATGATTGCAAACCTCCCATGTATAAGAAAGTTTGGTCTAGCAAGCCTTTTTAAAGTGGATTAGAGAGAAAGTGGAGGGAGGAGGAATATTCACCACCATAGCTAAGCAGAACCTCCATGTCCAGAGACACTGGACCTGTGACCTCCAGGTGCTGGAAACGCAGGTGAGAGGAGGGCACTTACCTTTCCCAGAAGCCCCTCAGTGTCTGGGAGCAGGGTCTGGTCTGTCCCCCCTGCTCTCCCACTGGGCCACCGACTGGCATCCGCAGCTCCCCTGAAGGAGAGGACACCATCCCCGGAGTGGGGAGAACTGGGAGCCTGTGGGGTTTCCCACCCTGAACGAGGGGGCTGCATCGTCTTCAGGAAATCCTGCTTCTGGGCCTCCCAGTGCTGCTGCGACTGCCCCTCCTCTGGCTCCTGCTTAATTTGACATAAATCTGCCTGAGGCATTAGATCCCTTGTGGTCCCAACTTGGCTGGCAGGAGGTTTCTTTCCTTTGCACTCCAGTCTCTCCCTTTGAATGGGTCTCCTGGGTCCCTGCTCTTCCATTTTTATGCCACCCTGCTGGAAAAGAAATAAACACAAAGTAAAATAAAACCCAAGAATAAAAACAAAAGCAAATTTTAACCATTAGCCAGTTTTTGAAATATATTATTACTCTTTCTATTTCTGATGTTCAGGCTGTGAATGACAATCATTATGTCACCCAAACGGCTCCACCCAGGGACAAGGGGAAGTTATCCAAAGACTGGGGGAAACATCAAGGTTTATGGAAGTACAAATAATATTCGGGGAGGAGGACCAAGGCAGTGGGAGGGAAATCCAAAAACAACCCAGTGAGAGGACTGAGCATGTTCAGTGGACAGGGAACGCTGATCCTGGCTGCAACTTATAGCATGTTGGAAAGGCAGCAACAGATCTTTGTATATGATTAAGGCTGCAACAGACCCACCTAACATTGAAAGTACATGACTTCACCCAAGAAATCCTGCGAGCTGCAGTTTGTTAGGGGTGTTGAGAACTCTAGCAATAAACTACAGGTCCTGTGGTTCTCTGGGGGAAGCCACGTGCTTTAAATGTATGATATCTGCACAGCCTAAGAAACAAACAGACAAAAGGAACATTGACGAACAAAATCAAAGAACTCACTCCAAAATATTTTAAATTTGATGGTCACAAACTCTCTTGACTGAAGACATTCTAACTTGCAGTCCATTGGCTGCATACAGCTAGCCAAGCCTCAGGGTGTGTCCTGCTAGTCCCTGCCTTTTCCATCTCCTGATCTGATCATTGGATGAAGATCTCTGTCTGTCCTGGAGAGAAAGATGCCTAAGGGGCCCTTAGAGAGATCTTTTAAACTCCAATTTCAGCACAAACCAGCACAGTGCTGAAATGGGGTAAAAGCCCTGATCTGGAAATAAATGATCCCTCTGGCTGCTCTTTAAAGAGGATTTCTAAAGAACAATCAGAAGGGTCTTTTTCCCACAGATCTCATTGCTAATTCAGAAGGGTCTTCTTGTGCTCTTATTTCTCCTCCACCCCAGCACTGGGGTTGGAAGGTCTAAACATGTTGTTTGTGTTTGCAAGACTTGTATGTATGCTAGATGGCATGTCTGGTGATTGTGTGCAGCACCTCTGGCGTGTGTGCATGTGACTTTATGGTCTGCATCTCTTTTATGGGTGCGCATGCATGTGCATACATTGGCCACAAAGCTCACTGGAATGTGGCCTCCAGAATCAATGTAGCTTTAAGCCCAGAAATGTTTTGTTCCTCCTCCTTTATCAGAAAGAACAATCAAATCTGGGACTATCAGGAGGAGAGAACTCCTGGATCTACAGAGTTAATGTTCTCAGCATCTATGGACACAAACTGCAACGAGAAGGACACTGACAAACTGGAACGTGTCCAGAGGAGGGCAACCAAAATGGTCAAAGGTCTGGAAACGATGCCTTATGAGGAACGGCTAAGGGAGCTGGGCATGTTTAGCCTGGAGAAGAGGAGGTTAAGGGGTGATATGATAGCCATGTTCAAATATATAAAAGGATGCCATATAGAGGAGGGAGAAAGGTTGTTTTCTGCTGCTCCAGAGAAGCGGACACGGAGCAATGGATCCAAACTACAAGAGAGAAGATTCCACCTAAACATTAGGAAGAACTTCCTGACAGTAAGAACTGTTCGACAGTGGAATTTGCTGCCAAGGAGTGTGGTGGAGTCTCCTTCTTTGGAGGTCTTTAAGCAGAGGCTTGACAACCATATCTCAGGAGTGCTCTGATGGTGTTTCCTGCTTGGCAGGGGGTTGGACTCGATGGCCCTTGTGGTCTATTCCAACTCTATGATTCTATGATTCTATGAGATTTCTCTCTAATTACTTTGAGATTTTTTTCCTTAAAAATATGAAGCAGTATAGAAATGAAAGGAGTAATAATCTGAACATGAATAGCTAATTTCAATTTCGCCTTCCTCAGTCTTTTACAATACTGTCTTCAACGTTTTTATTATCATTAATTCATTTCCATATGCCACACTTCTTAAGAATCCCCCTTTCCCCTGCATTCTCAAAACTGTCACCCACTTCAACCCTCAGCCTTCATCTGAAAACTCTGCTGCCTTACTGAGGAAGGTGGAAGATAAAACCTTTAACGAAACAAGCTTAAGGCTGTCTCACTTATTTACACGCAGACACAAGAGGTCACTAGCTTTGACAGCTTGGGAAAAGATCAGATGCGTTCTCCGGGGAAAAGATCTATTAGCTGTTTTATTAGCTGTGACAGATCAACAGAGCCTCCATGTGTAGGCACAGTGTACCTTGATTTGGGGTAGGCAATAGAAGCCATTTCCTTGCTAAATGAATCAGATAGACATCATTGCCACAAGATGCGGTGATGGTGGTGGCTAAGAGGGCTGTATATTGTCTCCCTGCTTATTTAACTTATATGCAGAATTCATCATGTGAAAGGCTGGGCTGGATGAATCCCAAGCCGGAATTAAGATTGCTGGAAGAAATATCAACAACCTCAGATATGCAGATGACACAACCTTGATGGCGGAAAGTGAGGAGGAATTAAAGCACCTTTTAATGAGGGTGAAAGAGGAGAGCGGAAAATATGGTCTGAAGCTCAACATCAAAAAAACGAAGATCATGGCCACTGGTCCCATCACCTCCTGGCAAATAGAAGGGGAAGAAATGGAGGAAGTAAGAGATTTTACTTTCTTGGGCTCCATGATCACTGCAGATGGTGACAGCAGTCACAAAATGAAAAGACCCCTGCTTCTTAGGAGAAAAGCAAGGACAAACCTAGACAGCATCTTAAAAAGTAGAGACATCACCTTGCCAACAAAGGTCCGTATAGTTAAAGCCATGGTTTTCCCAGTAGTAATGTATGGAAGCGAGAGCTGGACCATAAAGAAGGCTGATCGCCGAAGAATTGATGCTTTTGAATTATGGTGCTGGAGGAGACTCTTGAGAGTCCCATGGACTGCAAGAAGATCAAACGTATCCATTCTTAAGGAAATCAGCCCTGAGTGCTCACTGTAAGGACAGATCCTGAAGCTGAGGCTCCAATACTTTGGCCACCTCATGAGAAGAGAAGGCTCCTTGGAAAAGACCCTGAAGTTGGGAAAGATGGAGGGCACAAGGAGAAGGGGACGACAGAGGACGAGATGGTTGGATGGTGTTCTTGAAGCTACCAGCATGAGTTTGATCAAACTGCGGGAGGCAGTGGAGGACAGAAGTGCCTGGTGTGCTCTGGTCCATGGGGTCACGAAGAGTCGGACACGACTAAACAACAACAACAAGAGAGCTTTAGAAGGCGATCTGACCAATTCACGAGGGAGGGCGATAGGTTTATCAATGGCACTGGCAGAGGAAGGGGGGCAGGAGTATTGGCCTGCAAAAGGTGTCAGGGGGGCTGCAGAGTGAGAGGGGCACCTCCCTGCTGCACTGCTCTTCCCCCCCCCGCCTCCCCTTCACTCTCCCCCGTGGGGAGGACAGTGGAATAGGACGGGGCTCCCTGATGAGGGACAGGGAGAGGGGCGGCAAAAGCCCCAGGTACGCCGCTGATCCGTGAGCGACTATATGCTCCATCGCGAAGCAGCAGCTGCCTTGGACCCCTCATTCTGCCCCTTGAGCTCAGGACTGAAGGGAGCAGCTCCCCAGGGTCTCCGGCAGGGTCCGTGCCAGCCTGAGCCAGAGATGTTTGCCCCTGTGCCCTCCTGCCCCCTCAGCTGCGCCCCTTCCCCTTCCTGCCCGGTTGGGAGGCGCCCTGCAGTCTCTGACTCCACTCGGGGCCTGATCCTGCCAGGCCCACGTGCTCTCCTCCCCCTCCCCCCCCCCGCCTCCCGCACCTCGGACTCCTCGCTCCGTCCCTGCACCGGAATCCGGCTCCTCTCCGGGGAAACTCGCCAGGCCACGGGCCGCTGCTCCTCCGCTCTCCTCGGCGGGGGACAGGAAAGTGCAGCCGCTCTCGAGTCCCCCTGGCTGGCCCCGTTTCCTACCTCTCTGAGCATCGGAGCTCGCTGGCTGTGGGTTGGGCCCTGGGAGGCTGCAAGGCTGGATGCGCCCCCTTGCAAGGCGAGGGCTGCGAGACCGCCCTGCTGCTTCCCCTGCCCTCGTATTTGCAGCCCGCTGCTTCTGATCCTCAAGGTTCTGCTCTTAGCTGTCGGGGCAAATCGATTAACCCTATGAGATCTGGTCCATTCCTAGGTCTGGAGCAGCAGGGAACAAGCTTTCTGCACCCTTCTCTAGGGATGTTCACTCGCCGCCATCTATGTCCCCGTGTACACAAATCACTGAGTTGTCTTATTGTCTTAACTCAGTCGGTAGAGCGTGAGGTGCTTTATCTCAAGGTTGTGAGTTCGAGTCCCATGTAAGAAAAAGCGGAAATAAAGTGTAATTTTACCTTGAAATTGTGTACACAATAGTCCGATGGTTTTTAGAGAAACCCAAAAACTTCCCCTTTCTATACCCTTTTGTTGTCATCAAGCAGTTGGTCCCTTACCTTTCCCGCCCCGACATGGCCACAGTGATCCATACGATGGTCACCTCCAGGCTTGACTACTGTAATTCGCTCTACGCGGGGCTGCCCTTGAAGCTGTCCCAGAAACTCCAGCGGGTGCAGAATGCTGCAGCCAGGCTCCTCACGGGGTCTCTGCCATGGGAGCATATTCACCCAGTGCTTTTCAAGCTGCACTGGCTCCTGGTGGAGTACAGGGTCAGATTTAAGGTGCTGCTTTTGACCTTTAAAGCCCTTCACGGCCTAGGACCCTCGTACCTACGGGACCGCCTCTCCCGGTATGCTCCACGGAGAGCCTCAAGGTCCATAAATAGCAACACCCCAGTGGTCCCGGGCCCTAAGGAAGATAGATTGGCTTCAACCAGAGCCCAGGGCCTTTTCAACTCTGGCTCCTGCCTCATGAGACCAGGGCCCTGCAGGATCTGATTTCTTTCCTCAGGGCCTGTAAAACAGAGTTGTTCCGCCTAGCGTTTGGCTTGGTGCCAAACTGATTCCCTCTCCCTCTTTTCCTTTCTCTTCCTGCGATGAGGCTACATTTTAATATTTTAATGTTTCAATATTCTAATGTATTTTAATTTTGTTTTTAAGTTGTAATCATTCAACTTGTTTTTATTATTGCTTGTAAGCCACCCTGAGCCCAGCCTTGGCTGGGGAGGGCGGGGTTTAAATTATTATTATTGTTATTATTATTATTATTATTATTATTATTATTATTATTATTCTGTAATAAGTGGGTTTTGTTTGGAAAGCTGTCTCTCAAAATTTATTAGAACATTGGAATGTACCTGGCATTTTATAAGCTCTTCAGTATGTTGCACAAATAAGTCTCCTTGCGATCAGTATGCAGTCCCTGGTTTCCAAATCCTCTACAGGAAATCTTCCTGAAATACCATTTCATGAAGCTGGGACGATGCCACCCAGCTGCCTGAATGCCTAGCAGCTGGAGGAGGCAGTCCAGTTCCCAGCTCTGCTGGCCTAGGTCATCTGATCACTTAGCTCCAGCAACAGATGCCAGGGCTGGGCTCTGTTATCTTTCCACACCCTCCAACATCTCTCTGATGAAAATAGGGGTGTCCTGTTCCATAATGATAATTTTACTATTTATACCCCACACATCTTATTAGGTTGCCCCAGCCACTCCAGGCAGCTACCAACATATATAAAAACAGAATAAAACATTTTTAAAAATCCCTATACAGGATTACCTTCAGACAACTTGGGGGTCACATAACCCCATACCCTCTGGCATCAAATCAGAAACTGACGACAGCTTCTGTAAATCAGGGACATCCCTGGAAGACAGTGGCACTTGGAGGGTCTGTCTTTCCCTGCTTTTTCCTTGGCTGTCTCTGGTCTCCTGCCTCCATTCAGCAGAGGAGGGAGCCTTCATACGGAGAAGGATCGGGGCCCCCAGGGCATAGTTGGTGCCTTCAGATGACTGCAGTGAAGGGAGAACCATTTGGAGGAACAGATTGTTGCAATTCTTGGAAAGGGATGGAAAGAGCATGGCTACATCGTGGTTTGGTTCTTCAGGTACTTGTTGTTCAAGTTGTTCCATGGAATTCCTGATCTGGACCTTGTGTGGGAAATGAGTTCTCTCCATCACAAGAATAATTTTTGAAGCTTTACTGCACAAGAGTCTTAAACAGTCTTACAATAAGATGAACATGATAAAGTAGCACTTGCAAACAATGTTCAGTCCTTTATGTAATCCTGTGAACTTTACTCTCTCTGGTCCCAGAGGGAGATCCTAAGCTTCTTCATCATTGCAGAACTTATTTGCAACTGCTGCTGCTTCTCCTAGCCATCTCCAACAAGCACCCGCTGACTTCTCAAGTTTAAGCTTCCTTCTGTTAGAGCTCTGCAGCTTCTGTTTCCAGCAATGAGTTATTAGGAAAGATACCAGCCTCCTCTGATGCTTTTGTCAGAGTGGAACCTCTGACTGGAACCTCTTGCCCAAAAGGTTGCACTCTTTCTTCTTCTATGTTTGCTTCATATGCCACAATGTTCTCTCTCTTTTTCTCAAATCTTCCAGGCGACCACAAATGAGTGTCTAAAGAGAAACCAAAAGCTCAGAGTTGGGATGGGGGGGGGGGCGTGAATATCAGGTTGCCTTGTAGTGCCTGGGGGCCCTGCTATTAGATTTGTATCTCGTAAGTGTTGTCGGAGCTTTTTGGTTTTTTACCTGTATATTTAAAAAACAAGGCTCTCATAAGATATTTCATTCTTTTGTTATTCTGACATTGCATGTACAGGAGCACGTTTGCACAGCTGTTAAAAATAGTGATTTTTTAATATGAAAAAAAGAAGAAAAATGCATTATAAAGGGTTTCTTTAGAAGCAGAACAAGCATTTTATTTTATTTTAAATAACAGAGGGATGAGGCCCAATTCTTAGTGCTCATCCCAGGTTAAAGATTAGCAGCCACACCCTCACAAAAAGCTATGAAAGGATTTTCTTAGCCAGTGTCAAGGTGAATTCCTACCTTGTATTCCTGGGCTGCCTCTTCCTTGAGAACCACAGTTCTCACTAATAAGGGAGTCCTATGCTGCCTAGAACCAGCCCTGGTCAGCAATGTGTCTGCAGCTCTTTGTTTTTTTTTTAAATAAATTTTTATTAATTTTCCAACACATATTAAATAACAATACAAAACAATACAAAAACAAACACACATATAAACATGTATAATTTCTTAACCTTCTTTTCCTTAAGCCTTCTTTCAGCGACTTCCCCATACCTCCCTTTTCTGCATCCTTGTTTTAAATTTTTCCAGCAACCTCTAATTTTATTTACTTATGGCACTTCCTTTAAATCCTTTTTCCCGAGTCCAATTGTTTATCGCTGCAATTCTATTTTGCATTACTCAAAACATTTTAGCACTCATTAATTTTACAACAATTTTTAAGGTAAACTTTAAATTTCTTCCAGTCTTCTTCCACCATCTCTCTCCCTTGGTCTCGGATTCTGCCAGTCATCTCAGCCAATCCCATGTAGTCAATCACCTTCGTCTGCCATTCTTCCAGTGTGGGTAGTTCTTGTGTCTTCCAGTACTTTGCTAAAAGTACTCTTGCTGCTGTTGTCGCATACATAAAAAACATCCTATCTTTCTTTGACACCAATTGGCCTACCATGCCCAAGAGAAAGGCCTCTGGTTTCTTCGCAAAAGTGCATTTAAGCACCTTTTTCATTTCATTATAGATCCTTTCCCAGAAAGCCTTAATCTTTGGGCATGTCCACCAAAGGTGATAAAAAGTACCTTCAGTTTCATTACATTTCCAGCATTTGTTATTGGGCAAATGGTAAATTTTAGCAAGCTTGACTGGGGTCATGTACCACCTATAAATCATTTTCATAATATTCTCTCTTAAGGCATTACATGCCGTAAACTTTATACCATAACTGTTCCCAGTCTGCAAACATAATGTCATGTCCAATGTCCTGTGCCCATTTAATCATAGCTGATTTAACCATCTCATCCTGTGTATTCCATTTCAACAGCAAGTTATACATTCTTGACAAATTCTTAGTACAGGATTCCAAAAGCTCTGTTTCTAATTTCGACCTTTCCACCTGAAAGCCAATTTTCCTGTCCTGTTTAAAAACTTCGTTTATCTGGTAGTAATGGAGCCAATCTCTTACTTTGGACTTCAATTTCTCATAACTTTGCAATTTAACTTTTCCCTCCTCATACTCTATAATTTCCCAATATTTCGGCCATTTAGATTCCATGTTTAATTTTTTCACTTCCTTAGCTTCCATCGGTGACAACCACCTGGGTGTTTTGTTTTCCAACAAGTCTTTATATCTAATCCATACATTATATAGGGCTTTTCTAACAATATGATTTTTGAAACCTTGGTGGATCTTGACCTTGTCGTACCATATATATGCATGCCAGCCAAATCTATTATTAAACCCTTCCAAGTCCAAAATGTCTGTATTTTCAAGAAGCAGCCAGTTTTTCAGCCAGCAGAAAGCCGCTGATTCATAGTACAATTTTAAGTCCGGCAGGGCAAACCCCCCTCTTTCTTTTGCGTCAGTTAGTATCTTAAATTTTATTCTGGGCTTTTTGCCCTGCCAGACAAATCTAGATATATCTTTTTGCCACCTCTTGAAACAATCCATTTTATCCACAATCTGCAATGTTTGAAACAAAAATAACATTCTCGGCAAGACATTCATCTTGATAACAGCAATTCGGCCTAACAAGGAAAGTCTCAAACTTGACCATATTTCTAAATCTTTTTTCACTTCTGCCCAACATTTCTCATAGTTATCTTTAAATAGGTTCACATTCTTAGATGTCAAATTTATCCCCAGGTATTTCACCTTCTTTGCTATCAATAAACCAGTATCATTCTGGAATTTCTCTCTTTCTACACTTGTTAAATTTTTATCCAATACCTTCGTTTTCTGTTTATTCAGCTTAAAGCCTGCTACTTGACCAAATACTTGTATTAACTCTAAAACTCTTCTCGTACTAGTGTCTGGCTCTTGTAAAGTTAGAACTAGATCATCTGCAAATGCTCTCAGTTTGTACTGTTTAGCTCCGACCTGAACCCCTTTAACCAGCTGGTCCCCTCTAATCATGTTTAATAAAACCTCCAGGACTGATATAAAGAGCAATGGGGATATTGGGCACCCCTGTCGTGTCCCTTTTTCAATAGCAAATTCTTCTGTAACCACATTATTTACAATCAATTTTGCTTTTTGTTCAGAATAAATTGCACTTATACCGTTCTCAAAACCTTGGCCTACCCCCATCCCTTGGAGATTCTTTTTCATAAAACTCCAAGAAATATTGTCAAAGGCTTTCTCCGCGTCCACAAATATTAGTACTGCCTTAGTGTTAATATTAACTTCCAGTAACTCCATAATGTCTATTATGTTTCTCACATTCTCTGATAAATGTCTTCCTGGAAGAAAGCCCGCTTGGTCTTTGTGAATCTCCCCCACCAAAACTCTTTTCAATCTTTTTGCTAAAATGTCTGCAAAAATTTTGTAATCCACATTGAGTAATGATATAGGGCGGTAGTTCTTGACCTGGTTCTTCTCAGTCTCTGACTTTGGTATAAGTGTAATATAAGCTTCTTTCCACGATTCAGGTGCCTTTTTCCCCTCTAAAATTTCATTACAGACCTCCTTCAACGGTTGTATAAGCCATTCTTTCAAAGCTTTGTAATATCTGGAGGTTAGTCCATCGGGTCCTGGAGATTTTCCCAATTGCATACTTTGAATGGCTCCCTCAATTTCTTGATCAGTAATCTTTTGGTTTAAAATCGCTTTACTTTGTTCAGAAATTTTTTGTAATCCATATTTTTTAAGAAATTCTTCTATTTCTTTTTCGTTCACCGGCCCTTGTGCATAAAGTCTCTTGAAATAACTCTGAAAACAGTTTCTAATCTCATTTGGTTTATAAATGTTCTTTCCTTCCACTTCTAGGTTTGTAACTGTATTCTGTTTTTGTCTCTTCTTTAGTTGCCATGCCAGGAGTTTCCCACATTTATCAGCCGATTCAAATGACCTTTGTCTCATTTGTTTTATTTTCCATTCTATCTCTTGGTTCATCAAGTCCATATATTGTCTCTGGTAAAACTTAATTTCTCTCAAAATTTCATGTGACTTTGGTTTGGATCTCAATTTCTTTTCCCCTTCTTTTATCTTTTCCAAGATCTTATCCTTCTTCTCATTATGTCTCTTCCTTTTTATAGAGTTCTGTTGTATTAAAAATCCTCGCATGACGGCTTTACTTGCGTCCCAAATTACTCTTTTTTCCACTTGTGTTCTCAGATTTATCTCAAAGTAGTCCTTCAATGCCTTCTGGGCCTTTTTATACACCTCTTCATCTCTAAATAGGGAGTCATTCATCCTCCATCTAAAGGATCCAGCTGTTGTTGTGTTCATTTCCATCTTTACGGCGTTATGGTCGGAGCAAGTCTTTGGGCAGATTTCTGCTTTCTTTATCTTAGATGCCATTCCACTAGTTACCCAGATTTGGTCAATTCGAGTCCAGGTCATTTTTGCCTCAGAAAAGAAAGTTCCCTCTCTCTCAAGAGGATTCCTTGTTCTCCAAATGTCAATCAGGTTCATGTTATCAGTCATTTCAAAAAAGGTCTTAGGTAGTCTCCCATCTTTGGAGACCACCTGTCTTTGTGCTTTGTCCATATTTGTAGAGACCACTCCATTCATGTCTCCCATTAAGATTACATTATAATCCAAATAGTCCATTAATGTCTCATGCAATTTCTTAAAAAATTCTGACTTCCCTTCATTCGGTGCATAAACTCCTATAATCAATAGTTTTTCTCCTTGAACTTGAATTTCAATTGCCAAATATCTTCCTTGTTCATCTTTAAATACAAATTTAGGAACCAACTTTTCCTTTGCATAAATCACCACACCTCTTTTCTTCACTTTGTCCGATGAAACAAATTCTTGTCCTAATCTTTTGTTAATAAGTAGTTTTCGGTGAACTCTGGTCACATGAGTTTCTTGTAAACAAATCAAGTCCAATTGTTCTTTTTTCAAAATATGAAAAACCTCACGTCTTTTTATAGGGAGGTTCAGTCCATTACAATTCCAGCTTAGAATTTGCAGAGACATCTTGTTATTTATTTAGTTACTCCCCCAGCTGCTCCCAGCAAGTCTTCTTCTGTTGGTGTTTTGATCCCGAAGAATAGGTTTGAGATGTCTGGTACTTCTGTTAGGTCCGTAGGTTCCACCGTTCCCTTCAAAAGGTCCTCCTGGTTCCTTGCCAAAAATTGTTCTTTGTCTTGCACTGATTTTATCTTGATTTTCTTTCCCTTATAGTTGAAGGACAGGCCTTGTGGAAACTCCCATCTGAATAGTATGTTGTTTTTTCTTAATAAGGTGACCAAATCCTTGTAGTAGGTCCTCACTTCCAGAATGTATTTAGGAATGTCTTTAAAAATCTGCACACGAAAATCTTGAATCTCAAGGGGTCTTTGAAAATGTAAGTTTAGTATCTTATCTCTCTCTTCCTGAGATCTCAGGGTTATCAAGCAGTCTCTTGGACTCTTTCTGTTTTGTCTCCTGCCCAGTCTAAAAGCAGTTATTATTTTAAATTCCTCTTCTTTCAAATCGTCCTGCCAAAATTCCAGAAATTCTTTTGTAAGAAATTCTATCAGATTGTCTTTTTCATTTTCTGGAATTGATCTCAATCTCAAATTTCTATTTTTCCTCTGTAATTCCATTAAAGAGAGGGCCGCCTCATGTTCATCCAGCTTTTTACTGACCGGTACCAATTTTTCCTGTACATTTTCTACAGAATTTTTTGCCTCTTCTGCAGAAGTTTTAGCCTCCTCCGCAATTTTTCTAGTTATTTCATTTTCTTTAACTAATTTATTTATTGTCTCTGTATTTAAATCCAATTTTGTTGACAGCTCAGACAGCTGTTTGGAATTTTCAGTGCTCTGCTTTGTGAGTGCTTCCAAAGATTCATTTATTTTTACTAATGCCCTTGTCACTGTCACTGTATCCATAGAGGGAGTTGTAGCAGCTGCAGCTGGATTTGAAATTGACCCCCTTCTTTTAAGTTCAACTTTACTCTTAGCTCTTGTTATTATTCTCTCTTCTGTTGGGCCACTCATCCCAAGGTCGTTCCCACGGGAATTACTTTCAGTTGGAAAGTTCCACAAGTCTATTCCTTGCAATAAAGGTAATAACAATTTCCCTGCAGCCTCTAGAGGGAGCAGTCCAAAGTTCCTATTGCAAAACAGCAGAAGCTCCTTTCAAAGGCAACAAAAGTAATAACCAATTGTTAATTGTATCCAAATAATGGCAAATTGTAACTTTCCAGAGTGCCAGACTTGCCACCAATAAAGTCTTAACTTGTTATAAATGGGCAAAGCACCAACTTTGTAACTTTGTAGCAACCTCCAGTGACAGCTCTCAGTCCCGGTGACTCACTTTCCAGGCAGCCCTCCCCAAGGGCTCAAGACGGCAGAAATTTCCCCTTCTATGCTTTCTCCATGCAGGAAAAATAAATCAAAAGTCTTCCCCCCCTGCTCCTGCCTGCTAAAAGGGGGGATTAAGTCCAATGTTCGAGTCCGTCAATTTTTAAAGCTGCTTCCTGTCAAATTGCAGCCTCCTGTTTCGTTGCTTTGCTTACATGCAGTCCGAGGAAGGCAGACTTCCTTATTTTTTGCCTTCTCCGTTTTCAGCCAATTTCTATGTTTCCTTTTTAAAATTTTGTTCCTTCTTACTCACGGATAGTCCAATTACGTTCCGAATGTCAGGAAGAAATCGACGCTCTCCGTCAAATGGCAGCACGGCTTCACTTCGCGGGCTGGGTAGCGGCTCTCAGTACCGCGCTCCCCGATGCCGCTCCGGAGCCTTTAAAAAGACTCCTTTGCAGTGAGGGGGGGCGCTTAAGGTACCCACCGAGCCTCCTTGCTCCCAGGCTTCTGCGCCTGAGATTTTAGGGGTCCCCGCTTCGCCGTAGCGGTCAGACCCGAACTCGCGAAGCAGCCTCCTGGAGCGGAGCTCAGCAGGAGGCAGCCATTAGACGCTGGCGCCGACCAGAAGTCCTGTGTCTGCAGCTCTTTGAGCCAGTTGAACTTTCTGAGCACTTTTCAAAGGCAGCCCCATGTAGAGCGTGTTACAGTGACCCCTACACAATGGGGCACCAGACTGCCTCTTTGGGGGGGTAATTATCTGTTCTAAACATGTGTGTGTGTGTGTTTCTTTCTCTCTCTCTCTCTGTATGTGTAGTTTAAATTCTCTGAATGCTTGTTTTTTGAGAAGGGGCTCTTCGGGTCATGAAGCAATGCCTTTCAACTCAGCTGCATAACATTGATTGCGCCCTCACACTGCTCCTTCTGGTGCAGGGATTTTGATCCAGAGAAGGAGCAGACGGGGAAAGGTTAAGCAGAATTCCCCCCCCCCCCGGGGTCACCCTTAGGTGTGCTCAGCCTTCACCTGCTTCATGACTCCACCTTGCATGAGAAGGCAGGATGGAGCTGCAGGAAACAGGAAGTGGTCCTTCAACCAGCCAGGACATCTCACTATCACAGACAGATCTAGTCTCCGGCTGGGGAGTCAAGAGTGGCCCTGGGATGGCAGAGAGAGGAGGGGAAGGGGCCAGGGACAAAAGGATGGTAGGCTCTAGATCAGAGGTGTCAAACTCAAATTCATCGGGGGGCCGCATCAGCAGTTTGGTCACCCTCAAAGGGCCGGTTGTTCAGGCAGCCGTTGGATCTGTCACATCACAGGATGGCATGCGCTCAATATAAAAACAAGTGGAGGTTTCCTGAATGCATGTAAAGTGGAGGTTTCCTGTGTAGAATGGCCGGCACCGCTAGAGGGCAGACGTTCTCTGGCTTGTAGGCTGCCGCGCATGCGCTGAAGAGGCGGCTTTCTTGTGTCAAAAAAAAAAAGCGAGAATAAAAGGTGAAGGCTGGCGGCCGGCGGCGGCTACACGGGCCACATGACGAGGTCTGGCGGGCCGGATTCGGCCCGCGGGCCTTGTATTTGACACCCGTGCTCTAGATGCTCCCTTGGACCCCTTCCTTGAGACCATAAATGAATGCTGAACAGCACTGAGTGCCTGCAGCTGCTCTTAGCAGCAACCTTATCTATACACACGATCTCTAACACTCAGTCTCTCTCTCTCCAACACATTGACTGACTGACTGACTGACTCTTTGATGTGGTGCTGGAGCAGAATATGTAGAGAGCAGAACATTGCCCCTCCTCTCTGGAAAATCACCAGATTCTTGGATATGGGAGGGGTGAAATCTCCTCACTCCCTTGGACCCCTTCCATGACACCAAGGGGAGCTCCTCTTCTGGGGCTAAAAGCATCGCCGTGAAGGTTTCATTTTTGTCATGATTGCAAGGAAAGAAGGGAAGGTAAAACCACCACCAACCACACACAAACACAAAGAACTGAATGAAAATAGCCCTGTCTGAGTGATTAGCTACTGGAGAGCATAATGTGGGTTTAGCTGTGATGCTCACCTGCCTCCCTGGATGAGTCTTTTCTTGGGGTCAGGGAGCTGGGGAGCAACATGAAGTTCCCAGGTTACATTTCCTTCTGGTCAGCTATTCCAGCTCTTGTCTCCTCCCCATTTCTTTATGGAGGGGCAAAGGCTATGCACTTTGTATAGATGCAACTATAACCAACAACTGGTGTCTTCTGGGTGCACTGAGCTCCTCCCCCCCGCCTTCTCTCCTCCAGATATAATACAGATTCCATCCGCATCTTGCCCCACCCTCCAGAAGGCAAATATATCCGATTGTTTATTTAGGACATCATTATATTGTATGAAATATCGCCTTGTTTCTCTGAAGGGTAGACTTTTCATGAGCAGTGATAAATATGACATTAATTGGTTACTGAGCAACAGCTTCTATGCTGTCAACATGAGCTTTGTCTGAGGTGTCAGACATATACATTTCCTTCAAGGAAGATGCAGAAAATACTTTTCCTTTTTGATTCTGGGCACTTGACTTCTCCCATCCTGCTACCATCATGGCAGACATTTGGGGGTGAGATCCAGAGAACCCCTCAGCAACAGCAGCAACAGGTGGAGCCCCCACAAACATTTGTCACATTTTGAAGGGTTTTTTTTTATTAAAAACAAACAAAAGGCTTTTCCTTAGCCTCTCATAGCCCTGAAGTTAGCTCTTGAAAAAGAGAGGGTTGCCAAACATCATGGCCTCCAAGAATGAAAACAAACACTTCCAAATTCTTTTCTGCACACCCAGAGACAGGGGTCAGCAACCTTTTAAAGTTGAGGGCCGGATCACTGTCCTCAAACCTTGCAACAGGACGGAGCATGCGTGCGCATACACACTCTCTCGTTACTACACGATCCATGCTGGCCACATGACCTGGAAGCTGTACGCCGGCTCCCTCAGCCAGTAAAGCGAGATGAGCGCCGCAATCCCAGAGTCAGTCACGACTGGACCTAATGGTCAGGGGTCCCTTTACCTTTACCTGGTGCCACTATAAACTTCTGAGTCTCTTTGTTGGCTTTGTGTA
Source organism: Podarcis raffonei (assembly GCF_027172205.1). Classification (NCBI taxonomy): domain Eukaryota; kingdom Metazoa; phylum Chordata; class Lepidosauria; order Squamata; family Lacertidae; genus Podarcis; species Podarcis raffonei. Next base: position 116,258,900 of record NC_070603.1, on the reverse strand, counting down.
CTTATTTGTGCCAAGGTTGTACCACAGTATCTCCATAGAAGCTTAGGGACGGACAAAATTACAGGGGTGCTATAAATTATTATCCCACTCATTCACTCTCACAAACAACCCCAGTTTGCTTATAATACCAGACACTCTTGTACTTTTTATGTCCAATCCTAAGTGTAGAGCCTCCAGCCACAGGAATTGTGTATAATGATAATGGGTCCTTTGTCCCTTAAGCCCACCAAACTGGAGAGGTGCATGCATTTAATGTGTTTTGATGCTGTCTGTAAAAGCCTGACCCTGTCTATAAAAAATAAAGGTAATAGAAATAATTTAAATATATGAATTATAAATAACTATGGGAAGCATATAAGCATATACACCTAAGATTTCAAAGCCTGGAGGAAGAAAATCTGCCCCCACTACTTTAGGAAAAGGATTCAAGAAACAAAGAGCTGCTTCGGAGAAGGCCTCACCCCTTCCTTCTTCCTGTTCCTGTCAGGAACTTCCTTCCATTTGTCTCCTCTCCATCTTTTCCGCTTTCTCCCTCCACCTTCCATCTATCCCTGTCCCCATCTCCTCTCCCCTGGAACTCACCAGATTTCTCCAAGGGCCCTGGGAGGGAATGCTCAGAGGTTGTGGGGAGGGATGCGGGAGACAGCCTGACCAGGTCAACCGTCCATCTTCCTCCTTCCATCCTGGCCAGGGTTGCAGGTTCAGTCTCAGCTAGGTTCGCAGGTTCACCTTCCTGAGGAGCGCAGAATCCAGAGCCAGTTGCAGCTACCTGGGAGGGAGAGAAGAAGCCAAGAGAGTCTGAGAGCCCCTGCAGGGATTCTCCTGCCCAAGACATTCTGCTGCCCCTGGAGAAGCCCCAATTGGGCACCCCCTTCCCAAGAGCCTCCACCCACTTTGGCAATTCCTTTCATCACCTCCCTTCGTTTTCTATTTTTTTTTATTCAATCTTTATTGGTTTAAAATCCACACACACACACACACACACACACACACACACAAAACGAAAGCTTAAAAAAAGGGAAAAGAAAATGAAACAAAAAAGCACAATACATCTCTTACAAAAAGAAATAGAACCATACACCACGAACGTACAAAATTATTCCAGCCGTCAACTTCCAACTTCCTTGATATAAGTTATTTTCTTAATCAAGTAAAGGTACACCTGACCGTTAGGTCCAGTCGCAGATGACTCTGGGGTTGCGATGCTCATCTCGCTTTACTGGCCGAGGTAGCTGGCGTTTGTCCACACTCAGCTTCTGGGTCATGTGGCCAGCATGACTAAGCCGCTTCTGGTGAACCAGAGCAGCGCACGTAAATGCCGTTTACCCTCCTGCCAGAGCGGTACCTATTTATCTACTTGCACTTTTGAAGTGCTTTCGAACTGCTAAGTTTGCAATTTTCTTAATTACTTGCCTCTATTTTTCAACAACAACAGAATGGGAAGAACCAGAGATCTGTTCAAGAAAAGTGGAGATATGAAAGGAACATTTCCTACAAAGATTACCATAATAAAGGACAAAAGTGGTAAGGACCTAACAGAAGAAGAAATTAAGAAGAGGTGGCAAGAATACACAGAGGAATTATACCAGAAAGATATGGATGGCTTGTACACCCCAGGTAGTGTGGTTGCTGACATTGAGCCAGACGTCCTGGAGAGTGAAGTCAAATGGGCCTTAGAAAGCACTGCAAATAACAAGGCCAGTGGAAGTGAGGGTATTCCAGCTGAACTATTTAAAATTTTATAAGATGGTGCTATTAAGATGCTACACTCAATATGCCAGCAAGTTTGGAAAACCCAGCAGTGGCCAGAGGATTGGAGAAGATCAGTCTACATCCCAATCCCAAAGAAGGGCAGTGCCAAAGAATGCTCCAACTACCGCACAATTGCACTCATTTCACATGCTAGCAAGGTTATGCTTAAAATTCTGCAAGGAAGGCTCAAGCAGTATGTGGACTGAGAACTCCCAGAAGTGTAAGCTGGATTTAGAAGAGGCAGAGGAACCAGAGACCAAATTGCAAACATGCGCTGGATTATGGAGAAAGCTAGAGAGTTCCAGAAAGACATCTACTTCTGCTTCATTGACTATGCAAAAGCCTTTGACTGTGTGGACCACAGCAAACTATGGCAAGTTCTTAAAGAAATGGGAGTGCCTGATCACCTCATCTGTCTCCGGAGAAATCTCTATGTGGGACAAGAAACTACAGTTAGAACTGGATATGGAACAACTGATTGCCAGAAGAAATATCAACAACCTCAGATATGCAGATGACACAACCTTGATGGCAGAAAGTGAGGAGGAAATAAAGAACCTTTTATTGAGGGTGAAAGAGGAGAGCGCAAAAGTATGGTCTGAAGCTCAACATCAAAAAAACGAAGATGGTGGCCACTGGTCCCATCACCTCCTGGCAAATAGAAGAGGAAGAAATGGAGGCAGTGAGAGATTTTACTTTCTTGGGCTCCATAATCACTGCAGATGGTGACAGCGGCCACAAAATTAAAAGACGCCTGCTTCTTGGGAGAAAAGCAATGAGAAACCTAGACAGCATCTTAAAAAGTAGAGACATCACCTCGCCAACAAAGGTCCGTATAGTAAAAGCTATGGTTTTCCTAGTAATGATGTATGGAAGTGAGAGCTGGACCATAAAGAAGGCTGATCGCCAAAGAATTGATGCTGTTTAATTATGGTGCTGGAGGAGACTCTTGAGAGTCCCATGGACTGCAAGAAGATCAAACCTCTCCATTCTGAAGGAAATCAGGCCTGAGTGCTCAGTGGAAGGACAGATCCTGAAGCTGAGGCTCCAATACTTTGGCCACCTCATGAGAAGAGAAGACTCCCTGGAAAAGACCCTGATGTTGGGAAAGATGGAGGGCACAAGGAGAAGGGGACGACAGAGGACGAAATGGTTGGATAGTGTTCTCAAAGCTACCAGCATGAGTTTGACCAAACTGCGGGAGGCAGTGGAAGACAGAAGTGTCTGGCGTGCTCTGGTCCATAGGGTCTCGAAGAGTCGGACACGACTAAACGACAACAACAATTTTTCAATAAACTTTATCTTTATTAAATCTTGTCTGAATTCTTTATACCTTATTCAATTCCTAGAGTTATTCAAAGCATTTTAAAGTTTTTATATGGGGACACTGTTCTTTTAAATATTGTCTATAGATCTCCCATTCCCATTTAAACTTTTGGGTTGATTGATCTCGGATCTTTTCTGTCAGCTATGCTATTTCTATATATTGAAGGATTTCTACTTGTCACTCCTCTTTTGATGGAATTTTATCTCCTTTCTATCCCTTGGCAATCAGCATCCTCACTGCAGTTGCTGCATACAAAAAGACCCCTTCCCAAGAGCCCCTGCCCATTTTCAAACACCTTTGCCAATTCCTTTCACCTGCCTGTCCCACCTCCCTTCCTAAGGCTGGCATGGTATGCACATTAGTGGCCTGAGAGTAGATCCCTTGGAACTTAAGAGTTAACCTGCAAAGGACTGCTCTGAATACATGGGTGGCCCTTGCATGGAGAAGAAGGAAGCCCCTTGCTTGCATCTGGACCCCCTGGGTCAGGCGGGGGATCCGCCCACTGCTCCCTCTGCCCTCGCTGCCTCCTCCTCTGTCCTCCTGCCCTGCAATCACCCTTTGCTCTTGTTCCTCAGGGGAGAGAGGCAGAAAGAGCCTTCAAACCCATCCGTTTCCTCCTCTGCAGCCCAGTGAGAGGGGAAGGAGCTGCAGCGCCTGGTTCACTTCAGATACACACATGGTAAACACTAGGATTGTGAATGAACACGTCCTCTGCCTTCCATGCGGTGGGAGTGGGGGGGTTAAAAGTGGTGAGGAGACCCCCCCAGTCCTTTTGGAAAACAGGAGTTCTGGTCAGGAGTAAACAACTTAGATGGCAAGTTCACAAGAGAAGCACTTTGGAGCACTGCTTGCTCTTACTATGTGTTTGAACCTAGAGGACAACATACACGTTTACACCATGTGATTTCTTAAAGAGGGCACTTCTTTAAAACCTATTTTTACTGTTATTCTTTACATTTCTATACTGCCCTTCCTCCAAAGATCACAGGGCAGCATACAATAGAAAAACAGAGAGATGCATAGCAGAGTAAGAAATAAAAACGACAACCCTCCCCCCCCCCAATCCAGTTGTGAATTCCATAGATTGTTTAATGAGCCAAACGCCTGGGAGAAGAGAAAGGCTTTTGCCTGTTGCGGAAGGAAGGAAGGAAGGAAGGAAGGAAGGAAGGAAGGAAGGAAGCCGGACACTGAGGCCCTCCTGCGGGGGTCTTCTGCTGAGGTATAAATATTAAAATTAATACTATTATTAAGGCGATCCTGGCCAGCTATGCCCACCCCTCTCCCCTTTCCCACCTACTTCCCTCCACCCCCTTTGCACCAAATCCCTGCAGGAGGAAGCTTCTCCCCCCTGCCCTTCAAGGCTCCCCGTTTAAGAAAACAGCTCCCTTTCTCGGTAGTGGCGCCCGCCCTGTGGAACGCCCTCCCATCAGATGTCAAAGTGATAAACATCTACCTGACATTCAGAAGACATCTCAAGGCAGCCCTGTTCAGGGAAGTTTTTAATATGTGACATTTTAGTGTATCTTTCATCTTTGTTGGAAGCCGTCCAGAGTGGCTGGAGAAACCCAGCCAGATAGGCGGGGTACAAATAATAAATTATTATTATTATTATTATTATTATTATTATTATTATTATTATTTCCTCCCTTCTCTTCTCCCCGTCCCGGGGCTTTTCATCCTGGACCTCCTCGCAAAGCCCCTTCCCTCCTTCCCTGCCATTGGCTTTCCACTCACCCGAAATCCTGGGCAAAGGGGCGGGAATGGGATCCCCCGCGTGGGAGGCAGAGCGTGAGGGCGCTTAATTAGGAGGCTTGATTAGGAAGAAGCCCCCTCCTCCGCCTCCGCACGATGCAGCCCCGCTTCCCGCCTCCTTCCCTCCCTCCCTCCCTCCTTTGCAAGCTCCGATTTTATCTCTGCTGGTGAAGGCGGAAGTGGAGGCAACTCTGAGGAGGAAGGAGAAGTTTCTCTCCACGCTCAGCCTCTTGTCTGTTATTTGATAACTGGGGGGAGAAAAACCTTGTGGCACCCAACCAATGGGAAGACGAGGGAGGGAACGTGTGCATGGGGAATATAAGCTCATTCTTTGCCCCAGGTGGACTGTCCCTGCTTTGGCTCCCAGCTTTTGCAAGAATATATTGTCCTCACCCCCTTCATGGATCACTGCCTTGCCGTGGCGAAGGGGCTTGAAGAACTCAGAGAAGCTATGAACTACGCCGAGCAGGGCACACAAGATGAATAGGTCATAGTGGAGAGTTTTGACCAAACGTGATCCACCTGGAGGAGGAACCGGCAAGCCACTCCAGTATCCTTGCCAAGAAAACTCCATGGACAAAGACAACAGGCATATAAAAGTTATGACGCTGGAAGATGAGCCCCTCAGGTCGGAAGGCGTCCAACATGCTACTGGGGAAGAGCAGAGGGCAAGTACAAGTAGATCCAGAGCTGATGAAGCGGCTGGGCCAAAGCCGAAAGGACGCTCAGTTGCGGATATGCCTGGAAGCGAAAGGAAAGTCCAATGCTGTAAAGAAAAATATTGCATAGGAACCTGGAATGTAAGAACCATGAACCTGGGTAAGTTGGAGGTGGTAAAAAATGAGTTGGCAAGAATAAATATTGACATCCTGGGCATCAGTGAACTAAAATGGACGGGAATGGGCGAATTCAGTTCGGATGACCATCACATCTACTACTGTGGGCAAGAAACCCGTAAAAGAAATGGAGTGGCCCTCATAGTCAACAAAAGAGTGGCGAAAGCTGTACTGGGATGCAATCTCAAAAACGATAGAATGATCTCGATACGAATCCAAGGCAGACCTTTTAACATCACAGTAATCCAAGTTTATGCACCAACTACTGGTGCTGAAGAAACTGAAATTGACCAATTCTATGAAGACTTACAACACCTTATAGAAGTGACACCAAAGAAGTATGTTCTTCTCATTATAGGGGATTGGAATGCTAAAGTAGGGAGGCAAGAGATAAAAGGAACAACTGGCAAGTTTGGCCTTGGAGATCAAAACGAAGCAGGGCAAAGGCTAATAGAGTTCTGTCAAGAGAACAAGCTGGTCATCACAAACACGCTTTTCCAACAACACAAGAGACGACTCTACACATGGACATCACCAGATGGGCATCATCGAAATCAGATTGATTATATTCTCTGCAGCCAAAGATGGAGAAGCTCTATACAGTCAGCAAAAACAAGACCTGGAGCTGACTGTGGCTCAGATCATCAGCTTCTTATAGCAAAATTCAAGCTTAAACTGAAGAAAGTAGGAAAAACCACTGGGCCGGTAAGATACAATATAAGTCAAATCCCTTATGAATACACAGTGGAAGTGAGGAACAGGTTTAAGGATTTAGATTTGGTGGACAGAGTGCCTGAAGAACTATGGATGGAGGCTCGTAACATTGTACAGGAGGCAGCAACGAAAATCATCCCAATGAAAAGGAAATGCAAGAAAGCAAAGTGGCTGTCCAATGAGGCCTTACAAATAGCGGGGGAGAGAAGGCAAGAAAAATGCGAGGGAGATAGTGAAAGATACAGGAAATTGAATGCAGATTTCCAAAGAGTAGCAAGGAGAGACAAGAAGGCCTTCTTAAACGAGCAATGCAAAGAAATAGAGGAAAACAACAGAATGGGAAGAACCAGAGATCTGTTCAAGAAAATTGGAGATATGAAAGGAACATTTCGTACAAAGATTACCATAATAAAGGACAAAAGTGGTAAGGACCTAACAGAAGCAGAAGACATCAAGAAGAGGTGGCAAGAATACACAAAGGAATTATACCAGAAAGATATGGATGTCTCGTGCACCCCAGGTAGTGTGGTTGCTGACCTTGAGCCAGACATCCTGGAAAGTGAAGTCAAATGGACCTTAGAAAGCACTGCAAATAACAAGGCCAGTGGAAGTGATGGTATTCCAGCTGAACTATTTAAAATTTTAAAAGATGATGCTGTTAAGGTGCTACACTCAATATGCCAGCAAATTTGGAAAACTCAGCAGTGGCCAGAAGATTGGAGAAGATCAGTCTACATCCCAATCCCAAAGAAGGGCAGTGCCAAAGAATGTTCCAACTACCGCACAATTGCACTCATTTCACACGCTAGCAAGGTTATGCTTAAAATTCTACAAGGAAGGCTCAAGCAGTATGTGGATAGAGAACTCCCAGAAGTGCAAGCTGGATTTAGAAGAGGCAGAGGAACCAGAGACCAAATTGCAAACATGCGCTGGATTATGGAGAAAGCTAGAGAGTTCCAGAAAGACATCTACTTCTGCTTCATTGACTATGCAAAAGCCTTTGACTGTGTGGACCACAGCAAACTATGGCAAGTTCTTAAAGAAATGGGAGTGCCTGATCACCTCATCTGTCTCCGGAGAAATCTCTATGTGGGACAAGAAGCTACAGTAAGAACTGGATATGGAACAACTGATTGGTTCAAAATTGGGAAAGGAGTACGACAAGGCTGTATTTTATCTCCCTGCTTATTTAATTTATATGCAGAATACATCATGCGAAAGGCTGGGCTGGATGAATCCCAAGCTGGAATTAAGATTGCCGGAAGAAATATCAACAACCTCAGATATGCAGATGACACAACCTTGATGGCAGAAAGTGAGGAGGAATTAAAGAACCTTTTAATGAGGGTGAAAGAGGAGAGCGCAAAATATGGTCTGAAGCTCAACATCAAAAAAACGAAGATCATGGCCACTGGTCCCATCACCTCCTGGCAAATAGAAGGGGAAGAAATGGAGGCAGTGAGAGATTTTACTTTCTTGGGCTCCATGATCACTGCAGATGGTGACAGCAGCCACGAAATTAAAAGACGCCTGCTTCTTGGGAGAAGGGCAATGACAGGCCTAGATAGCATCTTGAGAAGTAGAGACGTCACCTTGCCAATAAAGGTCCGTATAGTTAAAGCCATGGTTTTCCCAGTAGTGATGTATGGAAGTGAGAGCTGGACCATAAAGAAGGCTGATCGCCGAAGAATTGATGCTTTTGAATTATGGTGCTGGAGGAGACTCTTGAGAGTCCCATGGACTGCAAGAAGATCAAACGCATCCATTCTTAAGGAAATCAGCCCTGAGTGCTCACTGTAAGGACAGATTGTGAAGCTGAGGCTCCAGTACTTTGGCCACCTCATGAGAAGAGAAGACTCCCTGGAGAAGACACTGATGCTGGGAAAGACGGAGGGCACAAGGAGAAGGGGGCGACAGAGGACGAGATGGTTGGATAGTGTTTTCGAGGTTACCAGCATGAGTTTGACCAAACTGCGGGAGGTAGTGGAGGACAGAGGTGCCTGGCGTGCTCTGGTCCATGGGGTCACGAAGAGTCGGACACGACTAAACGACTAAACAACAACAACAATTGTCCTCACTGCTTCACCAGCTTTGTTCAGATTGCATTTTGAGGAGCAAGTTCAAGGGTCTTGTTATAGGAAAATCCTTGGGCTCACCTGGATTACCAAACAAAGACGCCAGCCAGGAATATAGGAGCAAAACAGCAGCCAGGAGGCCTGATCTTTATTTTTAAAAAACTATTGCAACAGGACTTCCACCCGCCACCAGGAAGGAAGCCCAGGACAAAGGATGGCTCCCACTTTGATCAGTTTTACAGAGATACCCACAACACCCCTAAAATTACATCATGGATACATTACAAATACATCACAAATTGGGAGGGTATGGCGACAGAAACCTGAGCATCAGGGCTTGCCCCCACCCTTCGACTGACCTCCACCATACACTCATCAAGTGATGCAAAAGAGGTATTTACATGTCCCTGTTTCCCAGCCCAGTTAATCACACCCTTTTGTCTTGATCTGGGTTGGCTATTGTTTCTGGAATGGCTACCTGTCCCGCACTCAGGTATCAGGATGCCAGAGATTATATCACTCAGGCAGAGGGGCTGCTGAGTACATGGGCTCACACTATAGAGATTATGGCTGCCCTCACTCATGTCCCAAGCTCCTCCCTTGGCAGCCATTTCCTTCCTGAACAGAACAATGTTGGAATGGTGTAAATCCGACACTCAAGTGATTCTATATGAATTTCTGAAGATTTCCCAGTGAGCCAGAACATAGATACATTTATCAGTGAATTGTTATGTGCAGCAGAGGCCCTTTGAATAGGTAGGAAAAACTAATGAAGTGTTTTGTGGGGACATTTGCAGAAGTGATTGTGTTGATTTTGTTAGTCGGTGTGTGTGTGTGTGATGTCTGCTGAAGGGGCAACACTCTCTCTCTGGCTTATTGCACATTCATTACACACAGTGTCTTTTGCAGTGGCCTGTATTCTCCTCACAGACACAGAGACACAGGAACATTGAACAGGCACTTGCAGCAGCAGCAGCTGCCGGACAGACTGCCAAAGAATTCCTCACATGCAACCCCTCCCATGAATCTTTTGGGGGGAACCATGTACTTTCAATACGTGCTGAATGTACACTACGGATGTGAAATAAATATTCTTCGTGGGAAGTACTGAAAAAAATAAAAATTTAATTTGTGAGGGCAGAGGGGGAGTTCTATGCTTCATTTTCTGTCATGAAAAATAAAGCAATAAATTTAAGAAGCAACCCCTTTTTTCCAGTGCTTGCTTTTAAAGCAATAAAGGTCCAGGTACTCACCATGGAATTTTTACAGTAAGTGCCATACTTTGAACAGTTGGGGAATGTTGTGGATGTTTGGGTACCCCCGGAAAAAAGCCCCACTTTTTTTTAAAGCACCATAATTGCACAGGGGGTGGAAGACGATTGGCTCTGTCCAGTTATACCTGTATGCAGCTGTTATACTAAAAATACTGCTGCCTTTCCCTTATGGAGTATCTAAAAGCCCATATAGAGTCCTTAAGTAGGTTCTCTATCAGTAGGAGAAAATAACAGAGGCTGCTATGAGAATTATAAGGTCTAAGATATAAAATAAATGTTCATAAATGTACCAGCCAAACACATACAGAAATATATATAACAGACATTTAATTCCAGCAAGCTGGTCTCTGACCATAATAATAAATTATTATTATTATTATTATTAAAAACAGAGGCCAGCCGGAGAATATTGAGAAGCAAAGCAGCTAGTAAGTATGATCTTTATTAAACTGTTGCAACAGGGTCCCCCACACCCCACATGCAGGGAGGGAGGAGAGGAACCTAGAACAATGGTGTGCAAGCTCTTATATAGACATTCAAAAATTGCCTCCTCTGTAGCTCAAGACCACCCCCAAAACATCATACATATATCATAGAAGGGGCGGTCTACAGCAGAAAACCTGTCTGCCAGGATATCTGGTAATGGCCACTGATTGCTTTTACCTGGGCATCCTGTGTGTGTGTGTGTGTGTGTGTGTGTGTGTGTGTATGATGTCTGCTGAAGGGGCAACACTCTCTCTCTGGCTTATTGCACATTCATTACACACAGTGTCTTTTGCAGTGTCCTGTATTCTCACAGAGACACAGGAACATTGAACAGGGACTTGCAGCAGCAGCAGCAGCAGCTGCCGGACAGACTAACTAACTGCCAAAGAATTCCTCACATGCAACCCCTCCCATGAATCTTTTGGGGGGGGGAACCATGTACTTTCAATACGTGCTGAATGTACACTATGGATGTGAAATAAATATTCTTCGTGGGAAGTACTGAGAAAAAGTGGAGGGCAATTTTAATTTGTAAGGACAGAGGGGGAGTGCTTTGCTTCGTTTTCTGTCGTGAAAAATAAAGCAATAAATTTAAGAAGCAACCCCTTTTTTTCAGTGCTTGCTTTTAAAGCAATAAGGTCCAGGTACTCACCATGGAATTTTTACAGTAAGTGCCATACTTTGAACAGTTGGGGAATGTTGTGGATGTTTGAGTACTCACGGAATAAAGCCCCACTTTTTTTTCAAACACCATAATTGCACAGGGGGTGGAAGACGATTGGCTCTGTCCAGTAATACCTGTATGCAGCTGTTATAATAAAAATACTGCTCCGTTTCCCTTATCTAAAAGCCCATATAGAGTCCTTAAGTAGGTTCTCTATCAGTAGGAGAAAATAACAGAGGCTGTTATGAGAATTATAAGGTCTAAGATATAAAAGAAATGTTCATAAATGTACCAGCCAAACACATACAGAAATATATATAACAGACATTTAATTCCAGCAAGCTGGTCTCTGACCATAATAATAAATTATTATTATTATTATTATTAAAAACAGAGGCCAGCCGGAGAATATTGAGAAGCAAAGCAGCTAGTAAGTATGATCTTTATTAAACTGTTGCAACAGGGTCCCCCACACCCCACATGCAGGGAGGGAGGAGAGGAACCTAGAACAATGGTGTGCAAGCTCTTATATAGACATTCAAAAATTGCCTCCTCTGTAGCTCAAGACCACCCCCCAAAACATCATACATATATCATAGAAGGGGTGGTCTACAGCAGAAAACCTGTCTGCCAGGATATCTGATAATGGTCACTGATTGCTTTTACCTGGGCATCCTGGCCATTTTTTCCTGATGGTTAATACTTTAGTTCCTGAATCCAGCTCACAGGCTCACCCTGTTCATACACAGATACGCTCTTAAGACAGGATTTGTTTTCAAAACACCGCTGCACAGCCAACTCCCCAGCTCTTGCTGTAAATAGAGGGTCTTTATATGATACCTGGGGGCCCTGCAACACAGCCGGTCAGAACAGAAAAGGGAGGGGGTGTGGAGGGGGGTGTCTCCCAGAAGAGAAGCGGCTCTGGCCCAGCAGAAGCCCACCCTCCCCTCCCTCTCGGCAGCCTGACCAAGAGGGCAAGTTGAGGTTGAGTGCAGTGCGCAACGTGAGGGAAGGCAAGAGGGTGCATGGGTCTCTCTCTGTGTGTGAGTGGGTATCCAAGTGGAGGGATGGTGGAGGGAGCCAGCCCAGCACCAGGCTTCAGAGGTTCCTTTCGTTAGTGGAATGAGAGGGTTGCTGCCTCTGCCACTGCTGCCGCCATCACATCACACGAAGGCAGCAAAGGCAGCAGCTGGCAGCTGTCCAGGTTTGGTTCAGCGCAGCCGCTGGCCTCGTTGCCTGTCTGCCCCCCTGCACAGGCAGGTGGGTGGGATGTGTATGAGACCCAGACGAGCTGGGCAGAGGGACACTGCTTGGGGCATTTCCCGCAGGGCCACCCTTTTAAAAAATATTTTTTTATTCTTTATTTTATTTATTTTGTAAAATATATTTCACAATTACCACATTTAAATTTCGAAATGAAAAAAGATTCTTCTTTGCGGGATAACTTACCTTACGGACAATTTTTACGCCTTAAAAGAAATTCCTCTTTTAACCACGATTTTTATAATAGTGCAGATATCCTAGCTCATTCTCTTTGTTCCAGAGAATATCCTTCTACCATTGTTAACAGATCCAAAATTAAATCCCTCACAAAGGATCAAACATTTCTTCTCAGTCCCACTACCACCTCACGTTCTCAAAACCGCATCACGGGATCATTAGAATACACCTCTCATGCGGATAGAATCATCAGAATAATACGCAAACATTGGCATGTATTCTGGAACATACCAGGGTGTAATGAATTTCCTCTGATAGGCCTGAGGCGGACCAAATCCATTTAAGATATGTTAGTAGATAAGGCATAAATTCTGAAAAAATCATTCCTCGCACCATTAGCACTTCCGGCCCCACTGGACATCATAGATGTGGTAGATGCTCATCTTGCCCATTTGCCTTACAGATGAAAGAAATTTAGGATGAGAAAACGAACTTCAGATTTATTATTCGTCAATTTAGTACCTGTCAAACCAAAGACGTAGTCTACCTGATTCGATGTCCTTGTAATTTATTGTATATAGGCTCTACCCCTCCAGCTGTGGGGGTTCGGATAGATGAACACCGATCGCGTATTCGTAATGCTAATTTGGAGGCACCTCTGGGAGAACATTTTGTTTCTCACAATCATTCAGATACGGATCTATTATTTACAGTTTTATGGGTGAACCAGAAGGCAATTAGCATCAGAAAAGATTATGAGCGACAGTTACGGCAACAAGTAACACAATTTATTTTCATGTTTAAAACCATTTATCCAGGGGGGTCTCAACTCTTGAGTTAGACCTTAATTGTTTCGTTCGATTATTTGTATTTTGTCTGTAACTTTACACTGCTCCTTTTATCCCAACCTCCTTGTATTAGTATTGTTACTTTGCACTGTACCTTTAAACTCAACCTCCTTGTTATTAGCACCACCTGGAGTTGGCTTTATATGTTTTTCAAAAAATATTGTTAGTAGCAGTGACTACATTATTACATGAGCACTGTTCCATAGCATTTGATATTTTCATTTACATACATTCATTCAAATAAGATGGGGTATGTACTCTTTTTCATTACTGTTTGTATTATAGTTTATAATTTTTGTAAAGTGGTATGTCATGCAGGTCATCGCCTGCAAAATTTTATTTTCAGTATATGAAGCAATTCTATATCCTCCCACCACGCTGACAAGAATTCTACAAAACAGTAGTCAATATCCAGAATCACTGTTCAGTGTTGGACATCATATTTGCTGAATGCACAAAGCTTCACAGCTTGTCTTTCATCGTACAAAGTCTGGTACCTCACTTCATTTAAAGATTTCCAGAGACTTTGAGACTAAAGATTTCGTTTTGTACTTGTTATGGTTTGAAGGAATTCTGTAAAGCTTGTCCATTGCGTATATATATGGTCATCGTGCTGCCTCGACATTGCTGACGTGAGCTTAGGGGCGACAGCGGCCACAGTGCTGAAAAGTCCAAATAAATGGGCAGTCGCAGATCATGAATCTGACTTTCCTCCAACTTCAAACCAAAACGGGAGGAAAAAAACTTTCAGGTTTGAAAGTGGCATGTTAGTCTGGTTTGCCAAACCAAAACTAAGCCAAAATTTAGCTTAGAAAGTGTGAGGCAAAATACAGGGCAGTAAAACAAGGAACAGGGTGGTGAATCCAGGGCAGGGCAGGGAGGGGGGTTGGTGGACAGTTGGTTTTCTTTTTCCACCTGGTACTGAAGTGACTTCAGAACAATCCATTCCAATCTCCTGCAGCCTCACAGGATGGGCCCCCTGGAATTTGTCACACATGCATGCACGCACCCAGATACTCATGAATCTGTCAGTCTGTCTGTGCTTGGCTACCCAGAGTTTGAATGCAGGACTTTACACACACACACACACACCCTTTCAAACACCCTTTCAAACACAGGTGCTCGGAGAGGATCCCTAATTTGGCAGAGAGAAGGGGGGGGGAGAGATCTGAAATACTGGACAAAACTATCAATACAGGACATGCCATTTTTGTATTAGGCAAAGCAGGACTTTATAGGTGATAACCAGCACATTGTGTCCAGAAACAGACAATTAGGCAGACGGAGCTGTTCTAATATGGGAGTCCTATGCTGCCTATAGCCAGCCCTGGTCAGCTTTTCAAAGGCAGCCCCAGGTAGAGTGTGTTAAACTTACTCCTACGCAATGTGGCACCAGACTGCCTCTTTTTTTGGGGGGGGGGGAATTACCTGTGCTAACCGTGTGTTGTTGTGTTCATTTCACTTCATTCCTCAGTCTCTTTCACTAATCTCCCCTAGCCCTAATTCTTTCACACATTCCTTTAAAACATTTCTGTGAACTAAGAAACACAAAAAACACCCTCACTGGTCACCTTCCACAGGTCAAAAGCCAATGCAGAAAATATTTAATAAAAACAGCTCAAAACAGATACACAAGAGCACAGAAAAAAAGGAGATGAGTTTTAAAAGCAATCCCAAATGAACATTTAACACAGAGACCTTTTCATTCAGCTGGAAAATGCTATCAGTAAAAAGCTCTTCAATAGATTATGCAAAGTTCAAGTAATGAGCGCCTGGAATGCTGATCTACAAGACAAGGGCAGCCCATCATTTTGGCAGTGAAAGGCGGACCTGAAAACTCAACAGATTCGACTTCCGGTCGGCGCCAGCGTTTAATGGCGGTCTCCCGCTGAGCTCCGCTCAGGGAGACTACTCCGTGAGTTCGGGTCTGACCGCTACGGCGAAGCGGGGACCCCTAAAATCACAGGCGCGGAAGCCTGTGAGCACGGAGACTCGGTGGGCACCTTAAGCGCCCCCCCCTTACTGCAAAGGAGCCTTTTTAAAGGCTCCGGAGTAGCATCGGGTGTGAGCGCGGTGCTGAGAGTCGTTACCCAGCCCGTGGAGTGAAGCCGCGTCGCCATTGACGGAGAGCGCCGATTCCTTCCTGACATTTGGATTTATAGAATACCCGTGAGTAGGACTGAAAAGTTCTTGGGATTCAACAATAACTTTGAAAATTTGGCCGAAAACGGGGAAGGTTAAAAATAAGGAAGTCTGCCTTTCCCGGACTGCATGACAGCTAAAGCAACGAAATACAAAGCTGCAATTTGACGGAAGATAATTCTAAAATTTGTTCAACCCGGACATTGAACTTGAACCTCCCCTTTAGCAGGCAGGAGCGGAGGGGAAGAACTTGAACTTGTATTACCTGCATGAAAGAAGTTAAAAAAAAAAAAGAACTTTCTGCCGTTTTAAATCCTTGGAAAGGACTGCCCTAAGAGGAAAGTAAGTCACTGGGACTGAAAACTGTTACTTGAAATTTGTTTCAAAGTTGGTGCTTTGTCTACTTGATACAAAGTTGGGATTTTATTTGCTACTGTTTGGGACTTTGTGGAAGTTATAAACTGACAGCCTTATTAGTGGAAATATACTGGAAGATTTGTTCCCATTTTCTTTTGCTTCTTTGTATTTTGGACTCTGAACTACTCCCTCTAGAGGGTTGTGGGGAAACAGTTACAAGACAGTTTGTAAAGAGCAAGTCAGTGGAGTTTCCCATCTGGAAGTAATTCCCGTGGGAACGACCTTGGGATATGAGTGGCCAAGAAGAAGAGATAAAAACAAGAGCTAAAAGTAAAATTGCACAAAAGAAAAGGGGCTCTATATCAGGCTCAGTTCCTGCAGGTGCAGATGGGCAGGAAAAAGTGACATCTATACCTATGGATCCAGTGACACAAGCACTAATTAAAATAAATGAGGCCTTGGAAGCCTTGACTAAGCAAGGTACAGAAAATTCTAAACAGCTGACAGAGTTGTCAACAAAATTAGATTTAAATACCAAAAGTGTCACATCCAATACAGAGACTATAAATAAATTAATTGAAGAAAATGCTACAATTCGAAAGATTGCTGAAGAGGCAAAAACTATTGCGGAAACTACACAGAAAAAGCTAGTACCAGTCTGTAAAAAGCAGGATGAGCACGAGGCGGCCCTGTCCTTATTGGAACTTCAGAGAAATGAGAGAAATTTGAGATTGAGATTGGTCCCGGAAAGTGAAAAAGATAATTTGGTAGACTTTCTTACAAAAGAATTTTCGGAATTTTGGCAAGTAAATTTGAAAGAGGAGGAATTCAAGATAGTTACTGCTTTCAGATTGGGCAGGAGACAAAATAGAAAGAACCCAAAGGATTGTTTGATAACTTTAAGATCTAAGGAGGAGAGAGATAAAATACTAAACCTACATTTTCAAAGAACTCTGGAGATTGAAGACTCCTTTGTGCAGATATATAAAGATATCCCCAAATACATTTTGGAGGTGAGAGCTTACTACAAGGACTTGGTCACTCTGCTGAAAAAGAACAATATATTATTTAGATGGGAGTTTCCACAAGGCTTGTCTTTTAACTACAAAGGAAAGAAAATCAAAATAAAAACAGTGCAAGACAAAGAACAATTTTTGGAAAGGAACGAGGAGGACCTCCTGAAGGAAGTGGTGGAACAGACTACAAAGGCAAAGGATGCAACAGATATTTTGAACTTAACATTCGGGCTCAAAACTCCGACAGAGGAAGAACAACTGCTTGGGGCAGTTGGAGGAACAACTAAGTAAATAACAAGATGGCTCTGCAATTTTTAAGTTGGAATTGTAATGGACTGAACCTTCCCAGAAAAAGGCGTGAGGTTTTTCATATTTTAAAAAGGGAACAATTGGACTTGATTTGTTTACAAGAAACCCATGTGACTAGAGTACATAGAAAATTACTTGTTAACAAAAGATTGGGACAGGAATTTATTTCATCAGACAAAGTGAAGAGGAGTGGTGATCTATGCAAAGGAAAAGTTGGCCCCTAAGTTAATTTTTAAAGATGAACAAGGAAGATATTTGGCAATTGAAATACAAGTGCAAGGAGAAAAATTATTGATAATAGGGATTTATGCTCCGAATGAAGGGAAGTCAGAGTTTTTCAAGAAATTGCATGAGACATTAATGGACTATTTGGATTACAATGTAATTATGATGGGAGACATGAATGGAGTGGTCTCTACAAATATGGACAAAGCACTAAGACAGGTGGTTTCTAAGGATGGGAGACTACCTAAGACTTTTTTCGAAATGACAGACAATATGGACCTGATTGACATCTGGAGAACAAGGAACCCTCTTGAGAGAGAGGGAACTTTCTTTTCTGAAGCAAAAATGACCTGGACTAGAATTGACCAAATTTTGGTAACTAGTGGGATGGCACCAAAGATAAAGAAAGTGGAAATCTGCCCAAAGACTTGCTCCGACCATAATGCCGTAAAGATGGAAATGAACATAACAACAGCTGGTTCATTTAGATGGAGGATGAATGACTCCCTATTTAGAGATGAAGAGGTGTACAAAAAGGCCCAGAAAACTGTGATAGACTATTTTGAGATAAATCTGAGAACAGAGGTGGAGAAAAGAATAATTTGGGACGCAAGTAAAGCCGTTATGCGAGGATTTTTGATACAGCAGAACACTTTAAAAAGGAAGAGACAGAATGAGAAGAAAGATAAGATTTTGAAAAGAATAAAAGAAGGTGAAAAAAAACTGAGATCAAAGCCAAAGTCTCATGAAATTTTAAGAGAAATTAAGTTTTATCAGAGACAGTATATGGAATTGATGAACCAGGAGATAGAATGGAAAATAAAGCAAATGAGACAAAAGACATTTGAATCGGCTGATAAATGTGGGAAACTTCTGGCATGGCAATTGAAGAAAAGACAAAAATTGAATATGGTTACAAGCTTAGAGGTTGAAGGAAAGAACATTTATAGACCAAATGAGATTAGAAACTGTTTTCAGAGTTATTTCAGAAGACTTTATGCACAAGGGCCGGTGGATGAAAAAGAGATAGAAGAATTTCTCAAAAAATATGGATTACAAAAAATATCTGAACAAAGTAAAGTGATCTTGAACCAGAAAATAACTGAACAAGAAATAGAGGGAGCCATTCAAAATATGCAATTGGAAAAATCTCCAGGACCAGATGGATTGACTTCCAGATATTACAAAGCGCTGAAAGAATGGTTGGTACAACCGTTGAAGGAAGTCTGTAATTAAATTTTGGAGGGGAAGAAGGCACCCAAATCGTGGAAAGAAGCGTATATTACACTTATACCAAAATCTGAGACTGAGAAGAACTCAATTAAGAACTACCGCCCTATATCGTCACTCAATGTGGATTACAAAATTTTTGCAGACATTTTGGCAAAAAGATTGAAGAAGGTTTTGGTGGGGGAGATTCATAAAGACCAGGCCGGCTTTCTTCCAGGAAGACATTTATCTGACAATGTAAGAAACATAATAGACATTATGGAATTACTAGAAGCTAATATTAATACTAAGGCAGTATTGATATTTGTGGACGCGGAGAAAGCCTTTGACAATATCTCTTGGAGCTTCATGAAAAAGAATCTGAAAGGGATGGGGGTAGGCCAAGGTTTTGAGAATGGTATAGGTGCAATTTATTCTGAACAAAAAGCAAAATTAATTGTAAATAATATGGTTACTGAAGAATTTGCTATTGAAAAACGGACACGACAGGGGTGCCCAATATCCCCATTACTTTTTATATCTGTCTTGGAGGTTTTACTAAACATGATTAGAGGGGACCAGCTGGTTAAAGGGATTCAGGTCGGAGCCAAACAATATAAATTGAGAGCGTTTGCAGATGATCTAGTATTAACTTTACAAGAGCCAGACACTAGCACAAAAAGAGCTTTAGAGCTAATACAAGTATTTGGTCAAGTAGCAGGTTTTAAGTTGAATAAACAAAAAATGAAGGTATTGGAAAAAAATCTAACAGCAGAGGAAAGAGAGAGGTTTCATAGGGAAACTGGACTAATGGTAGCAAAGAAAGTGAAATATTTGGGGATCAATTTAACATCTAAAAATGTAAACTTATTTAAAGATAATTATGAGAAATCTTGGACAGAAATTAAGAAAGACTTAGAAATATGGTCAAGCCTGAGACTTTCCTTGTTAGGTCGAATTGCTGTTATTAAGATGAATGTCTTGCCGAGAATGTTATTTTTGTTTCAAACATTGCAGATTGTGGACAAAGTAGACTGTTTCAAGAGGTGGCAGAAAGATATATCTAGATTTGTCTGGCAGGGCAAAAAGCCCAGAATAAAATTTAAGATATTAACTGATGCAAAAGAAAGAGGGGGATTTGCCCTGCCAGACTTAAAACTGTATTATGAATCAGCGGCTTTTTGCTGGCTGAAAGACTGGCTACTTCTTGAGAACACAGATATTTTGGACTTGGAAGGGTTCAATAACAGGTTTGGTTGGCATGCATATATATGGTATGACAAGGTAAAGACTCATAAAGGTTTCAAGAATCATATTGTTAGGAAAGCACTATATAATGTCTGGATTCGGTATAAAGACTTGCTGGAAAATAAAACCCCCAGGTGGTTGTCACCAATGGAAGCAAAGGAAGTGAAAAAACTTAATATGGAATCCAAATGGCCAAAATATTGGGAAATTATAGAACAAGAGGGGGGGGGAGTGAAATGACAGAGTTATGAGAAACTGAAGTCTAAAGTAAGAGATTGGCTTCACTATTACCAGATAAATGAAGTATTCAAACAGGGCAGGAAAATTGGCTTCCAGGTGGAAAGATCAAAATTAGAAACAGAATTGTTAGAACCCAATACTAAGAATTTGTCAAGAATGTACAACTTGCTGTTGAAATGGAATACACAGGATGAAACGGTTAAATCAGCTATGATTAAATGGGCACAAGACATTGGTCATGACATTATGTTTGCTGACTGGGAGCAGTTATGGACCACCGGTATAAAGTTCACGGCATGTAATGCCTTAAGAGAGAATATTATGAAAATGATTTATAGGTGGTACATGACCCCAGTCAAGCTTGCAAAAATTTATCATTTGCCCAATAACAAATGCTGGAAATGTAATGAAACGGAAGGTACTTTCTATCACCTTTGGTGGACGTGCCCAAGGATTAAGGTCTTCTGGGAGATGATCTATAATGAAATTAAGAAGGTTCTTAAGTGTACCTTTCATAAGAAACCAGAGGCTTTTCTCCTGGGCATGGTAGGCCAATTGGTGTCAAGGAAAGAGGACGTTTTTTATGTACGCTACAACAGCAGCAAGAGTTCTTCTAGCAAAGTATTGGAAGACACAAGAACTACCCACGCTGGAAGAGTGGCAGAGGAAGGTGATTGACTATATGGGACTGGCTGAGATGACGGGCAGAATCCGTGACCAAGGAAAAGAGACGGTGGAAGAAGATTGGAAGAAATTTAAACTTTACCTCAAGAACTGTTGTAAAATTATTGAGTGCTGAAATGTCATGGGTAAGGCAAAGCAGATTTGCAGCGATAAATGATTGGGTAAGAGAAAAAGGTTAAAGAAAGTGAATTATAAGTAATTGAGATTAGGGGTTGCTGAAAAAGTTTAAAACGGGTGCAGAAAAGGGAGGCATGGGGAAGTCGTTGAAATTGGGTTTAAGAAAAAAAGGTTATGAAATTATACATGTTTATATGTTTGTTTGTCTTTGTATTGTAAGTTGTAATGTGTTATAATTTATGTTGGAAAATCAATAAAAATTTATAAAAAAAGAAAAAGAAAAAGAAAAAAAAGAAAACTCAACAGATTCAACACACACCTTGAGCATTCCAGATTCACACTCTCTCCCTGTTTATCTAGCAAAAAGTTGCCACTTACTTTGTACATTTAGTACATGTGACCTTCATTACTTTAATACATATATATGTGTATACAAATTTAAGTACAAACACTAAAACATCATTCCATGCATTTACAACTGATTTCCACCTTATGAGTTTCTTGATGTAAGTAGTGAACCCTGAGTGGAAAACTTCATACATTTACATCGTTTCCCCCGTGTGAATTTGCTAATGAATATTAAGGTCTCCACTCCCTCTGAAGCCCTTTCCACATTCAATACATCTGTACTTTTCATCGTGTGTGAGTTAGCTGATGTTTCTCCCCTGTGTGAGTTCGATGATGTATTCTAAGTGTTTTACTTTCACGGAAGCTCTTTCCACACTGCATACATTTAAATGGTTTCTCTCCTGTGTGAGTTCGTTGATGACATTTAAGTGTCTCACTTCGACTGAAGCTCTTTCCACATTCAATACATTTAAATGGTTCCTCCTCTGTGTGAGTTCGTTGATGTATTCTAAGTTCTCCACTTCGACCGAAGCTCTTTCCACATTCAATACATTTAAATGGTTTCTCCCCTGTGTGAGTTCGCTGATGACATTTAAGTGTCTCACTTCGACTGAAGCTCTTTCCACATTCAATACATTTACATGGCTCCTCCCCTGTGTGAGTTCGTTGATGTATTCTAAGTTCTCTACTTCGACTGAAGCTCTTTCCACATTCAATACATTTAAATGGCTTCTCCCCTGTGTGAGTTCGCTGATGACATTTAAGTGTCTCACTTCGACTGAAGCTCTTTCCACATTCAATACATTCAAATTGTTTCTCCCCCATATGAATTCGTTGATGTATTCTAAGTGCTCCATTTTGACTGTAGCTCTTTCCACATTCAATACATTTAAATGGTTTCTCCCCTGTGTGAGTTCGCTGATGACATTTAAGTGTCTCACTTCGACTGAAGCTCTTTCCACATTCAATACATTTAAATGGTTCCTCCTCTGTGTGAGTTCGTTGATGTATTCTAAGTTCTCCACTTTGACTGTAGCTCTTTCCACATTCAATACACTTAAATGGTTTCTCCCCTGTGTGAGTTCGCTGATGACATTTAAGTGTCTCACTTCGACTGAAGCTCTTTCCACATTCAATACATTCAAATCGTTTCTCCCCCGTGTGAATTCGTTGATGTATTCTAAGTGCTCCACTTTGACTGTAGCTCTTTCCACATTCAATACACTTAAATGGTTTCTCCCCTGTGTGAGCTTGTTGGTGTCTTCTAAGTTTTCCACTAACACTGAAGCTCTTTCCACACTCAAAACATTCAAATGGTTTCTCCCCTGTGTGAGTTCGTTGATGTATTATAAGGTCTCCACGTTGAATGAAGCTCTTTCCACATTCAATACATTTAAATGGTTTCTCTCCCGTGTGAGTTCGATGATGTATTCTAAGTGCTTCATTCTTACTGAAGCTCTTTCCACACTCCATACATTTAAATGGTTTCTCCCCTGTGTGAGTTCGTTGATGTATTCTAAGTTTTCCACTTTCACTGAAGCTCTTTCCACATTCAATACATTTAAATGGTTTCTCCCCTGTGTGAGTTCGTTGATGTATTCTAAGTTCTCCACTTCGACCGAAGCTCTTTCCACATTCAATACATTTAAATGGTTTCTCCCCTGTATGACTTCGCTGATGACTTTTATGTGCCCAACTTCGACTGAAGCTCTTTCCACATTCAATACATTTAAATGGTTTCTCTCCCGTGTGAGTTCGATGATGTATTCTAAGTGCTTCATTCTTACTGAAGCTCTTTCCACACTCCATACATTTAAATGGTTTCTCCCCTGTGTGAGTTCGTTGATGTATTCTAAGTTTTCCACTTTCACTGAAGCTCTTTCCACATTCAATACATTTAAATGGTTTCTCCCCTGTGTGAGTTCGTTGATGCATTCTAAGTTCTCCACTTCGACCGAAGCTCTTTCCACATTCAATACATTTAAATGGTTTCTCCCCTGTATGACTTCGCTGATGACTTTTAAGTGTCCAACTTCGACTGAAGCTCTTTCCACATTCAATACATTTAAATGGTTTCTCCCCCGTGTGAGTTCGCCAATGTACTGTAAGTTTATCCTTCCGGTTGAAGTTCTTTTCACACTCCATACATTCAAATAGTTTCTCTCCTTTGTGAGCTTGTTGATGTCTCCTCAGACTTCCACTGTGATAAAAGCACATCCCACACTCCATACATTTAAGCTGTTTCTTTGTTCTTCCCAATGAATTCACAGGTGGCTCCACAGAATTCTGACTTTCATCTTCCTCAACTGTTTGGGAGTCTGGGAGGAAAGAGAATCCTGTTAGACTTTCAAGAAAGACAAAAAAGGAACTGAACACCTGTCAATCCCAATCTGCACCTTCTCTCATTTAAATAATAATAATAATAATAATAATAATAATAATAATAATAATAATAATAATAATAATAAATTATTATTTGTACCCCGCCCATCAGGCTGGGTTTCCCCAGCAACTCTGGGCGGCTTCCACAGAGACCAATAATACACTAAAATGTCACACATTAAAAACTTCCCTGAACAGGGCTGCCTTAAGATGTCTTCTGAATGTCAGGTGGTTGTTTATCTCTTTGACATCTGATGGGAGGGCGTTCCACAGGGCAGACGCCACTACCGAGAAGGCCCTCTGCCTGGTTCCCTGTCGCAATGAGGGAACCGCCAGAAGGCTCTCGGCGCTGGACCTCAGTGTCCGGGCAGAACGATGGGGGTGGAGATGCTCCTTCAGGTATACTGGGCCGCGGCCATTTAGGGCTTTAAAGGTCAACACCAACACTGAATTGTGCTCGGAAACGTACTGGGAGCCAATGTAGGTCTTTCAAGACTGGTGTTATGTGGTCTTGGCGGCCACCCCCAGTCACCAGTCTAGCTGCTGCATTCTGGATTAATTGTAGTTTCCGGGTCACCTTCAAAGGTAGCCCCATGTAGAGCGCATTGTAGTAGTCCAAGCGGGAGATAACTAGAGCATGCACCACTCTGGCAAGACAGTCCGCGGGCAGGTAGGGTCTTAGCCTGCGTACCAGGTGGAGCTGGTAGACAGCTGCCCTGGATACAGAATTGACCTGCGCCTCCATGGACAGCTGTGAGTCCAAAATGACTCCCAGGCTGCGCACCTGGTCCTTCAGGGGCACAGTTACCCCATTCAGGACCAGGGAGTCTTCCACACCAGCCTGCCCCCTGTCCCCCCAAAACAGTACTTCTGTCTTGTCAGGATTCAACCTCAATCCATTAGCCGCCATCCATCCTCCAACCGCCTCCAAGCACTCACACAGGACCTTCACCGCCTCCACTGGTTCTGATTTGAAAGAGAGGTAGAGCTGGGTATCATCAACATATTGATGGACACCCAGTCCAAACCCCCTGATGATCTCTCCCAGCGGCTTCATATAGATGTTAAAAAGCATGGGGGAGGGGACGGAACCCTGAGGCACCCCACAAGTGAGGGCCCAGGGGTCTGAACACTCATCCCTCACCACCACTTTATGAACACGGCCCAGGAGGAAGGAGCGGAACCACTGTATAACAGTGCCCCCAGCTCCCAGCTCCTCTAGACGGTCCAGAAGGATGTTATGGTCGATTGTATCAAATGCTGCTGAGAGATCCAGCAGAACTAAGAAACAGCTCTCACCTTTGTCCCTAAACTGCCGGTCAACCGTCCATCTTCCTCCTTCCATCCTGGCCAGGGTTGCAGGTTCAGTCTCAGCTAGGTTTGCAGGTTCAGCTTCCTGAGGAGCGCAGAATCCAGAGCAAGTTGCAGCTTCCTGGGAGGGAGGGAAGAAGAAGCCAAGTGAGTCTGAGAGCCCCTGCAGGGATTCTCCTGCCCAAGACATTCTGCTGCCCCTGGAGAAGTCCCCATTGGGCACCCCCTTCCCAAGAGCCCCACCCATTTTCAAACACCTTTGCCAATTCCATTCACCTGCCTGTCCCACCTCCCTTCCTAAGGCTGGCATGGTATGCACATTAGAATCTTGAGATTAGGTCCCATAAACCAACCAAAGTTTGAAGTTAGCTTAATATCCTGGCTTGTTCTAAAATTGGCAGCTGTAGTTTCCTGGTTTGGGCAAAATGGAAAGTTTGTTAGCTATGGCTCATAAGAGACTGCCTGGTTTCATCACAGTTCACCCTCAGGGCCGGCCCAATCATGAGGTAAGCTGGGACAATTAGGTCAGGAGGCAGATGCAGGGAGATACGGGACCAGCACATTCCCAGCTCCCCTGTTTGTTAGCCTCGCTGCCAGTGCAGGACCACAGCTGGTAAATTTGTGCAACTACCCATGCAGAGTCCTTTTCTTTTCCCCTTTCTCACTAAAGGTTGGGTGGGAGTCCTTCCTGGAGTGATGCATTCTGGTTGTGGGGGCCAAGAGACTGCGTTGGCAGCTAGAACCTGGCCATTATCATAATAAATCTGGCAAGATAGGCCAGTGTTATTCTATTTGCACTACACATGGCAGTGCTGAGGCTGCAAGACGTGCCAAGATTTCTACCACAGCAGAGTGCTGGAGGTGAAATAGTTAAACAGGTTGCCCAGTCAGGACCCAGGGGGGTGGAGTCAGTGGGAGTATAAAAAGAGCTCAGGGAGGGGCAAAGGGGGAGTTCGTTGAGGAGTTTGTTGGGAGTTGGGTGGTTGGTTGGAGTGGGAGTGAGTTGCAATGGAAGCTGTGGGGAGGTCGAGTTAGTGTAGCGGAATAAGCTGAGTCAGGAACAGTTAGGAGCTAGGAAGACAATTAAAAACTAAGGTATTGGAGAAAAACTTAACACAGGTTGAAAAAGAAAGGTTTCAGAACGAGACAGGGTTGACTATGGTTAAAAAAGTGAAATATCTGGGTATAAATATGACTGCTAAGAATGTGAACCTATTTAAAGATAATTATGAAAAAACTTGGACAGAAGTCAAAAAAGATTTGGAGATTTGGTCAAACTTGAAGCTTTCCTTGTTAGGTCGAATTGCAGTTATAAAAATGAATGTATTGCCAAGAATGTTGTTTTTGTTCCAAGCACTACAAATAATGGATAAAATGGACTGTTTCAAGAAGTGGCAAAAAGATATATCTAAATTTGTCTGGCAGGGCAAGAAGCCCAGAATTAAATTTAAGATATTAACGGATTCAAAGGAAAGAGGGGGGTTTGCCCTGCCAGACTTTAAACTGTACTATGAAGCGGCAGCTTTCTGCTGGCTAAAAGACTGGCTGCTTCTTGAAAACACAGACATTTTGGATTTGGAAGGTTTTAACAATATTTTTGGGTGGCATGCATATTTGTGGTATGACAAGGTTAAAGCACATAAAAGTTTTAAAAACCATATTGTCAGAAAAGCACTATTAAATGTCTGGGTCAGATATAAAGATTTGCTGGAAAACAAAACTCCAAGGTGGCTGTCGCCAATGGAAGCCAAGGCAGTTAAAAAGTTAAATATGGAGTCGAAGTGGCCAAGATATTGGGAAATTTTGGAAAAGGAAGGGGACAAACTGAGATTGCAGAGTTTTGAGAAATTAAAAGGGAAGGTGAGAGATTGGTTGCACTATCACCAAATAAATGAAGTGTTTAAATTGGACAGTAAAATTGGCTTCCAGGTGGAAAAATCAAAATTGGAGACTGAATTGTTAGAATCCAGTACTAAGAATTTGTCAAAAATGTACAATTTGCTGCTGAAATGGAATACACAAGATGAAACGGTGAAATCAACTATGATTAAATGGGCTCAGGACATTGGTCATAATATTTTGTTTGCTGATTGGGAAAAGTTGTGGACCACCGGGATGAAATTCACGGCATGTAATGCCTTAAGAGAAAATATTATGAAAATGATCTATAGGTGGTACATAACCCCAGTCAAGCTTGCAAAGATTTACCATTTGCCTGATAATAAATGTTGGAAATGTAAAGAAAAGGAAGGTACATTTTTTCACCTTTGGTGGACGTGCCCGGAGATTAAGGCATTCTGGGAAATGATCTATAATGAACTTAAAAAGGTATTTAAATATACCTTTCCTAAGAAACCAGAGGCCTTTCTCTTGGGTATTGTCGGCCAAGGGGTGTTAAAGACGGATATAACTTTCTTCATGTATGCTACAACAGCAGCTAGAATACTCATTGCAAAGTACTGGAAGACACAAGATCTACCCACACTGGAAGAATGGCAGATGAAGGTGATTGACTACATGGGCTTGGCAGAAATGACGAGCAGAATCCGAAACCAGGGAAGAGAAGCAGCGGAAGAAGAATGGAAAAAGTTCAAGGACTATCTAAAGAAATACTACAAAATGAATGAAAGTTAGAATGATGTTGGACTGGAAAGTAAATGGTTACTATTAGTAATGGTTAAGACAAGGAGAATAAGGAAGATTAGCTTAAATTTAAAGTAAAATAAGGGAAGATTTGCTGAGTAATTGATTAGAATCTGGAATACAGAAAAGGGAGGCATGAGGAAGTCGGGGAAGAAAGGTATAAGAAATTAAGATATGAAATGGTACTTGTTTTTTGTTTTGTTTTTGTTTTTGTTTGTTTATGTATTTGTTGTATTTATGTTATGTTTGTGTGGTTATAAAAACTGTTTAATAAAAAATATTTTTAAAAAAAAGGAGCTAGGAAGACAAGTAAATATCTGAGAGGTGGTTTCGTGAGTGAGAGCAGGTAGCGAAAGTTATGGGTCTGGATAGGCACCCCATGAATGTAATTGACCGATACCGTTTATGAAACCATACGCTTGTTAAACTGCAATAAATAAACAGATGTTTATGTTTCAATTTAACCCTGACTGGACTCCGTATTGTCCCAGGTAGGGCATGGGTGCTGACAGCGAGAAATAAATTGGTGGCACAGGGATCAATAGACAGTGAAAGGTCCGGGGACCCTGTGTGATCGCCACAGGAGCAAACAGCATTTTGGAAATGGAGGCAATTTAGACGAGGAAAACGGGGGTTGGTGGAGGGACAACTCTTCCGACGTAGCTCCTGCTCTGATATAATTGCCAACCTCCCATGTATAGTAAAGTTTGCTCTAACAAGCCATTTTAAAGTGGATGAGAGAGAAAATGCAGGGAGGAGGAATATTCACCACCATAACTAAACAGAACGTCCATGTCTAGAGGAACTGGACCTGTGACCATGAGATGCTGGAGACCCAGGTGAGAGGAGGGCACTTACCTTTCCCGGAAGCCCCTCGGTGTCTTGCAGCTGCAGCAGGAAGTCCTCAGCGAGGGCCGCCGCCTGGGTGCAGGTCTCTGGCCTGCATCCCTTGACCCAGCTCTGCATTTCCGCAGGCAGGATGGTCAGGAACTGCTCCAGGACCAGCAGCTCCACGATCTCTTCCTTGGTGCGCCTCTCTGGCTTCAGCCACCGGGAGCAAAGTTCCTGGAGCCGAAGCCAGGCCTCTCGGGGCCCCTTGGCCTCCTGGTAGCAGAACCGCCGGAAGCTCTGCCGCTCCATCTCCGACCTCATGTTGGTGTCTTCCTCCTCCTCGTCCAGGATCTCCTCCTTCACTTTCACAGAGGAAATCTGCTCCCCTCCTTCCTCGTGTGCCTCCCCACTCAGGTCTGGCAGGGTCTGGTCTGTCCCCCCTGCTCTCCCACTGGGCCACCGACTGGCATCCGCAGCTCCCCTGAAGGAGGCCGGGAGGACACCATCTCCGGAGAGGGGAGGACTGGGAGCCTGTGGGGTTTCCCACCCGGAACGAGGGGGCTGCATCGTCTTCAGGAAATCCTGCCACTGGGCATCCCAGTACTGCTGCGGCCGCCCCTCCTCTGGCTCCTGCTTTATTTGACGTAAATCTGCCCAAGGCAGAAGATCCCTGATGGTCCCAAGTTGGTCCGCAGCAGATTCTTTTCCTTTGGACTCCAGTCTTTTCCTCTTTGGTCCCTGTTCCTCCATTTTCACATCACTCTGCTGCACAAGGCAAAACACCAGGGAAGGTTAAAACACAAAAACCAACTTCAAAAACCCATTGACTGTTGTTATTATTATTATTATTGTTATTATTATTAATGGAAACATGCTTTTGGACAATTCATCCTTTTAAAGAAAATATATCATTATCATCATGCTCTCTATTGCCAGTCCTCACATCACTAAAACCAACTTTAAAAACCCACTGACTGTCCTTCCCTCTCGCCTGCTTCTGCCTCCCTACGGGGGCTGCAAGAGCGATGAGTGGGTTCCGGGGGCGGCAGCACAGGCAGAAGCTCACGCTCTCCCACCGGCGGAGAGGGAAGGCGAGGCAGGGGGGAAAGTGCAGCAGAGAGGTGCCCCTCTCACCCCCCTGAAACCCTTTGCAGGCCACTACTCCTCCCCCCCCCTTCCTCTGCCAGTGCCATTGATAAACCTATCGCCCTCCTTCGTGAATTGGTCTGATCGCCTTTGAAAGCTCTCTTAGCCACCACCTTCACCGCATCTTGTGGCAGTGATGTCTATCTGATTCATTTAGCAAGGAAATGGCTTCTTTTGCCTGCCCCAAATCAAGGTACACTGTGCCAACACATGGAGGCTCTGTTGTTCTGTCACGGCTAATGAAATAGCTAATAGATTTACTCCCTGGAGAACGCATCTGATCTTTCCCCAAGCTGTCAAAGCTGGCCTCTTGTGTCTGCGTGTAAATAAGTGAGAGAGTCTTAAGGTTTTATCTTCCTCCTTCCCCAGTAATACAGCTGAGTTTTCAGATGTAAGCTGAGAGTTGAAGTGGGTGACAGTTTTGAGAAATGCAGAGGAAAGGAGGATTCTTCAGAAGTGTGGCATATGGAAATGAATTAATGATAATAAAAACGTTGAAGACAGTATTGTAAAAGACTGAGGGAGGCGAAATTGAAATTAGCTATTCATGTTCAGATTATTACTCATTTCATTTCTATACTGCTTCATATTTTTAAGGGAAAAAATCTCAAAGCAATTAAAGGGAAATCTCATTGCAGTTTGTGTCCATAGGATGTTGAGAACATTAACTCTGTAGATCCAGGAGTTCTCTCCTCCTGATAGTCTCAGATTTGATTGTTCTATCCTATAGAGCAAGAGGAACGAAACATTTATGGGCTTAAAGCTGCATTGATTCTGGAGGCCACATTCCAGTGAGCTTTGTGGCCAATGTATGCACATGCATGTACACACAGAAAAGAGATGCAAACCATAAAGTCACAGGCACACACGCCAGAGGTGCTGCACACACTCACCAGACATGCCATCTAGCATACATACAAGTCTTGCAAACACAATCAGCATGTTTAGACCTTCCAACCCCAGTGCTGGGGTGGAGGAGAAATAAGAGCACAAGAAGACCCTACTGTATTAGCAATGAGCAATGAGAAGCAGGCCGCTGACGGGAGAACCATGCAGTACATACAGAGATTAAAGAATGAATACATTGTATACAGCAACACAAAATAATGCAAATAGCTACTATAAGGATCCCTAAAATCAATAAATGTCGAAGCCAACTTCCATCTGGAAGCCAAGAATATAACCATGCCCATGGATCAACGGAAAGGGGGGGGAGCGGATTGTGGGCTACCATGGTTTCCATATGTTCGATCGTCGCAGATATGCTGAGTGTTCAGACCCCTGGGCTCTCACTTTTGGGTGCCTCAGGGTTCTGTCCTCTCCCCCATGCTTTTCAACATTTACATGCAGCCGCTGGGAGAGATCATCAGGAGGTTTGGGCTGGGTGTTCATCAGTATGCGGATGATACCCAGCTCTACCTCTCTTTTAAATCAGAACCAGTGAAGGCGGTGTAGGTCCTGTGTGAGTGTCTGGAGGCGGTTGGAGGATGGATGGCGGCTAATGGATTGAGGTTGAATCCTGACAAGACAGAAGTACTGTTTTTGGGGGACAGGAGGCGGGCAGGTGTGGAGGATTCCCTGGTCCTGAAAGGGGTAACTGTGCCCCTGAAGGACCAGGTGCGCAGCCTGGGAGTCATTTTGGACTCACAGCTGTCCATGGAGGCACAGGTCAAATCTGTGTCCAGGGCAGCTGTTTACCAGCTCCATCTGGTACGTAGGCTGAGACCCTATCTGCCTGCGGACTGTCTCGCCAGAGTGGTGCATGCTCTGGTTATCTCCCGCTTGGACTACTGCAATGCACTCTATGTGGGGCTACCTTTGAAGGTGGCTCGGAAACTACAACTAATCCAGAATGTGGCAGCTAGACTGGTGACTGGGGGCGGCCGCCGAGACCATATAACACTGGTCTTGAAAGACCTACATTGGCTCCCAGTACGTTTCCGAGCACAATTCAAAGTGTTGGTGCTGACCTTTAAAGCCCTAAACGGCCTCGGTCCAGTATACCTGAAGGAGCGTCTCCACCCCCATCATTCTGTCCGGACGCTGAGGTCCAGCGCCGAGGCCCTTCTGGTGGTTCCCTCATTGCGAGAAGCAAAGCTACAGGGAACCAGGCAGAGGGCCTTCTCGGTAGTGGCGCCCGCCCTGTGGAACGCCCTTCCAGCAGATGTCAAAGCGATAAACAACTACCTGACATTCAGAAGACATCTTAAGGCAGCCCTGTTCAGGGAAGTTTTTAACATGTGATATTTTACTGTAGTTTTGGTTTCTATGGAAGCCGCCCAGAGTGGCTGGGGAGGCCCAGCCAGATGGGCGAGGTATAAATTATTATTATTATTATTATTATTATTATTAGGAATAAACAAGTGCACATACCCCTCCTCTTGAGGCCAAAATGACATCCAAAACATAACGATTTTGTAAGACCACCTCTCTCTTTTCAGATACCTCCTGGTTGCGATTCTTCAAAGCTTTTATGGTATCATTGAATAATCCTTCTGTCCAATTTGCTAGCCGATGGAGGTCCCTATAGTTCATTGCTGCGCCCACTGAGGGCAGCAAAGTCCGAGAAATCTGGGTACCGGTATATTGATTTATGGGTGAATTAACCTCCCGATGATTTCGTAGTCTAAAAGAAGATGATAACTTATCAACCTTATACAACAACGGAACCACGATACCCCATGTACATGTGCCTCTGAGGTTTCGAGGAATGGCTTTGTATGCTTTCTCACCACAAAGCAACCATAACTCTCTTTGGAGTAAATAGCTGATATTACTACTCTGTTGGGACCAATTAAAGGCTGCAGTAAATAAAGAACTGATATGAAATTGCTCATCAGTGGCATTTGCTAAGCCAGGGATAGAAGAATTCAGACTCCAAGCCGCATGGTAGGCTTCTTTTCTAATTTTTAGCCATGCCCTGTTGTCACTCCTATAGCACTGAGATTGGTCACTGTATGTTCCTATAAGAGAACAAGAGCTATTAAAAGTGAAATTCAATGTATATTGACAGTTTGGATATATGCCCCATGATTCTTTTCCCTGTTCAATTTGAAAACAAATGGGGGCAGGCTCATGGAGGGTCAATTGTACTGGAGGCCAAAAAGATTGCTTAGGGGATATAACATTTGTAAATTGAAAAGATCCATTAACAGGCACACCATGAAGCATTAAGCCCGAATGACAGGCAAAAGGGGGCATGTGCATACACAACCAACATTTAGAAGCATGTAATAAACTAGCAAACATAATCATATTTTGTACAAAAATATTATCCCTCCAAATCTTATGATAGTGTTCTCCCCTAAAAGTCTTATTCAACAACGCTGTTCTTCTAGTTCGAGAGTGGCTGAGCCGTGGATACTGCCAGCCAGAGTAGGATTCTGACGACAGCGGCTTGCCAGCTGATAAGGTGAAATATGGTGGTTTCAACTGGACTGGGTCGTCTGCTTCTCTTCCTTGTATAACGGTGCAGCAAAGGATGGCGAGGCAGATGGTGAGGAAGGCGCTTCCGCAGTTGAAGGGACTCGCCATGGCCGTACCCATCGAGCTGGAACCCACAAAGGCTTGTCCTCGACGTCCACTGCCGCGAACCCTCGTCCCCACGTGATCAGCGGAACAGGTCCATGCCACGCGGGATCAGGCAAGTGTCGGTACACCACCAAGGGGCAGGGGAGCGCCTCCTCCTTCCTAAAATGCAATTCAGCGGGGGTATGGGTCCTATTATGTGGATATAAAAGATGGTTAAGTACAAAAAGAACTTGGTGGACTGCCGAAGGGATATCTGCTGTTGGTATGCTTCAGCCACCAAGCTGCTTAATCAATAGTGTTTTGAACGTCAGGTGCGCTCTTTCCACTATAGCTTGCCCTGTGGAGTTAAAGCGTATACCATGAGTTAATTTCACATTCCACAACATACAAAATTCCGAAAATGTTTTAGAAATATATGCTGGACCATTATCAGTTTTGATGTGCGCAGGTTTACCCATGACTGAGAAACAGCGAATAGTGTGCTGGATCACATGACGAGGTGTTTCCCCCCTCATGGGCGTAGCCCATATGAATCCAGAGTGAGTGTCCACCGTGAGGTGAACCTTGGAGAGTGGAGCCAACACAGGTGTGTGTGTGACATCCATCTGCTAACACGCCAATGCAGACGTGCCCCTAGGATTGACAGCATCAAAAGGAATGGCCAGCGGTGATTTAGAACAAGAAGCACATTGGGAAACAATATCCCTTGCTTGGGCCAAAGGAATAGAAAACTGCTTTGCCAATGTTTTTGCAGGGAGGTGAAAGGTGTTATGACATAGTACAGGATCAGAAAAGAGAGAAAAGGCAGAAATGTTCTTCAGAGCTGAATCTGCTCTTGAATTTCCCTCTGCTAAATACCCTGGGTGTGATGTGTGGGAGCGAAGATGTGCAACATAATAAGGGAACTCTCTGTGCTGAAGTAAGGCCTGCAGGGCAAGAAACATGGAAAACAAGTCAGAATCCAAGGAAGGAGTTATATAAGATATTGGTAAAATAGCAAAAAGGCGATATACATACTAAGTATCCACAATAAGATTGAAAGGTTGAGTAGGAAAGGATTGAAAGGCAAGAATCACAGCCGCTAGCTCAGCTCGCTGGGCAGAAGACTGTGGAGGGGTAAATAAACATTTCCATTTTCCTCCCTCCTCCCATGTCACCCCCCCTACTTTTTGTTCCATCCGTGAAGAGGGTCAATGCAGAGGGAAGAGGTGTGAGAGACAAGGGGGTGGCCAAAACATAGGTGACCTGTGTCAGAAATGTCAAACGGTCATCCTTCGGAGGGCTAAAAATGATGACACCTATAAAATCAGCCAAGGCGATTTGCACGGCAGCATTAGTTATCAATAGGTGCTGCTGTTCAGTCTGTGAGAAAGGCAAATAAATTGATGCAACATGAAAACCAGTCAAGGCCATGGCACGAGAACGTCCTTTAATGACAATGTCTGATGTGGATTCAATTACTGAATAAATGTTTTTTGGTGGGGTATTTGGTAAATGTAGCCATTCTATAATGCAGATAGTCTTCCTCTTGTCCGTTTGAGCATATAAAATTCCTTTTTTAAATATTTTTATTCAGAAATTTTTCCATATAAACATAACATACATAAACATACAAAAAAAAAAAAAAACATGTACCATTTCATATCCTAATTTTTTATGCCTTCCTTCCCCGACTTCCTCATGCCTCCCTTTTCTGTATTCCAAATTCTTATCAATTACTCAGCAAATCTTCCCTTATTTTAATTTAACTTTAAGCTAACCTCCCTTATTCTCCTTGTCTTAACCATTGCTAATAGTAACCATTTACTTTCAATCCATCATCATTCTAGCTTTCATTAACTTTGTGGTATTTCTTTAAATAGTCCTTAAATTTTTTCCATTCTTCTTGCGCTGTTTCTCTTCCCTGGTTTCGGATTCTGCTCGTCATTTCTGCCAAACCCATGTAGTCTATCACCTTCATCTGCCATTCTTCCAGTGTGGGTAGATCTTGCGTCTTCCAGTACTTTGCAATGAGTATTCTAGCTGCTGTTGTAGCATACATAAAGAAAGTTGTATCTGTCTTTGACACCCCTTGGCCGACAATACCCAAGAGAAAGGCCTCTGGTTTCTTGGTGAAAGTATATTTAAATACCTTTTTAAGTTCATTATAGATCATTTCCCAGAATGCCTTAATCTTCGGGCACGTCCACCAAAGGTGAAAGAATGTACCTTCCTTTTCTTTACATTTCCAACATTTATTGTCAGGCAAATGGTAAATCTTTGCAAGCTTGACTGGGGTTATGTACCACCTATAGATCATTTTCATAATATTTTCTCTTAAGGCATTACATGCCGTAAATTTCATCCCGGTGGTCCACAACTTTTCCCAGTCAGCAAACATAATGTTATGACCAATGTCCTGAGCCCATTTAATCATACTTGACTTAACCGTTTCATCCTGTGTATTCCATTTCAGCAGCAAATTATACATTTTTGACAAATTTCTAGTACTGGGTTCTAACAGTTCTGTCTCCAATTTTGATTTTTCCACCTGGAAGCCAATTTTACTGTCCATTTTAAACACTTCATTTATTTGATGATAATGCAACCAATCTCTCACCTTCCCTTTTAATTTCTCAAAATTCTGCAATCTCCATTTGTCCCCTTCCTTTTCCAAGATTTCCCAGTATCTTGGCCACTTTGACTCCATATTAGACTTTTTAACAGCCTTTGCTTCCATTGGCGATAGCCACCTTGGAGTTTTGTTTTCCAGCAAGTCTTTATATCTGACCCAGACATTTAATAGTGCTTTTCTGACAATATGGTTTTTAAAACTTTTATGTGCTTTAACCTTGTCATACCACAGATATGCATGCCACCCAAAAATATTGTTAAATCCTTCCAAGTCCAAAATGTCTGTGTTTTCAAGAAGCAGCCATTCTTTCAGCCAGCAGAAAGCTGCCGCTTCATAGTACAGTTTGAAGTCTGGCAGGGCAAACCCCCCTCTTTCCTTTGAGTCCGTTAATATCTTAAATTTAATTCTGGGCTTTTTGCCCTGCCAGACAAATTTAGATATATCTTTTTGCCACTTCTTGAAACAGTCCATTTTATCCATTATTTGCAATGCTTGAAACAAAAACAACATTCTTGGCAATACATTCATCTTTATGACTGCAATTCGACCTAACAAGGAAAGCTTTAAATTTGACCAAATCTCCAAGTCTTTTTTCACTTCTGTCCAAGTTTTTTCATAATTATCTTTAAATAAATTCACATTCTTAGCTGTCATGTTTATACCCAAGTATTTCACTTTTTTAACCACAGTCAACCCTGTCTCATTCTGAAACCTTTCTTTTTCAACCTGTGTTAGATTTTTCTCCAATACCTTTGTTTTTGACTTATTCAATTTAAATCCTGCCAATTGACCAAACTCTTGGATTATTTCCAAAACTCTTTTCGTACTAGCTTCTGGCTCTTGCAATGTAAGTACTAGGTCATCTGCAAATGCTCTCAGTTTGTATTGTTTAGCTCCGACCTGAATCCCTTTAACCAACTGGTCCCTCCTAATCATATTAAGCAAAACCTCCAGGACCGATATAAAAAGTAGTGGGGAGATAGGGCACCCCTGTCGTGTCCCTTTTTCAATCTTGAACTCTTCTGTAACCACATTATTTACAATTAATTTTGCTTTCTGTTCAGAATAAATTGCACCTATACCATTCTCAAACCCTTGGCCTACCCCCATCCCCCGGAGGTTCTTCAACATAAAGCTCCAAGAAATGTTGTCAAAGGCTTTCTCGGCGTCCACAAATATCAAAACAGCCTTAGTATTTATGTTCACTTCCAACTTCTCCAAAATGTCAATTATATTCCTTACGTTGTCCGACAAATGCCTTTTCGGGAGAAAGCCCGCTTGGTCCCCATGAATCTCCTCCATCAAAACTCTTTTCAATCTCTTTGCTAAAACATCAGCAAAGATTTTGTAATCCACATTTAGTAACGAGATGGGTCGGTAGTTCTTAAGTTGGGTCTTTTCAGTCTCTGTCTTTGGTATAAGTGTAATATAGGCCTCTCTCCACGTATCGGGTGCCTTCCTCCCCTCCATGATCTCATTGCAGACTTCCTTCAAAGGTTGTGTAAGCCCTTCCTTCAAAACTTTGTAATATTTGGAAGTCAGTCCGTCCGGTCCAGGTGATTTGCCCAACGTCATGTTTTGAATGGCATCTTCTATTTCCTGTGCTGATATCTCCTGGTTCAAAATTGTCTTACTTTCCTGCGAAATCTTTTTCAGCCCATTTTTCTCGAGGAATTGTTGTATATCTGTTTCTTTTTGCGGCCCTTGTGTATAAAGTTTTCTAAAGTAGTTCTGAAAACAGTTCCTGATTTCAGCTGGGTTACTTATATTCTTTCCTTCCACTTCTATATTTGTTACCGTGTTGAGTTTTTGTCTCTTCTTTATTTGCCAAGCCAATAGCTTGCCACATTTGTCAGCAGATTCAAAAGTCTTTTGTCTCATTTGCTTAATTTTCCACTCTAATTCTTGATTCGTCAGTTCCATATATTGTGTTTGATAAAATTTGATTTCTCTTAAAATCTCTTGTGATTTTGGCTTCAATCTTAGTTTCTTTTCCCCTTCTTTTATCTTTTCCAGAATTTTTTCCTTCCTCTCATTTTGTTTTCTTTTCTTTAATGTATTTTGTTGTATCAGAAACCCTCTCATCACGGCTTTGCTTGCGTCCCATACTATTCTTTTTTCTACTTTAGTCCTTAGATTAATTTCAAAATAGTCTTTCAAAGTTTTTTGGGCCTTCTTGCAAATCTCCTCATCTCTAAATAAGGTGTCATTCATTCTCCATCTGAAGGAGCCAGTTGTTGTTTGCCTCATCACCATCTTTACTGCATTATGGTCGGAGAAAGTTTTTGGGCAGATTTCCACTCTCTTTATGTTCTGCGCCATACTGCTAGTCACCCAAATTTGGTCGATCCTTGTCCATGTCATTTTGGCTTCAGAAAAGAAGGTTCCCTCTCTTTCTAATGGGTGTTTTGTTCTCCAGATGTCTATCAAATCCATATTGTCAGTCATTTCAAAAAAGGTCTTTGGTAGTCTTCCATCTTTTGTTACTACCTGTCTTTGTGCTTTGTCCATATTTGTTGAAACCACTCCATTCATGTCTCCCATCATAATTAGATTATAATCCATGTAGTCCATTAAAGTCTCATGCAACTTCTTAAAGAATTCAGCTTTCCCTTCATTTGGCGCATAAACTCCCACTATCAGATACTTTTCTCCTTGAAATTGAATTTCAATTGCCAAATATCTTCCTTGGTCGTCTTTAAAGATTTGTTTCGGTTGCAGCTTTTCCTTTGCATAAATCACTACTCCTCTCTTTTTTACTCTGTCTGAAGATATAAATTCTTGTCCCAGTCTCTTATTTATTAATAATTTCCTATGTGCTCTTGTCACATGGGTCTCTTGTAAGCAAATCAAGTCCAATTGGTCTTTCTTTAGAGCATGAAATATATTTTTCCTTTTTCTGGGAATGTTCAAACCGTTACAATTCCAGGTTAGAAGTTGCAGAGCCATGATAGGGTTATTTACTCTTTCCTCCTACAGCTCCCAATTTTTGTTCCTCGTTTGTCGGTGGTTCCGTGTCCGTATCTAGTGAAGGATGCCCTTGCCCTGGAAACGTCTCCTTCTGTAGGTCTTCTTCGTGTTCTCCTAAGAACTTGTCTTTGTCACTCACTGTCTTTATTCTTCTTTTCTTCCCCTTGTATTTAAAAGACAAGCCTTGGGGAAACTCCCACCTGAATTGAATGTAGTTCCTTTTCAGCAGTATCACCAGGTCCTTGTAGTGTCCTCTTGCATCCAAAATGCTTTTGGGAATATCTTTAAAGATCTCAATGTGAAAATCTTCGATTCGAAGGGTTGTTTGGTAATGCAGGTTCAGTATTTTGTCCCGTTCCTCCTTTGATCTCAAAGTTATTAAACAGTCTCTGGGTCTGTTCTTCCTCTGCCTTGCTCCCAGTCTAAATGCACTTTCTATCTTAAATTCTTCTTTGTTCAGCTCCTGCTTCCAAAAGTCAGAAAATTCTTTTGTCAAATAGTCCACCAGGTTGTCTTCTTCCTTTTCCGGCACAAGTCTGATCCTTAAATTCCTCTCCTTGCGTTGCATATCCTGCATAGAAAGTGCCAGTTCATATTCATCTAGTTTCTTAAACACTGGTGGAAACTTTCCCTCAGCAGCAGTTGCAATTTCTTTAGCTTCCTCAGCTATCTTTCTTGTTGTAGATGATTCTTCCAATAATTTCCCAATTGCTTCTGCATTTGAGTTCACTTTGTTCCCAAGGTCAGTTATACTTTTTGTGTTTGAATCAATTTTTCCAGAGATTTCTTCAATTTTCTTATTTGTTTCAGCAACTTGTGCTTTAGTTTCAGCAACTTGTACTTTAGTTTCTGCACCTTGCTTTTTTAGTTCCTCCAAAGAGTCATTTATCTTCTCCAATACCTTGGCAAATGATTCTTCTGTAGACATTGTTTTCACTCTTGCCTTTGGGGCAGCTGTAGTTCCAGAGGCTCCTGATATGGAAGCCCTTCTCTGCATGAAAGAGTCAATTTTGTATTGTCTGCCAGATCTCAAAGTTGTTTCTTGAGAATCCCCTTTCTCTTTACCATCTGCCATAACAAAGTCTTTTAGTCAAGGTCATTCCCACACTCTTAAGCTGTCAAAACAGAAGTTCTCAGATTTTACACTTCACTTGTTGCTGTAACAATTTGTAAGTCCTCTAGAGGGCGCAAAGTCAATTTTTTTACTTCTCCAGATAGTCCCGCACTCTCCTAATAGTAAACAAAAGTTTTCCTAGTCCCTTCCAATTGTTCTTTTTTCTTTCTAAGGGATCCAAGTCAATAATGTCCTGTAAGTAACTTTACAATGCAACAAAATAAGTATTTCAAATTGAGAGTAACCAAAGTCAATTAAAGATACTTTTTAATCTTCTTATAGCAACAGTCCTTAGCCGGTTCCTTTTCTCCGGCAGTCCGATCCCAGGTATAAGAACAGCGATATTTAACTCAGTTCTTTACAATTGGCAGAAAAACACTTTAAAATCTTCTTCCCCCCCCTTCTGCCTTCGGGGAGGGAGTTCTTTGCTTTGGTGGTGGGTTTCTTAATTCCCGCAAATTTCCTCTCAAACAGTTACAGCTAGAGTGTCTTTCGCTTTGATCTTGCTACAGAACGGAAAGCAGACTTCCTTTTTAGTGCTTATCCGTCTCGGTGCCCAATTTCTTTACTTTTAGTGTCCAATTGTAATTTAGCGGTCGATCCTACTCACGGTTAGTTATTCTTTTAATCCAATTTCGCCGGAAGAAATCAGCGCTCTCCGCTAATGGCGACGCGGCTTCACTTCGCAGGCTGGGTGAAGACGACTCTCAGCACCGCTCCTCACACCCTCCGCTGATCCGCAGCCTTTAAAAAGGCTATTTCACAGCGTCGGGGGGGCGCAAAGGTGCCCGCCGAGTCTCCGGTTCACAGGCAACACGCCTGTGATTTTTAAGGGTCCCCGCTCCGCCGTGGCTGACAGGACCCGAACCTACGAAGCAGACCTCTCCCGGAGCTCCGGGTGAGATCCGCCATTAAGCGCTGGCGCTAACCGGAAGTCGAGCATATAAAATTCCTGTTGGCAACAATGGTGTAGCAAACACTGCCAGATGCAGCTCGTGTGCAGCACCTCTAGGTGGCGCATGCGGAAAGGTTTCAATGCTTCACCCACAAAATGTTGACAAAGTGTAGGGGAGTTCCGCATGCTCTGAGGCAGGACAACCCACTGATATCGCTGGGTGGGCTGCGAATTGTTATATACTGGCAATGTAAAAGCAAACCGTTCCCTGTCTGCCGGGGGCAGTGGGATAGAAAAGAAACAGTCCTTTAAATCAATCACCGCCAACTGATATTGCGGGAGCATATTTGGATTTGGCATGCCAGGTTGTAAAGTTCCCATTGGCTGCATTTCTTCATTGACTTTTCGCAGATCCTGCAGGAGGCGCCATTTCCCTGATTTCTTCTTAATGACGAAAATTGGGGTGTTCCAGGGGGATGAGGACGGTTCAATGTGGCCGAAAGTCAATTGTTCAGAAATAAGCTGGGCTGCCGCTACGGATTTTTCTTTTGGTAGGGGCCACTGTTCTACCCACACTGGGGTATCGGTGATCTATCGTAACGGTAGTACCGTGCGAGGAAGTGCAGGGGCGGCCCTTAGAATAAATTTGACTCCAATTTGGTATCTGCAATGGCCAAAATATCGCGCCCCCATAAGGAGACTGGAATGTCCATTATTAACGGATAGAGGGTGATCTGAACCCCGCTATCGCTTTGGATGAGTATTGGGTGGAGACTGCGCCGTGCCTGTGATTCACCTCCCACACCAATAACTTGTGTGGCTGGACAAGTGGGCCAACTGGATGGCCAAGCAGATTTTGCCACAACTGTTACATCCGCCCGTGTCCAGAACTCCCTCAATGCGTCGACCTCCCACTGTCAGAGACACAGAAGGGCGCGAGGCTGTAATGTTCATGGCTGCTGCAATTAGGGGTGGTTGTTCGGATGGGGGAAAGATGATAATCTTCGCCACTGAAGTATTTGATTGTACCCTGCATGGACAATCCGCATATAGCGTGATCTCAGGGAAATTCACATATGGTCTCTGTGTTAACATCGGTACCGCATGAATTCCTGCTGCTTGTGCAGATAATAAAGGCAATACCAGGCAAGTGGCATGATTGTCCAACCCTGCTTCAGCGAGGACATGAGTCTTTAAAGGGCAGAAAGGCAAATGGAATTCCACGTCCTGGGTCAGGCGAAGCCGTGGTGCTGTTTCCCTGGACTCCGGGGGGGTCCCCTATTGGTTTATCTGGGCCCTGGGTGGGCCCGGCTGCCGGTTTCCCTGCTGTTGTCCTTGCTGATTTTGGGCAGTGTACTGACCCTGCTGTTGGTTTTGGGGAAGCGATCTGCATTGATTGGCCCAATGAAAGCCTTTTTTGCAGATTGGACATTTGGTAGAAGGACGCCTAGGTTGTTGCATGGATCTACATTGCGCCTTAAAGTGTCCTGGTTTGCCACACTGGAAACATGTTTTATCGGTGGCTACAGGCTGGTTTTTATTTAGCGCCGCCACCAGCAGATGAGCCTTATGGGTGGCTGTACCTACAGACTGACAAATACGAAGCATGGCTGCTGTGTCTGTGTATTATTGTCCTACTGTGTAGGATTGTGTATTATTGGTCGTAATGCAACTTTACAATCCTCATTGGCATTTTCAAAGGCCAATTGTTTGATAATTATTTGTTTGGCTTCAGGATTATCAATTTGGCAACTCACTGCTGTAATCAGCCTGTCCATAAAGGAAGAATATGATTCTCTTGCCTCTTGCCTGATTGAACCCCATCTAGACTGAATACTGGTGGGTTCTGGAATTTTTCTCATTTCTGCTTTAGCAGCAAGGGCGGTATCGCTCAATAAGATTTGCAGCAGCGTGGCTTGCACTGAAGCCTGAACAAAGGGACCACGCCCCATCATGGCATCTATGACATCTGCGAGGGTAACGTTAGGGTTATTCCCTCTGATTTGTTGTAATAAAGCCGGAGCATAAGCACGGCAGGCGGTTTCCCATTCGTGGGCAAACAATACACCCGCTGATGGAGGTAACACTGTACGGGCCAGAAGCTTTATGTCATCTGGAACCAAAAGCTGGGCTAATGTGGCTTCCAAAAGCGCCTGCGTATATGGGGCTTGAAGTCCATTGGTCTTCACTGACTGCTGCAGCTCTTTCAAGATCTTAAAGTCAAAAGGTTGATGTTGGGCTTGGGTGCCTGCCGGAGTGCCAGCAGGGGGCACTATAACGGGAAATGCCACAGTATCCTGAGATAAGGAACAGGCAAGAACTGCACGTTGAAAGGGAGTAGTTGGTTCTGTCGGTGAGGGAGCAGGATCATTGCCAACCAGACCATGATATTTTTGCAGGATTGGATCCTCTGGCGAGGAACTATAGTCCGGAGGCTTGGGGACTGGTGGTGCTGGCAAAGCGAGTGCCGGAACAGACGGCATCACGGCAGGCTGGATTAAAGAAGCCGGAGGTGATGTTGGCAATACTGCCATAGAGATATTTTTTGGTGATAAAGAGCCCATGGCGTAACGAACCTTGCACCATGCATTCAGAACTCGAACGCCGATGCTAGGGTGTCCATGAAAATGTGCTCCAATTTTGTCCCAGTGTTTTAATTCCCAAGTTCCATCTTGGGGATACCAGGGGCAATGTTCATCGATGGCCAGAATAAGCTGTATCAAATCACCCTCAGGAACTTCCAATTTGTTGGAGGAGAGGAGAAATTTTAAGTCTTTTAAAAATTTCTGTTGGGGAATAGACAAAGAGCTGCCCATTTTTCTAAAATCAAGATAAAAGGGATCAACTCACCGGGGGTCCGAAGATGATTAGCGCTTGTAACCCTT
Source organism: Podarcis raffonei (assembly GCF_027172205.1). Taxonomy (NCBI): domain Eukaryota; kingdom Metazoa; phylum Chordata; class Lepidosauria; order Squamata; family Lacertidae; genus Podarcis; species Podarcis raffonei. The sequence continues at coordinate 116,215,515 of NC_070603.1, read as the reverse complement.
GCCGGGCGTGGTGAGTCGATGGTGCCGTTGCGTGGATCGAAAAGCCTCACACGGTTTTCTTTTAGTCTCACACTGTTTTCTTTTAGTTAGCCTCACACTGTATTCTTTTAGTCAGCCTCACACGGGGCACCACTTGACGGAAACCAGCCGTCACAAATGGTGCACAGCATAGAAAAAAGACACAGAGAGACAGCAGTATTTTCAGGGTGGAGGGCAGCTCATTCGACTTCTCTCCGGTAATTTTTATTATCCTTTGTCTCTCAGCCTGCATGGCCGTCTGCCAATGTCTCACGTTACATCCTGGTAATTGCTTTACAACTCCCATCACCATATAAGGTAATACACTCTATACACTGCAAGGCACAGACATGCCGGTCACCGAGGTCAGGAGCCACCATGCAGCATTTACAAGCCTCTGCCATGGGTTTATGACTCCCACACCCCTTCCCTCTCCGCCGTGGGGAGGACCGTCGAAATGGGCTGGGCTTCCTGCTGAGGGACAGGGAGAGGGGCGGCAAAAGCCCCAGGTACGCCACTGATCCGTGAGCGACTATATGCATCGTCCATCGCGGAGCAGCAGCTGCTTGGACCCCTCATTCTGCCCCCAGGGGCCGGTTCACTGTTCCTCAGACTCTGTTGGGGCCAGACTATAATTTGGAAAAAATATGAATTCCTGTGCGCACAGCAGGGAAAACAATAAAATATTTAAAATCAAGAATGATTTTAATCTACATAAACTTATAAGTATTTCAATGGGAAGTATGGGCCTGCTTTTGGCTAATGAGATGGTCATTATCACTAATGCTTGTCCCCACGACCCAGCTTATGCATGTGCTTCCCTAACCGATCCACTGGCTTCTCAAGCTTAAGCTTCCTTCTGTGAGAGCTCTGCAGCTTCTGTTTCCGGAGATGAGTTATTGGGAAAAATCACAGACTCCTCTGATGCTTTTGTCAGTGGAACCTCTTGTCTAAGAGAAACTTCCCTTTATAGCATTTTAATTACAATGCTTTCAAGGACAGCATTATATGTACATTAAACTTATAACACTTGCTCCCTTCCAAGTAACAATGACACTTTCAAACAGGTTGTCACTTTCTTTTTCTATGTTTGCTTCATATGTGTAATGGTTGTATGGGGGTTGCTCGTGCGTAAGTTGCCACCACTCTTGGCGAGGTTGCCTGGTTAAACCTTTTCCTGGCTGGACAGCCCTTCACTTCGTGGCTGTTTCAGTCGCTAGCAGAATCCGTCAGTGGGCGTTTCCTGAACCTCTTCCAGCATAAAAGTTCTTTAACGCCAAGTCTCTGCCTACTCTCCCTGCGCGGAAGTCTTCTGCGCAGGGTGGGTGTGGGCAGTGGAGGACCCGTGCTCTCCCCGCTGGTCTCCGGCGAGGAGTCCTGGAGCCCCCTCTCCGATGCCCCCATCTGCCCCCCTTTCTCCCTGGTGTCACGCTGATTTCCTTCCCCAGCCGATGAGTCCCCTCTCTCCCTGCTGGGCCCTTCTCCGGCATCGCTTGGGAGCCTTGCCTCCACTCCTGGCTCCGATGTCAGTTCCCTGACAATATGCCACAGTGTTCTCTCTCTTTTTCCTCAAATGCTCCAGGCGACCACAGATGAGTGTCTAAAGGGAAACCAAAAGCTCAGAGTTGGGCTGGGGGAGGAGGAGGCTTGTATATCAGGTTGCCTTGTAGTGCCTGGGAGCCCTGCTATTAGATTTGTATCTGGTAACTGCGGCTCTCAAGGAAGAGGCAGCCCAGGAATACAAGGTAGGAATTCACCTTGACACTTGCTAACAAAATCCTCTCATAGCTTATTGTGAGAGTGTGGCTGCTAAACCTTAACCTGGGATGAGCACTAAGAATTGGGCCTCATTTCTCTGTTATTAAAAATAAAATAAAAATGCTTGTTCTTCTTCTAAAGAAACCCTTTATAATAAATTTTTATTCTTTTCTCATATTAAAAATCACTGTTTTAAACCGCTGTGCAAACGTGCTCCTGTGCAATGCTATAACAATGCAATGTCAGAATAACAATAGAATGAAACATCTCATGAGAGCCTTGTTTTTAAAATATACAGCTAAAAAACCTAAAAACTCCTACAACACTTCTCACTAATAAGAAAAGTAATGACAAACCTAGACAGCATCCTAAAAAGCAGAGACATCGCCATGGCAACAAAGTTCTGTATAGTTGAAGCTTTAGAGCAAGAGGAACGAAACATTTATGGGCTTAAAGCTGCATTGATTCTGGAGGCCACATTCCAGTGAGCTTTGTGGCCAATGTATGCACATGCATGCGCACGCAGAAAAGAGATGCAGACCATAAAGCCTTTGACTGTGTCGACCACAGCAAACTATGGCAAGTTCTTCAAGAAATGGGAGTGCCTGATCACCTCATCTGTCTCCGGAGAAATCTCTATGTGGGACAAGAAGCTACAGTTAGAACTGGATATGGAACAACTGATTGGTTCAAAATTGGGAAAGGGGTATAACAAGGCTGTATATTGTCTCCCTGCTTATTTAACTTATATGAAGAATTCATCATGCGAAAGGCTGGGCTGGATGAATCCCAAGCTGGAATTAAGATTGCCGGAAGAAATATCAACAACCTCAGATATGCAGATGACACAACCTTGATGGCAAAAAGTGAGGAGGAATTAAAGAACCTCTTAATGAGGGTGAAAGAGGAGAGCGCAAAATATGGTCTGAAGCTCAACATCAAAAAAACGAAGAACATGGCCACTGGTCCCATCACCTCCTGGCAAATAGAAGGGGAAGAAATGGAGGCAGTGAGAGATTTTACTTTCTTGGGATCCATAATCACTGCAGATGGTGACAGCAGTCACGAAATTAAAAGATGCCTGCTTCTTGGGAGAAAAGCAAGAACAAACCTACACGGCATCCTAAAAGCAGAGACATCACCTTGCCAACAAAGGTCCGTATAGCTGAAGCTATGGTTTTCCCAGTAGTGATGTATGGAAGTGAGAGCTGGACCATAAAGAAGGCTGATCGCCGAAGAATTGATACTTTTGAATTATGGTGCTGGAGGAGACTCTTGAGAGTCCCATGGACTGCAAGAAGATCAAACCTATCCATTCTTAGGGAAATCAGCCCTGAGTGCTCACTGGAAGGACAGATCCTGAAGCTGAGACTCCAATACTTTGGCCACCTCATGAGAAGAGAGGATTCCCTGGAAAAAACTCTGATGTTGGGAAAGATGGAGGGCACAAGGAGAAGGGGGCGACAGAGGATGAGATAGTTGGACAGTATTCTTGAAGCTACCAACATGAGTTTGACCAAACTGCGGGAGGCAGCGGAAGACAGGAGTGCCTGGAGCACTCTGGTCCATGGGGTCATGAAGAGTCGGACACGGCTAAACGACTAAACAACAAAAATGCTGCCTATGGTCAGCCCTGGTCAGCAATGTGCAGTGACCCCTACACAATGTGGCAGCAGACTGCCTCTTGGGGTGGTGGTGGTAATTATCTGTTCTAAACGTGTGTTTGTGTGTGTGTTTCTCTCTCTCTCTCTCTCCCTCTCTCTCTCTGTGTGTGTAGTTTAAATTCTCTGAATGCTTGTTTTTTGAGAAGGAGCTCTTAAGAGTCATGAAGCAATGCCTTTCAACACAGGTCCATAATATCATTGATTCTGCCCTCACACTGCCCTATTGTGTGTGGATTTTGATCCAGACGGGGAAAGATACAGCAGAATCCACCCCTCTCTCTGTGTCGCCCTTAGGTGTGCTCAGCCTTCACCCCCCCCCATTTCTTTATGGAGGGGCAAAGGCTATGCACTTTGTATAGACGCAACTACAACCAACAACTGGCGTCTTCTGGGTGCACTGAGCTCCCTCTCCACCCCCCCGCCTTCTCTCCTCCAGATATAATACAGATTCCCTCCGCATCTTGCCCCACCTTCAAGAAGGCAAATATATAATAATAATACATTTTATTTATACCCCGCCCTCCCCGGGAGGCTAACACCAGTAAAATTACAATAAAAACATAATAGGGGAAAAAAACCAATTCAAAATACAAGTTAAAATACAATTTAAAATGCAGCCTCATTTTATAAGTAGCCCATAGATCAAAACCATAAGGGGAGGGAAACGTAAGAGTCAGACTGCGTCCAAACCAAAGGCCAGGCGGAACAGCTCTGTCTTGCAGGCCCTGTGGAAAGATGCCAATAATAATAATAATAATAATAATAATAATAATAATAATAATAATAATTTATTTATACCCCACCCATTTGGCTGGGCTTCCCCAGCCACTCCGGGCGGCTTCCAACAAAATATTAAAATACCATAATACATCAACCATTAAAACCTTCCCTAAACCTTCAGATGTCTTCTAAAGGTCTGGCAGTTGTTGCTCCCTTTGACAGCTGGTGGGAAGGCGTTCCACAGGGAAGGCACCACAACCAAGAAGGACCTCTGTCTGGTTCCCTGTAAACTTGGCTTCTCGCAGTGAGGGAACCGCCAAAAGGCCCTCAGCGCTGGACCTCAGTGTCCGGGTAGAACGGCGGGGGTGGAGACACTTTTTCAGGGCCCTTGTCCCTTGTGACAGAGCGTTCCACCAAGTCAGGGCCAGTACGGAAAAGGCCCTGGCCCTAGTTGAGACCAATCTAACCACCTTGTGACTTGGGACCTCCAAAGTGTTGTCATTTGTGGACCATAAGGTCATCCGTGGGGCATACCAGGAGAGGCGGTCCGGTAGGTACGTGGGTCCTAGGCCACGTAGGGCTTTACAGGTCAAAACCAGCACCTTAAACCTGACCCTGTACTCCACCAGGAGCCAGTGCTGTTGGTAAAGCACTGGATGAAACTGAAAAACAGTTTCTATCCAAATGCGATTTTGGTTTTAAACGCAGTGTAAGGTACTCTCTATGTGAGTATATTGTATTTAATTATGGGAATCAGTGTTTCTAGGGGGTTAACCAGGCTGGGATAGCAGGTTTGTTGGTTTTGGAATGTCTGATGTAGATTTTTTCAATTTGGTTGTTCTGTATGGGACAATGACAATAAAGATTATTGTATTGATACATGTGATCCCATGGCAAGGACCCTGTAAGGAGCCTCGCCGTGGCATTCTGCACCTGCTGGAGTTTCTGGGTCTGATTGTTTGTTTAGGACATCATTATATTGTAGGAAATGCCGCTTGTTTCTTTGAAGGGTAGACTCTTTTCATCAGCAGTGATAAATATGACATTAATTGGTTAATGAGCAACAGCTTCAATGCTGTCAACATGAACTCTGTCTGAGGTTTCAGAAATACCCATTTCCTTCAACAAAGATGCAGGAATTACTTTCCTTTTTGATTCTGGGCACTTGACTTCTCCCATCCTGCTACCATCATGGCAGACATTTGGGGGTGAGATCCAGAGAACCCCTCAGCAACAGCAGCAACGGATGGAGCCCCCACAAACATTTGTCACATTTTAAAGTTTTTTTTTTAATTAAAAACAAACAAAAGGCTTTTCCTTAGCCTCTCATAGCCCTGAAGTTAGCTCTTGAAAAAGAGAGGGTTGCCAAACATCATGGCCCCCAAGAATGAAAAGAAACACTTCTAGATTCTTTTTTGCACACCCAGAGACAGGGGTCAGCAACCTTTTAAAGTCTAGGTCTGGATCACCGTCCTCAAAGCTTGCCGCGGGACGGAGCGCACGTGCGCATATGCACACGTTGCACCAAAAAACAATAATAAAGTTCCAAAGGTCCCAGTATTGCACCGCAGCATATCTGTTCCATTCTGAGACACCCTCCCAGGGTTCGGGGTGTGCGAAGCCTTGTTTCCCTGTTTATAACTCCGCTACCGAATGCAGCGAGCGGTTCCTTCTGCAGGACGCGTGTTATCTCCTGTCCTGGAGGGGGAGACACTTTCGGTAGTGGAGTTAAAAACCGGGAAACAAGGCTTCATACATCCCAGAACCCTGGGAGGGTGTCTCATAACGGAACCACTCACTGCAGCGGCAGGAACAGCGAGCCAGGGGAGGGCCTGCCTTCAATGGCGGCCATCGAGGAACCATGCTGGCACAAACAGAGCCCAGGCCCTTTCCTCTCGGCTCTAGGAGGAGGGAGGGAGGACGAAAGAACTCTGCAACCAATCAGAGGGAAACAATGCTGCTGGCACCAATCAAAGGCTAGCCCCCTTCCTCCGCAGGGTTGGGGAGAAGCCATAAGAGAGGGAGGAGGCGCCGCCGTCAGGAAGAGAAAAAGAGAGAAAAATGGTGCAGCCCAAACTATATGAATCAGAACCATGAAGCGATTTCTGGACCTTCTGTGGGCCGGATCCAGAACCCATTTGGGCCAGAACCAGCCCGTGGGCCTTAGGTTGCTGACCTAAGGAGATGAGTTTTAAAAGCAATCCCAAATGAACATTTAACACAGAGACCTTTTCATTCAGCTGGAAAATGCTATCAGTAAAAAGCTCTTCAATAGATTATGCAAAGTTCAAGTAATGAGTGCCTGGAATGCTGATCTACAAGACAAGGGCAGCCCATCATTTTGGCAGTGAAAGGCGGACCTGAAAACTCAACAGATTCAACACACACCTTGAGCATTCCAGATTCACACACTCTCCCTGTTTATCTAGCAAAAAGTTGCCACTTACTTTGTACATTTAGTGTATGTGACCTTCATTACTTTAATACATGTATATGTGTATACAAATTTAAGTACAAACACTAAAACATCATTCCATGCATTTACAACTGATTTCCCCCTTTAGGAATTTATTGATGTAAGTAGTGAACCCTGAGTGGAAAACTTCATACATTTATATCGTTTCCCCTGTGTGAATTTGTTAATGAATATTAAGGTCTCCACTCCCTCTGAAGTCCTTTCCACATTCAATAAACACGTAGTTTTCATTGTGTGTGTGTTAGCTGATGTCTTCTAAGGTGTTCATTTTTACTGAAGCTCTTTCCACAATCCACACATTTAAATGGTTTCTCCCCTGTGTGGGTTCGTTGATGTATTCCAAGTTTCCCACTTACACTAAAGCTTTTTTCCACATTCAATACATTTAAATGGTTTCTCCCCCGTATGAGTTCGTTGATGTATTCTAAGGTGTCCATTTTTACTGAAGATCTTTCCACAATCCACACATTTAAATGGTTTCTGCCCTGTGTGAGTTCGTTGATGTATTCTAAGTTTCTCACTTTCACTGAAGCTTTTTCCACATTCAATACATTCAAATGGTTTCTCCCCTGTATGAGTTCGTTGATGTATTCTAAGTGTTCCACTTTGACTGAAGCTCTTACCGCACTCCATACAGGAGACTGGGGTGGTGGCTAGAGTTTTTTGTTTTAAACTTGGATCAACTTAGGTTTTATTGTAACTTTGCTGCAGCAATGCATCAAAAACTGTTCCTATTTGTAACCCAGCTTTTCAGGCTGTGATTCAGTCATCTGAACCTGGCCATTATCATAATAAATCTTGCAACAACCTGGCAAGATAGGCCAGTGTTATTTTATTTGCACTACACATGGCAGTGCTGAGGCTGCAAGACGTGCCAAGATTTTTACCACAGCAGGGAGCTGTGACGTTAACATATATGAGAGTGCTGGCGGTGAAATAGTTAAACAGGTTGCCCAGTCAGGACCCAGGGGGGGTGGAGTCAGTGGGACTATAAAAAGAGCTCAGGGAGGGGCAAAGGGGGAGTTTGTTGAGAGTTGGGTGGTTGGTTGGGGTGGGAGTGAGTTGCAATGGAAGCTGTGGGGAGGATGAGTTAGTGTAGCGGAATAAGCTGAGTCAGGAACAGTTAGGAGCTAGGAAGACAAGTAAATATCTGAGAGGTGGTTTCGTGAGAGCAGGTAGCAGAAGTTATGGGTCTGGATAGGCACCCCATGAATGTAATTGACCGATACCGTTTATGAAACCATACGCTTGTTAAACTGCAATAAATAAACAGAAGTTTATGTTTCAATTTAACCCTGACTGGACTCCGTATTGTCCCAGGTAGGGCATGGGTGCTGACAGCGAGAAATAAATTGGTGGCACAGGGATCAATAGACAGTGAAAGGTCCGGGGACCCTGTGTGATCGCCACAGGAGCAAACAGCATTTTGGAAATGGAGGCAATTTAGACGAGGAAAACGGGGGTTGGTGGAGGGACAACTCTTCCGACGTAGCTCCTGCTCTGATATAATTGCCAACCTCCCATGTATAGTAAAGTTTGCTCTAACAAGCCATTTTAAAGTGGATGAGAGAGAAAATGCAGGGAGGAGGAATATTCACCACCATAACTAAACAGAACCTCCATGTCTAGAGGCACTGGACCTGTGACCATGAGATGCTGGAGACCCAGGTGAGAGGAGGGCACTTACCTTTCCCAGAAGCCCCTCGGTGTCTTGCAGCTGCAGCAGGAAGTCCTCAGCGAGGGCCGCCGCCTGGGCGCAGGTCTCTGGCCTGCATCCCTTGACCCAGCTCTGCATTTCCGCAGGCAGGATGGTCAGGAACTGCTCCAGGACCAGCAGCTCCACGATCTCTTCCTTGGTGCGCCTCTCTGGCTTCAGCCACCGGGAGCAAAGTTCCTGGAGCCGAAGCCAGGCCTCTCGGGGCCCCTTGGCCTCCTGGTAGCAGAACCGCCGGAAGCTCTGCCGCTCCATCTCCGACCTCATGTTGGTGTCTTCCTCCTCATCCAGGATCTCCTCCTTCACTTTCACAGAGGAAATCTGCTCCCCTGCTTCCTCGTGTGCCTCCCCACTCAGGTCTGGCAGGGTCTGGTCTGTCCCCCCTGCTCTCCCACTGGGCCACCGACTGGCATCCGCAGCTCCCCTGAAGGAGGCCGGGAGGACACCATCTCCGGAGAGGGGAGGACTGGGAGCCTGTGGGGTTTCCCACCCTGAACGAGGGGGCTGCATCGTCTTCAGGAAATCCTGCCACTGGGCATCCCAGTACTGCTGCGGCCGCCCCTCCTCTGGCTCCTGCTTTATTTGACGTAAATCTGCCCAAGGCAGAAGATCCCTGATGGTCCCAAGTTGGTCCGCAGCAGATTCTTTTCCTTTGGACTCCAGTCTTTTCCTCTTTGGTCCCTGTTCCTCCATTTTCACATCACTCTGCTGCACAAGGCAAAACACCAGGGAAGGTTAAAACACAAAAACCAACTTCAAAAACCCATTGACTGTTTTTATTAGGAAGAACTTCCTGACAGTAAGAGCTGTGCGACAGTGGAATTTGCTGCCAAGGAGTGTGGTGGAGTCTCCTTCTTTGGAGGTCTTTAAGCAGAGGCTTGACAACCATATGTCAGGAGTGCTCTGATGGTGTTTCCTGCTTGGCAGGGGGTTGGACTCGATGGCCCTTGTGGTCTATTCCAACTCTATGATTCTATGATTCTATGATTATTATTATTGGAAACATGCTTTTGGACAATTCAACTTTTAAAGAAAATATATCATGATGATCATCCCCTCTATTGCCAGTCCTCACATCACTAAAACCAACTTAAAAAACCCACTGACTGTCCTTCCCTCTCGCCTGCTTCTGCCTCCCTACGGGGGCTGCAAGGGCGATGAGTGGGTTCTGGGGGCGGCAGCACAGGCACAAGTTCACGTTCTCCCACTGGCGGAGAGGGAAGGCGAGGCAGGGGGGAAAGTGCAGCAGGCAGGTGCCCCTCTTACTCTGCAGCCCCCGACACCCTTTGCAGGCCACTACTTCTGCCCCCCCTTCCTCTGCCAGTGCCATTGATAAACCTATCGCCCTCCTTCATGAATTGGTCAGATTGCCTTCTAAAGCTCTCTTTGCCGCCACCATCACCGCATCTTGTGGCAATGATGTCCATCCGATTCATTTAGCAAGGAAATGGCTTCTTTTGCCTTCCCCAAATCAAGGTACACTGTGCCTACTCATGGAGGTTCTGTTGATCTGTCACAGCTAATAAAATAGCTGATAGATTTATTCCCTGGAGAACGCATCTGACCTTTCCCCAAGCTATCAAAGCTGGCCTCTTGTGTCTGCGTGTAAATAAGTGAGAGAGACTTAAGGTTTTATTCATGTTCAGATTATTACTCATTTCATTTCTATACTGCTTCATATTTTTAAGGGGGAAAATCTCAAAGCAATTAAAGGGAAATCTGATTGCAGTTTGTGTCCATAGGATGTTGAGAACATTAACTCTGTAGATTCAGTAGTTCTCTCCTCCTGATAGTCTCAGATTTGATTGTTCTTTCCTATAGAGCAGGAGGAACAAAACATTTATGAGCTTAAAGCTGCATTGATTCTGGAGGCCACATTCCAGTGAGCTTTGTGGCCAATGTATGCACATGCATGCGCACACAGAAAAGAGATGCAGACCATAAAGTCACATGCACACACGCCAGAGGTGCTGCACGCACTCACCAGACATGCCATCTAGCATACATACAAGTCTTGCAAACACAATCAGCATGTTTAGACCTTCCAACCCCAGTGCTGGGGTGGAGGAGAAATAAGAGCACAAGAAGACCCTTCTGAATTAGCAATGAGATCTGTGGAAAAAAGACCTTTCTGATTGTTCTTTAGAAATCCTCTTTAAAGAGCAGCCAGAGGGATCATTTATTTCCAGATCAGAACTTCTATCCCATCCTTCCAATTCACGAAGGAGGGCGATAGGTTTATCAATGGCACTGGCAGAGGAAGGGGGGGCAGGAGTAGTGGCTTGCAAAGGGTGTCAGGGGGGCTGCAGAGTGAGAGGGGCACCTCCCTGCTACACTGCTCTTCCTTTTCCCCCCCCCTGCCTCCCCTTCCCTCTCCGCCGTGGGGAGGACCGTGGAAGAGGACGGGGCTCCCTGATGAGGGAGAGGGAGAGGGGCGGCAAAAGCCCCAGCTACGCCGCTGATCATCGGACGACTATATGCATCGTCCATCGCGAAGCAGCAGCTGCCTTGGACCCCTCATTCTGCCCCTTGAGCTCAGGACTGAAGGAAGCAGCTCCCCAGGGTCTCCGGCAGGGTCCGTGCCAGCCTGAGCCAGAGATGTTTGCCCCTGTGCCCTCCTGCAGATGCCCTGCCCCTCAGCTGCCCCCCTTCCCCTTCCTGCCCGGTTGGGGGGCACCCTGCAGCCTCTGGCTGGACTCGGGGCCTGATCCTGCCAGGCGAGGCGCACGTGCTCTCCTCCTCCCCCCGCTTGCTCCGCCCTCCTGCACCTCGGACTCCTCGCTCCGTCCCTGCACCGGAATCCGGCTCCACTCCGGGGAAACTCGCCAGGCCGCTGCCCGCTGCTCCTCCGCTCTCCTCGGCGGGGGACAGGAAAGTGCAGCCGCTCTCGAGTCCCCCTGGCTGGCCCCGTTTCCTGCCTCTCTGAGCATCGGAGCTCGCTGGCTGTGGGTTGGGCCCTGGGAGGCTGCAAGGCTGGATGCGCCCCCTTGCAAGGCGAGGGCTGCGAGACCGCCCTGCTGCTTCCCCTGCCCTCGAATTTGCAGCCCGCTGCTTCTGATCCTGGAGGTTCTGCTCTTAGCTGTCGGGGCAAATGGATTAGCCCTATGAGATCTGGTCCTTCCTAGCTCTGGAGCAGCAGGGAACAAGCTTTTTGCACCCTTCTCTAGGGATGTTCACACGCCGCCATCTGTGTCCCCGTGTACACTAATCCCTGAGCTGTCTTAACTCAGTCGGTAAAGCGTGAGGTGCTTTATCTGAAGGTTATGAGTTCGAGTCCCATGTGAGAAAAAGCGGAAATAAAGTGTAATGTTACCTTGAAATTGTGTACAGAATAGTCCGATGGTTTTTAGAGAAACCCAAAAACTTCCCCTTTCTATACCCTTTCGTTGTCTTCTGTAATAAGTGGGTTTTGTTTAGAAAGCTGTCTCTCAAAATTTATTTGAACATTGGAATGTACCTGGCATTTTATAAGCTCTTCAGTATGTTGCACAAATAAGTCTCCTTGCGATCAGTATGCAAATCCTCTACAGGAAATCTTCCTGAAATACCATTTCATGAAGCTGGGACGATGCCACCCAGCTGCCTGAATGCCTAGCAGCTGGAGGAGGCAGTCCAGTTCCCAGCTCTGCTGGCCTAGGTCATGTAATCACTTAGCTCCAGCAACAGATGCCAGGGCTGGGCTCTGTTATCTTTCCACACCCTCCAACATCTCTCTGATGAAAATAGGGGTGTCCTGTTTTATAATGATAATTTTACTATTTATACCCCACACATCTTATTAGGTTGCCCCAGCCACTCCAGGCAGCTACCAACATATATAAAAACAGAATAAAACATTTTTTAAAATCCCTATACAGGATTACCTTCAGACAACTTGGGGGTCACATAACCCCATACTCTCTGGCATCAAATCAGAAACTGACGACAGCTTCTGTAAATCAGGGACATCCCTGGAAGACAGTGGCACTTGGAGGGTCTGTCTTTCCCTGCTTTTTCCTTGGCTGTCTCTGGTCTCCTGCCTCCATTCAGCAGAGGAGGGAGCCTTCATACGGAGAAGGATCGGGGCCAACAGGGCATAGCTGGTGCCTTCAGATGACTGTAGTGAAGGGAGAACCATTTGGAGGAACAGAGTGTTGCAATTCTTGGAAAGGGATGGAAAGAGCATGGCTACATCGTGGTCTGGTTCTTCAGGTACTTGTTGTTCAAGTTGTTCCATGGAATTCCTGATCTGGACCTTGTGTGGGAAATGAGTTCTCTCCATCACAAGAATAATTTTTGAAGCTTTACTGCAGAAGAGTCTTAAACAGTCTTACAATAAGATGAACATGATAAAGTAGCACTTGCAAACAATGTTCAGTCCTTTATGTAATCCTGTGAACAGTCTTACAATAAGATGAACTTGATAAAGTAGCACTTGCAAACAATGTTCAGTCCTTTATGTAATCCTGTGAACTTTACTCTCTCTGGTCCCAGAGGGAGATCCTAAGCTTCTTCATCATTGCAGAACTTATTTGCAACTGCTGCTGCTTCTCCTAGCCATCTCCAACAAGCACCCGCTGACTTCTCAAGTTTAAACTTCCTTCTGTTAGAGCTCTGCAGCTTCTGTTTCCAGCAATGAGTTATTAGGAAAGATACCAGCCTCCTCTGATGCTTTTGTCAGAGTGGAACCTCTGACTGGAACCTCTTGCCCAAAAGGTTGCACTCTTTCTTCTTCTATGTTTGCTTCATATGCCACAATGTTCTCTCTCTTTTTCTCAAATCTTCCAGGCGACCACAAGTGAGTGTCTAAAGAGAAACCAAAAGCTCAGAGTTGGGATGGGGGGGGGGGCGTGAATATCAGGTTGCCTTGTAGTGCCTGGGGGCCCTAGTATTAGATTTGTATCTGGTAAGTGTTGTAGGAGCTTTTAGGTTTTTTTAGCTGTTTTATTTAAAAAACAAGGCTCTCATGAGATGTTTCATTCTTTTGTTATTCTGACACTGCATTGTACAGGAGCACGTTTGCACAGCTGTTAAAAATAGTGATTTTTTAATATGAGAAAAGACTAAAAATGCATTCTAAAGGGTTTCTTTAGAAGCAGAACAAGCATTTTATATTATTTTAAATAACAGAGGAAATGAGGCCCAATCCTTAGTGCCAGGTTAAGGATTAGCAGCCACACCCTCACAAAAAGGTATGAAAGGATTTTTTTAGCAAGTGTCAAGGTGAATTCCTACCTTGTATTCCTGGGCTGCCTCTTCCTTGAGAACCACAGTTCTCACTAATAAGGGAGTCCTATGCTGCCTATAGCCAGCCCTGGTCAGCAATGTGTCTGCAGCTCTTTGAGCCAGTTGAACTTTCTGAGCACTTTTCAAAGGCAGCCCCATGTAGAGTGTGTTACAGTGACCCCTACACAATGGGGCACCAGACTGCCTCTTTTGGGGGGGGGGTAATTATCTCTTCTAAACGTGTGTTTGTGTGTGTGTAGTTTAAATTCTCTGAATGCTTGAAGGGGCTCTTCGGGTCATGAAGCAATGCCTTTCAACTCAGCTGCATAACATTGATTGCGCCCTCACACTGCTCCTTCTGATGCGGGGATTTTGATCCAGAAAAGGAGCAGACGGGGAAAGGTTAAGCAGAATTCCCCCCCTCCCCGGTCACCCTTAGGTGTGCTCAGCCTTCACCTGCTTCATGACTCCACCTTGCATAAGAAGGCAGGATGGAGCTGCAGGAAACAGGAAGTGGTCCTTCCACCGGCAAGGACATCTCATCATCACAGACAGATCTAGTCTCCTGCTGGGGAGTCAAGAGTGGCCCTGGGATGGCAGAGAGAGGAGGGGAAGGGGCCAGGGACAAAAGGGTGGTAGGCTCTAGACCCCTTGGACCCCTTCCTTGACACCAAGGGGAGCTCCTCTTCTGGGGCTAAAAGCATTGCCGTGGAGGTTTCGTTTTTGTCATGATTGCAAGGGAAGAAGGGAAGGTAACCCCCCCAACACAAAGAACTGAATGAAAAAAGCCCTGTCTGAGCGATTAGCTACTGGAGAGCATAATGTGGGTTTAGCTGTGATGCTCACCTGCCTCCCTGAATGAGTCTTTTCTTGGGGTCAGGGAGCTGGGGAGCAACATGAAGTTCCCAGGTTACATTTCCTTCTGGTCAGCTATTCCAGCTCTTGTCTCCTCCCCATTTCTTTATGGAGGGGCAAAGGCTATGCACTTTGTATAGTAAAGGTAAAGGTAAAGGTGAAGGTACCCCTGCCCGTACGGGCCAGTCTTGACAGACTCTAGGGTTGTGCGCTCATCTCACTCTAGATGCCGGGAGCCAGTGCTGTCCGCAGACACTTCCGGGCCACCTGGCCAGCGTGATGAAGCTGCTCTGGCGAACCGGCACCAGAGCAGTACACGGAACGCCGTTTACCTTCCCGCTATAAAGCCGTACCTATTTATCTACTTGCACTTAAGGGTGCTTTCGAACTGCTAGGTGGGCAGGAGCTGGGACCGAACGACGGGAGCTCACCCCGCCGCGTGGATTCGAACCGCTGACCATGTGATTGGCAAGTCCTAGGCGCTGAGGTTTTACCCACAGCGCCACCCGCGTCCCTATGCACTTTGTATAGATGCAACTATAACCAACAACTGGTGTCTTCTGGGTGCACTGAGCTCCCTCCCTCCCCGCCTGGCCTTCTCTCCTCCAGATATAATACAGATTCCCTCAGCATTTTGCCCCACCCTCCAGAAGGCAAATATATCTGATTGTTTATTTAGGACATCATTACATTGTAGAAATACCGCCTTGTTTCTCTGAAGGGTAGACTTTTCATCAGCAGTGATAAATATATAAATATGACATTAATTGGTTACTGAACAACAGCTTCAATGCTGTCAACATGAGCTTTGTCAGAAATACCCATTTCATTCAAGAAAGATGCAGAAAATATTTTCCTTTTTGATTTTGGGCACTTGACTTCTCCCATCCTGCTACCATCATGGCAGACATTTGGGGGTGAGATCCAGGGCCCCCTCAGCAGCATCAGCAACAGGTGGAGCCCCCACAAACATTTGTCACATTTTGAAGAGTTTTTTTAAAACAAACAAACAAACAAAGGGCTTTTCCTTAGCCTCTCATAGCCCTGAAGTTAGCCCTTGAAAAAGAGAGGGTTGCCGCTGGAGAAGGGAGAATTCAGGCTGAACTGGACAGAGTCTTTGTTCTCTTGGGAAAGTTGCAAGGCCAAATTTATGTTTTGGCTATAAATGTTACAACTCTGGACTCACCTGTAAACAATATCATTGAAACTGATAAGGAGTTGAATCTGGAAGTTTATTCAACTGAACAGAAAGAGAAACTTGACAACTTTGAGAATTTGGAGGAGACATATGTTGTCCCTGAAGAGCTGCAGATGATGAAGGAGGACTTGAGGCCTGACATGATGGTAATGAAGGAAAATAAGAATTTGATGTGGAAAATCTGGCCTGAATTGGAGATTGAAGAAAGGAAAGATCTCCTTATGTGGAGATCCGAAGACCTAAGGATTATAAATTTGTTCAAGGTGGAGGTTGGAGCCTTGGGGACATTTGGACTTGAAAGGAGTAAGAAACAAGATTTGGGTTCCACCTTTAAGTATGGAGGACTGGTTGAAAGAAACATGGATCCTGAAGGGCCAGAGCTTCTCCGAGAGTTGGTGTTTAATTTTAAGGACTATCAAAAAAACCAGCAGAGAGGAATTGAGAGAGAATTAAGAGCCTCGGATGTGAGATCTCCAGGCTAAATATTAGATTAAGACTGATGGACATTTGTTGGGGACTGGAACCGGGAAAGGGGGGGTGGGGTTTAGGAATCCAAACGGTACATAAGTATAATGTGTTTTGCTTTTATTTTTGTTTTTGTAATGTTTATGAAATTTAGGAAATTCGTGGAAGGGAATTTGGGTCGACTTTAGAAAGAATGTTTTAAGAATATGTATTGATGTATAAGTATTGATGTTTAAGTTTGGATAAGGTAAAATTGGTTTTTTTTAAAAAATGAACTAAATTAAAGGAAAATAAGGTTAGCAAAAATAAATTGAGGAAATGGATGAAAGAGTAAAAGTAAAATAATATGTTGATTTATTAGGTTAAGAATTATGGTTAAGGATTTGCTGAATCAATAACTTGAATTGGAATACAAAAAGGGGAGGTATGAGGAGGTCGGGAAAATATGTCAATGAAAGTAAATTTTGGTGAACTTAATGTGTTTTTAATTTTTATGTATTTTTTCTGTTTTTTCGTATTTTTTTTTCTTTTTCTTTTTGACTTTTTATACAGTGGTGCCTCGCAAGACGAAATTAATTCGTTCCGCAAGTCTTTTCTTCTTGCAAGTTTTTCGTCTTGCGAAGCACGGTTTCCCATAGGAATGCATTGAAAATCAATTAATGCGTTCCTATGGAGACCGCCTTCAGACCAGGTCCGGGGACAGTCTGTCCCCGGACCTCTTCTGAAGGCTGGCGGGGGAGAAGGACTTTTCTCCCCACCGCCAGCCTTCAGAACAGCCTTCTGAAGGCTGGCGGTGGGGAGAAAAGCCCTTCTCCCGCCGCCAGCCTTCAGAAGAGTTCCCCAGGGCTGCCTAGGCTGAGGATAGCAGCCTGCTGCCCCTTGCGCGGGGCAGACATTCGCAGCTTGGGGAGCCCTGCAGGACTTCCCCGCAGGGCTCTCCAAGCTGTGGATAGCAGCCTGCTGCCCCGCACGAGGGGCACTCTTTGTCGGAATCAAGCCTTAGTCAGAGGAATTTGCCACTCTCCAGGCACCCGGCTTGAGTTCCTTGTTGACCTCCCCGTCTGCGACTCCCGGCAAGATCAGGCGAGATCTCAATCGGCGATCCTCCTCTAACGTGAGAAGAACACACCACCCCACCCCTGCCACCCCAGGGAGGGGAGAGAGACAGACAGAAATGTATTTACATGCCTTTATTTCTGTCCTTCCAGCAGTACAGAGAAAACGTGTCTGCACTCTCTTAACACCAACAGCAGAGAGAGAATAACTCCTCCCCTGTACTTCCAGTACAGGTCAGGTGACACTCTGAGCTAACATCCGGTGCTCAGTGGTGTGAATAGACTGTTCCTTTGTTCCCACGGAACAGTCCCAAACATCAACATCCTGTTTGGCTTTCCAGCCACCTGGAGCTCGCTGCTGCATTGCTCCTTTTTCGTAACACTCTTAAGCAGAGCGCCCCTCGCGTGGGGCAGACATCTGCAGCTTGGGGAGCCCTGCAGGAGTTCCCCGCAGGGCTCTCCAAGCTGCGGATAGCAGCCTGCTGCCCCGCATGAGGGGCAGACATTCGCAGCTTGGGGAGCCCTGCAGGACTTCCCCGCAGGGCTCTCCAAGCTGCGGATAGCAGCCTGCTGCCCCGCACGAGGGGCGCTCTTAAGCAGAGCTTGGGGAGCAGGACTTCCCCGCAGGGCTCTCCAAGCTGCGGATAGCAGCCTGCTGCCCCGCACGAGGGGCGCTCTTAAGCAGAGCGCCCCTCACGCGGGACAGACATTCGCAGCTTGGGGAGCCCTGCAGGACTTCCCCGCAGGGCTCTCCAAGCTGCGGATAGGGGTAGCTGTTCTGAATGTTGGCGGTGGGGAGGAAAAACCCTCCTCCCACCGCAAGCCCCGGGAACAGAGGAGAAGCGCTGTGCGCCTTCTCCTCTGTTCCCGGACCTCCCACCGCAAGCCTTCAGGACAGGTCTGGGAACAGAGGAGAAGGCGCGCTGCGCTTCCCCGCTGTCCCCGGAGATTTCCCTATGGGCTTTCGTCTTGCGAAGCAAGCCCATAGGGAAATACGTCTTGTGAAGCCGCTAAAAATTGGAAAACCCTTTCGTCTTGCGGGTTTTTCGTTTAGCGAGGCATTCGTCTTGCGGGGCACCACTGTATTCTTACTGTATTAATTTTGAAAATTTTAATAAATATCTTTTTTAAAAAAATTAAAAGAAAAAAGAAAAAGAGAGGGTTGCCAAATAGCATGGCCCCCAAGAATGAAAACAAACACTTCCAAATTCTTTTTTGCACACCCAGAGACAGGGGTCAGCAACCTTTTAAAGTCAAGGGCCGGATCACTGTCCTCAAACCTCGCCGCGGGACGGAGCGTGCGTGCGCATTCTCTCATTACTACACGATCCAAAGATTAAACCAAAAATTAATAAAGTTCCAAAGGTCCCAGTTCTGCACTCAGCATATCTGTTCTGTTCTGAGACACCCTCCCAGGGTTCTGGGGTGTGCAAAGCCTTGTTTCCCTGTTTTTAACTCCGCTACCGAAGCGTCTCCCCCTCCAGTATGGGAAAGCGGAGAACACGTATCCTTCTGTAGCGAGCGGTTCCTTTGCAGAAGGATGCGTGTTCTCCACTCCCCCGTCCTGGAGGGGGAGACGCTTTCGGTAGCAGAGTTAAAAACAGGGAAACAAGGCTTCATACACCCCAGAATCCTGGGACAGTGTCTCAGAACGGAACCACTTGCTGCGGCGGCAGGAGCAGTGAGCCAGTTGAGGGCCGGAGAGGGGCCTGCCTTCAATGGCAGCCGTCGAGGAACCATGCTGGCACAAACAAAGCCCAGGCCCTTTCCTCTTGGCTCTAGGAGGACGAAAGAACTCTGCAACCAATCAGAGGGAAACAATGCTGCTGGCACCAATCAAAGGCTGGCCCCCTTCCTCTGCAGGGTGGGGGAGAAGCCAGAAGGGAGGGAGGAGGCGCCGCCATCAGGAAGAGAAAAAGAGAGAGAGAAATGGTGCAGCCCAAACTATATGAATCAGAACCATGAAGCGATTTCTGGATCTTCTGTGGGCCGGATCCAGAACCCATTCGGGTCAGAACCAGCCCGTGGCCCTTAGGTTGCTGACCCCTGTCCAGAGACTTCACAGCCATCTTCGCTTCCTAGGAACTCTGGGAACTGTAGTTCTGGGAGGAACCTCTTAGAAATTTCTGAGCCTCCTCAGCCAACTACAGTTGGACATCCTGAGACTACAATTCCCAGAAAAGCTGGACCAAGGCCTTTAGCCACAGCCCTGACCAAATAACGGACCTTTCTCTTCTCTCCCTCTCCACCTCCCACATTCACAACAAATCAGTCTCCCACTCCTCAGTCCCTTTCACTCATCTCCCCTAGCCCTAATTCTTCCACATTCCTTTAAAACATTTCTGTGAACTAAGAAACAAAAAAACCCTCACTGGACACCTTCCACGGGTCAAAAGCCAATGCAGAAAATATTTAATAAAAACAGCTCAAAACAGGTACACAAGAGCACAGAAAAAAGGAGATGAGTTTCAAAAGCAATACCAAATGAACTTTTAACACAGGGACCTTTCATTCAGCTGGAAAATGCTATCAGTAAAAAGGTCTTCAATAGATTATGCAAAGTTCAAGTAAAGAGTGCCTGGAATGCTGATCTACAAGACAAGGGCAGCCCATCATTTTGGCAGTGAAAGGCGGACCTGAAAACTCAACAGATTCAACACACACCTTGAGCATTCCAGATTCACACTCTCTCCCTGTTTATTTAGCAACAAGTTGCCACTTATTTTGTACATTTAGGGTATGTGACCTTCATTACTTTAATACATATATATGTGTATACAAATTTAAGTACAAACACTAAAACATTCCATGCATTTACAACTGATTTCCCCCTTTATGAGTTTCTTGATGTAAGTAGTGAACCCTGAGTGAAAAACTCCATACATTTATATTGTTTCCCTAGTGTGAATTTGCTAATGAATATTAAGGTCTCCACTCCCTCTGAAGCCCTTTCCATATTCAGTACACTTGTAGTTTTCATCATGTGTGAGTTAGCTGATGTCTTCTAAGGAGTTCATTTTTACTGAAGCTTTTTCCACATTCAACACATTTAAATGGCTTCTCCCCCGTGTGAGTTCGTTGATGTATTCTAAGTGCTCCATTCTTACTGAAGCTTTTTCCACATTCAATACATTTAAATGGTTTCTCCCCTGTGAGTTCGTTGATGTATTCTAAGATATCCACTTCGACTGAAGCTCTTTTCACATTCCATACATTTAAATGGTTTCGCCCCTGTGTGAGTTCGTTGATGTATTCTAAGTTTCCCACTTTCACTGAAGCTTTTTCCACATTCAATACATTCAAATGGTTTCTCCCCCATATGAGTTCGCTGATGTATTCTAAGGGTTCCACTTGTACTGAAGCTCTTTCCACATTCAATACATTTAAATGGTTTCTCCCCCATGTGAGTTCGTTGATGTATTCTAAGTGTTCCACTTGTACTGAAGCTTTTTCCACATTCAATACATTTAAATGGTTTCTCCCCCATGTGAGTTTGTTGGTGTCTTCTAAGTTTTCCACTAACACTGAAGCTCTTTCCACACTCAAAACATTCAAATGGTTTCTCCCCTGTGTGAGTTCGTTGATGTATTATAAGGTCTCCACGTTGATTGAAGCTCTTCCCACATTCAATACATTTAAATGGTTTCTCTCCCGTGTGAGTTCGATGATGTATTCTAAGTGCTCCATTCTTACTGAAGCTCTTTCCGCACTCCATACATTTAAATGGTTTCTTCTCCGTGTGAGTTTGTTGATGTATTATAAGGTTTCCACGTTGACTGAAGCTCTTTCCACACTGCATACATTTAAATGGTTTCTCCCCTGTGTGAGTTCGTTGATGTATTCTAAGTTTCCCACTTTCACTGAAGCTCTTTCCACATTCAGTACATTTAAATGGTTTCTCCCCTGTGTGAGTTCGTTGATGTATTCTAAGTTTCCCACTTTCACTGAAGCTCTTTCCACATTCAATACATTTAAGTGGTTTCTACCCTGTGTGAGTTCGTTGATGTATTCTAAGTTCTCCACTTCGACTGAAGCTTTTTCCACATTCAATACATTTAAATGGTTTCTCCCCCGTGTGAGTTCGTTGATGTCTTCTAAGTGTTCCACTTTCACTGAAGCTCTTTTCACATTCCATACATTTAAATGGTTTCTCCCCTGTGTGAGTTCGTTGATGTATTCTAATTTCCCCACTTTTACTGAAGCTTTTTCCACATTCAATACATTTAAATGGTTTCTCCCCAGTATGGGTTCGTTGATGTATTCTAAGTTTCCCACTTCCACGGAAGCTTTTTCCACATTCAATACATTTAAATGGTTTCTCCCCAGTGTGAGTTCGTTGATGTATTCTAAGTGCTACATTCTTACTGAAGCTTTTTCCACATTCAATACATTTAAATGGTTTCTCCCCTGTGTGAGTTCGTTGATGTATTCTAAGTGTTCCACTTGTACTGAAGCTCTTTCCACATTCAATACATTTAAATAGTTTCTCTCCAGTGTGAGTTCGTTGATGTATTCTAAGGACTCCATGTTGACTGAAGCTCTTTCCACATTCAATACATTTAAATGGTTTCTCCCCTGTGTGAGTTCGTTGATGTATTCTAAGTGCTCCACTTTCACTGAAACTCTTTCCACATTCAATACATTTAAATGGTTTCTCCCCAGTGTGAGTTCGTTGATGTATTCTAAGGACTCCATGTTGACTGAAGCTCTTTCCACATTCAATACATTTAAATGGTTTCTCCCCTGTGTGAGTTCGTTGATGTATTCTAAGTGCTCCACTTTCACTGAAACTCTTTCCACATTCAATACATTTAAATGGTTTCTCCCCAGTGTGAGTTCGTTGATGTATTCTAAGGACTCCATGTTGACTGAAGCTCTTTCCACATTCAATACATTTAAATGGTTTCTCCCCCGTGTGAGTTCGTTGGTGTATTCTAAGTGTTCGACTTTCATTGAAGCTCTTTCCACATTCAAAACATTCAAATCCTTTCTCCCCCGTATGAGTTCGTTGATATATTCTAAGTTTTCCACTTTCACTGAAGCCCTTTCCACATTCCATACATTCAAATAGTTTCTCTCCTTTGTGAGTTTGTTGTTGTATCCTCAGTTTCTTTTTTCTTCCCAATAAATTCACATGTGGCTCCATAGAATTCTGACTTTCATCTTCCTCACCTGTTTGGGAGTCTGGGAGGAAAGAGAATCCTGTTAGACTTTCAAGAAAGACAAAAAGGGAACTGAACACATGTCAATCCCAGTCTGCACCTTCTCTCATTTTAACACCGTCTCCATTCTCCACTGTCATCTCTAGGTTTCAAATTTTTAGGAATGAATATGAGATAATGGCAAGAGCAACACATGATCACTCAATTCACACTTAATAAAGCACCATCATTTTATAATACAGATCTATGGTGGAATTGGCTTATTAGACACATCTATTTTTACTTTCTGAAGTGAAGAAATGATCTCAGGCTAAAGTAACAGTATCTTGTGGAGAGAGGATCAGAACTCACAGGGTTAAGAAGTTCTGAGTGACGTCTCACATTCTGAGGCGTGGTTTAGAATACTGAGGGGAGTGTTTTACTGTGTTTCTCTCAGTGTGTGTTTGCTCCGTTGCGTGAGAGGAGCGAAAATGAGTGCATTGTCACCAGATTTATGACTGTTGTTTTTGCTACGGGAATAAAGACTTAAAGTGAGATAAGAAGATACCGTGCGTTAAACCTGATTTATTGCACACACACGGCAACCCTGCTTCTGTTCCGCTGTGTTTACCTTCTGCTGACACCGGAGGAGCCCTGGGAAAACAGAGTCGCCCAGAGGAAGCGTGTGGACCCCCCGGGGGCCGGCACAGGTTATGGGTCATCAGCAAACGCTTTGAAGCAGAGATAAGCAACGCTCGTGCCGGTGTGTGTGCGGCCAGCTAACGAGACGCTGGGAAAGAAGACTGCAGTCAAAGCCAGCTGAGGAGAAGCTGGAGCCAGTTGGAGCTGTGCCTAATGTTTGAGGCAGAGAGGAGCTCGCTGGGAAGATCTGCTCTGCTGGACCGGGAGGTGCCACTGCTGTTACTGTAAGTAGGCTGGGCCCCGGGGAGAAGATGGCAGACAGCCATGAATCGTCAGTCCCTTTTGATAAGGTAGACGGGAGCAAGCCCTGGGTCGTGTGGCAGGCACTGAAGACGGCAGTGGGAGCCAGGCCAGAGGGGGCTGAGAATTGCTCAGAGGAAGCATCAAGCTCAGCAGGGGCTGAGGGACGCCCAGAAAGCCCAGAGGGGGCTGGGACTGTGTTGGAAGGCTGTTGGAATGCTTCAACACGTCTGTCTGATGGGCTCTGTGCTGGAGAGCGGCTGAGAGAAGAGAAGAGAGATGCAGTGGCAATCTGTTCCACTGGGAGCTTTGCACCTGGAAGTGGGGGTGCAGGCCATTCCAAGGGTCTTGAGAGTGCCCAGGCTGTTTGGCAGGAGCTGGAGGGGGTTTGCAGAGTAACCACAGCAGAAGCCAAAAGCCACGTCCCCAGAAGCGCTGTTGGCAGGGTTGGGGGGGCAAAGAAGACCAAAGGCAAGTTTGCAAAGTTTTCCACTCGGCGTTGCTTTATCTGCAATTCCCCGGAACATCTGCGTCGCGGCTGCCCACAGAGAGCAAGGGAGACAGGGCAGGATGTGTCCAAGGTCGCTTCCCATGGGAACCAGCCGGGTTTCTATGGCAACCAGTCCAGTAGAGGAGGCAGGCGTGGGAAAGCGCAAAGAACGCAGCGTGCTCCAGAGGGGGAAGGAGACGCTTATCAGCTGACTGCTTCGATGGCAGTCTTGGAGAACACCTGCAGCAAAGGCCCCAAGGTCGGGGGCAGCAGGAAGTCTGTTGCTAAGGCAACAAAGAAGGACAACTCCAGTGAGGAGAGAGTGCTGCGTTGGATTGTGGACTCTGCTACTAATGCTCATTTGGTGACAGAGACACCTGGTGTCAAGATAAGGAACTGCAGAGCTGTTTCAGCTGGGAAAACACTGTGTTTTGCTGATGATTCACAGAGACGTGTGACTAACGTGGGAAACTTATTTGTCTCTTTCTTACAGGCACAGCTGGAAGTCTACGTGTCGCCAGGGATAAAACATTGTCTTTTATCTGTACCATGCCTTTTACAGGAGGGATATGTGGTTTGTTTTGAGAAAAATGTTTGTACAATTTCCAGAGGGGGAAAGCAACTAGTAAGTGTCGAAAGAAATCAGAACAACCTCTTTGTTCTGGAAACACCTCTGGAGGGTGAGGGGAATGCTGGGAAAGCCACTGATCACACTCATGTGTCGTGTGCTTGCGTGTGGCACAAGAGAATGTCACATGGTTCCTGTGAAGACATTCAGATGTTATCAGAGTGCACCAAAGGGTGCTGGGTACGCGAATGTGGTCAACCTTTGAATTGCAGAGCTTGCAGGAAAGCCAAGAACAAGGGATATAATTATCCCAGGGTGGAAAGAGTAACCACAAAGCCTTTTGAGCTTGTACATGCAGACCTTTTTGGTATGCCACAGCCAAGTCTGGGCAAGGCCAAGTGGCTGATGGTGCTGACAGATGATTTTACGCAGAACTCATGGGCATACACGCTGAGAACGAAGGAGCAGGCAACGCAACTTATCAAGGATTGGGTTGCAGAGTTTATCAAGGATTGGGTTAACGAAACAGGCTTAAGGCTCTCTCACTTATTTACACCCAGACACAAGAGGTCACTAGCTTTGATAGCTTGGGAAAATATCCTACGCTTTCCTATGCGTTCTCCGGGGATAGATCTACAGTGGTGCCTCGCAAGACGAAATTAATTCATTCCGCAAGTTTTTTCGTCTTGCGAGGCACGGTTTCGGAAAAGTTTTGGAAAAGCTTCAAAAATCACCAAAGTCTTCAAAAACCTCAAAAAAAGCTACCACACCGCGTGCTATGAGTTGCTCCTCAAAGTCAAGTCGCAACTGTATTAACGGTGTTAAGAAAAAGGAAACAAACTTGCAAGACGTTTCCGTCTTGCGAAGCAAGCTCATAGGGAAATGCGTCTTGCGAAGCAACTCAAAAAACCAAAAACCCTTTCGTTTTGCGAGTTTTCCGTCTTGCAAGGCATTCGTCATGCAAGGTACCACTGTATTAGCTGTTTTATTAGCCATGATTGATCAACAGAGCCTCCATGTGTAGGCAGAGTGTACCTTGATGTGGGGCAGATAAAAGAAGCCATTTCCTTGCTAAATGAATCTGATGGACATCATTGCCACAAGATGCAGTGATGGTGGTGGCTAAGAGAGCTTTCAAAGGCAATCAGACCAATTCACCAAGGAGGGCGATAGGTTTATCAATGGCACTGGCAGAGGAAGGGGGGGCAGGAGTAGTGGCCTGCAAAGGGTGTCAGGGGGCTGCAGGGTGAGAGGGACACCTCCCTGCTGCACTGCTCTTCCTCCCCCCCCCGCCTCCCCTTCACTCTCCGCCGTGGGGAGGACCGTCGAAATGGGCTGGGCTCCCTGCTGAGGGACAGGGAGAGGGGCGGCAAAAGCCCCAGGTACGTGAGCGACTATATGTATCGTCCACCGCGAAGCAGCAGCTGCCTTAGAATCATAGAATCATAGAATCATAGAGTTGGAAGAGACCACAAGGGCCATCGAGTCCAACCCCCTGCCAAGCAGGAAACACCATCAGAGCACTCCTGACATATGGTTGTCAAGCCTCTGCTTAAAGACCTCCAAAGAAGGAGACTCCACCACACTCCTTGGCAGCAAATTCCACTGTCGAACAGCTCTTACTGTCAGGAAGTTCTTCCTAATGTTTAGGTGGAATCTTCTTTCTTGTAGTTTGTATCCATTGCTCCGTGTCCGCTTCTCTGGAGCAGCAGAAAACAACCTTTCTCCCTCCTCTATGTGACATCCTTTTATATATTTGAACATGGCTATCATATCACCCCTTAACCTCCTCTTCTCCAGGCTAAACATGCCCAGCTCCCTTAGCCGTTCCTCATAAGGCATCGTTTCCAGGCCTTTGACCATTTTGGTTGCCCTCCTCTGGACACGTTCCAGTTTGTCAATGTCCTTCTTGAACTGTGGTGCCCAGAACTGGACACAGTACTCCAGGTGAGGTCTGACCAGAGCAGAATACAGTGGCACTATTACTTCCCTTGATCTAGATGCTATACTCCTATTGATGCAGCCCAGAATTGCATTGGCTTTTTTAGCTGCCGCGTCACACTGTTGGCTCATGTCAAGTTTGTGGTCAACCAAGACTCCTAGATCCTTTTCACATGTAGTGCTCTCAAGCCAGGTGTCACCCATCTTGTATTTGTGCCTCTCATTTTTTTTGCCCAAGTGCAATACTTTACATTTCTCCCTGTTAAAATTCATCTTGTTTGTTTTGGCCCAGTTCTCTAATCTGTCAAGGTCGTTTTGAAGTGTGTTCCTGTCCTCTGGGGTGTTAGCCACCCCTCCCAGTTTGGTGTCATCTGCAAATTTGATCAGGATGCCCTTGAGTCCATCATCCAAGTCGTTGATAAAGATGTTGAATAAGACCGGGCCCAAGACAGAACCCTGTGGCACCCCACTAGTCACTCTTCTCCAGGATGAAGAGGAACCATTGATGAGCACCCTTTGGGTTCGGTCAGTCAGCCAGTTACAAATCCACTGAGTGGTAGCATAGTCAAGACCGCATTTTACCAGCTTCTTTACAAGAATATCATGGGGCACCTTGTCAAATGCCTTGCTGAAATCAAGGTAGGCTACATCCACTGCGTTCCCTTCATCTACCAGGCTTGTAATTCTGTCAAAAAACGAGATCAGGTTAGTCTGACATGACTTATTTTTCAGAAATCCATGCTGACTATTGGTGATCACAGCATTCCTTTCCAGGTGCTCACAGACTGTTTGCTGCACTACCACTACAGTTTAGATGCCTGAGCAGCTACCGGCAGCAATGGACAAAATGGTTGTAAATGTTTTAACCGCTTTTAATTTGCAGCACCTTAAATGGTGGTTGTTGTTTTTTATAATATTATATTATTTCATTATTTTATTTTTGCTTGGGGTGGGATAAGCATTTAGTCAGCACTATTGTTTCTTGTTTTGTTTTGTTTTGTTCTGTTCTGTTTTGTTTTATTATTATTATTATTATTCTGTTAAATTATTATATAGTTTGTATTTTGCTTTTTAAGGGGAAGGGTCATGGCTGCCTGGGAGTGGGCCTCAGCCAATAGATTGGGTGGGGCAGGTTCCACAGGGGGGGATGTATTGGGACACCCGATCTCAGTGATCACGGGCAGGAGGAGGAGTTATGCTAAGACCAGACCATGTCATTACCGAGGAGGCTGGTTTAGTCGTTGTTTGAGGACTATCCCTGCCTCCAGGTCTGGTCCTGACCGGAAGGATACAGTAATCAGCAAGGGAAACCCACATGACCTGAAA
This sequence comes from Podarcis raffonei, assembly GCF_027172205.1. Lineage (NCBI taxonomy): Eukaryota > Metazoa > Chordata > Lepidosauria > Squamata > Lacertidae > Podarcis > Podarcis raffonei. The sequence goes on along the minus strand of NC_070603.1, from coordinate 116,187,979 downwards.
GTGTTGCTGTGCAATGCCAGGTCAATGATGAATAAAACCACTGCCATCCACGACCTGATTGTGGATGGAGGATTTGACCTGGCATGTGTGACAGAGACCTGGTTGGATGAAGCAGATGGGCCTGTCCTTGCCGCTGCTTGCCCACCAGGTTTCTCTTACGCACAGCAACCCAGGTCATGTGGGCGGGGAGGGGGGGTTGCAGTGATTTTTAGGAAGTCATTAGTCTGCACCAGGCGTCCTATTGGGAAGACCCAGTTTTCTGAGTGCATGTTCTGGAAGTTGGGCAATAGGGGCAGTACAGGATTCCTACTGGTGTACCGACCTCCCCGCTGCACCAAGGATTCCCTGCCCGAGCTGCTTCAGGTCGTGGCGGATATGCTCCTGGAGACACCTAGCTTGGTTGTCCTGGGGGATTTTAACATCCATGCCGACACGACCTTACAAGGGGCCGCTCGGGACTTCGTGGAAAGCATGGCCTCCATGGGGCTATCCCTGAATAAGTTTGGCCCAACTCATAGCCGTGGACATGCCTTAGACTTGGTGTTCACCTCTATGGATGTTGGTGATCTGACACTAACTAAAAGCGAAACGAAAGAAGTGCCATGGTCAGATCACTTCCTGGTGCAACTGGACTTCTCCGCAACCCTTCCCCTCTGCAGGGAGGTGGGACCGATTCGGATGGTCCGCCCCCGCCACTTAATGGATCCAATTGGCTTCCAGAGAGCGGTAGGGGATGCTTTATCCCAAGTTGATGGCCTTTCAGCTGATTCCCTGGTGGCACGCTGGAATGCGGAGTTAACCAGGGCTATTGACTGTCTGGCTCCGAAGCGCCCTCTCCGATTGCATGGAGCCCGGACAGCCCCGTGGTTTTCCCCGGAGCTGAGGGTGATGAAACAATCGTTGAGACGGCTAGAGCGCCGGTGGCGGAAAACTCATTCTGAATCAGACCGGACACGGGTTAGAGCTCAACGTCGAGCCTACCAAGTGGCAATGGCGATGGCGAAGAGGGCCTTCTTCGCCGCCTCCATTGCATCTGCAGAAAACAGCAGCAGGAGACTTTTTCAGGTGGTTCGCAATCTATCGGAACCACCTGTACCACCGGGGCCTGGTAGGGACCCCAAGATCTCCTGCAATGCTTTTGCCAAGTTTTTTGCAGATAAAATCGCTCAGATTCAGAAGGAGGTAGACTCCACCGTGGGAGCAGGGCCAGGGCGGGAGAGTGCTAGAGTTCTGTCTGGTCCTGTTACATGGGATCAATTCCAATCTGTTACCTCCGAGGATGTGGACAGGCTGCTTGGACAAGTGAAACCGACCACCTGTCTCCTTGATCCTTGCCCATCCTGGCTGATAAAAGCAAGCCGGGAAGGGCTGGGCGATGGGCTCTGCGGGGTGGTGAATGCTTCCCTCTGTGAGGGAGCCTTCCCAGACCCGCTGAAAGAGGCGGTCATTAAACCGCTTCTTAAAAAAACATCTTTAGACCCGGCCAATTTGGCCAACTATCGCCCGGTCTCAAATCTGCCATTCTTGGGCAAGGTGATTGAGCGGGTGGTTGCTGAACAACTCCAAGCACGCCTGGAGGAAACGGACCATTTGGATCCCTTCCAATCAGGATTCAGGCCTCACCATGGGACTGAAACTGCCTTGGTCGCGCTGGTTGATGATCTCCGGCGGGCTAGGGACAAAGGTGAGAGCTGTTTCCTAGTTCTGCTGGATCTCTCAGCGGCCTTTGACACCATCGACCATAACATCCTTCTGGACCGTCTAGAGGGGCTGGGAGCTGGGGGCACTGTCATACAGTGGTTCCGCTCCTTCCTCCTGGGCCGTGTCCAGAAAGTGGTGGTGGGGGATGAGTGTTCAGACCCCTGGGCTCTCACTTGTGGGGTGCCTCAGGGTTCTGTCCTCTCCCCCATGCTTTTTAATATCTATATGAAGCCGCTGGGAGAGATCATCAGGGGGTTTGGACTGGGTGTTCATCAGTATGCAGATGACACCCAGCTCTACCTCTCCTTTAAATCAGAACCAATGAAGGCAGTGAAGGTCCTGTGTGAGTGCCTGGAGGCGGTTGGAGGATGGATGGCGGCTAACAGATTGAGGTTGAATCCTGACAAGACAGAAGTACTGTTTTTGGGGGACAGGGAGCGGGTTGGTGTGGGGGATTCCCTGGTCTTGAATGGGGTAACTGTGCCCCTGAAGGACCAGGTGCGCAGCCTGGGAGTCATTTTGGACTCACAGCTGTCCATGGAGGCGCAGGTTAACTCTGTGTCCAGGGCAGCTGTCTACCAGCTCCACCTGGTACGCAGGCTAAGACCCTACCTGCCCGCAAACTGTCTCGCCAGAGTGGTGCATGCTCTAGTTATCTCACGCTTGGACTACTGCAACGCGCTCTACGTGGGGCTACCTTTGAAGGTGACCCGGAAACTGCAATTAATCCAGAATGCGGCAGCTAGACTGGTGACTGGGAGTGGCCGCCGGGACCACATAACACCGGTTCTGAGAGATCTGCATTGGCTCCCAGTACGTTTCCGAGCACGATTCAAAGTGTTGGTATTGACCTTTAAAGCCCTAAACGGCCTCGGTCCTGTATACCTGAAGGAGCGTCTCCACCCCCATCGTTCAGCCCGGACACTGAGATCCAGCGCCGAGGGCCTTCTGGCGGTTCCCTCATTGCGAGAAGTGAGGTTACAGGGAACCAGACAGAGGGCCTTCTCGGTAGTGGCGCCCGCCCTGTGGAACGCCCTCCCATCAGATGTCAAAGAGATAAATAATTACCTGACATTCAGAAGACATCTTAAGGCAGCCCTGTTCAGGGAAGTTTTTAATATGTAATGCTGTACTGTTTTTAACACTGATTGGGAGCCGCCCAGAGTGGCTGGGGAAACTCAGCCAGATGGGCGGGGTATAAATAATAAATTATTATTAAATTATTATTAATGATCTGCTCCAGAATCTTCCCTGGTATTGATGTCAGACTGACTGGGCGGTAATTATTTGGGTCCTCTCTTTTCCCCTTTTTGAAAATAGGGACAACATTTGCCCTCCTCCAGTCTGCCGGGACTTCGCCTGTTCTCCAGGAATTCTCAAAGATGACTGCCAGTGGTTCTGAAATCACATCTGCCAGTTCTTTTAATACTCTTGGATGCAGTTCATCTGGCCCTGGAGACTTGAATACATCTAGACTAGCCAAGTATTCTCGTACTATCTCCTTAGTTATTCTGGGCTGTGTTTCCTCTGCTGAATCATTTGCTCCAAATTCTTCAGGTCGGGCATTGTTTTCTTTATCGGAGAAGACTGAGGCAAAGAAGGCATTGAGGAGTTCAGCCCTTTCTGTGTCCCCTGTTTGCATTTCACCATCTTCTCCTCTGAGTGACCCCACTGTTTCTTTGTTCTTCCTTTTGCTACGAACATACCCATAAAAGCCTTTTTTGTTGCTTTTAACCTCTCTAGCAAGCCTGAGTTCATTCTGTGCTTTAGCTTTTCTGACTTTGTGTCTACACGTGCTGGCTATTTGTTTGAATTCCTCTTTGGTGGTTTCCCCCCTTTTCCATTTTTTGTACACATCCTTTTTTAATCTTAACTCAGTTAAAAGTTCTTTAGATAGCCACCCTGGCTTCTTTAGGCACCTTCCATGTTTCCGTCTCATTGGTATTGCCTGAAGTTGTGCTTTTACTATCTCCCTCTTAACAAACTCCCAGCCATCATGAACTCCCTTTCCTTTTAGTATTACTGTCCATGGGATCTCACCCAGCACTTCCCTAAGTTTTATGAAGTCGGCTTTCTTAAAGTCGAGAAATTGAGTCCTAGTATGCTTGGCTGCTCCTTTCCGCTGTATAGTAAACTTCAGAAGAGCATGATCACTCGCGCCTAATGATCCTTCCACTTCTACCCCACTAACCAGGTCATCAACATTGGTTAGGACCAGATCTAAAATGGCTGTTCCTCTTGTAGCTTCTCCCACTTTCTGGACAATGAAGTTGTCTGTAAGGCCAGTGAGGAATCTGTTTGACCTTATGCTCTTGGCTGAGTTTGACATCCAACAAATATCCGGGTAATTGAAGTCCCCCATTACTACTATCTCCCTTCCTTTTGCATGCTTGGCCATCTGTTCCAGGAAGGCATCATCTATGTCCTCCGTTTGGCTTGGGGATCTATAGTAAACTCCCACAATGAGGTCACTGTTATTCTTCTCTCCCTTAATTTTGACCCAAATGCTCTCACTTTGGCTTTGAGGTTCTAAATCTTGGATCTCTTCACAGGTATACACATCCCTGACATATAACGCCACTCCTCCTCCTTTCTTGTCTGGTCTGTTTCTCTGAAATAGATTGTATCCCTCCATTATTACATTCCAATCGTGGGACTTATCCCACCAGGTTTCAGTGATGCCTATTATGTCATATTTAGTTTGCTGTACCAAGAGCTCAAGCTCATCTTGTTTATTTCCCATACTTTGCGCATTAGTGTACAGACATTGAAGTCCATTAATCATTCCCCCGTGTCTCTTATTTAAGGATTTTTTCCTCCCACCACTAGGTCTGCGTGCTGTTTGCTCCATTCGGTCTATGACATTTGGATGATCATCTTCATCAATTGATAGACTCCTACCTTCAGGAGCACTGTCTCCCTCCCCCACATTAGTCAGTTTAAAGCCCTCCTGATGAGGTTTCTGAGATTTTTTGCAAAAACATTCCTACCAACCGTTGTGAGGTGCAGCCCATCGCTTGCCAGAAGTCCATCTTCAAGAAACTGCATTCCGTGATCTAAGAATCCAAACCGTTCCTGTTTACACCATTTGCGAAGCCAGTTGTTCACTTCCACTATTTTTCCCTCTCTCCCTGGGCCACGTCGTTCAACTGGGAGGACAGATGAGATGACAATTTGTGCATTTAATTGCTTCAATTTCCTGCCCAGAGCCTCGTAATCTCTTTTGATCTTCTGGAGGCTATTGCTTGCAGTGTCATTGGTTCCCACATGAACCAAGAGGAAGGGGTATTTGTCAGTGGGTTTTATGATTCCTTGCAGTCGTTCAGTTACATCTTGGATCTTAGCCCCAGGGAGACAGCACACTTCCCGAGACATCTTGTCAGGCCCACAGATCACTGCTTCTGTTCCCCTCAGTAGGGAATCCCCTATCACCACTACACGCCTCCTCTTAGGTCTGGTCGGGGTTCTTCCGTGAGCTGTCCGTTCCAAGGTCGCCTGCACATTCCCTGAAGACTGCCTTTGCTGCTCGTCTTCATATACCTGATCGACTGTAATGAGGGAGAGATCCTCAAATGGAGTCTGCTCTTCGTCTTCCATGCTAGGGGAAAGGACCTCAAAGCGATTGCGTATTTCTAAACAATCAGAGCGAACCCTGGGCCTCCTACTTCTTTGAGTCACGTTTCTCCATATATCTGGCTCCTGTGTTGGTGAACTAGCCTCCTTCTCAGGGGAGTCCCCTGTCTCCTCCTTGGTGGAGACGGTGTGCTCTGTTGCTTCCAAGAAGAGCTCCAGCTCTCTAATTCTTTGGAGCGTAGCTACACGTTCCTCCAGTTGCTGGACTTTGTCTTTTAAGAGGGCAATCAACATGCAATTGCTGCAGGTAAAGCTGCCTGCAACCTTTGGCAAGATGGCAAACATTGCGCAGGAACCACAGGCGACTGCAGCTGTTCCCTCACCCTCCATCTTGAGAAGGTGTCGTTGGGGGTGACTACAGCGGTCCTCCATCATAAAAAGCGTGAAGACAGGACAAATAAATCCCCCCAAATAAACCTATATCTCCCCCAACAAACGTTTGAGACTAGCTCCCCTAAATCATTCTGCCCCTTGAGCTCAGGACTGAAGGGAGCAGCTCCCCAGGGTCTCCGGCAGGGTCCGTGCCAGCCTGAGCCAGAGATGTTTGCCCCTGTGCCCTCCTGCAGATGCCCTGCCCCTCAGCTGCGCCCCTTCCCCTTCCTGCCCGGTTGGGGGGCGACCTGCAGCCTCTGGCTGGGCTCGGGGCCTGATCCTGCCAGGCGCACGTGCTCTCCTCCTCCTCCCGCCTCCTGCACCTCGGACTCCTCGCTCCGTCCCTGCACCGGAATCTGGCTACGGAATCTGGCCACGGGCCGCTGCTCCTCCGCTCTCCTCGGCGGGGGACAGGAAAGTGCAGCCGCTCTCGAGTCCCCCTGGCTGGCCCCGTTTCCTGCCTCTCTGAGCATCGGAGCTCGCTGGCTGTGGGTTGGGCCCTGGGAGGCTGCAAGGCTGGATGCGCCCCCTTGCAAGGCGAGGGCTGCGAGACCGCCCTGCTGCTTCCCCTGCCCTCGAATGTGCAGTCCGCTGCTTCTGATCCTGGAGGTTCTGCTCTTAGCTGTCGGGGCAAATCGATTAACCCTATGAGATCTGGTCCATTCCTAGCTCTGGAGCAGCAGGGAACAAGCTTTTTGCACCCTTCTCTAGGGATGTTCACACGCCGCCATCTGTGACCCAGTGTACACAAATCGCTGAGCTGTTGGGGTAATAATAATAATACAGCAATAATAATAATAATACCGTGCCCATCTGGCTGGGTTTCCCTAGCCGTTCTGGGCAGCTCCCAACAGAATTATTTTTTTTTAAAAAAGATAGAATAAATCATCAAACATTAAAAACTTCCCTAAACAGGGCTGCCTTCAGATGTCTTCTAACCTCAAGGTTCGAGCCCCATGTGAGATAAAGTGAAAATGAAGTGTAATGTTACCTTGACATTGTGTACACAATAGTCCAATGGTTTAAACACCCTACAAAAATCCCTTCCCCTTTCTGTGTCATCTCTAATAAGTGGGTTTAGAAAGCTTTTTCTCAAAATTTATTATATAATTGGAATAGATCTGGCATATACTGCATAAGCTATCCAGAATGTTGTACTAAGTCTAGTTGTGATCAGATGTGCAGTCACTGGTTTCTAAATCCTCATCATGAAAAATTCCTGAAATACCATTTTAGGTAAAATTAGCAAGTTCAGATCCAAGTGTACTATATAAGTGTAGCATATGATATATTTTTCTTTAATTTGGCAGGTGTTGGATACCACTTAAATTTTAGCTTATAAAATGTTAAGCTTCTAAGTGATTCTGGAATAACATTTTGAGTTGGGCTTCCTCTTTAATAGTAAACTATCCTTTTCTTCTTTCTCCAATTAAAGAAATAAAAAAGCAGTATTATTTTACAAAAACAGTATTGATTTTTAAAATATGGGTTCACTGGTGATAATAACCGAGGTTTTCCAAATGCAAAAGCAAATAGGTTAAGGCAGTGGTGACTTATGGAGGGCTGGGGGCAGTGGGGTGCTGCACAAATGCCTGCCCTCCTGGCTAGAGTTGCCATATTCCAAACAGTGAAAATCTGAACTGAAAAATTCTTGAGCTTTTGGGGCAAAATCTCAAAATTGCTGTTTCTGAGCTATTTTTGTGGAAAAACGGCTCCCATACACCCAGGTTTCTGTGGTTGAGGCCTTGTCACCTGAGAGAGCCGTGTCCAACACACCCCAGATTCTTCTGTTGTAATAAACGAATTAAAGTAAAGGTAAAGGGTAAAGGGACCCCTGGACCACTAGGTCCAGTCGTGGCCGACTGTGGGGTTGCGGCGCTCATCTTGCTTTATTGGCCGAGGGAGCTGGCGTACAGCTTCCGGGTCATGTGGCCAGCATGACTAAGCCGTCTCTGGCGAACCAGAGCAGCGCATGGAAACGCCGTTTACCTTCCCGCCGGAGCAGTACCTATTTATCTACTTGCACTTTGATGTGCTTTCGAACTGCTAGGTTGGCAGGAGCAGGGACCGAGCAACGGGAGCTCACCCCGTCACAGGGATTCGAACCGCCGACCTTCTGATTGGCAAGTCCTAGGCTCTGTGGTTTAACCCACAGCGCCACCCCCGTCCCTAATAAACGAGTTAGTATAGTTTACGGCTTTCACACCCACCCCACATTCCCCATTCCTGTTTCTCTTCCACGTATTATCGGATTGTGATGTTGGCTTAGATGGTGGGTTTAGATCCCCTCCTTTACTACAGACACCCCCAAACAACCCTGGGAAGTGTAGTTTGTTAAGGATGCTGAGAATTGTGAGGCGGCCCCTACTCCTCTCACATAACTACAGTTCCCAGAGTAGTTTAACAGACAATCCCTCTTCACAGGGAACTATGTAGCTCTGTGTGGGCAATGGGGAGGGTTTTTTTCTAAGGCTTTCAGCACGCTTGAAACTACCCATGGAGAAGATGTACCTGTTTAAAGTGATAGGATACTGGCTTAAATGTAACGTGCAGACAGGGCCCCAGTCTTAAGCAAGACACACAGGAGAAAGTGAATCAGATCCACCCACCCTCACAAAAAAAACCTGACTAACTTTTTTTAATAATAAAAAAAACCATTTTATTTAATTTTTTTGAAAAGAGCAGGAAATTTTAAGTAACCAAAGCAAAGGCAGTAGATTCCTTCTGAGCAGGTTCCGTAATCCTTAACAAAGCAGCAACTCTGAGGAAATGTTCTGTCCAAAATCAAACCAGTTTTTTCTTACTTGATTCCCCCCTGAGCTACTCTGCATTGGGAGGGGGGCCAGAATAGCCCCACTGCAAAGCCAAGGAGGGCACAAAGGAAACAACCCCTCCCTGCTGTTGACTATCAGCAACTACTCTCGCAGGTAAACTGCTCATAAACAGGGGGCTCCATATAGTTATCGTTACCTCTTGTGGTGCGCTCAGGTGCTGAGTGCTCACAGCATTTATTCAAAAACGGGTCACCGAGAAACAAGAAGGGAGGTATTAGCATGCTCAGAGGGGACACCAAGGTTTTGCAGAAATACAAAAAAAGACCCCCCTAACCCCGCAATATTAAAAAACCCAGAACAGCCCAATAAGGACTGAGAATGCTCAGTGGCAACCAAGTGCTATGTGTTTGTTCGGAAGAGGGGAATGGAATATCCTATGAGAGGGCATCACGGGCTGGCTGGCTGGCTGCAGTGCTGAACGTGAACATTCCAGAGGTCTTGTATGCCTTGAAAAATAGCCCATCCTCCAGGAATATATCAAAACCCACTTTAACACCACCACCAATTATTTTGATCTGGCTCACAAATAATTCCACCTCTACTGCCAACTATCCCTTTGGGTTGAAGGAACATCAAAAACACCAAAATGAGCAAGAACCTAATCCCACCCCCCCACCCCATACAAAAGTAACCACCCCCATTGCCAGCAGCTATAAAGCCCATTTACACAACCTAATCCTATGTAGGTTTACTCCAGAGTAATTCCCCGCTGTGTTCAGCTAAGTGCACACAGGATTACAGCTACATAGGTCTACAAATGTCTAACTCATCCGCCTCCAACTCTTCCTTCTATTTATTTATTTTTCCAAACAGCACACAAATGGCATAAAGAGATGCATACTTTTCAAAAAGGCATGAGTAAGATGAAGTACGTCCACAGGGGAGCAAAGAAGGGGAGATAACTATAAGCACAAGGGGGAAAGGAACCAGAGAGCAGAGAATTCATTCGGCCAAGCAGCAAGTCATTCGATTTCCACTTGGACGGAAACTCCGCTCCACAAGCAGAGAGATGATCAGGTTCCAATTCAGTTTGACAACGGCATCCTTTAGAGGTTTCTACTCTTCAGTTTTCTTCAGATCCAGCCCTGCATAAGAATGGATTTCTTTTAAAAGCATGTATACATCCTTGTTGCTTTTGTCTTTACCCAAACCAACAAACCCCCTCTTTCCGAACTTGTATTTGGTCACATCCACACCATGCGCTTAAAAGCACAAAACCATCCCAGGAACTGTAGCTCACCTCCCGCCCCAAAGAGGCACAATTTCCTCCCACCTCCTTCCCCAAGCCTAGCTAGTGCTCTCCTGGTTCTGGGAAGGTGGGAAAGCTTTAGGGCAGGGGTCAGCAAACTTTTTCAGCAAGGGGCCGGTCCACTGACCCTCAGCCCTTGTGGGGGGCAGGACTATATTTTGGAAAAATAAAATAAAATGAATGAATTCCTGTGCCCCACAAATAACCCAGAGATGCATTTTAAATAAAAGCAAACATTCTACTCATGTAAAGACACGCTGATTCCCGGACCATCCGCGGGCCGGATTTAGAAGGCGATTGGGCCAGATCCAGCCCCCGGGCCTTAGTTTGCCTACCCATGCTTTAGGGTAAGGTTACCAGACGTCCCCGTTTCCCAGGGACAAGTCCCCGGATTTACAAATCAATCCCCTGACAAAATCCATTGAAGTTGAAAAGCGCCCCGGATTCACTGAAAAAAATCTGGTAACCTTACTTTAGGGCCCTGTCAGAGCCTTCATACCTTCTTCCCAAAGTTGGGCACCTCCTTACTTGGGCTTTGCAGTGCCTCCTTCCCCAAAGGCTTTGGGAAGACAGTGTGAGGGCTGGGGCAGGGGGCAAATTTTGCCCTCGCACAGGGAGCCATAGTACTCAAGTCCGCCACTGCCTCAAGAAACCAGCACCTGTAGGATTCCCCGGGGTGGGGAATGTGCTTCAAAAATATGGTGTGGATGGTGACCTTTCTGTTTTTCAAAACTTATCAGGCCTTTCTTCTACCAAGTCGGGTAATTTGTCTCCCTGGGCCAGTGTTATCCACTCTTGTCTGGCAGCGGATCTCAGGGCAGACTTTATCACTAGCAACCTAGTTTTCAATGCTAGCTGCCTAGTCCTTTTAATACAGGGAAGGGCAGGGATTGAATCTGACGGCGAAGTCGGAGCTCTACCACTGAGTGGTAAGGATGGGCAGAAGACGGTAGATCAGGATCTAGTGATAGATGTCTAGGTGATTTGCTGATGGTTCCATAGATAAATTTAGGGTTAGTTCTCAGTTATGGGATAAACCTGGGTCAGGGTTGCATAGGTTGAAAACGATGCTCTGTGTTTGTTTTAAACTAGTATGGCACAAAGAGAGGGTGGGATTCAAGTAAGTCACATGCAAGGAATGAGGTTTATTTGTGCAGCAGACTTTGCAAAGAGTTTGCAGCCAGGTTTATACAGTGGTACCTCGGGTTACATACGCTTCAGGTTACATACGCTTCAGGTTACAGACTCCGCTAACCCAGAAATAGTACCTCGGGTTAAGAACTTTGCTTCAGGATAAGAACAGAAATCGTGGTCCGGTGGCGTGGTGGCAGCAGGAGGCCCCATTAGCTAAAGTGGTACCTCAGGCTAAGAACACTTTCAGGTTAAGAACGGACCTCCGGAACGAATTAAGTACTTAACTCGAGGTACCACTGTAATTTCAATGGAGAGAGGGGAGTTTTTAAGTTGAAACTGGGGAGCAGGGTTGGGGAGTTGAAGGTGCCTGAGTAATTCTCTGGGGGTCTGATCATAGCTGTCAAGCATCCCTTATTTGGCAGGACAGTCCCTTATCCCAGTGCCATGTCCCGCTGCTGTCCCTTATTGATGATGTCCCTTAAATAAGCTACTGAAGGTAATGGGACCCTTTCTATGTCCAGCTGTGCTTTGTCAACAACAAATTGTTGCTGTTTTTGTGTGTTGAATATATGCTATATGGTAATTTATGGACCTAATAGGTATCTAATGCCATTTGCACGCAACAAAATATGCATTCTATCAAAGTAATTGTTGATCCTTTATTTTGGCTGCTGATCCCTTATTTTTGAGGCAGCTGGTCCCTTATTTTCAAATCTGTAAGTTGACAGCTATGGGTCTGATAGAACATTTGAGAGCAAAGGGGAGGGAGTCACAAGGTTAAATAAAGGAAAGAGGGAATAAAAAAGCTGGCGGACACAAATGAAATATGCAAAAGGTCACAGGCCAACAATCTGCATGAAGTACATGTTGCCTGGGTGTCAGGTCATTTCTCCCAATAAGAGTATTTGTACGGACTTTTACAAATCAATTCAATTCAGTTCTTCAATTCAACTACTTACCTCACAGGGTTCTTGTGATGATATAAGACGGGTGCAAAAAGACATCGTCAGACGGAAGCTCTTCTTCGGTTTTGATCGTTTCTGGAGATTCTTTCCTCGGTCCGTGGATTTTCTGATGGCTAACAAGGTGTGTCCTGCGATTGAACCTTTTCCCACAGTCAGGGCATCCGTAGGGTCTCTCTCCAGTGTGGATTCTCTGATGACTGATAAGGTTTGTGCTGCGATTGAACTTCTTCCCGCAATCTGTGCATTCAAATGGCTTCTCCCCCGTGTGGATTTTCTGGTGCATCTTCAGGCCTGACCGGCGGCAAAAGCTTTCGCCACAATCTGAGCACGTGTACAACTCCCTGGCTGTATGAATGCTCTGATGTCTAATGAGGTGCTTGTTCCGGCTGAAACTTTCGCCGCACTCAGAACATTTGAACGTCTTCTCCCCCGTGTGATTTTTCTGGTGCCTAATGTAAGTCGATCGATCGCAAAAGCTTTTGCTGCAGAGCAGGCATTTGTACGGTTTCTCGCCCGTGTGGCTTCTCTGGTGCGTTATGAGATGGTGGCTCTGGCTGAAGCTTTTCCCACATGCGGTGCATTTGTACGGCCTGTCTCCAGTGTGAAGCCTCTCGTGTCTCACCAGACTCGACTTGTCGCAAAACTGTTTGCTGCAGGAGGAGCACGAGTATGGCTTCTCGCCCGTGTGCATTCTCTGATGTGAAATAAGGTTTGAGTTCCGACTGAACCCCTTCCCGCAGTCCAAGCATTTGAACGGCTTCACTCCCGCGTGGATTTTGCTGTGGTTATTGAGATGAGAGCTCCGCCGGAAGTTTTTGCCACAGTCTGCACATTCGTACGGCTTCTCCCGGCCATGGACTCTTATATGCATGATGAAGCCAGCTCTGGAGATAAACACTTTGCCACAATCGGAGCAGTCATAGAGTTCCTGCCCCGAGTTGTTCCTCTGATGTCTGTTGAGGCCGTGGAACAATCTATCACTTGGCCTCTTTAATTTGGGGGTTGCCTGCTCGGCTGCTGTTTCACCCTCCGGCGCAACGGATTCATTCCTCTGCTCCTCTGTTCCGTATTCCTTTGGCTCCGCTGGTTTTGAAATTGTCTCCTCAAAGTCCTGGCAGTTCTCTCCTTCTAGTGGCACCCCGTCATTTTCATCCTGACCTTCGTCACCTAATATTAATATAAGAATAATGAAAACCATCATTCTTCCTATATCCGATTTTCAGGTTGAGAGTGGCGTTGCTGATGTAGCCAAAACACAGGATTTGGGGTGGTGTGAGGGAAGAACTAAGCTACCTGCAATGCGATTGGTCAGTTAGTTAAATATTTTTATTTGTTTGCTATGCCCCTGGCAGAACGACTCCATTCACACAGAAGAGGGTCTGCGGAACCCTGAGATTTGCAGAAGTGCACAAAAATAATCTGATGAAGAAAACCCTAAAAGGGGGGGGGACCCACAAAACAGTCGATGGAGAGATGAACTTGCTCACTGGCCATAGAATACTGATTGGCGTTTTAGGGGAGGAGGGGCAGCTGTGGGACAGCAAACCAGGAGAGGGAATGGGCTGAAGTGGCTGGAATCCTGAAAAAAGGCAATCCGTGGTGTAACACGTTGTTGCAGGTCCTGCATGCCATAATTACAATCAGCATTTATGCAGGAACATGGAAGCAGTGGAGGCTGGTGCCCATTGGAGCTGGTAGGGCGGAAATCAATGACAGGCGGGGACAATGAATTCCAGCTGTATCTCCAGCCTCCTCCCTCCCTCTCTGCTGAGTTCCACAAGTGCCAACCCCAAGGAAGAAGCTGACAGGCAGTGCCAACACCTGGGGTGGCTGTAAGTTTAAAAGGTTAAAAAAAAAGTCATCTGGCAAAGGAAAACTTGAATTTGATGGTAGAGCTGGGCCATATCTGATTTTCAACATTGGCGATATATCGCCAGCTAAACATTGTGATCTATTGCTATAGGACAGGGGTTAGCAAACTTTTTCAGCAGGGGGTCAGTCCACTGGCCCTCAGACCTTGTGGGGGGCCGGACTATATGGGGGGAAATGAACGAATTCCTATGCCCCACAAATAACCCAGAGATGCATTTTAAATAAAAGGACACATTCTACTCATGTAAAAACATGCTGATTCCCGGACTGTCTGCAGGCCGGATTTAGAAGGCGATTGGGCCAGATCCGGCCCCCAGGCCTTAGTTTGCCTACCCATGATATAGGACAATGTCTGGAATAAGGGTGGAGCTGATTTTCAACTTTGTGATATATCACCAGCTAAACATCTTGATATATCAATATATCCCAATGTCTGAAATAAGGATGGAGCTACGTAAAGGCACTGGCTGGCTTCGCGGTTTTCCCCACATTGCAATTTTTGCACAACACACACACATAATTCGCAATATATTGCCAGGTCAATAACTAAGCCCATATCACGATATGGACTTCAAACTGGTTTTGAGTGACATATCAATATATCGCCCTGCCCTAGTTGTTGGGGCAGCGCCTCATTTATCTAACAGATCCACTGGGTAGAACCTGTTTTATACCAGGCCAAATTATTTGTGCATTGAGCCCAGCATGTTCTGCTTTGTATGTTCTCTGAACCTTTCATAGAAGGTTTCCTTGTCAGCTGGTACTCAATCCTTTTTAATTTGGAAGATGCTAGGAATCGAACCTGTGAACTTAGGTGGTGGAACATGTGCTCAGCTATGGGAACACCCACCCGTCCCCAGAGCAAAATGGCATATGTAACAGAAGTTTTGAAAAGGAAACAAGAGCAAGATAAGCAAGTGTACAACTTGCTTCCAGTGCAACTCATCCTTGCCTAGCACACTGGCTTCTTCTTCTTCTTCCTCTTCCTCATCTTCCCCTTCCTCCTTGACCTCCCTGTAGAGCTGCCTGAGGGTCAGATCCATCGAAGAACCTTCTCCCGCAGAGAAATTCATAGCAGCCTCCTCTTTCATTCCCACCTGAAACAACGGGAGAGAATTTCAGTACAAGATGGCTCAGGGGTGGGGCACATAAGACGAGTCCTGCTGGATCAGACCAACATCCTATTTCCTGCCATGGCCAGTCAGAGGCCTCTGGGAAGCCCACAAGCAGGTCTAAAAGTCAACAGCCCTCCCCAAGACGGAGATGTATATACTGCATTCACCTATCATGGCTAAAGAGCCATTGGTAAGCTCACTCACTACAAATTCCTCATCCCCTTTTAAAGCTGTCTGAGCAGGTGGCTGTCACCTCATCTTGTGGCAGCGAGTTCCATAAGCTCAGCCACACATTTTGCTTGAAGAAGTGTGGTTTCCTGCCCACCCCACTCCATGTCCTGAATCTACTCATCATCAATCTCACTGGAGGATATTTCCCACCCCAATCACCCTGCTGCAAAGTCTAGCACTGCAAAGAACAAAAACATTTCTGTCTCTTCCTCTACTTTATGCATGAATGCTGTAAATCTCGCTCATGTCCCTACCCACTTTTGTTGCATCTTCCCCCCTCCGGAAGCAAAAAAGCCTTTCCTTGTAAAGAAAGGAAAGTGCTCCATGGGACATTTTTGCTTGACCTGGTTTGCATCTCTCCCAGTCACACAAAGCGACTATTACCAGAATGACTCATCCCGTAAGCCAGGGAAAGGGAACCGGGTCCAGCCAGCGGGCTGGATCCTGACCTACTCCTGCCAATCACCTGACGCCACAACAATGTCAGGTGACCTGTTTGGCTTTGCAGGTACTGATGGGCAACTGATTTTTCAGTGCTTGCTGCTGTGATCATCTATGCTTGCAAAGGCACAGGGCAAGACAACCTGGGAGGCTTAAGTAGCCCCAGTTAGGCCCACGGACCCCAGGTTCCCCACTACTGCCGCCAGCTAAGTACCACAACTTACATACATCCTACCACCAATAGCACGGCCAGCTCAGGACCGTTGAGAAGAAAATACCTGTTGGTCCTGCCTCTGAGCCTCTCGCTGCCTCAGGAGAAAATGCTCAGCAAGGGCTACAGCGTGGAAGCAGCTCTCTGAATCGCGTTCTCGGATCCAGCTCAGCATTTCCGGGGGCAAGATGGCCAAGAATTGCTCCAGAATCACCAGCTCCAGGATCTCCTCTTTGGTGTGCCTCTCTGGCATGAGCCACTGGTGGCAAAACTTCCGCAGTTGACAGTAGGCCTCCCACGGCCCCTCGGCTTCTTCATAGCCAAACTGCCGGAAGCGCTGGCGCTGGCATTCGGGACTGATGGACTCTGTGGCCTCGGCCTCGCTTGCCTGCTCGTCGCTGCTCCCACTGTCGCTTTTCACACTTTGGGCCTCTTGGGCTGTCCGGGTGCGTCCCGTCCCGAGCCGGGGCCTTGTCCTGCCTTTAGCCCACCGGCTTGTGGACGCTGCTCCTTCGGAGTGGGAAAGGGAATCCTTAACATTGTCCGTCAATGCTGTCTCTTCCAGTTCCAGGTCTCCCTGCCCTGACAGAGGGGACTCTGAGGCATCTGGGTAGTCCTGCCACTGCCCGTCCCACTGCTGGGATGACGGTCCTTCACCAACTTCCTGTTTAATGCCTTGCGGCGATGCTGCAACAATAACCGTCTCCACCTCGGCGGCCAGGGAGGTCTCCCTGGTTCTTTGCAGCCCTCTCCTGGATCCACGTTCTCGCCTCTCCATTTTTATTTCTGGCTTCACGTGCTGGTCAAACTCATGAAGGTCCAGGGGCGAGAATTCTGCTGCCTTCTCTGTCGTCATTTTCCACCCACAACCACCACCCTCTCTCTTTTTTTTAATAAGCGACGATCCTAGCTAAGCTCTGTCCCTCCATCCCCTTTCAGGCCAACGTAGTGGAAAGCTTCTTTGCTTCGTAACTGCAATTACAGCAAGGCGGCAGCAAGTCGAAGCAGAACTCCAGCAATGATAAGAGTTTCTGTGAACCGCCCTAAGACCTCCGGGTATAGGGGGGTTTATAAATTCAATAAACAACAATAATGATAATAAGCAGACCCCAAGAGCTCAGTCCGATGCCAATCTTCCTCAGACGTCTTCGCTCGTCTGGGGCTGCCCTGAAGGACAAAAAGCACAAACAACAAGTGAGGCAACAAGGAGAACATTGCTCTTCTCCCTAGTAAGAAGTGTATTTTGTTTTTTTACAAGTGGAACCTGTAGCAAAAAATGGTGCAGTGTCCTCACCTCCAAAGAGAAAGGTTGCTTTCCAGGCTTCCAGTTAGCAGGGACACTTCATTTCATTCTCCAATCCTACTTACTCCCCCCCCCCCCCCAGTATATTCTTGTACATCAGCAAAATGGATAGCTCAGCTCGTTAAGAGTGTGGTGCTGATAATGCCAAGCTTGCAGGTTCAATCTCCGTATGGGACAGCTGCATATTCCTGCACTGCAGAGGGTTGGGCTTAGATGACCCTCAGGGTCGCTTCCAATCCTATGATTCTATTATTTGGATTCCACCAATCCTGGCTATACCTCCCTCTGTTTTTATGCAACCCCATTGTGGCTTAAAAGTTGTCAGCGCTCAACATGTGAGCGCATTGTTACAAGGAGTGATTTATTTTAGCGCATTCATTTCCCACCGTTTCAAGGCTGTGTACAGAGTTGTGATCCCCACTCAGTTACCCTAGAACAGGGGGCAGAAACCTTTTTCAACAGGGGGCTGGTCCACCGTCCCTCAGACCTTGTGGTGGGCCAGCCTATATTTTGGAGGGAAAAAATGAACAAATTCCTATGCCCCACAAATAACCCAGAGATGCATTTTAAATAAAAGGACACATTCTACTCATGTAAAAACATGTTGATCCCTGGACCGTCCGCAGGCCAGATTGAGAAGGCGATTGGGCCGGATTGTTGCCTACCCCTGCCCTAGAACAAGCCAGGATTTTTTTTTTAAAGCTTGATGCAAGAATGGCACCAAAGTAGACATCAGGTGAGTGCATTTTATAATTAAGATGTCACCACCAGAAATTCAGTTTCTATGGTAACACACGAGAAGTCTTGAATCCAAGTACAGTGGTACCTCGGGCTACAGATGCTTCAGGTTACAGACTCTGCTAACCCAGAAATAGTACCTCGGGTTAAGAACTTTGCTTCAGGATGAGCACCGCGGTGGTGTGGCGGCAGCAAGAGGCCCCATTAGCTAAAGTGGTACCTTAATTAAGTTCTTAACGTGAGGTACAACTGTACTAACCAAGTACTGACCCTGCTTAGCTTCCAAGATCAGGCAAGACTGAGCTTGCTCAGGTGAAAACACGAGCAGGCACATGTGGAGCATTCTGTCACCAAGCCGTGAAGAGCAACATTAGGGGAGAGGTGTTTCCAGCTACCCCACCTTCTGTCTTGGAAGACTTGCAAGGTGCTGTAGGAGGAGAGGGACTCTGAGCAACTGAGCTCTGGGATCATCATCCGAGGTGCTTCTTCGTGAGTCTCCTCCACAAGAGGCCTGGAGGGCGGCAACATGAAAACGGCCTTTTTTGTGGTGGCTCCCCATTTGTGGAATGCTCTCTCCACTGAGGTTCACCTGGTGCCTTAGGTGGCAGGCAAAAACATTTCTCTATAACCAGGCCTTTGGCTGATTAACATTATATGGCCTTTTAAATGTGTTGGGGGGGCGCTATTGGTTTGTTTTTGTTTTATTAGGTCTTTTGTATTCACATTTTGTTATTTTTGTGTTGGGAATTGCCCTGTGATGAAGGGCAGTATACAATTTTAATAAATGAATGAATAAATAAATAAATAAAAATAACATCATGGGAAAGGTGTTTCTAGGACCAAGGTGAAACTGTCAAGCTTCCTTGTTAACTTTGCTATTGGATATTACGCTATCTTCTTATATTTATAGTACTGAAATGTTGCCGTTGTTTTGTATGTTGCTATATTTGATATTGTGTTGTTGTTTTATTGTGCAGCTTTGTAATTGTTTTGCAGTGCTTGGCTTTGAAATACATCTCGGCTTCATTTGTTGTAAGCCACTTTGAGCAATTTGGGGGGGGCTGGGGGGGTGGAAAAGCAGCATACAAATAAAACACTGAATGAATGAAGAGCTTTAAAGGTTAAAACCAGCACTTTGAACTGAACGTGGGAACACATGGGGAGTCAGTGGCAAGGAGTACCATAGCTCAGCTTCCCTCAAGTTACCGTAAATACAGACATTTTCTCTAGGGATATTGTGGAATCTGCTGAACAAAATGGAAATGGCTTTATCCATTATTTTCCCCCCTTCTAACACCCACATGCCTCTCAAAGTACTATATTTTCCTGTTCTCCTACTGATGAATGGAGGAAATAGAATCTATATGCCTCAATAGCCTCCCCCCACTCAGAAATTGCTCTGTAAGCAGTCTAGCCATCTGTATGCATGCCTTCTCAGAAAATGCAGGAATTAATCTACCTATTTGTTGAAACTTGTGTAATAGAGCTTTGCACATGCTCTTGTGCCCTGGAAGTTGTTTTTATACAGAAAGTGGCTCTGATCAGAAATGAGAGAAGCCCAACAACCCCCACTTTTGAGTTTGCTACAAAATGCTGTGTAAGCTGGCTATTCAAGAAAGTCAGTCACAAGATGATGACGTCTGGTGTCTGTTTCTAAACTTGCACAGGTCAGCTGTATGGGCAAGAAACCAGCACAGGCTGGCAGCTGCAGACAGGACAGGAGCGGGGTGGGGTGGGGGAGAGACTAGAAAGTTCTTACAGTGGTACCTCGGGTTACAGATGCTTCAGGTTACATACGCTTCAGGTTACAGACTCCGCTAACCCAGAAATAATACCTCGGGTTAAGAACTTTACCTCAGGATGAGAACAGAAATCGTGCGGCGGCATTAGCTAAAATGGTACCTCAGGTTAAGAACAGTTTCAGGTGAAGAACGGACCTCTGGAACAAATTAAGTTCTTAACCCAAAGTACCAGTGTACTTTGCAGTTTGGGCGAACAAGGAGTGGGGAGGGGAGAAGCTAATCTGTTATTTCTGCCTGCTTGAGTAAAGTTCCTCTTTTTTGCCTGCTCGGTTGTAACTCACTATAAGAAGGGCCCTTAAACTGATTTGGGGCCTCAGTCTTTGAGAGATATCTCACTGGGGTCACCTGCGCAGGTCAATAAATGCTGACCTTCCTTGGAAAGTTCCAGTGCCTGTCGTCATTGACTGGAGATTCCTGCAACATTTCCACACTCAGCTGGTACCTTTACCTTTACCTCCTCTGGCCTCCTCTCAGAAGATGGAGTCCTTACATCTCTAAACACACAAGGCTTCCTTGTCATCTTTGCTCAGGAAACGAGGAACTACTGGTCCTGGCTTGAGCTTTCGCCACAGCACTGGCCCAATTTAGAGGCAACAGCATTGCTAGGAGATATGGCAGGCATGTGAAAAGCCCTCCAGCCAGGCTGTGGTATGGAAGCCCACCTGAAAGGAGGCCCAAGGCCCACTGGCGGCTTACGAGCCCATTCTTTGAGATGCAGCACTTTTAAGCGATTTCAATTTAATATTGTATTTATATTGTTGTAGTCCATTCCAGTGACCTGCTTGTGAAGGCCAGATAAAGTACTACTAGCAAATAAACACAGTGTAATAAATAAGATTATCACCGCTCTTTATTAGTGGGTAAAGGGCAAGTAAGAACTTCCGGTATGCGTTTAAGTGGAGTTTGATATGAAACCAAAACCTCGTTGGCTCTAATGTCTTCCAAATGCCTGAGTTACATCCTGCTGGGATTATTGTAACACACTCTGGGTGGGGCCGCCATTGCGAAATGCTCAGAAATTTCAACGGGATCAAAGAGCTGCAGAGAGATTGCTGACCGGGGATGGTTAAAAGTAGCATATGACACCCTTGTTACAACAGGGCCATTCAAAGTGCTGGTTGTGACCTGTAAAGTCCTATACAAGATGGGTCCTTGGCATCTGAAAAACTGCATTGCTTCGTATGAACCTGCCTGATCTCTGGGATCTTGGTGGGAGCCTGTTCTCCCAGGGACACGTGCTGAAGGCGCAGGGCAGGGCCTTCTTGGCGTTGGCACCCAGACTATGGAACTCCCTCCCTGGAGAGGTTAGACTGCCTCCCTCCTTGTCCTTCCACCAGCAAGTTAAGACTTTATCCTCCCAGCAGACTTTGGGGGAACTGACTGCTTTTTAGTGAAAGGGCTGGCTGCTCTGCTGCTCTTACTGCAATTTTTTTGTCTGAGATTTTCTTTCCCTCCTCCCCACAGCATGGATTTTCACAGCGCTAATTACATTGCACACCCAACTGTTGAATGGAAGCGCGGAAGGAGAGCGCAATTATGGGATGTCGAGGCCCCCTCCCCCCCTCTTCCCCCGCCTGCAGCTCTTCTGCTGCCCAAGAACCAGGCAAACTCGCCTTCCAACTTACCGGTCCGGGGCGAGGCCTCCTTCCAGCTCCTCCCAATGGAAGCTGCGATGACAGGGGCTCTTGGCAGGGAACCTGCAGCTTCCTAGCAAACACAATCAGGCATGCATTTTAATTTTTTTAAAACAAAAAGCAACAGAACAGTTTGCAAATTTGCAAGGGGAGAAAGAAGAAGGAGGCGGCGACCACCAGCTCCGGAAGATTGCATTCGGCAGGAAGGAAGATTCTCCTCCTCCCTCCCCAAACCCTCTTCCTCTCTAGCCATCTGAACTGCGCTGATTTAACCATTAGAGAACCACGGGACGCTTTCACGGACTATGCATTTTTATTTCTATTTTTTTAAAGAGAAGGTTCGGCATTAAAATGGCATGTGCTCTGCCTGGTCGGGTGGGGAACCTGACATCTTACCTGCAAGGCTGTATTAATCTGAAAGGGGCCGGGGGGGGGGTCACGCTGGCCTTTCCGCCCCTTTCCTTCGATGAAAGAGAAGATCCTTTGTTTGAAAAGGGGCCCTTGAAAGGGTTAAGTGGAGAGAGAGAGCACCGATTTCCTAGATAGGCTCGAAAGGTCATGGAACGGCGCTGGATTCCTCTTCCGGCCCCTCCCCTTTGGCTGGAAGAGGGGGAGGGGGATGTTGCAGCCGAGGAAGGGCAGCTGTCAACTGTCACGGACCTCGTTCTTTGTAGAGGAATTGCAATTGCTGCGCCAGTTTTTCTTTTTTAACAGCAAATATAATTAAACTTGAGATAATCATGGCCCATTTTCTGCCTGTTTACAGTGGTTGTTTTCTAATGATTTAGGTGGCGTCCCTTGGCAGGCTCACCTGGGGATAAAAACTTACCAAATAAAGTGGTGAAAATATGAAATAAATATGCTTAGGATTGCACCCCTGGTTTGTAGTGACTGTTCCCGTGATGAGTGAGGATGGGAGCAGGAGTCCCAACAACTTGAGGCCCATAGAATCAGCCAGTGCTCCCCCCCCAGGGGGCACTTAAGGGTACGCAGTACTAGCACATCTCTCTCTCTCTCTCTCTGGTTGTTAAAATGTGTAGCACTTACTGTAACAACCTCATAGTGAGCACCAGCACCTGTTTTCCTAGGGGGGAAAGCACTGGGTTCAGCATTCCTGCTTGATGCTGATTTAAACATTGCTGTTCTTCACCTTGTGTTTCCCAGATTGTGCTTCCCTTTTCATTTATTTTATTTTAGTTTTTTATTTTTATTGGATTATGATTTGATATGTTAATTGGATGTTTTTTATTGGAAAATTAATAAACGCTCTAACAAAAAGAAGAAGTACATTTCACTGATTTCCGTGGTGTTCATTCCCCAGAAACTTTGAATAGCATTGAAGCTGTGATGCTATTCTTTTTTCCCCTTTTCATTTTGATACATATTTTAATGAATTTTTTTAAAAAAGAAATTATGTGAGCAGCCTGGAGAGGACCTTCCTGGAAAAGGGCTAGGTATACTGTGCAATAGAATCAATGGGGGAACCGTGTTTGTGTGTTAAAGTGGCCCTTCACGCCCCCTTTCTGGCCCTGCTTTGCACCCACCCTGAGTGTTTTTACTTAGCTAGAGGAGGGGTGTTGGTTGTAGAAAGTAGCTTTCTGCACAAAGGCAAAATTTCAATGACTTGCACCCCCCACTTTTTTCTCTGGCCCCTGCTGACATGTGCCCCCACCCCAGAAGGGAATGTGGCGCTCAGGGTGAAACAAGTTCTCTACCCCTGGAATGAATGAATGAATATGCTCACTTGCTTGGGAGAAAACACACTTGGGACTTCTTAGTGAGTAAACATGCATTGACTTGGGTTGTAAGCAACACATGTATTCTCCCCACCCTCTTCTCATTTCATATCATTTGATTTAGGCATCTGGCCAGGAGGGTGGTATTTGGGGGGGGGGGTAGGGGCAGCAGCCCTAATTTTTACATCTAGTCATTTCATTGAAATCCAGCTCACTTCTTCTGCAGAGATGCTCATGGGGTTAATTGCACAGAGCTCTGTTGCCTAGAGAGGACCAGGGAATGTGTGTGCATTGCATGTATGTGTGTGAAAAGGAGAGAGAATGAGAGTTTTAAAAGATGAAGCTACTTTCCTGCACAGCTGCACAGAGAGCTAAAAAGAAAAAAGCAAGCCACCCCCTTCCTGTCCTGCTGTTATTTCCTTCCTGATTATTTAAAATAATAATAATAAACTTCCCCTTTTAGGAGCATATGCTATCCTTGGTGCTACTGAAGGATTGTAAATACAGTACTCTCAGAAGGTGCAATGCAAAAGCTACAAGGAACAGGTGAGTTTAAGCAGGGAAGTGGATTCAGGGGAAGGAGGAATAAAAGCAGAAGGGGCAGGCATCTGTGTGTGTCAGAAGGAAAGGAGGGTTCTTGCAGATGACCATTGAGCCTGCTTTTGCAGAGAGGTTAGATAATGCTGGCTATTTGTTGAGCATTCCCTCTGATTACTGTATTTTATTTTGCAGGAAGCTTAGATGTCTGCATACACTCTATATATTTATAGCACATTTCTCCCACCTGCCCTAAAGAATCCCGGGAACTGTAGTTTGTTAAGGATGCTGGGGATTGTAGCTCTCTGAGGGGTAAATTACAATTCCTGAGACTGAATTCATGGTGTGTACACCAGTTATCCCACACTTTCCAATGCATTTCAACTATCACCTTGCTGATCGCAAAAGTCTGATTTTAGGGTTTCTTTGCTGCACTCTGGCAGCATCCAGGCTGTCGCTATTTTCAGGTAGGATTCAATCACGTACCTCAAATTCAGCTTGTGCAATTACAGTTGATATCAATGAAGGAATACAAATCATTTACCTTTCAAGCTCCTTTCCTTTGGTTGCCTCCAGATTATCTCTGTGTTGAACAACTCAGGGTGAACTTAGCTGAAAAGACTGTCTGCCTCTGCATAGGCCCGTAAGATCACTTAGATTATGCTGGGAAATTCTATAAGGTCGCTTTAGGTGTCTTGTAGAGACCTATCCTTTTGCCAAAGTTTTCCTTGACCCATAAGATCAAACATGTCCACACCATACCTTGGAAGCACTAGACTCCCCCAAAGCCTCATGGGAACTGGAGTTTGTTGAAGGTGTTGGGAATTGTAGCTCTGTGAGGGGTAAACTGGAGTTCCCAAGATTCTTTGGTAGAAGCTATGCACTTTAAATGCATGGTATGGATCTGCACATTCCTGTTTTTATTTGTTTCAGTATGGAATTGTTTATTTATATAACACTTTTTAGCCTAAAGGTGCCCAAAGTCGTGAAGACGATTAGTACAATTCAGTATAAAAGAAAATGCACAGTAAAAGTACAGTTAATAAAATGCACCGCTCAAAGCAATATTAACAGGATTTTCAACATCATGGGGTGGGAGGATGTTCCACTTAGAGCAGGTCAAAGGAAAGTCCTCCATTTTAGAAGCAGAGTTTTAACCTGTGTTGATACATAGAATCACTGAATTGTAGAGTTGGAAGGGACCCTGAGGATCATCTAGTCCAACCCCCTGCAATGCAGGAATATGCAGCTGTCCCATACGGGGATCAAACATGCAACCTTGGCATTATCAGCACCATGCTCTCACCAACCAAGCTACCCAGTATTACTGGTTTTATGTTGTTGAATTTTTTTTAAATGTTGTTGATATTGTTTAAGGGTTTTTAAATCTTTAATCAGTTTATAAAATTTTGACATAAATAAAATCCCTTTTTTTCAAATCACGTGACAAAAAGA
The DNA here is from genome assembly GCF_027172205.1 of Podarcis raffonei. NCBI lineage: Eukaryota > Metazoa > Chordata > Lepidosauria > Squamata > Lacertidae > Podarcis > Podarcis raffonei. The sequence continues at coordinate 116,163,016 of NC_070603.1, read as the reverse complement.
CTGACTTTTCTTCTCTTCCTCCAAGAAGCAAAGCTAGGAACAAAAATGGAAAAGCAGGAAGCTTCAACAGGACCTGAGCCTGGGAACAAACCAGAAGGCAGAGGAAGAGATCCTTGTGTTGTCCACGCTGAGACCACCCATGAGCTCCTGACTGGGGTGGCCCCCCAACAAATCAAACAAGAGCTGGAAGAAGGCCGAGAATGGCGCTGGGAGGCCCAGTGGCAGGAGTTCTTGAAGACAGCCAAGTCCCCTCACTCAGAGTGGCAGCACCTGCAGCTGCCCAGTCCCACCTTGGAGGAGAACTCAAAGTCTTCTCAGGCTCCCTTGAAGGGGACATCCAATGCCATCCTGCGGCCTATAGGGGAGTGGCTGACTCAGACCCTGCCTGACCTCCTTGGAGAGGCCCAGCAGGCGTGTCGGAGCCTAGACTCCCCTCCGACGGTGAAGGTTGAGGAGGCTCTGGAGGGGGACGCAGCCAGGATGGAGATGCGGCGACAACACTTCAGGCAGCTGTCCTACCATGAGGCCAAGGGCCCCCGGGAGATCTGCAGGAAGCTCCGGGAGCTTTGCTGCCAGTGGCTGACTCCCGAGAAACACACCAAGGAGCAGATCTTAGATCTGCTGATCCTGGAGCAGTTCTTGACCATTATGCCTCGGGAGATGCAGAACTGGGTGAGGGAAAGGGGCCCAGAGACATGTGCTGAGGCGGCGGTCCTGGCCGAGGATTTCCTCTTGATACTCCATGAGTCGGAGAGACGGGAAGTAAAGGTATGAGGCGTATGAGGTGTTTTAGTCACTTTGAGGTGCCAATTGGAGTGGTGGCTGGTTTATTTGGGCAACTGGGCCTCACCAAGCTTGGTCTGTCCTCAGCCAGATCCCAGATCCCTGGATCTGTCCAATGCGGAATCGAGTCCAGCATCCAACTAGATGGGAAGCCTACACTGCTTGCCTAAAGTCTAGAAATGTATGCATGTTGTTGACTTCTTCTCCCTTTCCTCCACTCCAGGTTCCAGGGCTCTTGGAAGAGACCATTATTAATGCCTCCAAGTCAGAGCAAGATTTACCAGACTCTGCAAAGATGCAACTGTCCATGGAAGTCACACCGCTGGGTAAGGATTGGTGTGCGCAAAACGGTCAGCTGCTGGAGCCCCTTTTCCACTGGTAGAAGAACGTAGGAAGCTGTCTTAACCTGAACCAGACCCGCTGGCCAGTTTGGCTCAGTATTACCCACACTGACTGGCAGCAGCTCTGCAGGACTGCAGACAGGAGTGCTTCCCCAGCCTTTCCCAGGGATGCTGAGATGAAATCTAGCACTTTCTTCAAGCAAGGCAGATGCTCTGCCACTGAACAATAGCCCCTTCCCAAATGATGATAATGATTAATTTATACCCCGCCCATCTGGCTGGGTTTCCCCAGCCAGTCCGGGCTGCTTCCAGCACAGTAAAAACTTCCTGATACAAGGCTGCCTTCAGATGTCTTCTAAAAGTTGTGCAATTCTTTATCTCCTTGACATCTGATGTGAGGGCATTCCACAGGGAGGGTCTCGCTGCCAAGAAGGCCCTCTGCTTGGTTCCCTGTAACTTCACTTCTCACACTGAGGGAACTACCAGAAGGCCCTCGGAGCTGGACCTCAATGTCTGGGCTGAATGATAGGGGTGGAGACGCTCCTTCAGGTCTTTGCAGAAGCTCTGTCTCATGCCCACAGATAATGATTCTCTGCTTATTCCTAGGAGTCCAAGACCCAGTGCTGGAGAACGAAGAGGAGCCCTTTCATGTGAAAAGTCCCGAGCCTGGAGATGTGGGATCCAGCAGAATATCCTTAGAAAGAGCCAAAGATAACGTCTTCCAGGCTCCCAAGTTGGAAAAGATCCCTGGAAACAAGGGGGGACCAGAAAGGCACCAGGAAAGCTTTCTGTGGAAGGTAGCACAGCAGGCCTTCCTCTGCGAAGGAAGTGGCCAGACTTTCCACGAAAACGTCATCTGTGACAGGACGTGCCCACGAAACAGCATCGCCAGCACCGACTACGAGAAGAGCCTCTGCCAGAGCTTGGACCTCCTCAAGAACCAAAAGAAACGGCTGAGGAAGTTCAAATGCTCCTACTGCGGGGCCACGTCCAACATTCGAGAAAACATTATCGCTCACGAGAGAATCCACACCAGCGAGAAGCCCTACGGCTGCTTAACCTGCGGCAAAAGCTTCAGCCGGAAGTCGACCCTCGTGCGGCACAAGAGAACCCACACGGGGGAGAAGCCGTACGAGTGCTCAACGTGCGGGAAGAGCTTCAGCATCCGGTGTAACCTTTTGCGGCACGAGCGGGTCCACACGGGAGAGAAACCCTATCACTGCAAATGCTGCGGCCAGAGCTTCAGTCGGAGGCTCTTGCTTGTGATTCACGAGAGAACCCATGCAGGAGAGAAACATGTATAGAAGCTTGGAGTGCTGGGGGAGAAGTGTCACTCTTTCCCTTCCTCTTTCTCTCGCTCTCTTACATACAGGACACCAAGTTGGCAACCCCTGAAATATCTCTTGCAATACCTAGATCATCCACTGGGTGCCACTATTTCCTCTCTCACTGATAAACACAATTTCCACCAAGGGCTTTGTTTTCCTTTGCAACTTCTGGCAAGTATTAGCACAATACAGTAATATTGTGAAATATGATATAAATTTCCTGTATATATTACATTTATAAATATGGAAATCAACTACATTTTCCAAGGGGTGATGTGCTTCAAATGTGCAGTGTATGTGCAGGCCTAGCCGCAATGCACACTAGCTGACATTGTTCTTTCTTGGTCTAGCCTCCCTCACAGGGTTCTTGGGAGGATAAAATGGGGGGTGGGGTGGAGAGAGAACAATGTATGGCCTTTCTGGGTGGGCAGACTAAGAACTGAACAGATGAATAATACTAGTTCACATGGGCAAGTCAAACCACAGAATGTATTGAAATCTGAACATCGTTATTGTTTCTTTCCTGTGTGGACTTTCTGATGTTCACAAAGACTAGTGTGCACCTTCCGTCATATTCAGAGCGCTCAAATGATTAATTCTCTCCTCCATTTGTTCTCCTCTGTACAAGTTCCTCCACAGCTTAAGCATTTTACTCTTCTTATTTACATGAGGCTTTTGTCAAGGAAAGGGGATGCGGGTGGCGCTGTAGGTTAAAACACAGAGCCTAGGACTTGCCGATCAGAAGGTCGCCGGTTCAAATCCCCGTGACGGGGTGAGCTCCCGTTGCTGGGTCCTTGCTCCTGCCAACCTAGCAGTTCGAAAGCATGTCAAAGTGCAAGTAGATAAATAGGTACCGCTCTGGCGGGAAGGTAAACCCAGAAGCGGCTTAGTCATGCTGGCCACATGACCCGGAAGCTGTACGCCGGCTCTCTTGTCCAATAAAGTGAGATGAGCGCCGCAACCCCAGAGTCGGCCACGACTGGACCTAATGGTCAGGGGTCCCTTTACCTTTACCTTTGTCAAGGAAATGCAAGTGTTTTTATTTTATAAAGAAGTTCCCTACTCCTAGGAGTTTATTTATTTTATTTTTTTATTGTGGGGGAGCAGATGAATAGTAACAAGGGATGGTTGTGAACAAATGAAGTCACTAATATTTAAGCTGCATTGTTCCATAGCCTCTCTATTCTGCCGTTTGAGGCAGCGCGGAGCCTGCAGGCACTCTAGCCACAACGTCACTCCCAGGAGAGACGCCTGGCTTGGGCATGCTGCAGGCCCCGCAGTAAGCGCTGGCCCCCGCAGTGTGGCACCCAGTGCCAGCCACGTTTCATTACGTTTGTTGACTGAACTGTGAGTTCAGTCGTGAGCCCTTTTTTTTTTTAAAAAATTTAAAACTAATATTTTTGTCACTCCCCACAGGGATGACACCCAGTGCGGTCCGCCCCCTAAGAGTTGGAAAGAATCCCCTCCCCCAAGAAATATGCTTTTATTCATTTGAATGATGAAGTTCACAGAAATCTTTTCTACCATTGCTCTCAATAAGCCTGTCAATAAGGTGCACACTCTGGAAAATGAAGTACAAATGCTATCAACAAACATACAAAATACAAATTCAGTCAACTAAAAATAACCAGCATAAAGTAAGCTCCATAAGAAGCAACACAAGATGAATAACAACAAGAAAATCCACACTAAAATCCAGCAAGAAGAAACACAAAAAAATTCTAAGAATTAGGATGTATTAAACTAGTATGATTAAAAAGTCTAGGAGAACAAGGAAGTTCACCTGGGGGCAAAAATTTCTTCTTTGGGGAGCATCCCATAAATCGGGGGGGGGGGTTACCACAGAGAATAGCTGTCAACTCTTCCCTTTTCTTGTGAGGAATCCTATTCGGAATAAGTGAATTTCCCTTTTTTTTAAAAAAAGGGAAACGTTGACAACTATGCCATAGAGGTCTCAATGTGAATTGTAGGGAGTGTGGTTCCTTCAAGAAACTGCTTGGCTGCAGTTCCCATTATGCTGCAGCCTGACCCCTGGCCAAGCTGGCTAGGGCTGATGAGAGCAGGAGGCCAGAGACATCAGACATTTGTAAACTGCTTATTTTGCACAATCAAGCAATGTATAAATTTAACAAAAAATAATAACAAATTGACTACTCATGATAAAGAGAACCTAGTTTACTGGAAAACATTAAGGCGGCAATCTTATGTGCAATTAGCTAGGAGGAAGTTATACTGAATTCAAGGAAATGTACCTTGTTAAGTGTGGACAGGAGAAACTGTGTTCACCGAATGGGCTGAGGATGGGGCCTTGCCTCTCTTCATTTCCTTCCTGTCTGAGGTCTAAAAATCACTGCTAACGTCGGAGGAGGGATTATTTTGTAGTGATCAACTCCTGTAGTCAAATAATGTCCGCGTCTAAATTGCTGGTGGGGCAGGTGGAGAGGCAAAAAATGAACCCAGGACAGACAGTGATGGAAACTGAACCCCTTTAAAAAATAGATTTCAGGGGACTGTTAAGTGTAAACGTCCTCCCTAAGAACTAAATGACAGTGGGGAATTCTGGGGAAGGGAATGAAAAAGCTATTTTTCATTCCCTTTTTGCTATTTCTACCAATTGTGATTGGAGTGAACCCTCACCCAACTGCTAATAAGCGTTTGCTTTATAGAGCAACCATTCCGGTCTAGAAAGAAACTCTGCCTGAGTGTGTGACGCAGTTTTCTCCTCAGGCAATTTTGAGGTGGGTTTTCTCTCCCCACAGATAGAAGAAAGGGAGGAGGGTCTCTCCAGAGAACGAGGCTCCTGAGAACGTGTAGAGAGGGGCTCCTGAATCGGCATTGAGAAAAGTCACTTCCCCTGCTTCATAATTCAGAAACACTTGGATCCTCTTGAGCTCCCCTCTCAGGAAGAGAAAAGGGACATCAGGTGGGTCAAAGGCCTTGTACTCTCCTCCCCACCTCCCCACAGCCCAGATCCCTTCCTCGGAACTTAAGTGAAAGGAGCCCTTTCTCCTCAAGGACTTCCTGGTGACCCCCAGTGCCCATTCTCCCTCTCTCTCTACAATGACCTCCCAAAAATGTCTGCCTGCTGCAAATCCCTCCCTTCCCAGCACGGAAATAACTGTGTCGAATCTCTCGGGATTGTCGGGCAGGTCTTGACGTGGGGCTCCCAATCTCACGCTTTTGCGATCCTCAGAGAGGGCAAGAATACGATTAGCTGTGTCTGGATCCAGAGTGACATTTGCTGTTTTGAGGGAAGGTGAGGAAAAGGGAAGAGAGGCAGAATGAGCTGAGACAGATACGGACATCCTAATAATAATAATAATAATAATAATAATAATAATAATAATAATAATAATAATTATTTATATCCCGCCCTCCCCAGCCAAAGCCGGGCTCAGAGCGGCTAACAACAGTAAAAATAACACAGTTTACATAAAATCACAATTTTATGCTGCCAAGGAGTGTGGTGGAGTCTCCTTCTTTGGAGGTCTTTAAGCAGAGGCTTGACAACCATATGTCAGGAGTGCTCTGGTGGTGTTTCCTGCTTGGCAGGGGGTTGGACTCGATGGCCCTTGTGGTCTCTTCCAACTCTATGATTCTATGATTCTAATTAATTGAAACACATTCTAAAATCAATTCATTCTAAAAACAATTCAGAATCAATTAATGGCAACCATTGGGCTAGAGTTCTGTGAGGATTACCGAAGGAGGGGGTGAGGCTGTGCCCTGGCCAAAGGCCTGGTGGAACAGCTCTGTCTTGCAGGCTCTGTGTAAAGATGTCAAGTCTTGCAGGGCCCTAGTCTCTTGTGACAGAGCGTTCCACCAGATCGGAGCCACAGCCGAAAAAGCCCTGGCTCTGGTTAAGGCCAGCCTAACCTCCCTGAGGCCTGGGATCTCCAAGATGTTTTTATTTGAAGACCGTAAGGTCCTCCGTGGGGCATACCAGGAGAGGCGGTCCCATAGGTATGAAGATCCTAGGCCGTATAGGTCTTTAAAGGTTAAAACCAGCACCTTAAACCTGATCCACCAGGATCCAGTGCAGCTGGTATAGCACCGGGTGAATGTGATCCTGCAGCGAGGACCCCGTAACGAGTTTTGCCGCAGCATTCTGCACCCGCTGGAGTTTTTAGGTCAGTCTCAAGGGGAGCCTGACGTTGAGTGAGTTACAAAAATCAATTCTGGAGGTGACCGTTGCGTGGATCACAGTGGCTAGGTCAGGGCGAGAGAGGTAAGGAGCCAACTGCTTAGCTTGGGGGAGATGAAAAAACGCTGCCTTTGTTATAGCTGCAATCTGCGCCTCCATGGAAAGGGAGGTATTGAAGATTACACCCAAACTCTTAACGGACGGTGCTGGCACTAATTGCGCCCCCGCAAGAGATGGGAGTTGCCCCCTCAATCCCATATTGTCCTGATCCAGCCAAAGGACCTCTGATCCAAGACAGATGCCAGGAACCAGTTTCCCTCTCAAATCTATAAGACTTAAGCAAATATGAGGTGGGTTTTATTTCTCCACAGTCAAAGTGTGTGGTGTGGTGGTGGTGGTGGGGGTCACACCAGAGAATGAAAATGCACAGATCAGCATTAAATAAAAACACCTTCCCTCCATAATTCAGAGTCACTCAGATTCAGTTGGGCGTCCCATTCAGGGACAGCAGAGGACCACCAGGCAGGTTGGAGGTCCTGTACTCACCTCCCGACTTCCCCACAGCCCAGATCCCTCCCTCAGGACTTGAGTCCTTTCCTGTCACAGACTTCCTGATGATCCCCACAGCCCATCCTTCCCCAAAATGTGTGGCTCCTATGAATCCCTTACATTGCAGCGCAGAATGGAGAAGGTTGAGTCTTTCAGGATTGTTCAACAGGTCTTGACTTTTGTGGCCGCATTTCACATGTTTACAATCCTCGGAGGGATGAGCTGCTGCTTTTTGACCCATAGTGATGTTTGCTGTTGAGGGGCAGGGGAGAGATGAAGAAAAAGAGAAGAGAGGAAGAATCACCTGGTGTCGTGATCCAAGAAACACCCCAGGAAGCACATTCCCTCTCAAATCAACAGGATTTCCTGGCACTGCATTTAGTACTGGGGGAGCAATCTTTTGCTTCCCGACTTTGCTCACAATAAAACATTTCCTTTTGGATTTCAAATCAGGATTTTGTTCTTAGTATTCCACATATTTATATTCTGTCCTGGTAGTTTGGGACAAGAAGGAAAACTGTCCGGAAAACATTTACTCAGCTTTCTTGTGTGGGTGAATAGTGGAATATGCGAGTTTAGGGGTGGGGAGAATTCACCCACTTTTCACCATTTTGGATTTCAGTGAGGGGGCAAGCAGGTAAGCAGCGAACAGCCATAAAATCTTTATTTCCTCACTATGGTTAGAGGAGGGGACAGTATCAGTTTAGACCCATCAGTTAATTCTGGCTCAAGTGGAGACAGAATTAGGGGTATCAATGTGGATCAATAATTATGAAAACAATAGTGAATTTTCACATCATAATTTGCAACTGAGCTTTCTACAAGGTGACTTTTCTGTGTAAGAAATGTAGTGGTGTTTTGAACCTTATTGCATTTTGAATCTTATTACAGGATTAATGCTATATCTGTCAGGGCACTCCTTTTATTCTGTGCATTTTTTGTTTAATTAATTTATTTATTTCACAAAAAATTATGTACCACTTTAAAATACCTCAAACTGGTTTACAAAAAAGATAAAATAAAATTATCGCTAAAAAAGATTTCAACAGTAATTTAAAACATACAAAAAGTAAAAACTACAGTTGTACATATGAATAATCTAAACATTGCTATAGTGCTACAAAGCTATTGATGGATCTAAAGTCTGCAGGACAGGCTGTTTAAGCCCCGTGAAATACCACTCCCCAGCCTCTCCTGTGAATTTGGTATTTTACCTTTCCAAAGCTGCTGTCTGAGTAACTGGGCATCTGAAGAAGCAAAAAGATACAAAGCTTTAGCATGACAGTGTTGTACCTCAAATAAACCTTGTTACTAAAATATCATTTCATAACCATAGCATCTATTGTGTCTTTAATACTAAGTAGTAAAGCAAACAATTTAAAAAAGGAAAAAGGAAATCATATGAAGAATAGATTAAAAAAATCAAAATCAGAAAAGGCGAACCTGCAAGTCTAGAGGGGAAAAACATGTGAGGGACTATATTAAAAAACACCTTAAAATACTTCAGCATCCATCACTGTAGTTCGTTCCTGAATTAGCTGACTGTTGTGGAGGACTGAAGGATCATCAGAACAATGCCAATCTTTTAAAAGGGCACAGAGGACAACTGGATGCAGATTAACATCTGCTCCTATGAAAAAATAGCTGAAGTTGGAATGGTTAGACACCTGTATTCTTGGGGTTTATCCCTGTCTTAGGGGAACTGTTAAACATAGTGATATATCAAACTTGTGGAGTGTTGCGTTTGCAAAGTAAAGGAAGGATTGAACTCTGATTAATAAGAATACACACAGAGACTTGAACCAGCAAGACTCTGGGAAGGGTGCATATAATCGTGTCTCTCTGTGCTTGTCCGTTCTCCGCAGCACCTGGCCCAGGCCGTTTTTATTCACAAAAGAACTTTTTACAGTGTTCGTAAGAACCAATCAGATTTCTTCTGAGCATTTCCACAAACCCACGTGGGGACAAGTTAAACTACTAAAACTAATTAAGCACAAATATTTCCGGGATAAATAAGTTGAGAACTACAAAGAAGAGTATCTGGCAACCCCCGGAAGTAATAAACAATCAATACACATGATGAGGAGGATGGCCAGAAAGACCAGATCACTGCCACCTTCATGTGAGATCTGTTTCCTGGCTCCAAGATTAACATTTTAAGATTATATATAAGAAACTACATCAAAGAACTTGCCCACTATCTTTTATGGCCCCGGATGCCTGCCTGGCGAAGCAACTGCTGTGTACTGCTGTGTACGTGACGTGAGGAGAGAGAAATGGGCAGTAGAGTCAAAAGGGCATGAAAAGGGCATGAATGTAGAATCTTATGGGATTTAATCAGAAATTATCGTCAATATATCAAACCCAGTCAACACAATGCTTTCATCGTGGACATGATGGCTTGATGTATATTTTATAATTCCTCATGGTAATCCCATCTGACCCCTACAGTGGAGGAAAAATCAGCAGAGCTCTCATGCAACTAGAGGTCCTGCCTTACCAAACTTTTGAAATTATTTCAGACTGTTAACAAACATTTAGGCAGAGGCTGTTATTATTCATGCCCTGACCCTCCGATCTTACAAGATTTTGGGAACTCTTGAGGTATTATTTTTTAAAAATATTTTTATTAAATTTTCTGTTTTACAATTTCAGATAAACATTTTACATACTTAAGATACCAAGGAATTCCCTTCTTCTACTTCCATGGTTCAATTTACATATATCCCTGCATATTTTACAAAAACTATACCAATCAGTTTTCCATTATTACATCCATCAAAACTTATTTACACTGTTGAATTTATCTTAATGCTGCCAGAGTTTTCAGCTGTACACATTTATTTCCCATATATCCAATAAACGTTTCCCAATCTTCTCTAAACGTACGTTCTTCTTGTTCTCTTATTCTATATGTTAAGCCTGCAAGTTGTGCATATTCTGTCAACTTAAGTCGCCAATCTTATTTAGTTGAACTCTTGAGGTATTAAGATGGTTGCCTCCCTACATTTGGCAGCTGCAGGTGGAAATCTAAGGAGGAGATGGCTCAGGATGTTACTTCACTGCTGGGAGACAACAAGGCTAAGTCAGCAGTAGAGGAACTGGGTGATTGTTGATGCCCTTTTCAATGCCCTTCCAGATGGCAAAACCCAAGCAGAGTTTGAGAACCTCCAAAAGGACCTCTCCAGATTGCGTTGATGGACAAAAAAATGAAAGGAAGTTACTGTATAATTGTAAACCAATGAACAGCAGAGTAGAAAATCCTGGCTTTACTATAGACCCTGGTGCCTTTATTTGTGGTGGCCAAGATACAGTACAGTCATACCTCGGGATAAATGTGCTTCAGAATAAGTATTTTTGGGTTGCGCTCCACAGCAAGCTGGAAGTAACAGAGAGCGTTACTTCCGGGTTTCGCCACTTGCGCAGACGGTCAAAATGACGTCACGCGCATGCGCGGAAGTGACAAAATGTGACCCACACAGTTGTGTCTTACATTCTCTGCAGGATGCGAACGGGGCTCCGGAATGGATCCCGTTCGCATCCCGAGGTACCACTATACAGTCGTACCTTGGATCCCAAACACCCTGGTACTTGGACGTTTTGGCTCCCAAACACTGCAAACCCAGAAGTAAGTGTGTTTGTGAACATTCTTTGGAACCTGAACGTCTGATGGGGCTTCTGCGGCTTATGATTGACTGCAGGAGTTTCCTGCGCTTTGGTTTCCAAATGTTTTGGAAATTGAATGGATTCCATTCAACTCCCGAGGCACCACTATATATCTCCCACCAGCACCCCTGTGCCCCATGAGTGACAATTAGTATTATTATTTATTAAATTTGTATACCGCCGTATACCCTTAGGTCTCAGAGCTGTTCATAAGATAAAAACACAGTATAAAAACACAAAATCAAGACAAAAACAACCCAATAACCCCAACACATTTCAAAAGGGCATTGGATGTCAACCAGCCAATGTATATGGGGCATTCTGGGGGAAGCTAGTGGCAGCAATGCCACCAAGATGGAAGATATGATAGCGCTACCCTGTCTGTGGCCATAACAGAATACAATGAGAGCTATGGACTAATATCATGCCCGGGGTAAAATCATCACAGCCATTCTTATATACCTTTGAATTGCTTCACGACACCCTCCAGAAGTGGATTTATGTCACAGAATTCTAAGAGCCCCCTCTTCAGCTCTCGAGGGAAAGCCGCTGAATTCTCCAATCGCTCTCTTTGCTCATACCTGGTGAAGAAAAACAACCGGGCACAGAGTGGAGGAGGTTTTGCACATCTCGCCATTCCAGTGTGTGATGGGATCCTTGACAAGAGTGTCAGCCGTGCCAGCCCTAAAATCCACAAGAGCGTCTAGGATTTCATCAGATTCCCTAAATCTCTATGGCTGAAACATCTCCCCAATGTTTAAATGCTATCAGCTAGTAAATAGGTAAAGGTAAAGGGACCCCTGACCATTAGGTCCACTCGTCACTGACTCTGGGGTTGCGGAGCACATCTCGCTTTATTGGCCAAGGGAGCCGGCGTACAGCTTCCGGATCATGTGGCCAGCATGACTAAGCCGCTTCTGGCGAACCAGAGCAGCACACGGAAACACCATTTACCTTCCCGCCACAGCGGTACCTATTTATCCACTTGCACTTTGATGTGTTTCGAACTGCTAAGTTGGCAGGAGCAGGGACTGAGCAATGGGAGCTCACCCCGTTGCGGGGATTCGAACCACCGACCTTCTAGTTGGCAAGTTCTAGGCTCTGTGGTTTAACCCACAGAGCCACCCGCGTCCCCAGCTAGTAGAGTCAGATACCTACATTAAAAACCTGCCAGGCACAACTCGCACCCCAACTCTCAACAAGGATGAAATGTCTTAATGCTTTTTCTTTCCCACCCCTAGAGGGGCACAATTTCAACACTGTATGGTGTGGCATCCCACAGTCTCTCCCCCAGGAGCCCCTCAAAGACCAGTTTCCATCTACTTTCCTCCTGGGACCTTCCTCTCCACACAGAGTGATGCTAATGAAAATGAGCAGGATCCATTTACCTCTGCAAAGTCCTTCGCACATCCTAGAAGGGAAAAGAGAATGGAATTCACTATCTACCACAGGCCGCTCTACGAAGACCCTCTTCATATCCCGGAATGGATGCCCTCTGGCCCATTCTATCAATTTTATTTTTCCAATTTTAAGTTCTGAAATTCAAGCCCTGCTCTGTGTCCCATCGGACGACAGTCCATGCTGCCCAAATTCGCTATCCCTCTCTTTATTTGGTCACTGTTATTGAACTTCGTTTTAGGCAAATCTACATGCATGGTGAAGGTGATTATCCCAGAAACTGTGGTGTGGAATAGAAGAAAACTTTGGTCAAGTGACTAGTAAGGTAAAGGTAAAGGGACCCCTGACCATTAGGTCCAGTCGTGGCCGACTCTGGGGTTCATCTCGCTTTATTGGCCGACTCTGGCGCTCATCTCGCTTTATTGGCCGAGGGAGCTGGCGTACAGCTTCCGGGTCATGTGGCCAGCATGACTAAGCCACTTCTGATGAACCAGAGCAGCGCACGGAAACGCCGTTTACCTTCCCGCCGGAGCGGTACCTATTTATCTACTTGCACTTTGAGGTGCTTTCGAACTGCTAGGTTGGCAGGAGCAGGGACCGAGCAACGGGAGCTCACTCCATTGCTGGGATTCAAACTGCCGACCTTCTGATCGGCAAGTCCTAGGCTCTGTGGTTTAACCCACAGTGCCACCCGCGTCCCCTTGGTCAAGTGACTAGCTCATGACTAAAATAGGCCAGTACAGAACTGAGAGGAAAGGATAAATCAGAAAATTTTGGGTGTAAATTTAGATCAGAGAGAGAAAGAGAGAGAGAGCACTCTGTGCTAGAGCTCACTTCTCCTTAACTTTATTTTTCTTTAGCTCTAAGGTGGCCAGAGAACAGCCTCTGGGAAGATCAACACAGGGCACAAAGGCAGCACTGCCAGGCTGGAAGGAGTTAGCAGGCAAATCCTCAGCAAAAGGCAGAAAACAGCATCTGTTTCCATCAACAGAAAATAAGGTTCTCTAGTCTGCAGTAATGTGAGCAAACCATCCCAGTTCTCTTGGATGCTCCTGTACACAAGAGACTTGATTAGAGACACTATAAACTGAGCCCCTTTACGGATGAAGGAGGAAGATAAAGGTTTGCAGGGAACCTTGCCCTGATGTGGAGCTATTTACTGTTTCTGCCACAGTCTTACCTGCAGGAGTTGAATCGCTGGCTTCTCACTTTTCTCCTTCATCTCCTTGATGATATTTTCAAGAGAGGGGAGTTTTCCGGAGAGTCTGGCCAGGTGCTCATCCCTTTTCCTTGCAATGTCCTTCTCCGCCTCTTCAATCTGATTCAGTAGTTGTTTTTCTTGCTCTTCCAGAAACTGGTGCAGTTGTCTGAACTTCTCCACTGCCTTCTGCCTCTCAGTTGCTGTTAATTTCTGCAAGAAGCAGATAGAAAGAGGAAAAGAGGAGGCAGAAATAAGAACTTGGTCAGCTTCCACAACATTAGGAGTTATGAGATTTCCATAGGAAGGGCATATCTGACTGTTTCTAGGCATGAAATCAACATCCACCGTAATCAGAGATAAAAAAACGTTCAGCCAGTCCCCGTGGACACAAACCGCTCTTTCCTTAGTTTAGACTGGCAACTTTCATTTCATAGAAATGGCAGAGGCTAACTAACATGTTTATTTTAAATTCGCAGGGCTGCTGATTTCCTGCTTTATTTTTCATGAAAATAATATAGAAAATGAATTATATTAGGGGAAATTGCTTTGCCAAAATAAGTATAGAACACACATGGAAATTCACACTAGAATACTGGTGAATTTTATTTAGGATGTTTTTTTAAAACAACAACAACATGCAAACTGATGTGGAAATTGTGTAGAACTGAACTGAAGATTGGAAAAATGAGAAATGGAGAGAAGCTTAAATAGACAGATTTTCCCATCCCTCCTCAGCCATGACTTGGATCTTCAAGTACTTCTTCCCATCCTATGAATAGAGACACTTACAAGGAGGTCTTGGCTTTTCTCCTCCACATCTGCTTGGTATGCCAGAATAGCTTCTCTCTCTTTCCTCAGATTCTTCAGGCAGCTACAGATCAAGCCCTAAAGGGAAAACAAAAGCTCAGGTTTGAATGAGACCGACACAGACAGACAGACAGACAGACACACACACACACACACACACACAGGAGTTGAATATCCTGCCTATTTCTAGTGGCCAGTGGTCCTGATGTTAGCCTTTTTATGTAGCAATTGCCCCCCCCCGCCCCCAATCAAGATCCACCTTGATTTCCTACCTTGTACTCCTCAGAAGCCTCCTCCAAGGGGATCACTTTGTGCTGTTCATGCTCCCTGGATCTGTCACACACCACACAGATGGGGGTTTCATGGTCTTTGCAGAAGAGGTTCAGAAGCTCCTGGTGTTTTTCGCAGACTCTCTCCTTTTCCCCGCGAAGACTGAGCTTCTTGGTTATTTCCACAAAGTTAGCCAGCTGCCGATTGGGGATCAGATTCTTTGGCTGGACTGTTTGTCTGCAGTGAGGGCAAGAAGCTCCTGTGGCTCCCCCTCCCCAGCACTGGATCAGGCAGGATCGGCAGAAATTGTGCCCGCACTCTGCGATGGTCACTGGATCCTTGAAATACTCCAGGCAGATGGAGCAAGTGGCTTCATCGCAGAGATCCTTCACGGGGCTCTCAGCAGCAGCCATGGCGGAGAGACGGAGTTTAGTTTCACTTTCTCAGTTTTCGCTCACTGGGCGTTTCCTTCCTGGAAATCGGTCAGATTCTCAGTGCTCACATGATTTGTGTGTGCGTGAAAGCTGACAACCCTATGCAGTTGCTTAAAAGTTTCCAGAGTATTGCTTCAATTATTATTTTGTTTTTAATGCTCATATTGTTGCATACTACCAGGATGTTTTATGAGAGGGCAATGTGAGAATACTCTCAGAAATTAATAAAATAAACAGAGTCATTGACGTCATGGAGCAACAGAGGCTGCTTCAAGAAAATCCATGTGCCCAAGGGAAGAGGTGTATAGAAGAGGATGGCTGTCGTTTTTAATTTTTACAATTAGCAACCATCCCTATTTGAAAATGTAAACAAGTAAAAATGCCTTCTGGTGGTTCCCTCACTGCGAGAAGTGAGGTTACAGAGAAGCAGGCAGAAGGCCTTCTTGGTAGCAGCGCCCGCCCTGTGGAACACCCTCCCTTCAGATGTCAAGGAGATAAAGAAATATCTGACTTTTAGAAGAAATCTTAAGGCAGCCCTGTTTAGGGAAGTTTTTAATGCTTAATGTTTTATCTTGTTTTGAGTGTTTTGTTGAGAGCCGCCCAGAGTGGATGGGGAAACCCAGCCAGATGAGTGGGGTACAAAATTATTATTATTATTATTATTATTATTAATAATAATAATAGCTGGATTAAGGTAAATTCAACAGTATAAAGTAAAATGAGGTAATATAGAAAGGTTGTAATGGAATATGTCGTAATAATGGGAAAATTAAAAGAACCATGGGAGGAGAAGGGAAGTCAATGGGAAGTCAATAATAATGGTGGATATGTAACTGAAAATTTCAATAAAAATTATCATAAAAAAGAAGAGGGTGGTTGTTGCTGTTGGTAAAAGTCAAATGCTCCTGATATTCTCTGTCATGAAGCTGAGGAAGACCTTGAAGTTACATATTGCATCTAGGATATGTTCAGTAACTTCTGGTCTCTTGTGAAAAGCCCCATAGGGGACTGAGTGGGGCAGACATCGTACGTTTGCTCCTAGAGTGACAACAGTGGCCAGTCTAGATAGGAATCAAGGCATCAGTTTCTCCAGAGAAAGTCACTTTCTTTTCTTGTGTGGGCATACAAAAGTTTTCTTCTAGTGGCACCTGAATAAGCGCACCTGAGCTTGGTGGTATTTTGCTTTGTGAACATAAGTATCTTCTGCCATAGAGCCACAATTCTCAAAGCCTGAGCCAGTCCTTCCACAGAAATACAGCAAAATCAAATTTATTTGTCAAGAGCCAGATCATTACAAAACAAGATTATACAGATTACTTAAGTAAAACCCAATGTGATAGTGGAAATGACACTAGTTAATTTGGCAACAACCTTTGTTTAAAGGTTGGCATGGAGTCTCCCTAATTTTCCAGGGAATTTCAACAGAATGTACAATCCACACAGGTAAAGGCTATTACCCAGTAGGTAACTCAATACATTTTCAAGGGGGTATTCTGGAATCTTATTGTTATGTACTGAGTTGAATAGGATCCAAACTGCAGCAGTCTGATTGGTCCTAGAACAATAGGATCCAAAAGGCAGCAGTCTGATTGGTCCTAGAACAATAGGATTCTGAATGCAGCAGTCTGATTGGTCCTAGAACAATGCAGCAGTATGATTGGTTGGCAGGAACCACCCAATCATGCTCCAGATAGAAGTGAATCCACAACCTGATTGGCTTACAGTAGAATTCCGGAATTAGCCAATCATGTGCAGCCCATTGTGTAAATAATGTATATAAAGCAGATACTTTGAGGGGACAAGCAATCATTCCTCCTCACCACTATGAGCTGAATAAAGAGCATGAAATCACTTTGCGACTCTGAGTATATTTCACTGGCGACGAGGATGGGATCCCGCTGAGCTGACTGCCACACACAGCACCGCAGCACCGCCACCTGCCGCACCGCTGCCTCGCACCGTGTATCCAGGCTTCAGCTCCGGGACACAAGGAACTCAGAATGGCAACCGACAGCAGCTTCTCGCCGTTCAACCCAGCATCTGGAGACTGGGAAGCGTACGCCTCCCGTTTCACCTTCCTCCTAGAAGCCAAAGGGGTCACCGATGAAGAAGACGCCAAGAAGAGGGCAATATTCTTCAGCGTCTGCGGAGAGGAGACGTTTGAAATCACCCGGGCTCTCCTTGCACCTGAAGATGTTGCTACTGTTCCATACAAAACAATAATGGAACAGCTGAAGGGGCACTTTTCGCAACAGCCCTCAGTGGTGGCTCGTCGAAATGCCTTCTACGCAAAGCTGCAAGCCCCTGGGGAAACCATAACTGGGTTTGTGACCTCTCTCCGCCAAGCCGCCCGGTTCTGCAACTTCTCAGAGCTGGAGAACATGCTTCGGGACCGGCTCGTCGGTGGCCTGAAGGATGAGAAGCTGCAACGACGCCTCTACGCTAAGAAGGACCTAACGTTCCAGGTCGCTCTGGAGGAGGCCCTGGCAACGGAAGCTGCCGAGAGGTCGACGCAAGAGGCACGGCCGAGCCAGCCGTCCCAACTGAGGGTCCACCACGAAGACCTCACCGACGACTCAGGATCCAACAGGGAGGAGGTGCACCGAGTACAGCAGCGCACTCAAGCAGCCCACATACCACAGCTGCCTCGACGAGAAGGAGGGAACTGCGCAAGCTGTGGAGAAAGTCACGAGAGGAGGACCTGCCGTTTCCGCAACGCAGAGTGCAGGCAGTGCAGAAAATTGGGACACATCGCCCGGGTGTGTCGGGCTCGGCCCACCCGACGCCAGGCATCAGATGACCAATCCAAGAGCCCCAGGTCCCAGGGCCCAACGCACCAAGGCAACTCGACGGAGCTCACGGACTTCCAGGTATACCAGTTGCCCCACCCCAACGTAGAGAAAATTTATGTAGAGGTACAGATAGAGGGGGCCCCATGCCGCATGGAGCTTGACACGGGTTCAACTCTATCCATAATCTCAGCAAAGACCTTAAGGAAACTGTGTCCTACTGGGGGTCCCAAACTCAGGCCGGCCCCATTCACCCTCCGGGATTTCCAGAAACGTAAGGTCCCCACAATGGGGGTGGGGACCTTCAGGGTGCAATACCGAGGGCGGACGCGGCAACTGGACTTGCTTGTGGTCAAGGGCCCCTACATTAGCTTACTGGGATTGGCATGGTTTGGACCACTGGGGCTAGCCGTCACTGGGGTGAACCACACGAGCTTGCAAGTGGAAGTGGACGCCATATGCAAGGAATTTCCGGGGGTTTTCGATGGGAAATTGGGACAGTATACGGGCCCCCCCATTGCTCTACAGTTTGACCCCGCAGTACGACCGGTCAAGCTCAAGGCCCGCCGGGTCCCGTTCGCTCTGAAACCCCGTATAGACGAGGAATTGGACCGACTCGTGGAGCAAGGAGTGCTGGAGCCGGTGCCTAATGCCCCCTGGGAAACCCCAATCGTCACACCTGTCAAGCCTAATGGTTCGGTCCGCATCTGCGCAGACTACAAATGTACCATAAACAAGGCCCTCACGGCCCATGCATACCCAGTGCCAGTGGTCAGCCATGTCCTTGCCACCCTGGCTGGGTCGAAAATTTTTGGCAAGCTGGACTTGGCCCAAGCATATCAACAGCTGCCAGTAGATGAGGCCACAGCAGAGGCACAGACGATTGTGAAGCACAGAGGAGCGTTCAGGGTAAAGCGGCTGCAATTCGGTGTCAGCGTGGCACCAGGCATATTCCAGAATCTAATGGACTCTCTCCTTAAAGGGATTCCTGGTGTCACCCCCTTCTTCGATGATGTGTTGATTGCCAGGCCCACACCAGAGGAGTTTGAGGACCGCCTCCGCACCGTTCTGCACCGTTTCCAGACGGCGGGTCTCAAGGTGAAGCGGGAAAAATGTCTACTAGGAGTGCCTCAGGTGGACTTTCTGGGATTTATGGTGGACGCAGAAGGGGTCCACCCGACTGGGGACAAGGTACGGGCCATTTGTGATGCCCCAGCGCCCAAGAACAAGACTGAACTTCAGGCCTTCTTGGGACTATTGAACTTTTACCATTCCTTCCTTCCCCACAAGGCGGCGGTAGCGGAGCCCCTACACAGACTCCTGGACAAGCAGGCCCCTTGGGTGTGGGGCCAGCGCCAGGAGGCCGCATTCCAGGCAGTCAAGGACTTGCTTGTCTCAAACTCGGTCTTGGCACACTTCGACGAGAGGCTGCCGGTGGTGCTAGCATGCGACGCCTCGCCCTATGGCATTGGCGCTGTCCTGGGACACCAACTCCCGGATGGAAGAGAGGTACCGGTGGCATACTTTTCCCAGACACTCAACGCAACCGAGCGGAACTACTCGCAAATCGACAAGGAGGGTCTGGCAATCGTGAAGGGAGTAAAAAAATTCCATGATTTCTTGTACGGGCGGCCCTTCACCGTGGTGACTGACCACAAGCCGTTGCTTGGCTTGTTTGCCCCCGAAAAGCAGACCCCCCAAGTGCTGTCTCCTCGCGTCCTCAGGTGGTCAATTTTCCTTGCCAGCTACCAGTATGCACTGATTCACCGCCCTGGGAAGGCGATGGGCCATGCAGATGCCCTCAGCAGGCTACCACTACCAGAAACAGGCCCTGACCCAGCACCTGCACAAGAGGTTATGAGCCTGGAGCTGCTTCCCGACCGCCCCATTCAGGCACAAGAAGTTGCACACCATTCCAAGAAAGATAGGGTCATCTCCCGGGTCCTGGACTGGGTGTGGAGGGGATGGCCCAGCAGCAGCCCCGGGCCAGAATTCGCCGGCTACACAACCCGCAAACATGAACTGTCGGCCCACAAGGGGTGCCTGTTATGGGGAAGCAGGGTCGTTGTCCCCCAGCCCCTCCACAAAAGGGTCCTTACAGCCCTACACGAGACACACCCAGGGGTAGTAAGAATGAAGGCCCTTGCCAGGAGTTATGTGTGGTGGCCGGGGATCGACGGAGAGATAGAGGCCTGGGTCAAACACTGCCAGGCCTGCCAAGAATCCCGCCCAGATCCCCCAAGGGCCCCAGTCCAGTCCTGGGAGTCCGCCCAAGCACCATGGTCACGCCTGCATGTGGACTTCGCTGGCCCCTTTCAGGGGAAAACATTCTTCATAGTGGTGGACTCCTACACCAAATGGCTGGAAGTCGCACTGGTACCGTCCACTTCTACGTCCGCAGCCATCCGGGTACTACGCAGGCTGTTTGCAACCCACGGGCTCCCTGACACTCTCGTCTCAGACAACAGGACTCCATTTACGTCAGGAGAATTCCAAACCTTCACAGCGCAGAACGCCATCCGCCACATCCGTTCGGCGCCATTCCACCCTGCCACCAATGGCCAAGCAGAACGCATGGTGCGGACCACCAAGGACACCCTTCGCCGCATGACGCAAGGGGATTGGGAGTACCGCCTTGCCACATTCCTTCTAGCACAGCACAGCACCCCCAGCTCAACGACTGGCCGGAGCCCCGCTGAACTACTAATGGGTCGGCGCCTTGCAATCAGATTGGACCGCCTTCACCCCGATAGAGCTCAGGATGAGGTAGTGGTGGGGGAAGGCAGGAACCCCCGGACCTTCGAGGCCCAGGACCCAGTGTAAGCAAAGAATTTTGGGGCAGGCCCTGCATGGGTACCCGCCACAGTCACCAGGGTCACTGGCCCCGTGTCGTACGAGGTGCTAACAGATGGGGGGCAATGCTGGCGCCGCCACTGCGACCAGATACGGCGACGATTCCCGGGAGAAAACCAGGAGGAGGAGGACAGGTCAGGGAACAGTGGGGCAGTGAGGCCCATAGAGCAGCAGGGGCAAGCAGGAGAGGCAGAATCAGTAAATACAGAGGAGACCCGTGAGGCCGAAAGGACACCGGAACCAGAACCACGACTGAGTGAGCCGGTTGCGCCAGACCAAACAGCCCTATCACAGCCAGCATCCTTGGAACATGAGCCAGAACCTGAACCCCGGACCAGGGAACTGTTACGAAAAAGGAGCAATGCAGAAGCAAGCACCAGGTGGCTGGAATGGTAAACAGGAAACTGATGTTATTGGATTGTTCCGTGGGAACCAGGAACAGCTTGTAAAGTGCTCTGAGAGCCGGGTGTTACCTCAGAGCAGCACATGACCCTGGACTGGAAGTACATGGGTGGAGTTTATTCTCTCTCTGCATCTGGGAAGCAAAGTGTACAGACATGTTTCTCTGTACTGCTGAAAGACAGAAATAAAGACATGTAGATATATTTCTGTCTGTCTCATTCCCCCTCCCTGGGGGAGGAGTGGTGTGTTCTTTTCACGTTAGAAAAGGATCGCCGAAGAGACCTCCTTTGATCTTGCCGGGAGTCGCTGGCAGGGGAGGTCATAAGGAATCAAGCCGGGCACCTGGAGGGTGGCCAAATTCCTCTGGACTAAGAGCTAAGCTGGAGGCTCTGACTTTTGGCTTGATCCCGACAACTGGTAGCAGACCGATGGATATCTGATCTATGAGAATCTGCATGAGAGGTGAGAGGTCGATGAATCGTTGCCATCCTCTGCACCTAAGGAGATAAAGAAAGCGTCTGCCTGCAGCCAGAAGCTGAAACAGACAGCTGGACACCGAGAGGAGTGTGTTTCAAGGCAACGGAGAAGGTATGCTGCATTTTGGGGGAGAGAGAATGAACGCAGAAAGATTAATTTCTGGTTCACAAGAGCTGTGTTTGAAAAACAAGCTCTGAAGGCAAGCTTGCATACCAGGAATTCCTGTGGTTGAGATAAGGAGTTCCGTCCTGAGCAGGTTGCTAGGCAACGTCTGCCAGTTACTGAGTGGCCTAAAAAGAGCCTGGGAAATCGAAAGTGTATCTGCGCAGCTGTGCAAGGGTTTTGAAAAACAGCCCAAAGGCAAGCCTGTAAAAAGCAGTAAACAGAGACTTTTGGAGTTTTACTGGCTTGAATAGTGAACGCTGGCTTGAGATTGAGTGTAAAGCTGACCCTTGGATTCAGCATGGATGCCAAGAAGGGGGGAGTGCCCCTGAGTGCCGTGGTTCTAGATGAACACAGCCGGCATGCTGCACTGGAAGAAAAGGACAGGGGGAGGGAGGAACGGAGTTCTAATTCCCCCACCGATGAGGCTACTGGAAAGGATGCTGTAGCTTTGAATGCTGTGCAGTGTTATACTTGTGGACAGGCTGGGCATCTTCAGCGGAGCTGTAAGAAGCCACGTCAGCCAAAAGGAGCGAAGGGCCGCTCAGCAAAGCCTGAGGCGTCAGGCAAAGGTCGTACCAAGCCTATGGTGAAACCTGGAAAGGCTTTGATGGCGAAAGGAACCACGCCAGATGTTGGGAACGCGTTTATTATCGACACTGCAGCGACAGTTCATATGTCCCCACACAGAGGGCTCTTTTCAACGTTTAAGAAGCAAAGCTTCACTGTGACACAGGCCAATGGTCAGGAGCTGGAAGCGGCCGGCGTGGGGACTGTCTATCTTAAGAGTCTGGACTTGACAATAAACAATGTTTACTTGGTTCCTGAATTGAAGTTCAATCTGCTGAGTGTTTCGCAGATTGCAAAAAGAGGACTGAAACTGTCCTACGATGCTGAGAGCTGCGAGATCTACAAAGATGGAGAGTTATATCTTTCTGCCAAACAGAAGGATGGACTATATTTGTTGACTTTTGCACAAAGTGATTACATGGAATGTAATTCATCTGTGTCTAACCTAGTTTCTCTTGCAGGTGTAAGCAAGAAGAAGACCGGAGTCAACAGAGCATTTCAGCGGGTGTATGCTGATGTGATTGGTCCTCTAGAACCATCTAGAGGCAATGCAAGATATTATCTTGTGTGTGTGGATCATTTCTCTAACTATGTCTGGGTTTATGTGTTGAGAAAGCCAAAGGAAGCCTTGGAGAGGTTTCAGGAGTTTTGTGACAAAGTTAAGAGTATGCATGATGCTAACATTGATTGTCTATTCACAGACGAGAAGCAGATTTTTCTTTTACAGGATTTCCAGAGGTTCCTGCAGAGGAAGGGAATAAGACACAAGGTTTCTGTTTCAGCGGAAGCGTGGAACAGGGGTGTCTGTGTACGGGTGAACAAAGAATTGCAAAAGGGGATGGAAGCGCAATTGCTTAGTTCACATCTGCCACATGAGTACTGGGCCGAGTCTCTGATGTCGTACTGTTATACGAAAGTGAGAAAGGTTTCAAAAGAGTTGGGAAGTTCTCCTTTTGAGAAACTGTTCCACAGAAAACCTTCTGTTGCCCATTTCAAGGTTTTTGGGTCTCATGTGAGAACAGAAGCTCCAGGTGGAGTAAAGAATGCCAGAGGCATTTTTGTGGGGTATGAAAAGGGTCTCTACAGAGTAATTTTGTCTGAATCTGGTCAGGTGATTCTCACAAAATTTCTAGAGAGTGCTCCTGAACAGGAGAGAGTGATAGTACACACATTTCCCACTGAGGACGATTCAGATGATGATGATTTCACTGATTTCAGCTGTAATGAAAGTGATGACACTGATAGCTCGGAGAGCTCAGTTGTCACAGTCATTGAGAGGAAGTCTCACACAATAGATAGGCCTTCACAACTGAAGGATGAACCACTGTTTACCATTGGAACTAGTTCTCCAAAGAGTCCTGAGACTGGACCAGTGAGCAGAGAGGATCAGCACCTCATACGTAGGTCTGAGAGAGTTACAAAGGGTCAACCACCCAAGAGGTACTCAAAAGAGTTTGCTAACTTAGCTGTTGCATGTGTTGCTGTTGTAAACAACCGAGGACAGGTTGGAGCTGTGTCTAAGTCAGAGACAAAGACACAACAGAGAGTTGCTAGCCAAGGTAATGCAGATGCACTCATTCCTTGGAAACCAGACAACCAGAGAGGTACACTGGGGAAACCAGTGGCGGGGAGTTCCAAGGGTGGAACTGAAACAACAGGGGAATGTTATGTGTATAACAACTGTTTGTTTTCTTCTCTGGATCATGCTTTGCTTGCTGCAACACGCATTGATTCTTTTGGGGGAGGATGTTACGAAAAAGGAGCAATGCAGAAGCAAGCACCAGGTGGCTGGAATGGTAAACAGGAAACTGATGTTATTGGATTGTTCCGTGGGAACCAGGAACAGCTTGTAAAGTGCTCTGAGAGCCGGGTGTTACCTCAGAGCAGCACATGACCCTGGACTGGAAGTACATGGGTGGAGTTTATTCTCTCTCTGCATCTGGGAAGCAAAGTGTACAGACATGTTTCTCTGTACTGCTGAAAGACAGAAATAAAGACATGTAGATATATTTCTGTCTGTCTCATTCCCCCTCCCTGGGGGAGGAGTGGTGTGTTCTTTTCACATTAGAAAAGGATCGCCGAAGAGACCTCCTTTGATCTTGCCGGGAGTCGCTGGCAGGGGAGGTCATAAGGAATCAAGCCGGGCACCTGGAGGGTGGCCAAATTCCTCTGGACTAAGAGCTAAGCTGGAGGCTCTGACTTTTGGCTTGATCCCGACAAACAGCCCTATCACAGCCAGCATCCTTGGAACATGAGCCAGAACCTGAACCCCGGACCAGGGAACACCCCAGGCCGCAACGCACACGTAGGCCGCCGGCGTACCTTGAGGACTATGAATGCGACCTCCCGGGCAGGACTGGAACTTAGAGGGGAGGGGTGTTATGTACTGAGTTGAATAGGATCCAAACTGCAGCAGTCTGATTGGTCCTAGAACAATAGGATCCAAAAGGCAGCAGTCTGATTGGTCCTAGAACAATAGGATTCTGAATGCAGCAGTCTGATTGGTCCTAGAACAATGCAGCAGTATGATTGGTTGGCAGGAACCACCCAATCATGCTCCAGATAGAAGTGAATCCACAACCTGATTGGCTTACAGTAGAATTCCGGAATTAGCCAATCATGTGCAGCCCATTGTGTAAATAATGTATATAAAGCAGATACTTTGAGGGGACAAGAAATCATTCCTCCTCACCACTATGAGCTGAATAAAGAGCATGAAATCACTTTGCGACTCTGAGTATATTTCACTTATACAAGAGAGCCTGTGAGAAGGAATTCTAAGGGGCTCTATGCAGGGAGCAATGGAGAAGAAACTGAGGGGCATCCTCCAAAAACCCCTCGCCAACAGAGACCCTGGTGTGGGCTCCTGCAGTCTCTTCACAGGAGCCCGGGGAGAGCCAGGTTTTAGGTGATTGCCCCTCAAGGCTCCCCAGGTTCAAGGCTAATGAAAATGAGCATGACCCACATACCTCTGCAAGATGCTTCTCACATCCTAGAGGGGGAAAGAGAGAAAGAAGAAGGAATTCACTGCCTACCACAGGCTCCAGTGTGAAAACCCCTCGGACCCTGGAATGGTTGCAGTTCAGCCTTCTAGGGTCAGTCTGTCTAGCACCCACCAAAATTTTGGCCAGGGAAGACTGAACCACCCAATTTTGTTTTCTCTCCAGTTTTCCTCATTTCCAAACCAGTTTGTAATTGTTTTTAAGTCCTTGTGAAAATTTATTAGGATTATAGTAAGAATTTCTCATCATATACACAATTGTGTGCAGTTTTGCCTAATATTGCAGCACCTGCTGTGGCACCCCCAGGGGGTGGGGGGAGGAAGATGCAGGTCCTATTGAAAAGACCCTCTTTGGGGGAGCATCTCACATCCAGGGTGGGGGCCAAAGGGAAGACACCATGTGGATTATAAAGGGCAGACATAGCCAAGTTGCTGGACTACAACTCCCATCAACTCTGGATTCAGTGAGATTTCTCTTTGTTTTTTTTTTTAAAGATATTTATTAGGGTTTTACAAAAAACAGAGATTTACAGAATAAAAAGAAAACAAAGAAAAAGAAAAATACAGAAAATACAAAGATACATAGAGGAGAAAAAAAGAAAATACAAAATACAAAAAACAAATCCATTTTTTGATATCTTTAACCTCATTTGCTTGTTTCCTTGACCTCCTCACACCTCCCCTTTTTGTATTCCCATTTACATAATCAATTCAGCAAATCCTTACCCTCTTTCATTTATCTTAACTCTATATCTGGGCACCACAGTTCAAGAAGGAAATTGACAAACTGGAACGTGTCCAGAGGAGGGCAACCAAAATGGTCAAAGGCCTGGAAACGATGCCTTATGAGGAACGGCTAAGGGAGCTGGGCATGTTTAGCCTGGAGAAGAGGAGGTTAAGGGGTGATATGATAGCCATGTTCAAATATATAAAAGGATGTCAGCATAGAGGAGGGAGAAAGGTTGTTTTCTGCTGCTCCAGAGAAGCGGACACGGAGCAATGGATCCAAACTACAAGAAAGAAGATTCCACCTAAACATTAGGAAGAACTTCCTGACAGTAAGAGCTGTTCGACAGTGGAATTTGCTGCCAAGGAGTGTGGTGGAGTCTCCTTCTTTGGAGGTCTTTAAGCAGAGGCTTGACAACCATATGTCAGGAGTGCTCTGATGGTGTTTCCTGCTTGGCAGGGGGTTGGACTCGATGGCCCTTGTGGTCTCTTCCAACTCTATGATTCTATGATTCTATGATTCTATGATATCATAACATATTATAACTCTATATTTTCATTCATTTATCAATTCATTTTTGCATATTCTTATTAACTTTTGTTGCTGAATACCACTTATTGCCAATCCAAACATAATTTTAACATTCATTAATTTTACAATTTTTCTGAAGATAGTCTTTAAATTTCTTCCAGTCTTCCTCCACCACCTCTTCTCCCAAGTCTCGGATTCTGCCAGTCATTTCCGCCAATTCCATATAGTCCATCATCTTCATCTGCCACTCTTCCAGGGTGGGTAGGTCTTGTGTCTTCCAATACTTTGCAATAAGTATTCTTGCTGCTGTTGTTGCATACATAAAGAAAGTTCTATCCTTCTTTGGTACCAATTGGCCGACTATGCCCAAGAGAAAGGCCTCTGGCTTCTTCAGGAAGGTATATTTAAATACTTTTTTCATTTCATTATATATCATCTCCCAGAAAGCCTTAATCTTTGGGCACGTCCACCAAAGATGTAAAAAAGTACCTTCATTTTCTTTACATTTCCAACATTTATTATCGGGCAAATGATAGATTTTTGCAAGCTTGACTGGTGTCATGTACCACCTGTATATCATTTTCATAATATTCTCTCTTAGGGCATTACATGCCGTAAATTTCATACCTGTGGTCCACAACTGTCCCCAGTCAGCAAACATGATATTATGACCGATATCCTGTGCCCATTTAATCATTGCAGATTTAACCGTTTCATCCTGCGTATTCCATTTTAACAGCAAGCTATACATTCTTGAAAGTATCCTAGTTTTGGGATCTAACAGTTCTGTTTCCAATTTTGATTTTTCCACCTGAAAGCCAATTTTTTTGTCCAAATTATAGGCCTCTCTTATTTGATAATAATGAAGCCAATCTCGCACTTTATCTTTTAATTTCTCAAAACTCTGCAATTTCAATTTGTCTCCTTCTTGTTCCAATATTTCCCAATATTTCGGCCATTTGGCCTCCATATTGAGCTTTTTCTGAGCCTTCGCTTCCATTGGTGACAACCACCTTGGGGTTTTGTTTTCCAATAAGTCTTTGTATCTTATCCAGACATTGAACAATGCTTTCCTGACAATATGGTTTTTAAATGCTTTATGTGCTTTAACCTTGTCGTACCACAAATATGCATGCCACCCAAAAACATTATTAAAACCTTCCAAATCCAAAATGTCTGTGTTCTCAAGAAGCAGCCAGTCTTTCAACCAGCAGAATGCTGCTGATTCATAATAAAGTTTAAGGTCTGGCAGGGCAAATCCGCCTCTTTCCTTTGCATCAGTTAATATTTTACATTTTATTCTGGGCTTCTTGCCCTGCCAGACAAATCTAGAAATGTCTCTCTGCCACTTCTTGAAACAGTCCATCTTGTCCAAAATTTGCAAAGATTGAAACAAAAATAACATTTTTGGCAATACATTCATCTTTATAGCTGCAATTCGGCCCAACAAGGAAAGTTTCAAATTTGACCATATTTCTAAGTCTTTTTTCACTTCTGTCCAACATTTCTCATAGTTATCTTTAAATAAGTTTAAGTTCTTAGCAGTCATATTAACCCCCAAGTATTTTACTTTCTTAGCTAATGTTAAACCAGTCTCCTTCTGAAACCTCTCTTTCTCAATCGGTGTTAAGTTTTTCTCAAGAACTTTAGTTTTTGACTTGTTCAGTTTAAATCCTGCCACATGACCAAATTCTTGAATCAGTTCTAATACTCTTTTCGTACTAGATTCTGGCTCCTGTAACGTCAAAACTAAGTCATCTGCAAAAGCCTTCAATTTGTATTGTTTGGCTCCGACCTGAATACCTTTAATCAGACGGTCCCTTCTAATCATATTTAACAAAACCTCCAGGACTGAAAAAGAAAGCAGTGGGGAGATTGGGCAACCTTGTCGTGTACCTTTCTCTATCTTAAATTCCTCTGTCACCACGTTGTTAACAATTAGTTTAGCCTTTTGTTCTGAATAAATTGCACTTATACCATTTTCAAACCCTTGGCCAACCCCCATCCCCTGAAGATTTTTCTTCATAAAACTCCAAGAAATATTGTCAAAGGCTTTCTCCGCATCTATAAAAATTAAAACTGCTTTGGTATTTATGTTCACTTGCAACTTCTCCAAAATATTAATTATATTCCTCGTGTTGTCTGACAAGTGTCTACCTGGAAGAAAGCCAGCTTGGTCCTTATGAATCTCTTCCACTAATACTTTTTTTAACCTGTTAGCCAAAATGTCAGCAAATATTTTGTAATCCACATTGAGCAGGGATATGGGGTGGTAGTTCTTAAGTTGCGTCTTTTCAGACTCAGTTTTCGGTATAAGTGTAATGTAGGCTTCCTGCCACGACTCCGGTGCCTTTTTCCCCTCTAAAATTTCATTGCAAACCTCCTTTAGTGGCCGAATTAACCAATCTTTCAAAGATCTGTAGTATTTGGAGGTTAAACCATCTGGCCTTGGAGATTTACCCAACTGCATATTCTGAATGGCACCTTCCACCTCCTGTTCTGTAATTTTGTGACTCAACATTATCTTATTTTCTTGAGAGATTTTTTGTAGTCCATTTGTTCTTAAAAATTGGTCTAAATCAGTCTCTTTCTGTGGCCCAGTGAGATTTCTCTTTGAGGAAGTGTGGAGATGGGGAGAACAGAACCAGGATCGCAGGGGGTGGCGAGTGAATTCTTTGGAGGAATAGATTGTTTATTGGGACAGTTAAAATGTTTCCCTCTCTTTAAGGACTCCGCTGTAGAGGGAATTCTGGGAAAGGAAAGGGAAAAGAAAATCCCAGATGTTGTTTTGTTGTTTCCTCCAAGTGTAACTGGAATGACTCCTTTCACAGGGCATCTGCAAAGATGTCAAGTCTGCTCTTAACTAGAGATCCTAAGTGTTAAGTTGTGGGTGAACATATCAGATGACACAGCGATTCTTCAGACAGCTCTTATTTATTCACAGGCCAGAACAGAACTGAACTGAAGGGTTCAGCCAACCTGCTTATATAGAGCTCCAGTACAAAGCAAAGTAACAACTTTCTGTAACTATCCAATCACTAAACGTCACTTTCAATTCCTTATTTGTATATGCAGACCTGAGTGAAAACTATCTACAGTATCCCCCTGCTGGCCCAGGGTGAGAACTTCAGTACATAACACTAAAGTGGGTTTCATCTCCAAATAGAAAAAAGAAGGGGACGAGGGTCTCTCCGGAGAATGAGGCTCCTGAGAAAGTGTAGAGTTTGGTTCCTGAGGTAGCATCGAAGAAAGACACACGTTCTTCTTCATATTCCAGAGTCACTCGGATCCTCCTGGGCTCCTCACTCAGTGATAGAGAGGAATGACAGGAGTCTAAGGCTTTGTACTTATACCTCCACTTCCCCACAACCCAGATCCCTTCCTCAGGGCTTAAAAAGAAGAAGCCCTTTCTCTCCACAGACTTCCTAGCGACCCCCACAGCCCACCACTCTCCCTCATTTCCCACAGTGACTTCCCAGAAATGGCTGCCTGCTGTGAATCCCTCACATCCCAACACACAAGGCCGGTCACTGAATCTCTCAGGATTGTCAGGCAGGGCTTCATCTTTGTATTCCCTTCTCACGCTTTTCTGATCCTCAGACAGGATGAGGCAGGGATGGGCTGTGTCTGGATCCAGAGTGACATTTGCTGTTGAGAGAAGATGAGGAAAAGAGAAGAGAGACAGAATCAGCCAAGAGTCAGAGACGGACATCCTGATCCAAAATAACACCAAGAAGAAGCAGATTCCCTCTCAGATAAATGGGGATTCCTCATGTTCCATTCAGGATTGGGACCCCCCCCCCTCTTTCTCCCAGACTAACCTCAGAATAAATACCTTCCCTGTGGCTTTTTAAATACTTATTTTTGTTCCATTTTACTCAACATATTTTATCGTGTCCCTCCTGTCAATTCAGTCACCCTTCAAGAAGCAAAATAGCCCAGAAAATATTCCCTCAGCTCTTCTATGCAGTGAAGGGGAGGAGGGGTGGATGGGGGCAAGAGGAGAAAAATGGTCCTCCTTTGAATCTCACTGTGTGACTTGCCCAGTTGGGGCTTTCAGAGGCTTATATTGAAATCAGGGGAAATAAATCAATGTAGGCAACCTAACTAATTCCCTTCCTGAAAATACACCTGCATTTTTATATCTAAGCATTTTGAAACTAGCTGTGCAGAGACTGAATCCAGCACTTTATAGCACATCAAGGACAAAATTTAAATATAATAGTTTTAATTGGTAAAAAATGAAAATAAGATTGTTTTACGTTATTGCTTTGCACCCTATGTTTTTAGCTGTTCTTATTTTTATCCATAAGTCAGGGGAAAAGGCGGGATATAAATTAATAATAATAATAATAATAATAATATTGAAAAACAAATATATAATTTTGCTGTGTTTATAGTATATTTGCCTGCAAGATGGAGTCCCCACCAAAAATGGTCCTTTCTATAGTAACCCTCGGCTCTGCACAGGTACAGAACCCAAAGGTGTGACTGCAAGAAAATCATAAAGAGGAACTGAATACATTCGTATTTTATTTTGGAGAGTGTTTCCTATGTAATTTGATATCCTGCTAATGCTTGATTTTAATCATGGTAATGTAAACATGAGTTAAAAAGGTAAGGGACCCCTGACCATTAGGTCCAGTCGTGACCGACTCTGGGGTTGCGGCGCTCATCTCGCTTTATTGGCGGAGGGAGCTGGCGTTTGTCCACAGACAGCTTCCGGGTCATGTGGCCAGCATGACCAAGCTGCTTCTGGCGAACCAGAGCAGCGCACGGAAACACCATATACCTTCCCGCCAGAGCGGTACCTATTTATCTACTTAAATTTTGATGTGCTTTCGAACTGCTAGGTTGGCAGGAGCAGGGACCGAGCAACGGGAGCTCGCCCCGTCACGTGGATTCGAACCGCCAGTCCTAGGCTCTATGGTTTAACCCACAGGGCCATCCATGTCCTCAACAGTGCACATGACATTCAAATGTGGGTATGTGGACTACTTATTTAGTTAGAAGAGAGCAAAAGTGCCAATTAACAGTCCAATCATGAAATACCAGTCCCCAACCTCACCTTGAATTTGGTCCTTCACCCAAAAATTACCTTTCTGAGGCAGTCTGGGTAACAGATCATCTGAAGAAGCAAAGAGATATAAAGTTTGAGAGCTAGACTTTTATAACTCGAATAATTTCGCAACAAAATTTATACTTCATAACATATTTTGGACTAATAAAATCCCTGCAGCCATTCTTCATTACCTTTTATTTTTTCCTCCCCAAGATATAGAATGGGAATTGCAGCCCTGAATTTTGAGATCTCCCTCTTCAATTCTAGTGGGAAAGTCAGTGGATTTTCAGATGTCCCCCTTTGCTCACACCTGATGGGAAAAAGACATGTTAACCCATTTCAAATCCAGAATTTCTGAGGGCAGCAAAAGAAAGGAATTGAGAGGAGGAAAGAAACTGTATAAAGCCAAGAGGGAGAGGGAGAGGAATGGAGTCACAGCGGGGGGAAGATTTCTCCTTACTAGGGACTCCAAAGCCAGACAACTGAGGGCCGAAGGAGCAGCCCTTTGTCTGAATCTCTTCACTTACATCCACTCAAATGGAGAAATAAAATAAAGTCAAGTGATACCACTCTGCTCAGAGTTTTTCCATTTCAGCTGCACTGCCTACGACATGCAAGAAAGATGTGGAGGAGATAAAGATGGTTGCTGTTGTTGACAAAAGTGAAATGTTCCTTCTATCCTGGCGTGCTCTGGTCCATGGGGTCACGAAGAGTCGGACACGACTAAACAATGACATCCTCTTATCATGAACCCAAGTGACACCTTGAAGTTACATATTGCAGCTGGGATATGTTCAGGAGCATGGCAAACACCCCAACTCCTGCTCCCTGTTTTTAGCCCCACAGGTGACAGGTAACTGTGTGGGACTCTGTGGAATAGTTCCACAGATGGTCCATGGGACAGGTGTCTGTGTGGGACTGAGTGGGGCAGCCATCACGGAGTTAGCTGATGGTGTGGCAAATCTAGATACTGTGAAGTATTATCATTATCATTATTATTCATTTCATTTCTATTCCACATTATATTATATTCTTTCCCAGTTTACCTGTGAAATTTCAGGGAATGATAATGGAGATGAGCAGGATCCCCTTACCTCTGCAAAGTTCTTCTAACATCCTAGAAGGGAAAAGAGGAAAGTCAGAATGGAATTCACTGCCTACCACAGGCCCTGTAATGAAGACCCATCAGCCCCTGCAATGGATCCCCTCTGGGGTGAATCTGCCTAGCATATGCCAAAGTTTTGGATAGGTATGGATGCATCTAACAATTCTAACAATTTCTTTCCATTATTTTCCAATCTTAAGTTCCGTTCTTTTTTATTTTAAATGTTCTGATGAAAATTCATGAGGTCTCCTCTGTCTTTCCTAGGTATCCCTAGTATCTTGGCCAGTGGGGAATTTATGGATAACTCTTCCAACTGAAAGAGTTCCTTTTTCTGGGATATCCTTAACTTTAACAAAGTTAGCTAAGCAGCTTCACACTCCTTAGCTAAATCAGGTACTGCCAATCCTCTCTTCTGTGGGACAGTTTGCATAGTAACATTATCCACTCTGGGAAACTTACTTTGCCAAATAAAATTATCCATACTTTTCTGTCAGCTTTTCAATTTCCTCAAGTCAACCAAGAGAGGAAGAGTAAGAAACAAAACCAAAAACCTTGGCAGTATTGTCATGCTTATTGCACTGATCTTTGCTTCTCATAGAATCATAGAATTGTAGTGTTGGAAGGGATTCCAAGGAAGAGAAGCAGCAGCAGAAGAAGAAGAGTTTGGATTTGATATCGCGCTTTATCACTACCCTAAGGAGTCTCAAAGCGGCTAACATTCTCCTTTCCCTTCCTCCCCACAACAAACACTCTGTGATGTGAGTGAGGCTGAGAGACTTCAAAGAAGTGTGACTAGCCCAAGGTCACCCAGCAGCTGCATGTGGAGGAGCGGAGACATGAACCCGGTTCACCAGATTACGAGTCTACTGCTCTTAACCACTATACCACACTGGCTCTCAAGGATCATCTAACCAAGATGATTTTAACTTACCCCACCTTTTCATATCAGGTTTCTGATGCAGTCCTTGGCTAGTGATTCCCCCCAACACTGCCATTCCGTGAGGGGGCCAGGGGTGTGGTGGCAAGACCCCTGGCAGCAGGCAGGGTGGGATCCCTGCAAGGGGGCGCCTGGCCTGGGACTAAGCCCCCCCTTGCCCTCCCTTCGCTACATTCCTGCTCAGAGATGCAAGCCCCAACTCTGTGCCCCATTTGACAGCAGTCCATTCTACCTGACCTCCTTCTCCATCCCTCCCCCTTTGGTCGAACATGGTCCACCCTGTAAAGCTCCTTGTCCGAGAATTCCCCCTTTTCCTCCTACGGAGCTTCCCCTGTCAAAACCTGCTCTTTAAAGCTGAATCGGGCCAAACAGCAATGCACAGAAAACCCAATTTGTCATTGGTTGTGCTTCAGCTTTAAAGAGGAATTGGGGGGGGGACAACTGGGGGGGGGAGAGTTTGGGTAGGGACTGGGAAAGCACTGCCCTGTGCCTGGAAAGAGTACAGCAAAAGGTAAGTGTGGTTAAACCCTGAGAGAGGAACTTTGGGACTTCCGGTTAGCGCCAGCGCTTAATGGCGGATTTCTCCCGGAGCTCCGGGAGAGATCTGCTTCGTGGGTTCGGGTCCTGCCAGCTACGGCGGAGCGGGGACCCTCAAAAATCACAGGCGCGTAGCCTGTGAACTGGAGACTCGGCGGGCACCTTTGCGCCCCCCCGACGCTGTGAAATAGCCTTTTTAAAGGCTGCGGATCAGCGGAGGGTGTGTGGAGCGGTGCTGAGAGTCGCTTTCACCCAGCCTGCGAAGCGAAGCCGCGTCGCCATTAGCGGAGAGCGCTGATTTCTTCCGGTGAATTTGGACTAAAAAGAACAACTATCCGTGAGTAGGATTGACCTCTAAGATACAATTGGACACTAAAATTAAAGAAATTGGGCACCGAGACGGACAAGCACCAAAAAGGAAGTCTGCTTTCCGTTCTGTAGCAAGATCAAAGCGAAAGGCATTTAAGCTGTAACTGTTTGAAAGGAGAGTTGTGGGAACTAAGAAATCCACCATCAAGCAAAGAACTCCCTCCCCGAAGGCAGGAGGGGGGGGGAAGAAGACTTTAAAGTGTTTTCCTGCCATTTTAAAAGAAATTGAGCTATTTACCGCTGCTCCTATACCTGGGGATCGGACTGCCGGAGAAAAGGAACCGGCTAAGGACTGTTGCTACAAGAAGGTAAAAAAGTATCTTTAACTGACTTTGGCTACTCTCAACTTGAAACATTTACTTTGTTGCATAGTAAAGTTATTTCCAGGACATTACTGATTTGGATCCTTTAGAAAGAGAAAAGAACAATTGAAAGGGACTAGGAGGACTTTTGTTTATTTTCTGGAGAGTGTGGGACTAACTTGAAGGCAAAGAATTGACTTTACGCCCTCTAGAGGACTTATAAATTGTTTCAGCAACAAGTGGAGTTTAAAATTTGAGAATTTTTGTCTGACAGCTCAAGAGTGTGGGAATGACCTTGAGTAAAAGACTTTGTTATGGCAGATGGTAAAGAGAAAATTTACAAGAAAGAGGATTCACAAGAAACAACCTTGAGATCTGGCAGACAATACAAAGTTGATCTTTCCATGCAAAGAAGGGCTTCTGTATCAGGAGCCTCTGGAACTACAGTTGTCTCAAAGGCAAAAGTGAAAACAATGTCTTCAGAAGAATCATTTGCTAAGGTACTGGAGAAGATAAATGACTCTTTGGAGGAACTAAAAAAGCAAGGCGCAGAAACTAAAGTACAAGTTGCTGAAACAAATAAGAAAATTGAAGAAATCTCTGGGAAAATTGACTTAAACACAAAAAGTATAACTGACCTTGGGAATAAAGTGAACTCAAATGCAGAAGCAATTGGGAAATTACTGGAAGATTCATCTATAACACGAAAGATAGCTGAGGAAGCTAAAGAAATTGCAACTGCTGCTGAGGAAAAGTTTCCACCAGTGTTCAAGAAACTAGATGAGTATGAGCTGGCACTCTCTATGCAGGATATGCAACGTAAGGAGAGGAACCTAAGGATCAGACTTGTGCCGGAAAAGGAAGGAGACAACCTGGTGGACTACCTGACAAAAGAATTTTCTGACTTTTGGAAGCAGGAGCTGGACAAAGAAGAATTTAAGATAGAAAGTGCATTTAGACTGGGAGCAAGGCAGAGGAAGAACAGACCCAGAGACTGCTTAATAACTCTAAGATCAAAGGAGGAGCGAGACAAAATATTGAACCTGCATTACCAAACAACCCTTTGAATTGAAGATTTTCATATTGAGATTTTTAAAGACATTCCCAAAAGTATTTTGGACGCAAGAGGATTCTACAAGGACTTGGTGATACTGCTGAAAAGGAACTACATACCATTCAGGTGGGAGTTTCCCCAAGGCTTGTCTTTTAAATACAAGGGGAAGAAAAGAAGAATAAAGACAGTGAGTGATAAAGACAAGTTCTTAGGAGAACACGAAGAAGACCTACAGAAAGAAACGTTTCCAGGACAAGGGCATCCTTCATTAGATACGGATACGGAACCACCGACAAACGAGGAACAAAAATTGGGAGCTGTAGGAGGAAAGAGTAAATAACCCCATCATGGCTCTGCAACTTCTAACCTGGAATTGTAACGGTTTGAACATTCCCAGAAAAAGGAAAAATATATTTCATGCTTTAAAGAAAGACCAATTGGACTTGATTTGTTTACAAGAGACCCATGTGACAAGAGCACATAGAAAATTATTAATAAATAAAAGATTGGGACAAGAATTTATATCTTCAGACAGAGTAAAAAAGAGAGGAGTAGTGATTTATGCAAAGGAAAAGCTGCAACCGAAACAAATCTTTAAAGACGACCAAGGAAGATATTTGGCAATTGAAATTCAATCTCAAGGAGAAAAGTATCTGATAGTGGGAATCTATGCACCAAATGAAGGGAAAGCTGAATTTTTTAAGAAGTTGCATGAGACTTTGATGGACTATATGGATTATAATTTAATCATGATGGGAGACATGAATGGAGTAGTTTCAACAAATATGGACAAAGCACAAAGACAGGTAGTAACAAAAGATGGAAGACTACCAAAGACTTTTTTTGAAATGACTGACAATATGGACTTGATTGATATTTGGAGAACAAAACACCCATTAGAAAGAGAGGGAACCTTCATTTCTGAAGCCAAAATGACATGGACAAGGATTGACCAAATTTGGGTGACTAGCAGTATGGCGCAGAACATAAAGAAAGTGGAAATCTGCCCAAAAACCTTCTCCGACCACAATGCAGTAAAGATGGTGATGAGGCAAACAACAACTGGCTCCTTCAGATGGAGAATGAATGACATCTTACTCAGAGATGAGGAGATTTGCAAGAAGGCCCAAAAAACTTTGAAAGACTATTTTGAAATTAACTTAAGGACTAAAGTAGAAAAAAGAATAGTATGGGACGCAAGTAAAGCCGTGATGAGAGGGTTTCTGATACAACAAAATACATTAAAGAAAAGAAAGCAAAATGAGAGGAAGGAAAAAATCCTGGAAAAGATAAAAGAAGGGGAAAAGAAACTAAGATTGAAGCCAAAATCGCAAGAGATTCTAAGAGAAATTAAATTTTATCAAACACAATATATGGAACTGACGAATCAAGAATTAGAGTGGAAAATTAAGCAAATGAGACAAAAGACTTTTGAATCTGCTGATAAATGTGGCAAGTTATTGGCTTGGCAAATAAAGAAGAGACAAAAACTCAACACGGTAACAAATATAGAAGTGGAAGGAAAGAACATAAGTAACCCAGCGGAAATTAGGAACTGTTTTCAGAACTACTTTAGACAACTTTACACACAAGGGCCGCAGAAAGAAATGGATATACAACAATTCCTCGAGGAAAATGGGCTGAAAAAGGTCTCGCAGGAAAGTAAGACGATTTTGAACCAGGAGATATCAGCACAAGAAATAGAAGATGCCATTCAAGGCATGACGCTGGGCAAATCCCCAGGACCGGATGGACTGACTTCCAAATACTACAAAGTTCTGAAGGAAGGGTTGATACAACCTCTGAAGGAAGTCTGTAACGAGATTATGGAGGGGAGAAGGGCACCCGATACGTGGAGAGAGGCCTACATTACACTTATACCAAAGACAGAGACTGAAAAGACCCAACTTAAAAACTACCGACCCATCTCGTTATTGAATGTGGATTACAAAATCTTTGCTGACATTTTAGCAAAGAGACTGAAAAGAGTTTTGATGGAGGAGATTCACGGGGACCAAGCGGGCTTTCTCCCGAAAAGGCATTTGTCGGACAATGTAAGGAATATAATTGATATTTTGGAAAAGTTGGAAGTGAATATAAACACTAAGGCTGTTTTGATATTTGTGGATGCCGAGAAAGCCTTTGACAACATTTCTTGGAGTTTTATGTTGAAGAACCTCCGGGGGATGGGGGTAGGCCAAGGGTTTGAGAATGGTATAGGTGCAATATATTCTGAACAGAAAGCAAAATTAATTGTAAATAATGTGGTTACAGAAGAGTTCAAGATTGAAAAAGGGACACGTCAGGGGTGCCCTATCTCCCCATTACTTTTTATATCGGTCCTGGAGGTTTTGCTTAATATGATTAGGAGGGACCAGTTGGTTAAAGGGATTCAGGTCGGAGCTAAACAATACAAATTGAGAGCATTTGCAGATGACTTAGTACTTACATTGCAAGAGCCAGAAGCTAGTACGAAAAGAGTTTTGGAAATAATCCAAGAGTTTGGTCAATTGGCAGGATTTAAATTGAATAAGTTAAAGACAAAGGTATTGGAGAAAAATTTAACACAGGTTGAAAAAGAAAGGTTTCAGAATGAGACAGGGTTGACTGTGGTTAAAAAAGTGAAATATTTGGGTATAAACATGACAGCTAAGAATGTGAATCTATTTAAAGATAATTATGAAAAAACCTGGACAGAAGTGAAAAAAGATTTGGAGATTTGGTCAAACTTAAAGCTTTCCTTGTTAGGTCGAATTGCAGTTATAAAAATGAATGTATTGCCAAGAATGTTGTTTTTGTTCCAAGCATTGCAAATAATGGATAAAATGGACTGTTTCAAGAAGTGGCAAAAAGATATATCTAAATTTGTCTGGCAGGGCAAGAAGCCCAGAATTAAATTTAAGATATTA
Organism: Podarcis raffonei; assembly: GCF_027172205.1. Lineage (NCBI taxonomy): Eukaryota > Metazoa > Chordata > Lepidosauria > Squamata > Lacertidae > Podarcis > Podarcis raffonei. The sequence goes on along the minus strand of NC_070603.1, from coordinate 116,124,308 downwards.
ACGGATTCAAAGGAAAGAGGGGGGTTTGCCCTGCCAGACTTTAAACTGTATTATGAAGCGGCAGCTTTCTGCTGGCTGAAAGAATGGCTGCTTCTTGAAAACACAGACATTTTGGATTTGGAAGGCTTTAATAACATTTTTGGGTGGCATGCATATTTGTGGTATGACAAGGTTAAAGCACACAAAAGTTTCAAAAACCATATTGTCAGAAAAGCACTATTAAATGTTTGGATCAGATATAAAGATTTGCTGGAAAATAAAACTCCAAGGTGGCTGTCGCCAATGGAAGCTAAGGCAGTTAAAAAGTTAAACATGGAGTCGAAGTGGCCAAGATACTGGGAAATTCTGGAAAAGGAAGGGGACAAACTGAGATTGCAGAGTTTTGAGAAATTAAAAGGGAAGGTGAGAGATTGGTTGCACTACCACCAAATAAATGAAGCGTTTAAATTGGACAGTAAAATTGGCTTCCAGGTGGAAAAATCAAAATTGGAGACAGAATTGTTAGAACCCAGTACTAAGAATTTGTCAAAAATGTACAATTTGCTGCTGAAATGGAATACACAAGATGAAACGGTTAAATCAGCTATGATTAAATGGGCTCAGGACATTGGTCATAATATTTTGCTTGCTGATTGGGAAAAGTTGTGGACCACCGGGATGAAATTTACGGCATGTAATGCCTTAAGAGAAAATATTATGAAAATGATATATAGGTGGTACATAACCCCAGTCAAGCTTGCAAAGATTTACCATTTGCCTGATAATAAATGCTGGAAATGTAAAGAAAAGGAAGGTACATTTTATCACCTTTGGTGGACGTGCCCGAAGATTAAGGCATTCTGGGAAATGATCTATAATGAACTTAAAAAGGTATTTAAATATACTTTCCCCAAGAAACCAGAGGCCTTTCTCTTGGGTATTGTCGGCCAAGGGGTGTTAAAGACGGATATAACTTTCTTTATGTATGCTACAACAGCAGCTAGAATACTCATTGCGAAGCACTGGAAGACGCAAGATTTACCCACACTGGAAGAATGGCAGATGAAGGTGATAGACTACATGGGCTTGGCAGAAATGACGAGCAGAATCCGAAACCAGGGAAGAGAAGCAGCGCAAGAAGAATGGAAAAAGTTCAAGGACTATTTAAAGAAATATTACAAAATTAATGAAAGTTAGAATGATGTTGGACTGGAAAGTAAATGGTTACTATCAGTAATGGTTAAGACAAGGAGAATAAGGAAGATTAGTTTAAATTTTAATTAAAATATGGGAAGATTTGCTGAGTAATTGATAAGAACTTGGAATACAGAAAAGGGAGGCATGAGGAAGTCGGGGAAGAAAGGTATAAGAAACTAAGATATGAAATGGTACATGTTTTTTGTTCTGTTTTTGTTTTTTGTCTGTTTATGTATTTGTTACATGTTTGTGTTGTTATAAAAATCTTTAATAAAAAATCATTATAAAAAAAAAAAAGAGAGAGGAACTTTGGGCTGTTCCTGCCATAGTCTCACCTGCAGGAGTTCACTCGCTGGCTTCTGACTCTTCTCCTCCATCTCCCGGATGCTCCTTTCAAGAGAGGAGAGTTCCTCTGAGAGTCTAGCCAGGTGCTCCTCCCTTCTTCTTGTGATCTTCTTCTCCATCTCTTCTATCTCATTCAGCAGATGCTTTTCTTGTTCTTCCAGAAACTGGTGCAGTTGTCTGAACTTCTCCATGGTCTTCTGCCTCTCAGTTTTTGTTAATTTCTGCAAGAAGCAGGAAGAAGAAGGAAAAGAGGAGGAAAGCGTCTTTAGAAAGACCTTAATTTAAAATGTTATGGTAAAACAGTCAGGATTTCTCTGTTGCAGGATTTCTACATCATGACTTGGTGCTTCCAGTACATCTCCCCTTTGTAGTAATGGTGATACTTACAAGCAGTTGATTGCTTTCCTTTCCAATGTTTGCTTTATAAGTCTGAATATTCTCTCTCTCTTTCCTCAGATGCTCCAGGTGATCAAAGATGAGTGTCTAAAGAGAAAACAAAGTCTCAGTTTTGATTAGGGATCAGGGGTTGTCTTTAATATTATGCTTACTTCAAGTGCCTGGGGCCCTACTATTAGATTTTTGGGACTGTCGCAGCTGAGTATTGCAGGACCTGCCCCCTACCTGGCAGACAAGTCTATTTTGCAGGGCCATAAGAAACCCCCCCAAAACGGCCTTTCTGAGAAAGGAGAGGTCTGTCAGGAGAACAAGGCTGGCATTGATGGAACAGGCTCAAATGTTTATAATTCAAGGTTGTAAAGAGATAAGCAGATTCAGAAATGCACATGGCCGTGACGTGGTGAGGCTGGTGGGGCCATTGCAGGAAGGAGGGGGGGGCAAGCCCATGTAAGGACATTGAGCCAGTGTGGTGTAGTGGTTAAGAGCGGTAGTCACGTAATCCAGGGAACCGGGTTCGCGTCTCCGCTCCTCCATCTGCAGCTGCTGGGTGACCTTGGGCCAGTCACACTTCTTTGAAGTCTCTCAGCCCCACTCACCTCACAGAGTGTTTGTTGTGGGGGAGGAAGGGAAAGGAGATTGTTAGCCGCTTTGAGACTCCTGAAGGGGAGTGAAAGGCGGGATATCAAATCCAAACTCTTTCTCTTCTTCTTCTATAACTTTCGATTTCCCAGAAATCAGGTGGTATTGTATTCTGCAAATGTCTAAAAGTGGGCGCGCCCTGACGGGGGTGTGCAGATTGCGAACTTATTGCTCTGTACCTTTTGTTCTGCATATGCATAAATCCTGTTGAATCCTGCAAGGTTGGTTGCCACTTCGTGTGAATCTGTGCTCAGAGGACCCAATAGCAGATATGGAAAATGTCCAGCAATTTCATCTGGCCAAGGAGACTTTTGCAGTGGGCTATGCTGCTTTGGGTCTTGTTGTTTTGGCCCCAACTATCTAAAACATTATAAACTGTTAATAATAATTATTGTTATTATTGAACTGTTTTTAACTTACAGAAAGGTAGCCGTGTTGGTCTGCCATAGTCAAAACAAAAAAATTTTTTTCTTCCAGTAGCACCTTAAAGACCAACTAAGTTAGTTCTTGGTATGAGCTTTCGTGTGCATGCACACTTCTTCAGATACACTATAAGATACACTTATCTGAAGAAGTGTGCATGCACACGAAAGCTCATACCAAGAACTAACTTAGTTGGTCTTTAAGGTGCTACTGGAAGAAAAAAATTTTTTTGTTTTTAACTTGATTGTGTGTGAATCAGGGGTCTTTTTGGGATGTGCCTTGAAAGAGGGAGCAGAAGAGAGCCAGGTGGGGCAAATGCAGGGTAGGGGGAGGTGTGGTGGGGGAGGTGGAGCAGGCCGGGTAAGGTGCACATGGCAGAGGCCTGCTCTTGATGGGGCTACACTTCCTCTGAAGGAGTGGATACGTAGATTGGGGGTACTCGGGGATCCTTTGCTTGTCACTTGATGCTCAGGTGGCTTCAGTGGCCCAGAGTGCCTTCCATCATCTTCGGCTGGTGGCCCAACTGCACCCTTGTCTGGACAGGGACAGCCTAACTACTGTTGTCTATGCTCTGGTAACCTCAAGGTTAGATGGTTCAGAAACTTCAGCTAGTGCAGGGCAGCCAGGTTACTCACCGTGGCATGATGTTTTGATCATATTACGCTAATCCTGGCCTGACTGCACTGACTACCAATTACCGTATTTTTTGCACTATAAGACTCACTTTTTCTCTCCTAAAAAGTAAGGGGAAATGTGTATGCGTCTTATGGAGCGAATGCAGGCTGCGCAGCTATCACAGAAGCCAGAACAGTAAGAAGGATTGCTGCTTTCAATGTGCAGTCATTCCTCTTGCTGTTCTTGTTAAGTTGTGGGTGAACATATCAGACGACACAGCGATTCTTCAAACAGCTCTTGTTTATTCAGAGGCCAGAACAGAACTGAGCTGAAGGGTTCAGTCAGCCTGCTTATATATAGAGCTCCAGTACACATAATTGTAACAACTTTCTAAAACTATCCAATCCCTGAACGTCACTTTCGATCCCTTATTTGCATAACTATCTACAGTATCCCCCTGCTGGCCCAGGGTGAGAACTTCAGAACATAACACCTCTGGCTTCTGAGATTCAGAATATTTTTTTTCTTGTTTTCCTCCTCCAAAAACTAGGTGCGTCTTGTGGTCCGGTGCGTCTTATAGAACGAGAAATATGGTAGTTTCCAGGCCCAATTCAAAGTGCTGGTTTTGACCTATAAAGTCTTACATGGCTCAAGACTGCAATACCTCAAGGACCGCCTCTTCCCATATGAACCTACCCAGACCCTGAGATCATCTTCTGAGGTCCTTCCTAATGAGCCTCCTCCTCGAGAGGTCCGGAGGGTGGCACATGAGAACGGGCCTTTTCTGCAGTGGCTCCCCGTCTGTGGAAGGCTCTCTGCAGGTTCCAGGTGGAAAGGTTCCTCTTCAACGAGGCCTTGGGCTGATTGACATGTCTTTTTAAATGTGTTGTGTAAGGGGGGATTATTTGTTTGTTGTTCTTGTTTTGATATTTTGTGGGTTTTATATTGTAATTTGAAGTTGTGAACTGCCATGAGATTTACGGATGAAGGGTGGTATACAAATTTAATATAATAATAATAATAATAATAATAATAATAATAATAATAATAATATAGCAGTTCTGGGGGTTTCTTGGTTTTTTGCTGTACATTTTAAAATAAAGATTCATATGAGAACTTCCATTTCATTACTCTTACTGCATGCGTGCATACATACATACGGGTTAGGGTATTTTTGTATATATTTATATAATGTTTTCCCCCTGTACACAGTTGTGTTTTCTTTTCTTTTTTCTTTTTGTATCAATTTACTGCTTTATATTTGACAATTTTTAAATAAAATATCAACTTTAAAAAGCTACACAGCATTACTACTACTACTACAACACAGGAGCCCTTTTCCACAAGTGCAAAAAAATGTGCTCTTAAAAACAAAAACACATTTTTAAAAGTTCATTTTGAAGCAGAACAAAGTTTTTGTTTTGTTTTGAATAGCACAGAGATGGGCCCCTATTTTTGATTCTCATTTAGGTGCAGATTAGCAATTTTTGTTTGCATTGCAGCTATGTTGAAAGCATATTTTGCACATGCACACATACAGATATGAAAGGATTGTGTTAGCAAGTGTCAAAAAAACATCCTACCTTGTATTCCTGGGCAGCCTCTTCCTTGAGAACCACAGTGTGTGATTTATGCTCTGGGCATCGCTCACAAACCAAACACACCAATTCTGCATCTTGTTTGCAGAACAGGTGGAGTTTTTCTTTATGCTTCTCACATAGTTCCTTTCTCTGATGTTTGATACTTTCTACTACATTTGCCAGCTGGCAATTGGGGCAGAAATTCCTGTTCCGGATCTTGTCCATGCAGACGGGACACTTGCAGTCCCCCATCTCAATTTCATCCCGTACCTCACAGTGCTTGGTGATGCAGCCTCGGCAGAAGTTGTGGCCACAGTTCAAGGTCACGGGGTCTGTCAGGAGGTCCTTGCAGATGGGGCACAAGACTTCCTCTTCTATGTTCATGGATGGTGGTGCTGAGGCCATGATGGATCAAGAGTGTCTGGCTTTGTTGAGATGAGAGGCGGCTGCAGGATGGCAGTAGAATGTGAAGGGACTGGGGAATGAAAAAATGTCTGTAAGGTAAAAGCTATTCAGCATTAAGCATTTCCACATCCTTCCAGAGAAACTAACTCTGCGTTTCACTTTCTTATGCAATGAAGCCTCCACAATTGGTCCCACTGCCTGAAACTCATCTATAAAACCAAAACCAAAACTCATTTTCCACACTCCTTCACCTAAAATATCACCTTACCCATATGGGTCCACTAGAACACTCTGATCAGTGGAATTGACACTTTTACAGGTGCCACATAATACCCACACTGTATATGTAAGAACTCAAATGTTTAGTGTGGTGGCAGAGATACTTGTGGAACCTCCTGCATGTTGATAGGGGGAAGGCGCCTTCACAGGATTAGTTTCAGTGCCAGTTGATGGCATTCTTATTTAGACAAGCCTACCTAGCAGTTATAGGGACGTGGGTGGCGCTGTGCGTTAAATCACAGAGCCTAGGACCTGCCAATAAGAAGGTCGGCGGTTTGAATCAACAAGATGAATTTTAACAGGGAGAAATGTAAAGTATTGCACTTGGGCAAAAAAAATGAGAGGCACAAATACAAGATGGGTGACACCTGGCTTGAGAGCAGTACATGTGGAAAGGATCTAGGAGTCTTGGTTGACCACAAACTTGACATGAGCCAACAGTGTGACGCGGCAGCTAAAAAAGCCAATGCAATTCTGGGCTGCATCAATAGGAGTATAGCATCTAGATCAAGGGAAGTAATAGTGCCACGGTATTCTGCTCTGGTCAGACCTCACCTGGAGTACTGTGTCCAGTTCTGGGCACCACAGTTCAAGAAGGACACTGACAAACTGGAACGTGTCCAGAGGAGGGCAACCAAAATGGTCAAAGGCCTGGAAACGATGCCTTATGAGGAACGACTAAGGGAGCTGCTGGGCATGTTTAGCCTGGAGAAGAGGAGGTTAAGGGGTGATATGATAGCCATGTTCAAATATATAAAAGGATGTCACATAGAGGAGGGAGAAAGGTTGTTTTCTGCTGCTCCAGAGAAGCGGACACGGAGCAATGGATCCAAACTACAAGAAAGAAGATTCCACCTAAACATTAGGAAGAACTTCCTCACAGTAAGAGCTGTTCGACAGTGGAATTTGCTGCCAAGGAGTGTGGTGGAGTCTCCTTCTGTGGAGGTCTTTAAGCAGAGGCTTGACAACCATATGTCAGGAGTGCTCTGATGGTGTTTCCTGCTTGGCAGGGGGTTGGACTCGATGGCCCTTGTGGTCTCTTCCAACTCTATGATTCTATGATTATATGAATCCCCACGACGGGGTGAGCTCCTGTTGCTCGGTCTCTGCTCCTGCCAACCTAGCAGTTCGAAAGCACGTCAAATTGCAAGTAGATAAATAGGTACCGCTGCAGTGGGAAGGTAAACAGCATTTCCGTGTGCTGGTCTGGTTCGCCAGAAGCGGCTTAGTCATGCTGGCCACATGACCGGAAGCTGTACGCCGGCTCCCTCGGCCAGCAAAGCGAGATGAGCGCCGCAACCCCAGAGTTGGCCATGACTGGACCTAATGGTCAGGGGTCCCTTTACCTTTACCTATAGTAACCAATCCGTAACATGGCTCCTTACATCTTCAATTTAGGTTCCCCCCCGTAAAGTACAATTTCCTGTAAGTTACCCACTGTCTATCCTTATTCACTGTCTTGATTGTAATGGCCTCAATAGGAGATAGCCATAGGTGTATTTTCCTTTCCAGCAAATTTTTATATGTCTCATAAATTCTATACAGATTCCTCCCAAGAAGGTGATTCATAAAACTCTGGGTGGCTACCAACAGAATATTAAAATACAATAACCTATTAAACACTAAAAGCTTCCCTAAACAGGGCTGCCTTCAGAGGTCTTCTAAAAGTCTGGTAGTTGTTTTTCTCTTTGACATCTGGTGGGAGGGCGTTCCACAGGGCGGGTGCCACTACCAAAAAGGCCCTCTGCCTGGTTCCCTGTAACTTGGCTTCTCGCAGCGAGGGAACTGCCAGAAGGCCCTCGGCACTGGACCTCAGTGTCCGGGCAGAACGATGGGGGTAGAGATGCTCCTTCAGCCCACATTCGCCCAGAGTTGAACCTCTCAGCTATCATCCCACTCCAACACAAAATGCAAACACTCCCAGGGTTTATATATGCATTATTTTTATTATGTAAATTATTATTTACATAATAAATTGTTATTATTTCTGCACATGATGCTATCTAGGAACTCATATGGAATCCCAGTTTCAATACTATCTATGCCTACAAAGGTTTGCAGTCTTCATAACTGCTTCATTTCTGATCAGCCCGTGTTCTGATACGTCCTGCTGAAATCCAAAAATTTTTCATACCAGATATGTTGTTTGATGGGGGGAGGGGTTTTGTCCCCTTTAGTTCCATGACATTCCAAGAGTGCTCCTCCAAATGGCAATAATGGGGTAAAATTCTGGAATTATTGCAAAATAATTCTTAAGCAGTGTGGATGTGTGGGTGGTTTAGCGCCAATCCATGACTGGTGCACTATAACTGCATCAATGATACGCTGCAGTACACACCCGCAAATGCCCTCCAGTATAAAGGGGCCCCTCAACAGCCTGCAAGGGAGGTTTTGGAGCTTTTCTTTAATACCGTTTCATCTTTTTGGCTTTCATATACCACCCAAATAACTATGTACTTGAGGCATCTGATCAAGGCCTGTATTTTAAAATGAGTTTAAAGATTTGCAAATGTTTTATGCCAGGCAGAAAACCAGCTGGCTAAGGACTTTGGCAGATGTTTATCCTCCTGGACAAGGGCCCCCCTGATTTATAGCAGGAGCCAAAATTCTCAAAGTTGTAAAAGGGAATTATAGGCTGGGAGCAAAGGTTACACTGACCCTACATATTACAGAATATAATCAAGCTGCAAAAACACTAATTAAGAGTTAGTAAATAGTAGGATTTATTGTTTAACAGAAAATAATACCATGTGCCTCCCGTTAGAGACTAGCCACATTTTCCTAAGGTCAAAGGGCAAGAGCTAATGGGAAAAGCAGCTGGCCGGGAAAGGGGGGTGTAAACTGAAGAGTTTTACTTTGCAAAGGCCTTTTATTCTAAAAAGCTATCTATGTTAATGTATGAGATTTGTTGGCTTAAATGTAATTATGCAAAGGATTTAGAAAGTAAGAAATGTTAGATTCTTATGTTAGATTCTTATTTCATTGATGGTGTGTGAGAATGTGAACCCAAGACCTCTGTTTAAGACAAAATGTAAGACCATGAGCCATCTGTTTTAGCCATCTATTTTGGAATGGAGGGGCAACAAGGGCAAAAGGTGATCTGGTAATTAAGGTGCCTTGTCGAAGCAAATGTAAGATATATGGCTACTTGTTTGCTATTTATGGATAGAAGGAAATATAGCTCTTTGTCTCCCATAAAAGGTAATAGGAAATGGGTGTATCTTTTATGATTGGTTCTAGCAAACAGCCAATAGGAATTTCAACCAGGCTGATTGGACAGAGGCAGCCAAAGGAGGAGCAAGGGGGCTGGGCTGAGGAAATATAAGTGCTGGCCATCAGGGCTGGAGCATGGGCAGAGCTTTGGTAACCATATACCACTGTGCCTATCATTTATTTGCCTGACAAATAAATTATTATTTTAATTTCTCTATTGCTGCATTGAATATTTCATTCCAGTTAAGCGTTAACCACAAGCAGGGTGCTACATACTCTGGGTTGTCCATATATTAATATCAATAAAATGGAATATAACTGATTTAAAACCATCAATAGAAAAGTTGTACTAACAGCTACTCCAATAAAATAGTATAAAACCATAAAAAGCATAAGATCACGAACAATTCATACAGCACTAAAAACCAGCTAGAGAGAAAACAAAACTTATAAAGTATATAAAGTCATATTTACATAACCTCCAAGTGTCCCTATTTTCCAGGCACAGTCCTGGAATTACGAAAGCCATCCTGGCTTTTGATTTGATCCTGGGATGTCCCTATTTTTCTAACTGGTGCAGCAGCTGATAAGCTTGGGAGGAGGATTAGCCAGCACTTGTTTTGAGCAGTGGTGATGGCAGTGGTAGCTGCAAGGAAGCATCCTATTGCCTCTCCATGGCCACCACCGCTGGCCTCATAGCATGTTGAACAAATTTGCCCCAGGAATCTTCCCCAGAGGGTCAATTGCTCTGTGAGAAGAAGGAGTCTGACACCGAGATCAGGCCAAACCAAAGTTTGTTTATTCTCGAGACAGCACTGGACTGATCCCAGCCTTGCAAAGCAATTTGGGGCTGCTGCTGTTGTTTCAGCAACAAGGGGTACAAGTAGTTAGCCTTGCCTAGGGTGCAAAATGTGTTCTCGAAGCCACAAACATGAGTCTGACCAAACTGCGGGAGGTAGTGGAGGACAGAGGTGCCTGGCGTGCTCTGGTCCATGGGGTCACGAAGAGTCGGACACGACTAAACGACTAAACAACAACAGGGTGCAAAATAATCTGGCGCAGGCACTATTGTAGGCATGTTCACCCATCAAGTTCAAGGGTCCCCTTCCCTCCTATCCTCCCCAATCCTCCTTATGGGTGCAATAGGACGGCCATCCTTACTGGAAAGCGAACCCTCCTGGTCCCAATCCTCAGTCACTCCCCAGCACCAAAGCCCCTTCTGGAGCAGGACTCCCAGCCCCTCCTTCCTATGGGGAGCAGCGGAAACCCAGGCTTGGCAGCGAATCCTCCAGTCTGTAGGAACTGGGCAGGTATGGTAAGCCCGTCCTAAGCCAGGAAAAGGCCACTTGCCCTCACCCCAGACTGTGGGACCAGGCCGTGCCTTGAACCAATTTGTGTATGTGTATATCCGACCCATGGACTGAAGACTTACATGAGAAATAGGTGCGTGAAGATCACCACCAACATTTACCCCGAAGTTGTGAAGTTTTGTCTGAAGGACAGCGGCAGCTGCTGTTGCTGCAATCTGATCCAATGAGCATGTATACCAGAGCTTTCCAAACTGTGCGTTGTGATTGAGTGTGTCAGCTGCAGTGTGTAGGTGTGTCATATGAACACCCCCGCACTCCTGGAAAGGTGTTAGTTTGACCCGGGGGCCCTCAAACTTTTTAAACAGGGGGCCACTGTCCTTCCGGCAATGTTGGGGGCCGGATTACAAACGAATATGAACGAATTCCTATGCACAATGCACATATTTTATTTGTAGTGCACACAAAAACAGGAAAAACAATATGATACATATATTCTCAACAGTGGAAATAAACAGTTCTGCTTCTCTACCTTTGAAGGTGACTCTGAAACTTGCATATTGGTGAAAGTACCCTATGCATACTATTGCAGATAATTGCTTTGCAAGGATGTATTAGGAAAAACAACATACAAAAAAAGTGCATTTTAGGAGAAACACAGACTAAAATGGTGACAAATTTTCAAGAGTACCTTTTCTTGAAAAATATATTAAAAGAACACTAATGTGGAAATGTGGAGAACTGAAAGTAAGATTGCAAAAACAAGACACCAAAATGGACGGATTCAGCCATCCCTACCAGGGAGTAAATCCACTGAAAGCAGTGCAGTTACTTCTGAGTAAATACACAGACGCTTTTTCCCTAATGTATCCATACAATCATATGGATGCCTTCTCAGAGGTAAGTCCCACTGAATTCAATAAGGCTTACTCCCAGGTAAGTACACAGGGAATTACAGCCTTTGGGGTGGGAAACCTGACTAAGCTCACAAAGCTCACTAACTTAACTGCACGAATGCCAGTGTGCTTGGAGCCCTTTGCACAGGACTAGGCACCACAGAACGCTGCAGAGGTTATGCCAAAGCACGCAACCTTAGGTAGCCGCTGGCGCCAAAAGGAGCAGCAGCACGAGCAGGATCCTCATCCTGGGCCCGGCTGGCCACGACGCAGCGGAGGGAAGTTGTGGCAGCAGCAGGCGGCCGGCCCACTGGGCAAGGCAGCGCTGCGCTGCTCGGCTCCCATCTGTGCCCCCACTGCAAGCCCAAGCAGCCTCCGCACAGAGTATTGCGGCCAGCAGAAGTACCTGTGCGGGGAGGGGGCGGGGCTGGAGCAGAGGGGGCGGGGCTGGAGGAAAGGAGCAGCTGGCACGGCCCTCCCACCCTGCTCCTGTGAAACTTGCCCGCCTTTGCAACCCACAACAGCCCTGTGAGGTGGGCAGGGCAGAGAGGTGCACACCCAGCCCACAGAAGATTTGCGCTTAGAGGCAGTGTGACCTGGGGGTGGGCCGGGTTCAGGACACTGGCGGGCCGGATGTGGCCCATAGTTTGAGGACCCCTGGTTGAACCTCTCTTTTGCTAGTAAAACTGAATTACTGTGTTGCAAAAGGACGCATGTCTAAAAAGCGTGTCAGCAAGGTGAAAAGTTTGGAAAACTCTGGTGGATACTATAACAAGAGCCTTGCTCATGGTGGAACGCTGACATCAAGTGGTCCCCTGGAGAACTGCACCCAGCGTGGTCTTCATTGGAGCAATGAAACCCCACAGTCCCTAATTAGGAAAAGGGCCGAGGTGCAGATTTCCTTCCCTTGCTGTGTAAAGGGTCCCTCCAGGCTGATGTATTCTGCAGCATGTTCCTGACACAGTAAAAGGGCATTAGCACTGGGTTTCTTCTGCTTTGTTGATTGTTCTGGGATGCTTCCCCGATGCTGCCACATCACTGCTGCCTGGAGGGGTGGAAGAGCAATGAAAGCAGGTTGGAGGTAAACCAGAACATTTTTGGTATAAGGTTACAGGGTTTTTAAGCAGGACGTTACAGGAGACACACTTGGGTCTGCTAGTTGCTTTGCAGGAACAGAGTCAGCCTTCCAGGAGGGGGAGACTGGGCCTGTGGTGTGCTGAACTTCCTCCCGCCCTGGTTGTTGGACTTATGTGGATCTGGAGAGAGGGGGCAGGGAGGAAGGTGAAGGGGTGTCTTCTCCCTTCTCTGAAGCACCTCAATAGCCACCAAAGAGAAAACAAGAATGCTAGCTGCTGCCCTCGAGGGGCTGAGAGAGCCCTCCTGCTACCCCTGGCAACTGTTTCCTCTCTTTGCTAGGGAGAAAGACTTAAGAGGCTTTAACTCTCCCCCTTATTGACGGACGGGTGCTGCACCTGTGGGGCTGGGAGAGATCTCTTGCTCTGTGGGGAAGTGTGATCTGGTGGGAGGGTATTCCACAGATACTGAAAAGACCCTCTTTGGGGGAACATCTCACATCCAGGGTGGGGCCAAAGGGAAGACACCATGTGCATTATAAAGGGCAGACTTGGCCAAGTTGCTGGACTACAACTCCCATCAACTCTGGAGTCAGTGAGATTTCTCTCTGAGAAAGTGTGGAGATGGGGAGGCTGCATTTGCAAAGGGTTGGAAGTTGGGGCTTCACAGACAGTCTTCTTATTTCCTTCCTGCCTGAGATCCACAAGGCTATGAGCTTTAGTTGCAAAGGTGCCTGGAAGGATTGTTCTCCAGTGATCTATCAATGCCATCATGTGGGCATTTTAACAGCTGGTGGAGGTCCTGTCATGAGAGGAAGGTGAACAACAGAACCAGGATCGCAGGGGGTGGCGAGTGCATTCTTTGGAGGAATAGATTGTTTATTGGGACAATTAAAGTGTTTCCCTCTCTTTAAGGACTCCACTGCAGAAGGAATTCTGGGAAAGCAGAGGGAAAAGAAAATCCCAGATTTTGTTTTGTCGTTTTCTCCAAGTGTGACTGGAATGACTCCTCCCACAGGGCATCTGAAAAGATGTCAATTCTACTCTTAACAGGAGATCCTGAGGTGGGTTGCATATCCCCACAGACAAAAGAAAGGGAGGAGGGTCTCCCCAAAGAACGAGGCTCCTGAGAATGTGTGGAGTTCAGCCCCTGAGTCAGCGTCAGAAAAAGACACATATCCCTCTTCATAGTCCAGAGTCACTCGGATCCTCCTGGGCTCCTCACTCAGGGACAGAGGAAAGTAATCAGGGGATGTGAAGGCCCTGTACTCACCAAGCCACTTATCCAAAGCCCAGATGCCTCCCTCAAACCTTAAGGGGAAGAAGCCCTTTCTCTGCACAGACTTCCTGGCGACCCCCAAAGTCCACCTCTCTCCCTCATTTACAGTGACTTCCCAGAAATGTCTGCCTGCTGTGAATCCCTCATATCCCAACACACAAGGCCAGGAATTGAATCTCTCAAGTTTGTCGGGCAGGTCTTGCTCTTTGTCTCCGCATCTCACGCTTTTCCGATCCTCGGACAGGATGAGCCTGGGATGGGCTGTGTCTGGATCCAGAGTGACATTTGCTGTTGAGAGAAGATGAGGAAAAGAGAAGTGAGTCAGAATCAGCCAAGAGTCAGAGACGGACATCCTGATCCAAAACAACACCAAGAAACAGCAGATTCCCTCTCGGATAAATGGGACTTCCTCACGTTCCATTCAGGATTGGGACCCTCCCCTCTTTCTCCCAGAGTAACCTCAGAATAAATACCTTCCCTGTGGGTATTTAAATACTTCTTTTTGTTCCATTTTACTCAACATATTTTATAGTGTCCCTCCTGTCAATTCAGTCACCCTTCAAGAAGCAAAACAGCCCAGAAAATATTCCCTCAGCTCTTCTATGCAGTGAAGGGGAGGAGGGAAGGATGGGGGCAAGAGGGGAAAAATGGTCCTCCTTCGAATCTCTCTCTGTGACTTGCCCATTTGGGGCTTTCAGAGGCTTACATTGACATCAGGGGGAATAAATCAAATTAGGCAACCTAACAAATTCCCTTTCCTTGCGAACCTCCAGCATTGTTTTCTTACAACCATGATACCACTACACACACATTTGTTGTCCTAAAGGAGGCTAAAGTCTACATGACTAAGAGTTAAAAGATTTTGACCTTGGCAACAGTGACTGCAGCTGCAAACAGAGGATCCTCCTTCTTGTCACCCCCGCAAGCATGGAACCCAGGGCGTGACCCCCCCGCCCCCCGATGTGACGCCACTGGGGAGGAGAGATTACCCCCCGAACCATCAACCTTCCCGACACAGCCATGGCCAACAAAACCTTTTAATCACGGTAATCTAAACTTGATTTTAATTCTGTTAAGTCATTCTTTGTTAATAGCTTATTTGTATATTTCATTTCTTGATGCTTATATACGATGTACTTCAGTAGAACAATTAGAAAGAATTCCTGCTCACCCCTTCCCACCAGGTAACTGTGTGCTCGGCCCACCCCCACCTGGTGGGCCAAGGGGCTGCCAGTGGGATGTGTGGCCTGGAGTAGTTTTGGAGGACTAATTTTAAAAAATATATATTTAAGAAGCTGACAGGAATCCGTGCCTAGTGAGTTCCAGAATCTAAGGAGATATTGAGGGTCCCTGTTGAACAGGGGATTAGCGGGCAGCTCTGTGTGCAATTACCCTGTTGGTAAATAATCAGCACGATTAAAACCAACAAATTAGAAG
The DNA here is from genome assembly GCF_027172205.1 of Podarcis raffonei. Lineage (NCBI taxonomy): Eukaryota > Metazoa > Chordata > Lepidosauria > Squamata > Lacertidae > Podarcis > Podarcis raffonei. The sequence goes on along the minus strand of NC_070603.1, from coordinate 116,109,245 downwards.
ACGGGGGAAATGCAACAGGGAAAACCTCCTGGATGAATGGAGATGACTGAAGTTGCTCCTCATAGATAAATTCAGGCACCATATTTACGTGAATTTAATGCGCTATCAGATCTAATGTGCACCTCCATTTTCAACACCTTGAAACCAACAAAAGTATTTGCGGGTGAATGTAAATGTGCAATCAAACGTAATCGGCACCCTAATTTGTGCAATGTAATTTGACCATAACGGTGCACATTACATTCAAATAAACATGGTGGTTTGGGTATGTGGAATACTCATTTTATTAGAATAGAGCAAAAGAGGCAATAACAGTCCAATTATAAAATACCAGTCCCCAACCCCACCTTGAATTTGATCCTTAACCCAAAATTTACCTTTCTGAAGCAATCTGGGTAACAGAGCATCTGAAAAAGCAAAGTAATATAAAGTTTGAGAAATAGACTTTTATAACTCAAATAATTTTGCAAGAAAAATTTCACTTCATAACATATTTTGGACTAATAAAATCCCTGCAGCCATTCTTCATTACCTTTTATTTTCTCCATCTCAACATATAGAAAGGGATTTGCAGCCCTGAATGTTGAGAATTTCCTCTTCAATTCTAGTGGGGAAGTCAGTGAATTTTCAGATGTCCCCCTTCGCTCAAACCTGATGGGAAAAATACATGCTAACCTTTTTCAAATCCAGAATTTCTGAGTGCAGCAAAAGAAAGGAATTGAGAGGAGGAAAGAAACTGTAAAAAGCCAAGAGGGAGAGGGAGAGGAATGGAGTCACAGAGGGGGGAAGATTCCTCCTTACGAGGGACTCCAAAGCCACACAACTGAGGGCCAAAGGAGCAGCCCTTTGTCTGAATCTCTTCACTTACATCCACTCAAATGGAGAAATAAAATAAAGTGAAGTGATTCCACCCTGCTCAGTTTTTTTTCCATTTCAGCTGCATTGCCTACAACATGCAAGAAATATTTGCAGGAGATAAAGATGGCTGCTGTTGTTGACAAAAGTGAAATGTTCCTTCTATCCTGGCCTGCTCTGGTCCATGGGGTCACAAAGAGTCAGACACGACTAAACGACAACATCAAGTGACACCTTGAAGTTGTATATTGCAACTTGGATATGTTCAGGAGCATGGCAAACACCCCAACTTCTGCTCCCCGTTTTTAGCCCCACAGGTGACAGGTAACTGTGTGGGACTCTGTGGAATAGTTCCACAGATGGTCCATGGGACAGGTGTCTGTGTGGGACTGAGTGAGGCAGCCATCACAGAGTTTGCTGTTGGTGTGGCAAATCTAGATACTGTGAAGTATTATCATTAGTATTCATTTCATTTCTATTCCTCTTTATTATCTTCATATTATATTCTTTCCCAGTTTACCTGTGAAGTTTCAGGGAGTGATATTAATGGAGTTGAGCCGGATCCCCTTACCTCTGCAAAGTTCTTCTAACATCCTAGAAGGGAAAAGAGGAAACTCAGAATGGAATTCACTGCCTACCACAGGCCCTGTAATGAAGACCCATCAGCCCCTGCAATGGATGCCCTCTGGGGTGAATCTGCCTAGCATATGCCAAAGTTTTGTATAGGTATGGATGCATCTAACAGTTCTGGTTTCTCTCCATTATTTTCCAATCTTAAGTTCAGTTCTTTTTTATTTTAAATGTTCTGATGAAAATTCATGAGATCGCCTCTGTCTTTCCCAGATTTCCCTACTATCTTGGCCATTGGGGAATTTATGGATAACTGTTCCAACTGAAAGAGTTCCTTTTTCTGAGATATCCTTAACTTTAACAAAGTGAGCTAAACAGCTTCACACTATTTAGCTAAATCAGGTACTGCCAATCCTCTCTTCTGTGGGACAGTTTGCATATTAACATTATCCACTCTGGGACACTTACTTTGCCAAATAAAATTATCCATACTTTTCTGTCAGCTTTTCAATTCCCTCAAGTCAACCGAGAGAGGAAGAGTAAGAAACAAAACCAAAAACCTTGGCAGTATTGTCATGCTTATTGAATTGCTCTTTGATTTTCATAGAATCATAGAATTGTAGTGTTGGAAGGGATTCCAAGGATCATCTAACCAAGATGATTTTAACTTACCTCACCTTTCCATATCAGGTTTCTGATGCAGCCCTTGGCTAGTGCTTCCCCCCAACACTGCCATTCCGTGGGGGGGGGGCAGGGGCATGGTGGCAAGACCCCTGGCACCAGGCGGGGTGGGATCCCTGTGAGTGGTGCCTGGCTCGCACCCCCTCAAAATCATGTGCCTGGGGCTAAGGCCTCCCTTGCCCTCTCTTTGCTATACTCCTGCTACGAGATGCAAGCACCAACTCTGTGCCCCATTTGACAGCAGTCCATTCTACCTGACCTCCTCCTTGTTGGGATCTGTATTCGACCGAGCTGATAACGCTAATTTTCCTCCGGCCGAGCCTTCGTAATCGCCCCCGAGGATAATTAACGACCTGAGCCTTTGATGAGGCTCAGGCACATCCCATTCAGCAGAGAATCCAAAACAGCATGCGGAAGTGATGAGATTTATGGCTACATGCTATACTTTATTACTAAGCTACGCAGAGAGCAAAGAAAAAATACATCCTCTCCCTGTGAGAGCAGAGAGGAAACTGAACAAACAATGGAACAAAGAACAGGAAACCTGTCTCCCGTGAGACTTCCAATAGCCTGGAATCCCTGGAATGTAAACAGAGTCCTGAGACTCCAAAAGCACTGCTCAGTGACAAACAGAAACTAACATCCTCCCCCTTTCTGTGAACACCACTGGGCAGTGTGTTATGTACAATCTCAGTACAAACCCAATTTCTGTACATAGGTACCGTGTTGATCCTTCGGAACAACCTTGGACAATAAATCAGCAGGAATTTCATTAACTGGCATGTAGGACACCGTTACGAGTCCTTTCTGAACACATTCCCTAGCATGTTGCAGCTTCAATTGCAAGTGCTTCGTGCTTTGCTTACAACCTTCAGAAGTCAGCAAAGCCAAACATGCTTTGTTGTCCTGATAAACCTGGATTGGACACTTGAAAGGAATTGTCATGTCTTTACACAATTGTAATAACCATTCACAATCCACAAGTGAATAAGACAGTGCATTCAGTTCAGCTTCACAAGTACTTAAGCTTACTGTTGTTTGCGTCTTGCATAGCCAATCAAATAGACCCTGGTTGTACATATAGCAAACTCCAGACGTGCTTTTCCTGTCTGTAGTGTCACTTCCAAAACTTGCATCAGCATATATCTCAAGACCTCCAGACTTCTGATTGTTAAATCTCAGTCTGTAATGCATAGTGCCTTTCAAATAGTGTGCTATGCGTTTCAGAGCTTTCCAATCCTTAACAGTAGGATTGTTGACTTGTCTGCTTAGCAAATTAGTACTAACTGCAATGTCAGGTCTTGAACATCTGGCAATGAAGTTTAGTTTGCCTAGCACACTTCTGTACAGTGTTGTGTCAGAAAATGCTTCTTTAGTATCATCTACCTGATAACTTGTTGTCATCGGTGTGTCTACAGGGTTAGCATCCATCAGGTTTAGTTTGGTTAACACATCAGCAATTTTCTGTGACTGGTACTAGAATATTGCTATCTTGGTCTCTCTCTATTTCCAAAGATAGATCTTTCATGTCAAAGTGCTCCTTCAGTTGAGCTAGGGCGCTATTGACATCCTTCCAAAAGAAAAGAATATCATCAACATAAAACAAGCAATACAGCTTCTTTTGCCCTTCCTTTTTGACAAATACACATGGATCAGCTTTACCTTGCTGAAAACCTACAGAAACAACACTTTAGTGAGTTTAGAGTGCCAGCATCGTGCACTTTGCTTGAGACCATATAGGGACTTCTTTAGAGAACAAACAAATCCCTGTTTTACCTGTACGCCATCAGGTGGAAGCATATAAAGTGATTCACCTAAGGTTCCGTACAAAAATGCTGTATTCACATTGTGATGAGAAACATGTGGATTCTCTTCTGCAGCAAGTCTGAGCATAAGCCAAAGCTCTCCTATCTCACGGTGGGTGAGTAGGTCTCGTGGTAGTCTTCTCCTGGTACCTGTGAGAAACCTCTGGCTACCAATCTGGCTTTGTGCCTGACTACCTTGCCGTTTTGATCTGTTTTTGCTTTGAATACCCATTTGCTTCCAAGCAGTTTCATCCCTGGAACTGTTGGAACTAGCTCCCATGTTTTGTTCTGCTCTAAGGAATCAAGCTCAGTTTTCATGGCAGTTAACCATGGCTCAGCATCCTTCGGTCCAAAGCCTGGACCTCTTGGAAGCTTGAAGGTTCAAATACCTTCTTGGAGCTATTAACAGCAGTTACAGCTTTTGCCGCTTTAGCAAATTCATCAGCAAATCTCTTTGGAGGTCTACCTTTTGTGGCTCTTTCAGACCTGTGAATTAGATGTATGTATTTAACGCTCTCCTCTTCTTTCTTAGGAGAAAAGCTTGGGTAGGGACTGGGAAAGCACTGGCCTGTGCCTGGAAAGAGTGCAGCAAAAGGTAAGTGTGGTTAAACCCTGAGAGAGGAACTTTGGGCTGTTCCTGCCACAGTCTCACCTGCAGGAGTTCACTCGCTGGCTGCTGACTCTTCTCCTCCATCTCCCGGATGCTCCTTTCAAGAGAGGAGAGTTCCTCTGAGAGTCTAGCCAGGTGCTCCTCCCTTCTTCTTGTGATCTCCTCCTCCATTTCTTCTATTTCATTCAGCAGACGCTTTTCTTGTTCTTCCAGAAACTGGTGCAGTTGTCTGAACCTCTGCATGGTCTTCTGCCTCTCAGTTTTTGTTAATTTCTGCAAGAAGCAGGAAGAAGAAGGAAAAGAGGAGGAAAGCGTCTTTAGAAAGACCTTAATTTAAAATGTTATGGTAAAACAGTCAGGATTTCTCTGTTGCAAGATTTCTACATCATGACTTGGTGCTTCCAGTACATGTCCCCTTTGTAGTAATGGTGACACTTACAAGCAGTTCATCGCTTTCCTTTCCGATGTTTGCTTTATAAGTCTGAATATTCTCTCTCTCTTTCCTCAGATGCTCCAGGTGATCAAAGATGAGTGTCTAAAGAGAAAACAAAGTCTGAGTTTTGATTAGGGATCAGGGGTTGTCTTTAATATTATGCTTACTTCAAGTGCCTGGGGTCCTACTATTAGATTTTCTGGACCGTCATAGCTGAGTATTGCAGGACCTGCCCCTGGTCTTGTTGTTTTGGCCCCAACTATCTAAAACGTTATAAAATAATAATTATTATTATTGTTATTATTGTTATTATTATTTTGAACTGTTTTTATCTTGATTGTGTGTAAACCAGGGATCTCTTTCGGATGTGCCTTGAAAGAGGGAGCAGAAGAGAGCCAGGTGGGGAAGGTGTGGTGTGGGAGGTGGAGCAGGCCGGGTAAGGTGCACATGGCAGAGGCCTGCTCTTGAGGGGGCTTCACTTCCTCTGAAGGAGTGGATACGTAGATTGGGGGTACTCCTGGATCCTTTGCTTGTCACTTGATGCTCAGGTGGCCTCAGTGGCCCAGAGTGCCTTCCATCAGCTTCGGCTGGTGGCCCAGCTGCACCCTTCTCTGGACAGGGACAGCCTAACTACTGTTGTCTATGCTCTGGTAACCTCAAGGTTAGATTACTGCAATGCAAGACGAAAAACCCGCTAGACGAAAGGGTTTTCCGTTTCGGTGGCGCTTCGCAAGACGAATTTCCCTATGGGCTTGCTTCGCAAGACGAAAACGTCTTGCGAGTCTCGCCATTTCCCCCCGCTTCCCCCCCTTTTTCAAAGCCGCTAAGCCGTTAATAGCCTTTTAACAGCTTAGCCGCTAAGCCTTTAATAGCCGCTAAGCCGCTAAATAACAATTTGACACACGGCTGTGAGGCATTTGCGAGCTTTTTTGCGGAGAAGGTCTTGTTGCTCCGCCATGACCTCCCTGCCAATTTGGATACAATAAAGGAACTGGAGGCCCCTTGACTGTCCTCGGGTCCAGTATTGGACCACTTTGACCAGATATCCCCAGCCGATGTGGACAGACTCCTCCGAGCTGGAAAGCCCACCACCTGTCCTCTTGACCCGTGCCCGTCTTGGCTGATTAGAGCGTGTCCAGACGAGGTGCGGGCCCTCCTGGGGGATATCATCAATTTGTCCCTTGGCACGGGGACATTCCCAGGGGAACTGAAGGAGGCAGTGGTGTGCCCGCTCTTAAAGAAAACATCATTAGATCCTTTAGATCTATCCAATTACCGCCCGGTTTCGAATCTTCCGTTCCTGGGTAAGGTGATTGAGAGAGTGGTTGCTGAACAGCTTGGTGGGTTTCTGGATGAAACATCGGCTCTGGATCCATTCCAGTCTGGCTTCCGCGCTGGTCATGGGACCGAGACAGCTCTGGTTGCCCTAACAGATGATCTTCGTAGACAGCTGGATCGAGGCGGGTCGGGGCTGCTGATTCTTCTAGATCTGTCAGCAGCTTTCGACATGGTCGATCATGAACTTCTGGACCACCGCCTTGCCGACGTGGGGATCCAGGGCACAGTCCTTCAATGGCTGCGCTCGTTTCTCTCTGGTCGGGGACAGAGGGTGGCGCTTGGGGGGGAATTGTCATCGCGCCACTCCTTGGTGTGTGGAGTACCTCAGGGTGCGATACTCTCCCCAATGCTTTTCAACATCTTTATGCGCCCCCTCGCCCAGCTTGTCCGGAGTTTTGGGCTGGGTTGCCATCAGTATGCCGATGACACCCAACTCTATCTGTTGATGGATGGCCAGCCTGACTCGGCCCCAGACACACTGACCAGATGTCTGGAAGCTGTGGCTGGATGGTTACGTGGGAGCTGGTTGAAGCTAAATCCTTCGAAGACAGAGGTCCTGTGGCTGGGACGGGACGATATGGGATTGGGGGGGCAACTCCCATCTCTTGGGGCTGCCCTTAAGACTGACCCAGAAACTCCAGCGGGTGCAGAATGCTGCAGCGAGACTCCTTACGGGGTCTTCGCTGCGAGATCACATTCATCCGGTGCTATATCAACTGCACTGGCTCCCGGTGGAGTACAGGATCAGGTTTAAGGTGCTGGTTTTAACCTTTAAAGCCCTATACGGCCTAGGACCCTCGTACCTACAGGACCGCCTCTCCTGGTATGCCCCACAGAGAAACTTACGGTCTTCAAATAAAAACATCTTGAAGGTCCCAGGCCACAGAGAAGTTAGGCTGGCCTCAACTAGAGCCAGGGCTTTTCGGCTGTGGCTCCGACCTAGTGGAACACTCTGTCACAAGAGACTAGGGCCCTGCGGGACTTGACATCTTTCCGCAGGGCCTGCAAGACAGAGCTGTTCCGCCAGGCCTTTGGCCAGGGCACAGCCTGACTCCCTCCCTCGGCAATCTTCGCGGAGCTCTGGCCCAATGGTGGCCCTTGGCTTGAATTTAATTAATTTTAATGAATGATTTTAGAGTGTTGTTTGTGTTGTACTTTTGTATTGTTTTATTGTTGTTAGCCGCCCTGAGGCCAGCTTCGGCTGGGGAGGGCGGGATATAAATAAAATTTATTATTATTATTATTATTAAATCGCTAATATCGCTAATCCGCTTAGCCGCTAATGGGCTTGCTTCGCAAGACGAAAAAACCGCTAGACGAAGAGAATCGCGGAACGGATTCTTTTTGTCTTGCGAGGCACCACTGTATATGTAAGGCTGTCTCTGAAGATGATCCAGAAACTTCAGCTAGTGCAGGGCAGCCAGGTTACTCACCATGGCATGACGTTTTGAGCATATTACGCTAATCCTGGCCTGACTGCACTGACTACCAATTAGTTTCTGGGCCCAATTCAAAGTGCTGGTTTTGACCTATAAAGTCTTACATGGCTCAAGACTGCAATACCTCAAGGACCGCCTCTTCCCATATGAACCTACCCAGACCCTGAGATCATCTTCTGAGGTCCTTCCTAATGAGCCTCCTCCTCGAGAGGTCCGGAGGGTGGCACATGAGAACGGGCCTTTTCTGCAGTGGCTCCCCGTCTGTGGAAGGCTCTCTGCAGGTTCCAGGTGGAAAGGTTCCTCTTCAACGAGGCCTTGGGCTGATTGACATGTCTTTTTAAATGTGTTGTGTAAGGGGGGATTATTTGTTTGTTGTTCTTGTTTTGATATTTTGTGGGTTTTATATTGTAATTTGAAGTTGTGAACTGCCATGAGATTTACGGATGAAGGGTGGTATACAAATTTAATATAATAATAATAATAATAATAATAATAATAATAATAATAATAATAATAATATAGCAGTTCTGGGGGTTTCTTGGTTTTTTTGCTGTACATTTTAAAATAAAGATTCATATGAGAACTTCCATTTCATTACTCTTACTGCATGCGTGCATACATACATACGGGTTAGGGTATTTTTGTATATATTTATATAATGTTTTCCCCCTGTACACAGTTGTGTTTTCTTTTCTTTTTTCTTTTTGTATCAATTTACTGCTTTATATTTGACAATTTTTAAATAAAATATCAACTTTAAAAAGCTACACAGCATTACTACTACTACTACAACACAGGAGCCCTTTTCCACAAGTGCAAAAAAATGTGCTCTTAAAAACAAAAACACATTTTTAAAAGTTCATTTTGAAGCAGAACAAAGTTTTTGTTTTGTTTTGAATAGCACAGAGATGGGCCCCTATTTTTGATTCTCATTTAGGTGCAGATTAGCAATTTTTGTTTGCATTGCAGCTATGTTGAAAGCATATTTTGCACATGCACACATACAGATATGAAAGGATTGTGTTAGCAAGTGTCAAAAAAACATCCTACCTTGTATTCCTGGGCAGCCTCTTCCTTGAGAACCACAGTGTGTGATTTATGCTCTGGGCATCGCTCACAAACCAAACACACCAATTCTGCATCTTGTTTGCAGAACAGGTGGAGTTTTTCTTTATGCTTCTCACATAGTTCCTTTCTCTGGAGTTTGATTCTTTCTACTACATTTGCCAGCTGCCAATTGGGGCGGAAATTCCTGTTCCAGATCTTGTCCATGCAGACGGGACACTTGCAGTCCCCCATCTCAATTTCATCCCGTACCTCACAGTGCTTGGTGATGCAGCCTTGGCAGAAGTTGTGGCCACAGTTCAAGGTCACGGGGTCTGTCATGAGGTCCTTGCAGATGGGGCACAAGACTTCCTCTTCTATGTTCATGGATGGTGGTGCTGAGGCCATGACGGATCAAGAGTGTCTGGCTTTGTTGAGCTGAGAGGCGGCTGCAGGATGGCAGTAGAATGTGAAGGGACTGGGGAATGAAAAAATGTCTGTAAGGTAAAAGCTGTTCAGCATTAAGCATTTCCACATCCTTCCAGAGAAACTAACTCTGCGTTTCACTTTCTTATGCAATGAAGCCTCCACAATTGGTCCCACTGCCTGAAACTCATCTATAAAACCAAAACCAAAACTCATTTTCCACACTCCTTCACCTAAAATATCACCTTACCCATATGGGTCCACTAGAACACTCTGATCAGTGGAATTGACACCTTTACAGGTGCCACATAATACCCACACTGTGTATGTAAGAACTCAAATGTTTAGTGTGGTGGCAGAGATACTTGTGGAACCTCCTGCATGTTGATAGGGGAAGGCACCTTCACAGTATTAGTTTCAGTGCCAGTTGATGGCATTCTTATTTAGACAAGCCTACCTAGCAGTTATAGGGACGTGGGTGGCGCTGTGGGTTAAACCTCAGAAGTTCGGCGGTTTGAATCCCCACGACGGGGTGAGCTCCCGTTGCTCGGTCCCTGCTCCTGCCAACCTAGCACTTCGAAAGCACGTCAAAGTGCAGGTAGATAAATAGGTACCACTCCGGCAGGAAGGTAAACGGCATTTCCGTGTGCTGTTCTGGTTCGCCAGAAGCAGCTTAGTCATGCTGGCCACATGACCAGAAGCTGTACGCTGGCTCCCTCCGTCAGTAAAGCGAGATGAGCGCCGCAACCCCAAAGTCGTCCGCGACTGGACCTAATGGTCAGGGGTCCCTTTACCTTTACCTATAGTAACCAATCCGTAACATGGCTCCTTACATCTTCCACTGATTTCAATTTAGGTTCCCACCCTGTAAAGTACAACAATTTCCTGTAAGTTACCCACTGTCTATCCTTATTCATTGTCTTGATTGTAATGGCCTCAATAGGAGATAGCCATAGGTGTATTTTCCTTTCCAGCAAATTTTTATATGTCTCCTAAACTCTATACAGATTCTTCCTAAGAAGGTGATTCATAAAACTCTGGTGATACGCTGCAGTACACACCCGCAAATGCCCTCCAGTATAGAGGGTCCTCTCAACAGCCTGCTAGGGAGGTTTTGGAGCTTTTCTTTAATACTGTTTCATCTTTTTGGCTTTCATATACCTCCCAAATAACCATGTACTCTGGTATTCCGTATATTAATATCAATAAAATGGAATATAACTGATTTAAAACCATCAATAGAAAAACTGTATTAACAGCTACTACAACAAAATAGTATGAAACCATAAAAAGCATAAGATCACGAACAATTCATACAGCACTAAAAACCAGCTAGAGAGAAAACAAAACTTATAAAGTATATAAAGTCATATTTACATAACCTCCAAGTGTCCCTATTTTCCAGGCACAGTCCTGGAATTACGAAAGCCATCCTGGCTTTTGATTTGATCCTGGGATGTCCCTATTTTTCTCACTGGTGCAGCAGCTGATAAGCTTGGGAGGAGGATTAGCCGGCATTTGTTCTGAGCAGTGGTGAGAATAGTGATGGCTGCAAGGGAGCATCCTATTGCCTCTCCATGGCCACCACCGCTGGCCTCATAGCATGTTGAACAAATTTGCCCCAGGGATCTTCCCCAGAGGGTCAATTGCTCTGTGAGAAGGAGTCTGACACAGAGATCAGGCCAAACCAAAGTTTGTTTATTCTCGAGACAGCACTGGACTGATCCCAGCCTTGCAAAGCAGTTTGGGGCTGCTGCTGTTGTTTCAGCAGCAAGTATTTAGCCTTGCCTAGGGTACAAAATAATCTTACGCAGGCACTATTGTAGGCATGTTCACCCATCAAGTTCAAGGGTCCCCTTCCCTCCTATCCTACCCAATCCTCCTTATGGGTACAATAGGGCGGCCATCCTTACTGGAAAGCGAACCCTCCTGGTCCCAATTCGGTCACTGCCCAGCACCAAAGCCCCTCCTGGAGCAGGACTCCCAGCCCCTCCTTCCTATGGGGAGCAGCGGAAACCCAGGCCTGGCAGTGACTCCTCCAGTCTGTAGGAACTGGGCAGGTATGGTAAGCCCGTCCTAAGCCAGGAAAAGGCCACTTGCCCTCACCCCAGACTGTGGGACCAGGCCGTGCCTTGAACCAATTTGTGTATGTGTATATCCGACCCATGGACTGAAGACTTACGTGAGAAGTAGGTGTGTGAAGACCACCACCAACATTTACCCCGAAGTTGTGAAGTTGTTTTGTCTGAAGGACAGCGGCAGCTGTTGCTGCAATCTGACCCAATCAGCACATATACCAGAGCCTTGTGATTGACTGTGTCAGCTGCAGTGTGTAGGTGTGTCACACAAACACCCCTGCGCTCCTGGAAAGGTGTTAGTTTGACCCAGGGGTCCTCAAACTTTTTAAACAGGGGGCCAGTTCACTGTCCTTCAGGCAATGTTGGGGGCCGGACTATGAACGAATTCCTATGCACACTGCACATATTTTATTTGTAGTGCACAAAAAACAGGAAAAACAATACGATACATATATTCCCAACAGTGGAAATAAACAGTCCTGCTTCTCTACCTTTGAAGGTGACTCCAAAACTTGCATATCGGTGAAAGTACCTTATGCATACTATTGCAGATAATTGCTTTGCAAAGATGTATTAGGAAAAACAACATACAAAAAAGTGCATTTTAGGAGAAACACAGACTAAAATGGTGACAAATTTTCAAGAGTACCTTTTCTTGAAAAATATATTAAAAGAACACTAATGTGGAAATGTGGAGAACTGAAAGGAAGATTGCAAAAACAAGACACCAAAATGGACGGATTCAGCCATCCCTACCAGGGAGTAAATCCACTGAAAGCAGTGCAGTTACTTCTGAGTAAATACACAGACGCTTTTTCCCTAATGTATCCATACAATCATATGGCTGCCTTCTCAGAGGTAAGCCCCACTGAATTCAATAAGGCTTACTCCCAGGTAAGTACACAGGGAATTACAGCCTTTGGGGTGGGAAACCTGACTAAGCTCACAAAGCTCACTAACTTAACTGCACGAATGCCAGTGTGCTTGGAGCCCTTTGCACAGGACTAGGCACCACAGAACGCTGCAGAGGTTATGCCAAAGCACGCAACCTTAGGTAGCCGCTGGCGCCAAAAGGAGCAGCAGCACGAGCAGGATCCTAGTGGCAGCAGCAGGCGGCCGGCCCACTGGGCAAGACAGCGCTGCGCTGCTCGGCTCCCATCTGTGCCCCCACTGCAAGCCCAAGCAGCCTCCGCGCAGAGTATTGCGGCCAGCAGAAGTACCTGTGCGGAGAAGGGCGGGGCTAGCAGAGGCGGCGGGGCTGGAGGAAAGGAGCAGCTGGCACGGCCACCCGGGATCCCCTCCCACCCTGCTCCTGTGGAACTTGCCCGCCTTTGCATCCCACAACAGCCCTGTGAGGTGGGCAAGGCAGAGAGGTACACGCCGCAGCCCACAGAGGATTTGGGCTTAGAGGCAGTGTGACCTGGGGGTGGGCCGGGTTCAGGACACGGGCGGGCCGGATGTGGCCCATAGTTTGAGGACCCCTGGTTGAACCTCTCTTTTGCTAGTAAAACTGAATTACTGTGTTGCAAAAGGACGCATGTCTAAAAAGCGTGTCAGCAAGGTGAAAAGTTTGGAAAGCTCTGGTGGATACTATAACAAGAGCCTTGCTCATGGTGGAACGCTGACATCAAGTGGTCCCCTGGAGAACTGCACCCAGCGTGGTCTTCATTGGAGCAATGAAACCCCACAGTCCCTAATTAGGAAAAGGGCCGAGGTGCAGATTTCCTTCCCTTGCTGTGTAAAGGGTCCCTCCAGGCTGGTGTATTCTGCAGCATGTTCCTGACACAGTAGAAGGGCATTAGCACTGGGTTTCTTCTGCTTTGTTGATTGTTCTGGGATGCTTCCCCGATGCTGCCACATCACTGCTGCCTGGAGGGGTGGAAGAGCAATGAAAGCAGGTTGGAGGTAAACCAGAACATTTTTGGTATAAGGTTACAGGGTTTTTAAGCAGGACGTTACAGGAGACACACTTGGGTCTGCTAGTTGCTTTGCAGGAACAGAGTCAGCCTTCCAGGAGGGGGAGACTGGGCCTGTGGTGTGCTGAACTTCCTCCCGCCCTGGTTGTTGGACTTATGTGGATCTGGAGAGAGGGGGCAGGTGGAAGGTGAAGGGGTGTCTTCTCCCTTCTCTGAAGCACCTCAATAGCCACCAAAGAGAGAACAAGAATGCTAGCTGCTGCCCTCGAGGGGCTGAGAGAGCCCTCCTGTTACCCCTGGCAACTGTCTCCTCCCTTTGCTAGGCAGAAAGACTTAAGAGGCTTGGAGACATCTCCACTACCCTGAACACTTAACTCTCCCCCTTATTGACGGACGGGTGCTGCACCTGTGGGGCTGGGAGAGATCTCTTGCTCTGTGGGGAAGTGTGATCTGGTGGGAGGGCATTCCACAGATACTGAAAAGACCCTCTTTGGGGGAACATCTCACATCCAGGGTGGGGGCCAAAGGGAAGACACCATGTGGATTATAAAGGGCAGACTTGGCCAAGTTGCTGGACTACAACTCCCATCAACTCTGGATTCAGTGAGATTTCTCTCTGAGGAAGTGTGGAGATGGGGAGGCTGCATTTGCAAAGGGTTGGAAGTTGGGGCCTCACAGACAGTCTTCTTATTTCCTTCCTGCCTGAGATGCACAAGCTTTAGTTGCAAAAGTTGCCTGGAGGGGTTGTTCTCCAGTAATCTATCAATGCCATCATGTGGGCATTTTAACAGCTGGTGGAGGTTTGGTCATGAAAGGAAGGTGAACAACAGAACCAGGATCACAGGGGGTGGCGAGTGCATTCTTTGGAGGAATAGATTGTTTATTGGGACAATAAAAGTGTTTCCCTCTCTTTAAGGACTCCACTGCAGAAGGAATTCTGGGAAAGCGGAGGGAAAAGAAAATCCCAGATTTTGTTTTGTCGTTTCCTCCAAGTGTGACTGGAATGACTCCTCTCACTGGGCATCTGCAAAGATGTCAATTCTACTCTTAACAGGAGATCCTGAGGTGGGTTGCATATCCCCACAGACAAAAGAAAGGGAGGAGGGTCTCCCCAAAGAACAAGGCTCCTGAGAATGTGTGGAGTTCAGCCCCTGAGTCTGCGTCAGAAAGAGACACATATCCCCCTTCATAGTCCAGAGTCACCCGGATCCTCCTGGGCTCCTCACTCAGGGACAGAGGAGAGCAATGAGGGGAGGTGCAGGCCTTGTATTTGCCATGCCACTTTCCCACAGCCCAGATGCCTCTCTCAGGCCTTAAGGAGAATAGGCCCTTTCTCCCCATAGACTTCCTTGCGACCCCTATAGCCCACAATTCCTCACTTCCCATATTGACTTCCCAGAAATGTCTGCCTGCTGTGAATCCCTCACATCCCAACACACAAGGCCAGTCACTGAATCTCTCAGGATTGTCAGGCAGGGCTTCATCTTTGTATTCCCTTCTCACGCTTTTCCCATCCTCGGACAGGATGAGGCAGGGATGGGCTGTGTCTGGATCCAGAGTGACATTTGCTGTTGAGAGAAGATGAGGAAAAGAGGAGAGAGGCAGAATCAGCCGAGAGTCAGAGACGGACATCCTGATCCAAAATAACACCAAGAAGAAGCAGATTCCCTCTCAGATAAATGGGACTTCCTCATGTTCCATTCAGGATTGGGACCCCCCCCCCTCTTTCTCCCAGACTAACCTCAGAATAAATACCTTCCCTGTGGATTTTTATCTACTTCTTTTTCTGCCATTTTTCTCAACATATTTTATTGTGTCCCTCCTGTCAATTCAGTCACCCTTCAAGAAGCAAAACAGCCCAGAAAATATTCCCTCGTATCTTCTATGCAATGAAGGGGAGGAGGGAAGGATGGGGGCAAGAGGAGAAAAATGGTCCTCCTTTGAATCTCTCTCTGTGACTTGCCCATTTGGGGCTTTCAGAGGCTTACATTGAAATCAGGGGGAAGAAATCAAATTAGGCAACCTAACAAATTCCCTTCCCTTGCGAACCTCCAGCATTGTTTTCTTACAACCATGATACCACTACACACACATTTGTTGTCCTAAAGGAAGCTAAAGTCTATCTGACTAAGAGTTAAAAGATTTTGACCTTGGCAACAGTGATCCTAAAGTTTCTTTACTGTCCTGAAAATACACCCGCATTTTTATATTTAAGCATTTTGATATTAGCTGTGCAGAGACTGAATCCAGCACTTTATAGCACATCAAGGACAAGCTGGCTGTAGTGGGAGCATACTAGCTAGGATTGCCATATTTAAAATAGTAACTATGGACAAAATATTGTTTACCTTTACCCACAAAGTTGTTGTGGGTTCCCCCCCGCTAAGTGGTTGAGGTTTTCTAAGGAAATCTTCCAGGGGGGGAGGGCAGGGGCGAAGGAAGGCATCCAGGCTGCAGCGGTGCCAGAGGGATCCCGGCACCGTCTGTACGGTGCTGGAGTTGCGCCGGCGGCAAACTGCTATAAAGCCCATGTGCAGCATTGCTACGTACTATGCATGTGTGCGACGGCACACATGCACGGTACTTAGCACTTTGCTGCCAGTGCTGGGATCCTCCGCTCTCAGCTGCAGCTACAAACGGAGGATCCTCTAAAGATTACCCCCCAACCATATCACAGCCACAACTTGCACGACGCAGCCACGGCCAACAAAACCTTTAATCACGGTAATCTATACTTGATTTTAATTCTGTTAATTCATTGTTTGTTAATAGCTTATTTGCATATTACATTTATTGATGCTTATTTATGATGTATTGCAGTAGAACAATTGGAAAGAATTCCCACTCACCCCTTCCCAACAGGTGGGCAGAGTTTGCGGCCCTGTGCGGGGCCACCTGGCCGGGTGCCACCCATCAGGTAACTGTGTGCCCGGTGCACCCCCACCTGGTGGGCCAATGGGCTGCCGGTGGGGTGTGTGGGGTGGGGTGTGAGTAGGTTTGGAAGACTAATTTCTAAAAAATTATATTTAAAAAGCTGACAGGAATCCGTGCCTAGTGAGTTCCAGAATCTAAGGAAATATTGAGGGTCCCTGTTGAACAGAGGATTAGGGCCAAATTAAAATGTAGAAGTGGGCAGCTCTGTGTGCAATTACCCTGTTGGTAAATAATCAGCATGATTAAAACCAACAAATTAGAAGACGGGGGGCGGGGGGGGGAATGCAACAGGGAAAACCTCCTTGATGAATGCAGAAGACAGAAGTTGATCCTCATAGATAAATTCAGGTACCATATTTAGGTGAATCTAATGCTCTATCAAATCTAATTTTCAATACCTTGAAACCAAAAAAGGAATTTGCAGGTGAACGTAAATGTGCAATCAAATGTAATGGGCACCCTAATATTTGCAATGTAATTTGACCATAAGGGTGCACATTACATTCATGTTTAATGTGGAGAAGATCAAAGAATCTAGTAAAAGCAAAGGGGGAAGGAGAAGAATTAGGCTGCAAAATATCATATGCAGATACTACTTCTCCCTCTCTTAGAATAACACAAAGGGCAGGACAGATCACAATCCCATTGAAATACCAGTCCCCAACCCCACCTTGAATTGGTCCCTCACCCAAAATTTACCTTTCTGAAGCAGTCTAGATAACAGAGCATCTGAAGAAGAAAAGAGATATAAAGTTTGAGAAACAGACTTTTATAACTCAAATAATTTTGCAACAATATTTTCACTTCATAACATATAAAATCCCTGCAGCCATTCTTCATTACCTTTTATTTTTTCCTCCCCAAGATATAGAATGGGAATTGCAGCCCTGAATTTTGAGATCTTCCTCTTCAATTCTAGTGGGAAAGTCAGTGGATTTTCAGATGTCCCCCTTCGCTCACACCTGATGGGAAAAAGACATGTTAACCCATTTCAAATCCAGAATTTCTGAGGGCAGCAAAAGAAAGGAATTGAGAGGAGGAAAGAAACTGTATAAAGCCAAGAGGGAGAGGGAGAGGAATGGAGTCACAGAGGGGGGAAGATTTCTCCTTACTAGGGACTCCAAAGCCAGACAACTGAAGGCCAAAGGAGCAGCCCTTTGTCTGAATCTCTTCACTTACATCCACTCAAATGGAGAAATAAAATAAAGTCAAGTGATACCACTCTGCTCAGAGTTTTTCCATTTCAGCTGCACTGCCTACGACATGCAATAAAGATGTGCTGTTGTTGACACAAGTGAAATGTTCCTTCTATCCCAGCCTGCTCTGGTCCATGGGGTCACAAAGAGTCGGACACGACTAAACAATGACATCCTCTTATCATGAACCCAAGTGACACCTTGAAGTTACATATTGCAGCTGGGATATGTTCAGGAACATGGTAAACACCCCAACTCCATCTCCTCGTTTTTAGCCCCACAGGTGACAGGTAACTGTGTGGGACTCTGTGGAATAGTCCCACATTATTACTCATTTCATTTCTATTCCACTTTATAATCTTCATAATATATTCTATCCCAGTCTACCTGTGAAGTTTCAGGGAGTGATATTAATGGAGTTGAGCAGGGTCCCCTTACCTCTGCAAAGTTCTTCTAACATCCTAGAAAGGAAAAGAGGAAAGTCAGAATGGAATTCACTGCCTACCACAGGCCCTGTAATGAAGACCCATCAGCCCCTGCAATGGATGCCCTCTGGGGTGAATCTGCCTAGCATATGCCAAAGTTCTCGATAGGCATGGATGCATCTAACAATTCTGGTTAGATTGGGAGAAAAGCAATCACAAACCTAGACAGCATCTTAAAAAGCAGAGACATCACTTTGCCAACAAAGGTCCGTATAGTTAAAGCTATGGTTTTCCCAGTAGTGATGTATGGAAGTGAGAGCTGGACCATAAAGAAGGTTGATTGCCGAAGAATTGATGCTTTTGAATTATGGTGCTGGAGATCAAACCGGTGGCGTAGCGTGGGTTGTCAGCACCCGGGGCAAGGCAAGTAATTTGCGCCCCCTAACCCGTGGATTTGCGCCCCCAACCCGTGGATTTGCCCTAACCCCAGATGTTGCGCCTGGTGCGGCCGGCACCCCCTGCACCCCCCACGCTACGCCACTGGATCAAACCTCTCCATTCTGAAGGAAATCAGCCCTGAGTGCTCACTGGAAGGACAGATCCTGAAGCTGAGGCTCCAATACTTTGGCCGCCTCATGAGAAGAGAAGACTCCCTGGAAAAGACCCTGATGTTGGGAAAGACTGAAGGCACAAGGAGAAGGGGATGACAGAGGACGAGATGGTTGGACAGTGTTCTCGAAGCTACCAGCATGAGTTTGATCAAGCTGCGGGAGGCAGTGGAAGACAGGAGTGCCTGGTGTGCTCTGGTCCATGGGGTCACGAAGAGTCGGACACGACTAAACGAACAACAATGATGGATGCATCTAACAATTCTGGTTTCTCTCCATTATTTTCCAATCTTAAGTTCAGGTCCTTTTTTTTTTAAATGTCCTGATGAAAATTCATGAGTTCTCCTCTGTCTTTCTTAGGTTTCCCTAGTATTTTGGCCAGTGGGGAATTTATGGATAACTCTTCCAACTGAAAGAGTTCCTTTTTCTGGGATATCCTTAACTTTAACAAAGTTAGCTAAGCAGCTTCACACTACTTAGCTAAATCAGGTACTGGCAATCCTCTCTTCTGTGCAGCAGTTTGCGTATTAACATTATCCACTCTGGGATACTTACTTTGCCAAATAAAATTATCTATTCAATTCCCTCAAGTCAACCAAGAGTGGGAAAAGTAAGAAACAAAACCAAAAACCTTGGCAGTATTGTCATGCTTTTTGCACTGATCTTTGCTTTTCGTGGAATCATAGAATTGTAGTGTTGGAAGGGATTCCAAGGATCATCTAACCAAGATGCTTTTAACTTACCCCACCTTTCCATATCAGGTTTCTGATGCAGCCTTTGGCTAGTGCTTGCCCCCAACACTGCCATTCCGTGAGGGGGCCAGGGGCATGGTGGCAAGACCCCTGGCACCAGGCGGGGTGGGATTCCTGCAAGGGGGCACCTGGCTCACCCCCCCTCAAAATCATGTGCCCAGGCTAAGGCCCCCCTTGCCCTCCCTTCGCTACACTCCTGCTCAGAGATGCAAGCCCCAACTCTGTGCCCCATTTGACAGCAGTCCCTTCTACCTGACCTCCTTCTCTGTCCCTCCCCCTTTGGTCCAACATGGTCCACGCTGTAAAGCTCTGTGTCCGAGAATTCCCCCTTTTCCTCCTATGGAGCTTTCCCTGTCAAAACCTGCTCTTTAAAGCTGAATTGGGCCAAACAGCAATGCACAGAAAACCCAATTTGCCATTGGTTGTGCTTCAGCTTTAAAGAGGAATTGGGGGGGGACAACTGGGGGGGAGGGAGAGTTTGCTTAGGGACTGGGAAAGCACTGCCCTGTGCCTGGAAAGAGTACATCAAAAGGTAAGTGTGGTTAAACCATTAGAGAGGAACTTTGGGCTGTTCCTGCCACAGTCTCACCTGCAGGAGTTCACTCGCTGGCTGCTGACTCTTCTCCTCCATCTCCCGGATGCTCCTTTCAAGAGAGGAGAGTTCCTCTGAGAGTCCAGCCAGGTGCTTCTCCCTTCTTCTTGTGATCTCCTTCTCCATCTCTTCTATTTCATTCAGCAGACGCTTTTCTTGTTCTTCCAGAAACTGGTGCAGTTGTCTGAACTTCTCCATGGTCTTCTGCCTCTCAGTTTCTGTTATTCTCTTCAAGAGGCAGGAAGAAAGAGGAAAAGAAGAGGCCAGGGTCTTTAGAAAGACCTTCTTTAACAATGTTATGGCAAGTCACTCAGAAATAGGGCTACATCATGACTTGGGACTCAACTACACTGGACTAATTAGAATGTTACATATCTGTTATAAACATGTTATACTAGTAGAGCTGCTATCTGTCCCAATGAGAAATTACACCGAGAGCTAATTTTTTAAATAGCGTTTTTTATAGTGTTTTCCAAATCAGTACAGTGGTACCTCAGGTTACATGCGCTTCAGGTTCCAGACTCCGCTAACCCAGAAATAGTGCTTCATGTTAAGAAATTTGTTTCAGGATGAGAACAGAAATCGTGCTCCGGCGGCGCGGCAGCAGCAGGAGGCCCCATTAGCTAAAGTGGTGCTTCAGGTTAAGAACAGTTTCAGGTTAAGTATGGACCTCCGGAACGAATTAAGTACTTAACCCGAGGTACCACTGTATAGATCCAGCCTTGGTCCTTCAAGCATACATGTTCTCTTAGTAGTCATTGTCACACTTACAAGCAGGCTGTTGCTTTCTTTTCCTATTTTTGCTTCATAAGCCTGAATTTTCTCTCTCTCTTTCTTCAGATGCTCCAGGCGATCACAGATGAGTGTCTAAACAGAAAACAAAATATCCGATTGGATTAGGATGCGGGGTGGAGAGCTTCAGTATTTTACATATCTTTCTATTGTGTGGTCCCCCACTATTAGATTTTTATCTGATAATTGCTCTCTTCTAGTGGTTTGGGGTTTTTTTGCTGTACATTTAAAATTCAAGGGTCGCTTGAGAACTTTCATTCTATTACTCTTATTAACCAGCATTATTATTATTATTATTACTACATTACACAGGAGCCCTTGGGCACAAGTGCAGAAAAAAATGTGCTTTTCAAAACAAAATTACATTTTAAAAAGTTGCTTTTGAAGCAGAACAAAGGTTTTGTTTTGTTTTGCATAGCACAGAGACCAGGCCCAAGTTTTGATTCACTTTGAGGTGCAGATTAGTAATTCATTATGTTTGCTTTCCAGCCACATTGACAGCGTATTTTGCACATACACACTCACACATAAACACAGATACGAAAGGGTTGTGTTAGCAAGTGTCAAAATGACTTCCTACCTTGTATTCCTGGGCAACCTCTTCCTTGAGAACCACAGTGTGCGATTTATGTTCTGGGCATCGCTCACAAACCAAACACACCAATTCTTCATCTTGTTTGCAGAACAGGTGGAGTTTTTCTTTGTGCTTCTCACATAGTTGCTTTCTCTGGAGCTTGAGTCTTTCTGCTACATTTGCCAGCTGCCAATTGCGGCAGAAATTTCTGCTCTGGATCTTGACCATGCAGACGGGACACTTGCAGTCCCCCATGTCAATTTCATCCCGTATTTCACAGTGCTTGGTGATGCAGCCCTGACAGAAGTTGTGGCCGCAATCCAAGGTCACGGGGTCTGTCAGGAAGTCCTGGCAGATGGGGCACAAGACTTCCTCTCCTACATCCGTGGATGGGGGGGCTGAGGCCATGACGGATCCAGAATGTGTGGCTTTGTTGAGATGAGAGGCGGCTGCAGGATGGCAGCAGGACGTGAAGGGACAGGGGACGTAAAAAATGCCTGAAAGGGGAAAACTATTCAGCATTAAGCTTTTCCATATCCCTCCAGAAAAACTAACAATGCATTTCACTTTTTATGCAATGGAGCCCCACAACTGGTCTTATTATACAAATTACTGTATTGGAAAAGAGACAGGTCTGTGTCAATAAACTCTGACACCAAGGTCTTCACCATTTCAAAAGGATGTTCTGGCAAGCCCCAGAAAAACAATTAGCATGTATTGCTCAGATCTCTGAGTGACAGATTTGTAAACATGTCGGACAAAAAGAATATGCTGAGCATGGTCTGATTTACAAGTGGAACCACGTTCTGTGTCCTTTGTACAGGCAACTCCCCATCCCACATGTTGGCAGAGTGCATGCAATTCTGTCCCCATTCTGGGCCAAAAACAGTGTGTGGCACCTTCGCATGCCAATTGAACAGATGCAAAATGCTTGGTACTTGTATGATGACTTTGGGTGGTCCTTGGATAATGGCTGGGCCATTTCTGAAGTCTTTAAAAATTGTTGCACATTTTTACTCTGGGTCCCCTCACTTCCTTGCAAGGTGGTGATGGCGGTGGCGGGGGGACTCTATTGCAGCAGAAAACAAATATTTTCTTTGCTTTCCTCAAGTGG
The DNA here is from genome assembly GCF_027172205.1 of Podarcis raffonei. Classification (NCBI taxonomy): domain Eukaryota; kingdom Metazoa; phylum Chordata; class Lepidosauria; order Squamata; family Lacertidae; genus Podarcis; species Podarcis raffonei. The sequence continues at coordinate 116,087,063 of NC_070603.1, read as the reverse complement.
TTCCTCCCTCCCCTCATTCTTCTCTGACTGAGTATTGGGTCCCTTGATGGAGAAATGGGCTGTAAAAGTCAACCCCTAATTTCCGTATAACAGTCCAACTGCCTGAAACTCAACAACTCAGTTTGCACACTCATTCATTCTTTACCTACAAGGTCACCTTACCCCATATGTGCCCACTTGACTGCTTCAATTGGAGGTATTGGCACTTTTACAGGTGCCACATAATACCTGCACTGCATCTGTCAGAACTCAACCATTTAGCATGGTGGCAGCAACCCTTTGGAACTGCCTTCCTGTTAATATCAAGCAGGCACCTTCACAGTCTTCTTTTCAGTGCCTGCTGACAACATTATTATCTAGACAAGACAACCCAAATGAAAGTTTCTATGAGTTTCCATTTGTTTTTATCTATTCTACACAATCTCACGTTCATGTGCAGGTCCACTTTCCTGGCGCTGCATCAGCAGTGGCCCATGAATGGCACCGAGGTGACAGACAAGGACAGAAGACATTGCAGGGCTCCAAGTCCTCTTTTGGGTGCCCAGCCAACACCTCCATTGACACCCATGGGAGCTCCTCTCCCAGAGCTAACAGCATTCCCATAGGTGCTTGACTTTCAGCCAAATGGTGGTGGAAGGCAAGGAAGAGGAACAGTTAAAAAGCTCCTCTATGCACATTACTGGGAACGGATTGAAAATAGACCTGCTTGGGCCAAGGGCAGCCTGGAAACATACAGGTGGGTTTGGTTGTCAGATACTCACCCCTAGACTAGCTTATCCTGTGGGCAGGGGGATGGTGTGGTCAATCAAGGAGAAGTTCTGGGGTTGCCTTTCCTTCTTCCTGGCTGTTCCTGCTCCTGTCTCCTTGCTCTTTCTTTAGGGAGGGGCAAAGGATGTGCACTTTGTACAGCTGTGACAACAACCAGCAACTGTTCTTTTCTTCTGCTGGCAGAGCTCAGCTTCCTTCTCCCCCTCCATCTTCTCTCCTCCTAACAGAACAACCATTTGCTCACCACCTCATCTCACTCCAAACATAAACTGCTCTTTTTCAATAATGAAAAGAAAAAACCAGGCATTTGGCATATATTTATAACTGTATAAAACAAATCCATGTTTTTTCTGAACAGGTCTTTTTATCAGCTATCATAAATTTGCCATTGATTGGTTAATAAGTGATAGAGTTGAACTTTGTCTGAACGTTCCACCACACCCATTTTGTTCAGGCTGCAGAAAAAGATTTCTTTTTCATTTTATGCTTTGGACCCCTGACTCTTCCCCTTCTCCTATCCATAATGCTACCAGGGAAGCACTTTAGGGCAGACTCAGCCCCACGGAGCGACTTGGGGGTCACCCACTGTGATGGGATGGTGAGCTGCTTGTGCGTAAAATCCTAGTCCCTCAGAGTTTGGCTAAGTCCACAAACCTCTGTCTGTGACGGAGCTCCTTAAGCATGGCTCCATCAGTCGCTCGTTGAATCGGACAGTGGGCGTTTACGGAACTTCTTCCAGCATAAAAGCTCCTTAACGGAAACGCGTCTTCTGGACTCTCGGCGTGACAGTTTCCGGCGAGGAGTGGGTGTCCCTACAGGAGGTCCTGAAACCTCCCCACTGTTCTCGCTTGAAGTATCTCTGAGCCCTCCCTCCGACTCACTTTCCCTTGTAACTCCACTTCTCCCCCTGCTGGTTCCCTCCCCAGCTGAATGGTCTCTCTCACCCTCCGTGAGCCCTTTCACCTCCTGCGTCTCAGATGGCAGTTCCCTGACATCCACCTCCCCTCCAGGGCCCCCTTCACCCCCTTCCCTCCCCTCCTCTGCAGGAGGCGAGGGAGCAAAACCCCTGAAGGAACCTCCCTCATCTTCCGAAGTTTCGAACACTTCCCTCCACCTGTTGCTGTTTCCGGTTTCCAAGTACTCCTCCTCATCGGAGTCTGTTCCTTCCTCCAACTCCGATTCCCTGAATCCTTCCAGTTCCTCCTCATCGTCGGTGGTGCCAAAGTACTCCCTCCGGAACCTCGCTACTGGCTGAGGTTTCCTGGGGAACCTTTGGTGGAACGTTTCGACCAAGATCTCGTCACGGACCTCCTCTGCCGTCACCCAGGTGTTTTCCGACTCCGGTTCCCCTTCCCACGCGACCTAATACTCCACCTGATTACCCTTCCACCTGGAGTCGATGATTTCCGCCACATGGTTGCTGCTTTCCCTTTCTTCTATGGCTGGCCCCCGTGTGGATACCCCTTCACCTTCCCCCCTATATGGTGACAGTAATGACCTGTGGAATACTGGGTGCAGTTTCATGTGGTTCGGTAACCGGAGTCTGAAAGCCACTGGGTTGACCTGTTGGATGACCTCAAATGGTCCCAATCTTTTGGGTCTCAATTTCTTGCAACCCCCCTTGAACGGCAACCCTTGGGTTGATAGCCAGACCTGACTCCCCACCCTAATGGTTTCACCTTCCCTTCTGCTCTTGTCTGCCTGCCTCTTATATTCTTCTTTGGCCCTTTCTAAGTTGAGTTGGAGTTGACGATGGATCGCTTCCATTTCTTCTACAAAATGTTCAGCGGCCGGGACACTCCATCTCTCCCCTCCTCCCCCTGGAAACGCCCTGGGGTGGCACCCATAATTAGCCAAAAAGGGGCTCATCCCGGTGGACACATTCTCTGCATTATTGTAAGCAAATTCTGCTAGCGCCAACTTTTCGACCCAATCGTTCTCTCTGTCATTGACATAACACCTCAGGTATTGTTGGAGGATACCGTTTGCCCTCTCCGCCTGCCCATTGGTCTCAGGGTGCCTGGCAGTCGAAAAGTTGACCTCTACGTGCAACAAGCTCATAAGTTTCCTCCAGAATCTGGACGTGAACTGTTTCCCTCTGTCGGAGACCACCCTCAAGGGGGCGCCATGCAGCCTAAAAATATGTTCTACAAACAATTTCGCTGTCTCTTCCGCCGTGACTGCATGTGAGCAAGCTACAAAGTGACCCATCTTAGTTAACAGGTCTACTACGACTAGTATGGCGGTTTTCCCCTGGGATTTGGGCAGATCAGTCATAAAATCTATCGATACCGCCTCCCACGGTCGTTCTGGTGTGGGTAACGGTTCTAATAACCCCGCTGGCGCCCGCCTTTCTCCTTTGGCTCTCTGGCATTGGTCACACCTTCTCACATACTCCCGTACATCCTCCCTCACCTTGGGCCACCAAAACTCCCTGGTCACCAACCACATGGTCTTGTGTTGCCCAAAATGCCCCGCTGTGGGATTGTCGTGCAGCTGTTTGAGTACTCTCCCCCTCAATTCCCCTTCGGGTATGTATAGTGCCCCTTTGTAATACAATGCCCCGTTTCTTTCTTCAAAACCTCCGGGGTCCTCTCCCTCTCTCCTTAAACCTCTGAGCTTATCCTGGGCGTATTCATCATTTACCGTTCCCTCTACCAGTTCTCTTTGCCCCACCCAGGCCGCCCCACACACCCAGTGGTCCTCTGGGATAATATGTCTCTCTTCAGGCGCTCCCTCCCCCTCCAAATATTCAGGTTTGCGTGAGAGAGCGTCCGCTCTGATGTTTTCTGGACCTGGCACATAGCAGATTTCAAAATGGAATTTGGAGAACTCCTGGGCCCACCTCACTTGTCGTTGGTTGAGCACTCGTGCTGTTCTCCAATACTCCAAATTCTTGTGGTCCGTACACACTTGCACCTTATGCTGTGCGCCAATTAGTAAATGTCTCCATCTCCGGAACGCTTCGTGAATGGCGAGTAGTTCTCGGTCATATACGGTGTAGTTCCTCTCGGATTTGTTCAGCTTACGCGAAAAGAAGGCACACGGTCTCCATTCCGACTTATTGCTCCCTGGCTGAAGCAGCACCGCCCCCACCGCCCGGTCTGAGGCATCAGTTTCCACTCTCATGGGTTTTTGTAAATCCACATGCAGGAGCTGTTCTTCCGAAGCGAATGCCCTTTTCAATTCCTCAAATGCTTGCTCCGCCTCCGCCGTCCAAACGAATTTCTTCTTGCTGCTTAGACAGTCCGTGATGGGAGCCGTTAAGTGGGCAAAGTTCTTGATGAATTTACGGCAAAAGTTCCCAAACCCTAAGAACCTTTGCACATCCTTTTTTGTTTTCGGTGTCTTCCATTCCAGCACCGCCTGGACCTTGCCTGGATCCATGGCTAATCCCTTGTCTGATAAGCGGTACCCCAGGAATTCCACCTCCTTGGTGTGAAACTGACACTTCTCCAATTTCACCCACAGCTGGTTTGCTTGCAGCTGGCTCAGCACTTCCCTGACATCCTTTACATGCTGCTCCTCATTCTCTGAATATATCAGCACGTCATCGAGGAAGGCCACGCAGTTCTTGTAGAGCAAAGGTCCCAGGACATGGTTCATGAGCGATTGAAAACAGGCGGAGCCTGATTGCAATCCGAATGGCATAACTAAATATTCAAAAGCCCCCAAAGGGGTGAACATGGTGGTTTTCCATTCATCCCCTTTCCTTATTCGTATCAGGTTGTATGCCCCTCTCAGGTCCAGTTTCGTGAATATCTTTCCCTTCCTCACCCTGGTCAAAATGTCATCAATCCTGGGCATGGGGAAAGTCACTGGTTCTGACACGGCATTTAGCCGCCGGTAGTCCACTACAAGCCTGGGTTTATCCGTGTTTTTTTTGTCCACAAAAAACACTGGGCTCCCCCCCACCGCTCTAGACTCTCTGATGAAGCCCCTCTTCAGGTTTTTATCAATAAACTCCCTTAACTCCTGCATTTCTCTGTCTGACATGGCGTACAGCTTGCCCACGGGGAGCTGGGCCCCAGGGACCAGGTTAATCTGGCAGTCAAAGTCTCTATGCGGTGGTAGTTTATCTGCTTCCCTTTCGCTGAAGACCTTGCTCAGGTCAGCGTATTGTTTGGGCACCTTCCCTTTGTCCGCCACTTCCGTCCCTGCTAGAAAGGCTTTTGCCCCTTCTGGCACCTTTCCTTCTCTGCAGTGTTCCAGGCAATGTGCTGACCCAAAGGAGACCACTCTCTGATGCCAGCCCACTAGCGGGTCATGCAACGCTAGCCAGCTCATTCCCAAAATGACGGGAGCCCCTCCCAGGGTGGCCACATTGAACGCTATCCTTTCGGTGTGCCTGGCCACCCTCATAACCATTGGGACGGTCTGCAGGCTAACTTCTCCTCCCAACAGCTCCCTCCCATCGATCGTGGTCACCTGCAGGGGATTGCTTAAAGGGAGTATCTGTATCTGGTGTTCAGCTGCAAACTCCTTACTCATGAAATTGCAGGAGCTGCCTGAGTCCAACAGCGCCTTTGTCTTTAGTGGGTATCCGTTTGCCAGCTCTAGCAACACCTCTATTACTAGGGCTGGTCTTGGAGGTTCCGGAGTGGGCACTTTTACTGCTCCTTGGCCTGGCTGCAGTGCCCTGACGGTGGCAGCCAGGCGTTGGCTTTTACTGGCTCCTGGACCCCCTCCTCCTTCCCCCCAACAGCTCCTGCCATCCCTTGCCATTCCTTTCTTTGCGGGCAGACTCTGGCAAAGTGACCTGGCTGCTGGCAGAGATAACATTTCTTGGCGCTCTTTCCCTCCTTCTTCCTCCCTTCACTGGGATTTGAAACTGCACGCGCGCGCGCTGTTCCAACTTCCATCGGCTCTCCGGGCGGGAAACTTGGCTCTGGAATCTCTGGAATGCGGAAATCCCTCCAACGCTCTCCTTTCCCCTCCCGCTTCTCCAAGGCTCTTGCCTCCTGGCGCGCTCCAATGGTCAGCGCTGATTTGGTCAGCTGGTCCATAGACTCCGCCCTGGGCGCCCGGGAAAGTTCGTCTTTCACCTCCGAAGAAAGCCCCTCTTCAAAGAGCATTTGAATGGGTTCCGCCGATAGGTCCCACCCCAATTTATGTATCAACATTGTAAACTCAGTCCAGTACTCACGAACTGATCGGCTACCCTGTTTGCAAGCCATCAATTGTCTGCGCACCAGTCCCTGTTCAATCTCGCTGGAAAACATCAAATCCATGGCGCGAAAAAACTTCCTTGTGTCCTTCAGCATTTCACTATTCCCTGCCATCAGGGGTCTAACCCAGTCTCTCGCACCCCCTTCGAGATGGCCAATCACAAACGCCACTCGCGATGCCTCGTCGGGAAAGTCGTTAAACTGCAGTTCGAGAGCATACTGCATCTCTGTCCTAAAGGCTTGGTAGTTCCTGGGGTCCCCCCCAAACTTCTGCACCAATCCTGGCATCTTTCTTGCTAGTGTAGCGCCTTTTGCCTTTTCTGCATCCTGCGCCCTCCTTTCCTCTAGCCTCGCCGTTTGCAGTGCTAGCTGGACTTCCAACACCCTGTACCTTTCTTCCAGGCTTGGACCCTCTCCAGCTCCTCCTGCTCCCCCGGCTCCGGCTGGGTTGCTCATGATGCCTCTCTGCACAAGCTGCTTTCAGGGACTGTCCGATTGCTGTGATGGGATGGTGAGCTGCTTGTGCGTAAAATCCTAGTCCCTCAGAGTTTGGCTAAGTCCACAAACCTCTGTCTGTGACGGAGCTCCTTAAGCATGGCTCCATCAGTCGCTCGTTGAATCGGACAGTGGGCGTTTACGGAACTTCTTCCAGCATAAAAGCTCCTTAACGGAAACGCGTCTTCTGGACTCTCGGCGTGACAGTTTCCGGCGAGGAGTGGGTGTCCCTACAGGAGGTCCTGAAACCTCCCCACTGTTCTCGCTTGAAGTATCTCTGAGCCCTCCCTCCGACTCACTTTCCCTTGTAACTCCACTTCTCCCCCTGCTGGTTCCCTCCCCAGCTGAATGGTCTCTCTCACCCTCCGTGAGCCCTTTCACCTCCTGCGTCTCAGATGGCAGTTCCCTGACACCCACACTTCTGCTTGCTGTTTGCAGCTGAATTGGGGAAAAGATCAATTGGTTTTTCTGAGGATTGACATTTGTTCCTAATTCAGTGGGTTTTCCCAGGGAAAGCAGAGGGACAAACAAGAAACTGCTTTGACCCATGCCTAGACAGCACGGGAGAAACTTCTGTCCCTGGCCTGCTACAAATCATCATCCAGTGCAACCAGTGCTGTTTCAGTCCCATGATGGGAATTGCAATTTGAAGGGGTCCAAATCATTCACATTTCCAGCTTCCAATTTGGGGTGAGATTCCTTGGGCTGGGCTGTTTCTCTGCATTGAGGGAAGGGAGGCTAAGGGGCCACCCCCACCCCCCCAAATACTGGCTCAAGCAGCCTTAGCAGAAATCATGCCCACACACAGTGGTCACTTGATCCTTGAAGTAATCCAGGCAGATGGGACAAGTGGCTTCAGCACAGAGATCCTGGACGGGACCCCCAGAACCAGCCATGGCTGCTGCCTCACAGTGAAGGCACAGCTGTCTTTCAGTTTTTCAGTTGTCAGTCTGTGGGAGTTTCCCTGTGTGCAAATGACTCGCCATCTCAGGGCTGATGTGCTTGGCTGTGGCTGTTTTTATCCTGGCAGGCCTGCACAGCTTTCCTAGAGGTGTCTTGAGCAGCCTCAGTTGCTTTGCATTGCTTCTGAAGCCTGTATACTGTGGGAGTATGTTGTCCTTAGGGGTGATAGGTCAATTCTTTTTGAATGAATAAGAGAACGCAAATCACTGGCATTGTGGGGAAGCAGACTCTGCTTTGAGAAAGAAGTGCTTAGCGGAGACTGCTCTTTCTTCCTGGCCTGAACACAGCAATCCCCTGCTCTGTTCTGGGATCTGATCTGGCTGGGAGCTGACTTCAGGCACCAGGCCCAACGACAGACCAATTCTGCGTTACAAAGATATCTGCAAACATGACATGAAAGCTGGCAACATCAACCTGCCATTTTGTTTCCCTTGAAGGTAATTGCAGTGCCTAGAAACAGACAGACAGGTCATGTATTCACAGCAGCAGCCAGAGGAGGAATGACCACTAGGAGGAGCATCAACAGAAGAAACGCCCTGGTGCATCTGCAGCAGCACAACTAGACACCTTCATCTGCCCCAGCTGACACAAAACATGTCTTTCCTTCATCGGTCTCTACAGCCACAGCAGGTACTGCAAACTTTTGATTTGGCTTAAGATGGATGCCAGCTTTGAATATATTAAAACAGTAGGTAGAATGGGTTTTCTTTTTCTTTTTCTGCTATGATGCTCTACAGCCTCAGCCCACATTCACCCAGAGTTGCTGTCAGCAACCATCCCACTCCAACACAGAACGCAAACACTCCCAGGATTTATGCATATTCCTTTTATTGTGTATTTGTGATGATTTCTGCGCATTATGCTATCTGGGAAGTCTATGCAATCCCAGTTTTAATACTATTTGTGCCCACAAAGCTTTGCAGTCTTCATAACTGTTTCTTTTCTGATCAGTCCATGTCCTGTCACTTCCTGCTGAAATCCTATAAATTTTCATACCAGTAATGTTCTGTTGTAGGTTTTTCTTTTGGTCCCCTTTTATTCCCTTACAGCCCAAGAGTGCCCCTCCAAATGGCAATAATAGGGTAACATTCTGGAAATATAGTGGAATAGCTACTAAAGCAGCTGTATAGATGGTCCAGAATAAATCCTATTATTGCATCAATGACATCTTGCAACAAACACCGGCAAAAGCCCTCCAGTCTGAAGGGGCCCTTCAACAGCCTGCAAGGGAAGTTTTGGAACTTTTCTTTTAGACGGTTTCATTTTGGGGGCTTTCATATACCTCCCATATAACCATGCACTCTGGGCTGTTCACAAATTCAAATATAGCTGATTAAAAATCAACAAGAGAAAAGCTGTACCAACACCACAATAATGTAAAAACATAAAAATCAACATAAGCTCATGAACAACACTGAAAATCGACAATAGAGAAAACAAAATAGTTACAATAATTCAAGTATATTAAACCATAATTAATAAAAGCGAGGGCAGGGGGAGGTAAATAAGATGCAGGTAATACTGAAAAGACCCTCTTTGGGGGATTATCCCACATTTAGGTTGGGAGCCACAGGAATGACTCCATGTGAATTATATAGGGCAGATATAGCCAAGTTGCTGAACTACAACTCCCATAATCTCTGAATTCAGTGAGATTTCTCTCTGAGGAAATGTGGAGATGGGGAGGCTGCATTTGCAAGGGGTTGGAAGTTGGGGCTTCACAGACAGTCTTCGTATTTCCTTCCTGCCTGAGATCCACAAGACTAGGAGCTTTAGTTTCAAAGGTGGCTGGGGGAACTGTTTTCCAGTAATCTATTAATGCAATTATGTGGGCATTTTAACAACCATTGGAGGTCTGGTCATGAGAGGAAGGTGAACAACAGAACCAGGATCGCAGGGGGTGGCGGGTGAATCCTTTTGAGGAATAGGTTGTTTATAGGGATGGTTAAAGTGTTTCCCTATCTTTAAGGACTCCACTGCAGAGGGAATTCTGGGAAAGGGAAGGGAAAAGAAAATCCCAGATTTTGTTTTGTAGTTTCCTCCGAGTGTGACTGGAATGACTCCTCTCACAGGGCACCTGCAAAGATGTCAATTTTGCTCTTAACTAGAGATCCTGAGGTGGGTTTCAGATCCCCACAGAAAAAAGTAAGGGAGAAGGGTCTCCCCAGAGAACGAGGTTCCTGAGAATGTGTAGAGTTCAACTCCTGAGTCAGCATCAGAAAAAGACACACGTCCCCCTTCATAGTCCAGAGACACTTGAATCCTTTTGGGCTCCTCACTCAGGGGCAGAAGAAAGTAATCCGGGGAGGTGCAGGCCCAGTACTTGCATTCCCACTTCCCCACAGCCCAGATCCCTCCCTCAGGGCTTATGTCATATTTTAATTTCAAAGCTGATGAGATATGAAAGTGATCTAAGTGGCCTCTCATAGAATGTAAGCTCCTTCTCCTCACAGACCTTCTGGCGACCCCCAAAACCCAATATTGCTCACTTCCCACATTGACTTCCCAGAAATGTCTGCCTGCTGTGAATCCCTCACGTCCCAACACACAAGGCCCGTTGCTGAATCTCTCAGGGTTGTTGGGCAGGATCTGAGGCTTGTTTTCCAATCTCACACTTTTCTGATCCTCAGACAGGCTGAGAATCGGGTGGGCTGTGTCTGGATCCAGAGTGACATTTCCTGTTGGGGAGAAGATGGGAAAAGTGAAGAGAGACAGAATCAGCCAAGAGGCAGAGACAGACATCCTGATCCAAGAAACACCCAGAAGAACCAAATTTCCGCTAAGATAAATGGGGCTTCCTCACTTTTCATTCAGGATTGGGACCCTCCCCACTTTCTCCCAGACTGACCTCAGAATAAATACCTTCCCTGTGGCTTTTTAAATTTTTTTTTTTTTTTGCTCCTTTTATTGTGTCCTCCTGTCAATCCAGTCACACAAGAAGCAAAACAACCCAGAAAATATTCCCTCAGCTCTTCTATCCAGTGAAGGGGAGGAGGGATGGATGGGGCAAGAGGAGAAAAACTTTCCCTTGCTCCGAGTGATGGAGATTGAACTAGAGAGTCCTTTTTCATGTGTTTTCCCCAGCCTCCATAAACACCCTCAAAACACTGCAGGCTGCCTGTTCCTGCCTGGAATCTTCAACTGCTCTGAAGCTGCAGGACCCCACTTGTGCGTAGGAACAAAGGTCTTATCCACAAAGCACTTTGTATTTGCAGCAGTTTGCATTCCCAATTAATTTGTATAATCCAGTCTCAGTGTTTCCCCACTGTAGGTTTGGATTCACCCGATATGAAGAGAATGCAATAATGTGGGGATAACTGAGCTCCAGACCACTGCACTCAATGCTGCTGTTGATTTATTTTACTGCTGTTGATTTATTATATTTATCTAAATTTTGTTTATATCCCATTTTAACCATCAAATTCATACAAATGTTATATCAGTCCTGTCAATGTTTTTAAATGTTTACAGTGCTCTTTGAGATAGTCTATAAACTTTCAGCATTCTTTATTGAATTTCTCATCTTCTTGGTTTCTGATTCTCCCGTTCAGTCTTGCCATTTCAGCATAGTCCGTGATCTTAATTATCCATTCTTCCCTGGTTGGGACCCAAACCAGAATACTTCACATGGAAACCACATTAAAAAGTGTATGCTGAGAATGCACAGTTGCCTGTCTGTGTTTCTTGACACACTATCTGGGATGGGAAAACAAGTGGAAGCAGTCAGCTCTGTGTGCACATGCCCTGCTGGTTATTATTATTATTATTATTATTATTATTATTATTATTAATAATAATAATAAATTTATTTATATACCACCCTCCACAGCCGAAGCCAGGCTCAGAGCAGCTAACAACAATAAAAGTAAAACAGTTACAGATAGGTAGCCGTGTTGGTCTGCCATAGTCAAAACAAAAAAATTTTTTTCCTTCCAGTAGCACCTTAAAGACCAACTAAGTTAGTTCTTGGTATGAGCTTTTGTGTGCATGCACACTTCTTCAGATACACTGAAACAGAAGTTGCCAGATCCTTCTATATAGTGAGAAGGTGGGGAGGGGTATTACTCAGAAGGGTGGTGGGAATGGGTGATTGGCAGATAGCTGTGATGAGCCTGTTGACGACTCTTAACGACTGCAATAGGTCTTACAGGAAAAAGCAAGGGGTGAGAAGGTGAAAAATGGCTTTGTCATGTATAATGAGATAAGAATCCAATGTCTTTGTTCAGACCAGGTCTCTCCATGGTTTTAAGTTTGGTAATGAGTTGCAATTCAGCAGCTTCTCTTTCCAGTCTATTTCTGAAATTCCTGGACATTATACCCAAGGGTCTTAGAATTAAGAACCCTCTACAATCCACGTATCCCACTGAATATGCAAGAAAACTATGCAACACTTTCTCTAAGAAGCTGCTCAAACATCTGATCAGCGTTCTCTACTCTAAACAGAAGCTAATAAAGGAGGAACTCCTTGTATTGGACAACTCTATCAGGAACCACCAAGCTTGGCAAGAGTTCCAAAAGTAAAAACAAAACATTTACCACTCTCAACTGGAGCTACTGAAAAAACAGAAAAACAAGAAACTCTCTAACCTTTCCAACCTACAGGCTACTAATCAAAACAAGATCAACAATATTGTCAATCTCTCACAGCAAGCACTCAGCCCAGCTGAGGAATCAGTCCTTTCACATGGACTGTCATTCTGCCCTGCCAAATCCCCACACATGATTCAGTTCTACGGGGACTTGGAAGCATTTTTCCGCCGTTTACGCCTGAAGGAGTATTTTCAACACACACAACAACAAGACAAAGCAGAACAAGCAACAACTCCACAACACAACACCTCTCAACCCACTGGAGAACAACAACCACCCTCCCAACAGAACACTGACCACCAACTACCACCGAAAAAGTGTTACACAAAAAGGGACTCCACATGGACCCCTTCTGATGGACGCAATACCACACTGGACTTGTACATTGACTGCTTCCGCCACAGAATCCAAACAGATGTGACCAGAAAACACCATCACTTACAACAAAATCTAAACCATGCTGAAAGGAGAACCATAGATAATCTCAGAAACAACCCAGACATTATAATTAAAGAAGCAGACAAAGGTGGAGCTGTCGTCATCATGAACAAAACTGACTACATTCAGGAGGCTCACAGACAACTTTCCAATACCGCCTTTTACATAAAATTGGACTCAGACCCCACACAAGAATACAAAAAAGAACTGAACAAGATTGTTAAGGAGCTACCCCTACACATCCAAGAACAGATCCTCACCAACACACCAACAGAACCTCGACCAGGAACTTTCTATCTTCTACCTAAAATACACAAACCAGGAAATCCAGGACGCCCCATCATTTCAGGTATTGGCACTATTACAGTGGGTGTCTCTGGTTATATGGACTCTGTTCTGAAACCATATGCCATCAGTGCTCCCAGCTATGTACGTGACACCACAGATTTTCTGAGGAAAATACAATCTTTAAATAATCTTCCCAACAACACTATACTAGCTACTATGGATGTGGAATCTCTGTATACCAACATCCCACGCAACGATGGTTTACAAGCTATAAGGAACACCATTTCAGATAAAACCACAGCAGACTTTGCCACCAAACTCTGCCAATTTGTCCTTACCCACAACAACTTCAAATTCGGTGATGACCTGTTCCTTCAGATCAGCGGCACAGCAATGGGCACCCGCATGGCCCCACAGTATGCCAACACCTTCATGGCAGATTTAGAACAACGTTTCCTAAACTCCTACCCACTCAAACCTCTCTTGTACCTGCGATACATTGACGATATTTTTATCATCTGGACACATGGTCAACAGACCCTGGACACCTTCCACCAGAAATTCAATGATTTTCACCCCACAATCAACCTAACAATGAATCAATCTATGCAAGAAATACATTTTTTGGACACTACTATAAAAATACAGGATGGACGCATAGACACCACCTTATACCGTAAACCAACTGACCGACAAACATATCTACATGCCTCTAGCTACCATCCCAAACATACCAAACAGTCCATTGTATATAGCCAGGCACTACGTTACAGCCGTATCTGTTCCAATTCTACAGACAGAGACTCTCACCTAAGAGATCTACAGCAAACCTTTTTAGAACTAAAATACCCAGCAGATGAAGTTAGACAACAGATCAACAGAGCCAGACAGATACCCAGAGAGAACTTGCTGCAAGACAGACCCAAAAAAGAAAATAACAGAACACCTCTAGTCATCACATACAGCTCCCAAGTTAAAACAGTACAACGCATCATCAGAGATCTACAACCTCTCCTGGACAATGACAGTTCTCTTTCTCAAGCTCTGGGAGGGAGACCTTTCATTGCCTACAGACAGCCACCCAATCTTAAACAACTCCTAACCCACAATAATACTACAACCAGACGTAACACGGATACTGGCACCAGAGCCTGCAATAAACCCAGATGCCAACTTTGCTGCCACATACACCCGGACAACACTATTACTGGCCCCAACAACATCACACATACCATCTCGGGACTATTTAATTGCTCATCGTCTAACATTGTATATGCCATCAAATGCCAACAGTGTCCTTCAGCTCTCTATATTGGACAAACAGGCCAAACCTTACGCCAAAGAATAAACGGACATAAATCGGACATCAAGAATCACAAGACAGAGAAACCAGTAGGAGAACACTTCAGTCTCCCAGGACATTCTATACAAGATCTCAAAGTAGCTGTATTACTACAAAGGAATTTCAGAAATAGACTGGAAAGAGAAGCTGCTGAATTGCAACTCATTACCAAACTTAAAACCATGGAGAGACCTGGTCTGAACAAAGACATTGGATTCTTATCTCATTATACATGACAAAGCCATTTTTCACCTTCTCACCCCTTGCTTTTTCCTGTAAGACCTATTGCAGTCGTTAAGAGTCATCAACAGGCTCATCACAGCTATCTGCCAATCACCCATTCCCACCACCCTTCTGAGTAATACCCCTCCCCACCTTCTCACTATATAGAAGGATCTGGCAACTTCTGTTTCAGTGTATCTGAAGAAGTGTGCATGCACACGAAAGCTCATACCATGAACTAACTTAGTTGGTCTTTAAGGTGCTACTGGAAGGGAAAAAAAAAATTTGTTTTGAAAAGTAAAACGGTTTACATAAAATTACAATCAATTAATTGAAATGCATTCTAAAATCAGTTCATTCTAAAATCAATTCAAAATCAAATTAATAGCAACCATTGGGCTAGAGTTCTATGTGGATTACCGAAGGAGGGGGTCAGACTGTGCCTTGGCCAAAGGCCTAGTGGAACAGCTCTGTCTTGCAGGCCCTGTAGAAATATGTCAAGTCCCGCAGGGCCCTAGTCTCTTGTGACAGAGCATTCTACCAGATCGGGGCCACGGCCAAAAAAGCCCTGGCCCTGGTTGAAGCCAGCCTAACCTCCCTGAGGCCCAGGATCTCCAAGATGTTTTTATTTGAAGACCGTAAGGTCCTCCTTGGGACATACCAGGAGAGGCGTTCCTGTAGGTACGAGGGTCCTAGGCAGTATAGGGTCTTAAAGGTTAAAACCAGCACCTTAAACCTGATCCTGTACTCCACCGGGAGCCAGTGCAGCTGGTATAGCAGCTGGTGAATGTGATCCTGCAGCGAGGACCCCGTCAGGAGTCTCACCGTGGCATTCTGAACCCACTGGAGTTTCTGGGTCATTCTCAAGGGCAGCCCCACATAGAGTGAGTTACAATAATTGTTATGTATTGAAGTTCTCACCCTGGCCACCAGAAATATCGTGTATATAGTTTTCACTCAGGTCCACGTCAGTTACTTTAGGCAGGAAACCCTGGGTTGTTGTTGCTACAATGTTGACAGCCGGCTGTCTATACAGTGGTACCTCAGGTTAAGAACTTAATTCGTTCCGGAGGTCTGTTCTTAACCTGAAACTGTTCTTAACCTGAAGCATCACTTTAGCTAATGGGGCCACCTGCTGCCACTGCACCGCCGGAGCCCGATTTCTGTTCTGATCCTGAAGCAAAGAACCAGAGTCCCTCTTAGATAAAAGGGGCTTCATTGCATTGCATTCAGGACTGAGTCTTACACTGAAATCAGGGGAGGGAATCAAATTAGGCAACCTTTATTTACCTTTACCTAGAAAGTTGCTGAGTTTTTTTAAGGAGATCCCTGCCCCTCGCAAAACAGATTTCCTTCCCTTGTGAGCCTCTGACATTGTTGTCTTATCACCACAATACCACCACACAAACGTTTGTTGTTCTATAGGCTATTTGACCAAAATTTATAAGATTTTGACTTTGGCAGCAGTGATCTTAAAGCTCTTTAATGTCCTGAAAACACACCTGTATTTTTATATTTAAGCATCTTGAAACAAGCTGTGCAGAAACTGAACTTGGCAGTTTTAGTACATCAAGGACATGTTGGCTGTAGTGGGAGCCTACTGGCTAGGGTTGCCATATTTAAAATAGTAAAAATGCGGTCAAAATATAGTTTAGCCACAAAGCTTTTTTAAGGAGATCCCCCCCCCCCAAAGCCACAACCTTCATGCCAATGCTGCCACAGCTGACAAAGCTTTCTGAACCAGCCACGGCCAACAAAAGCCTTTAATCACAGTAATCTAAACAAGATTTGAACTCTGTTAATTCATTGTTTGTTAATAGGTTGTTTGTATTTTACATTTCTTGATGCTTATATATGGTGTATTGCAGTGGAACAATTGAAAAGAAATTGTTAATTACTAATTTTTAAAAAATGTTTATTTAAAATCTGTCAGGGACCCATGCCTAGTGAGTTCCAGAATCTATGGCGATATTGAGGGTCCCTGATGAACACAGGATTAGGCCCAAGTTGAAAAGTAGAAGTCGGCATCTCTGTGTGCAAATAAACTGTTGGTAAATAATCCGCATGATTAAAATCAACAAATTAGAAGACGAGGACAAATGCAACAGGGAACACCTACTGAATGAATGGAGAAGACTGAAGTTGCTCCTCATAGGTAAACCAAAAAAAGTGTTTTTGGGTAAATGTAAATGTGCCATCAAATATAATGTGCACCCTAATCTTTGTGACGTAATTTGACCAGAACGGTGCGCATTACATTTGAGTAAATATGGTACAGGTACCTTAGTTTACAAACTTAATCCGTTCCGGATGTCCGTTCTTAAACCAAAGCGTTCTTAAACCAAGATGTGTTTTCCCATAGTTCTGCTTCCCATGTTCTGCTTCCAATGCAAAGTTCACAAACCAAAACACCTACTTCTGGGTTTGAGCATTCGTAATCCAAGTTGTTCATAAACTAAGCTGTTCTTAAACTAAGGTACCACTGTATGTATGTATGTGGACCACTTGTCTAATTAGAATGAAACAAAAGTGCCAATTAACAGTCAAATCATGTTTAATTTGGACAAGATCAAAGAATCCAGCAAAAGCAAAAGAGGAAGGAGAAGACTGAGGCTGCAAACACACTAACCCTCTAGGAGCACAAAAATGTATTTTTTCTTAATCCAGAAAAGTAAATGCCAGTTTGCAACATGCTAATGTCAAGCTAGATTGATTCTAGAACCTCTCATCCACAAGGGTGGATGAAGATGTGCATGTCAGAGGAAGCAGGAAAGGCAATACCTCTTTTCCCTCTCTTAGAATAACGTCAAGGACAGGACAGACCACTGAGTCCCACTGAAATACCAGTCCCCAACCCCACCTTGAATTTGGTCCTTCACCCAAAATTTACCTTTCTGATGCAGTCCGAATAACAGAGCATCTGAGGAAGCAAAGAGATATAAAGTTTGAGAGCTAGACTTTTATACCTCAAATAATTCCACAACAAAATTTTTACTTCATAACATATTTTGGACTAATATAATGTCCAGTGTAAAATCCTTGCAGCCATTCTTCATTACCTTTTATTTCCTCCATCTCAACATATAGAATGGGATTTGCAATCCAAAATTTTGAGATCTTCCTCTTCAATTCTGTTGGAAAAGTCGGTGGATTTTCAGATGTCCCCTTTTGCTCATACCTGATGGGGAAAATAAAGGCTAACCCATTCAAATCCAGAATTTCTGAGTGCAGCAAAAGAAAGGAATTGAAAGGAGGAAGGAAACTGCAGAAAGTCAGGAAGGAGAGCTATGCACAGAGGAGAGAAGATTCCTCCTTACTAGGGACTCCAAAGCCAGACATCTGAGGGCCAAAGGAACAGCCTCAGGTCTCTGAGTCTCCTCACTTACATCTACTCAAATGGAGAAGTAGAATCAAGTGATACCATCCTGCTCAGAGCTTTTCAATTTTGGCTGCATTACCTACAACAAGCAAGAAAGATGTGGAGGAGAAAAAGATGATTGCTGCTGTTGACAAAAGTGAAATGTTCCTTCTATCCTCTTATCATGAACCCAAGTGACACCTTGAAGTTACATATTGCAGCTGAGATATGTTCAGGAACATGGTAAACACCCCAACTCCTGCTCTCTTTTTTGTAGCCCCAGAGGTGAGAGGTAACTGTGTGGGACTCTGTGGAATAGTCCTACAGATTGTCCATGGGACAGGTGTCTGCTTGGGACTGAGTGGGGCAGCCATCAAGGAGTTTGCTGTTGGAATTAATAAAGTGACAAATCTAGATGTGAAGTATTATCATTATCATTTTTATTCATTTCATTTCTATTCCGCTTTATATTCTTCATTAAAAAAAATTAAAGCGTTTTACTACACGCTAAAAAAACCACCCAGAATATACCTTTCTAAACTCAAAGTATTTATGTCTTGGGGTTGGTGGGATCTTGCTTTGACAACTTGGATATCCTCGGCTGTGGAGCCAGAATCCTCATAGGTTAAGCCAGATCTTTCATGAATATACAGAAGAAACATATTTTATTTTTGGTCAAAAGCCAATCCAGGCCATTAAAGAACATTACAAACATTATATAAGTAAAACAAAACATGACAGGGGAAATAACACTAATTAGTTTGGCAATCACCTGTGGTAAAGGGCGCAGTACTGCCATAAAGTATCCTTAATTTCACCTGGGATGTCAATATAATTAACACCCCTAAAATTAATACAGTGGTACCTTGGTTTAAGAACAGCTTAGTTTATGAACAATTTGGATGAAGAACACTGCAAACCCGGAAGTAGGTGTTTTGGTTTGTAAACTTTGCCTTGGAAGCAGAACATGTTCCACTTCCTGTTGAGTGTGTTCCATTTGTAAACTGAGTCCCCTGCTGCTATGGGAAAGCACACCTTGGTTTAAGAACGCTTTGGTTTAAGAATGGACTTCCGGAACGGATCAAGTTTGTAAACCAAGGTACCACTGTAGATTATTTCCCAACTGGTAACTCAAGATCTGGCAAAGCGTGTTCTCCTTCATGGAGAGCACGGGTTGCAGTGGGGTTAACCAGACACCCACTGTTGCTGGGCAAGTTGGTTTGGTTGGCCCAAAGTGTGATTGGACTCCTCGGGTTGCTGGGGAGAGTTTGATGTTGCCAAATTTGATTGACAGCCTGGGTTGAATATATTCCCTGCACGTAGCGTCGAGCTTTTTCTTTTTGCTGTGCACATCGGATCACCCGCCCACCCTCCCTAATTTTGGGGCGTTTGTTGCGTTTGACCTTGCTATGTCTGTCATGGTGTCGTCTGCTTTTGGGGAAGGGATCTGGTAGGAATTTTGTCCATTTGGCTGATTGGCTGATGCCATTTGGTTTTTGCCTACTGCGTAGCAAATCATCACAACTTGTAAGGTTGTTGGTTTTAGAAAAAATTGGTTGGTAGAGGGGTATGGATTGGCTGTGCCTGCCCCTCCAATGCTGTTGCTGCAAGGGTATTCCATTAAAGGAATCCAGGGGCTCACCATGCTTTTGTCCGCACCCCTGTAAAGGGGGATAGGGCCACACAAGAGCCCCTGGGAGCATTTGGGGAGAGGTGAGGGTCTGGTACCCAGCTCCATCTACTCCCGATAAAATGTTTTCCCTTAACACGCAATGGGATATCCTAAAATCTTATCTAGAAAAGTTTGTGAGAAGGAATTCCAAGGGGCTGTATGCAGGGAAAAGAAGCTGCAGGCCCTGGGGATGACTTCTATGCTTCGTTCCTTCCTTAGGGAAGGCAGACAGAGAGCCCAGGCTGGCAACACTGAGCATTACAACTGTTGAGGTGTGCTGGCTCAGGAAGATGGGAGCAGCTGAAGGGCTGGGACGGTGGCAGGGCCTGAGGCAACCAACCCCCTCTGCCTAATGGTAGAGCCAGCCTGCCCTCTTTGTCCCATTTCCTACTACAAAGACCTTTTTTGCCTTTGCTATGCCTTTGGGGGAGCTAAACATTTCTGAGTGGGATTGATTTACTTACTTACTTACTTCATAAAATATATATACTGCTTGATTGTAGAAAAAACCTCAGAGTTTGTTAGACTGAAGAAGAAGTCCAGCAAAACAAAATTAAGTGCAACTTTCCCCCAAAAAAGCACTTTCAATACAGAGTAGGCCACATGTTAAAGCACCATTTATATATCATCTCCAAGAGGCAATTAGCAATTACATTTGCGACAGGCTTGGCTTTGGGAATACATTTGCAAACAAACAAACTTAATTAATTACTTTTCTACACAGTTTGGGGTTTAGAATATATCTTGTTCGATCCCTCCTTCAGTTCTTTGGCCCTGATCTGTGGAGGAGGAAGTGAGGCGCCAGAAGCTCAAGGAGGGGTCCTCGGTTTACCTGTGAAGTTTCAGGGAGTGATATTAATGGAGATGAGCAGGATCCTCTTACCTCTGCAAAGTTCTTCTAATATCCTAGAAGGGAAAAGAGGAAACTCAGAATAGAATTCACTGGATAGGTATGGATGCATCTAACAATTCTGGTTTCTCTCCATTATTTTCCAATCTTAAGTTCAGTTCTTTTTTATTTTAAATGTTCCTAGGTATCCCATGTATCTTGGCCAGTGGGGGATTTGTGGATAACTGTTCCAACTGAAAGAGTTCCTTTTTCTGAGATATCCTTAACTTTAACAAAGTTAGCTAAGCACCTTCACACTACTTAGCTAAATCAGGTACTGCCAATCCTCTCTTCTGTGGGACAGTTTGCATATTAACATTATATAACTCTGGGACACTTACTTTGCCAAATAAAATTATCCATACTTTTCTGTCAGCTTTTCAATTCCTTCAAGTCAACCAAGAGAGGAAGAGTAAGAAACAAAACCAAAAACCTTGGCAGTATTGTCATGCTTATTGGACTGATCTTTGCTTTTCACAGAATCATAGAATTGTAGTGTTGGAAGGGATTCCAAGGATCATCTAACCAAGATGATTTTAACAGATGCAGCCCTTGGCTAGTGCTTCCCCCCAACACTGCCATTCCATGAGGGGGCCACGGGCGTGGTTGCAAGACCCCTGGCACCAGGCAGGGTGGGATCCCTGCAAGGGGGCGACTGGCTCGCACCCCCTCAAAATCATTTGCCTGGGGCTAAGGCCCCCCCTTGCCCTCACTTCGCTACACTCCTGCTCAAAGATGCAAGCCCCAACTCTGTGCCCCATTTGACAGCAGTCCATTCTACCTGACCTCCTTCTCCGTCCCTCCCCCTTTGGTCCAACATGGTCCACCCTGTAAAGCTCCGTGTGCAAGAATTCCCCCTTTTCCTCCTACGGAGCTTCCCCTGTCAAAACCTGCTCTTTCAAGCTGAATCGGGCCAAACAGCAATGCACAGAAAACCTGATTTGTCATTGGTTCTGCTTCAGCTTTAAAGAGGAATTTGGGGTGGGGAGACTGGAGGGGGGGGAGAAAGCTTGGGTTTGGGACTGGGAAAGCACTGACCTGTGCCTGGAAAGAGTGCAGCAAAAGGTG